>NC_045790.1:28928493-29554681 GCF_009873245.2 Balaenoptera musculus | reverse complement strand
AAAGTATAATGGGTGCCACACCTGTGTGTGCACATCTTCATTGTTGCAAGAGTCAGGGACCCGCATTCCCTTTCTTCATCATCATCCCCCCTCATTCGTGTGCCAGGGACTGCTAAATGCTTTGCTTGTGTTATGGAACCTTCAGCGTGGCGTGGGCGGTGGATGCACTCCTGTCCTGGCAGGAGGTGGGCCAGACCAGCTGCTGTCTGCACTGAAGACTCAGTGAGGAAAAGACGGGCATGTGCTCCAGAGGCAAGGCTTCCAGTGCCCTGCGACACCGCACGCTCTGGGGCGGCTGGAACGAGGGTGCTGGTGCTCTAGGTCCTCCGACCCTGCTGCTCGCCACCACGGGCAACTCTGCCTCTTCCCACTCCTGAAACGTCCCTTTTCTGATTTTCTCGAGATTTCTTTTTCTGCCTGCTCTGCCATCCCTCGCCCTTGCCCCTTACCCCTTACCTGTCTGTGGCCTGACCCCGTTGCTGGAATTCAGGGCTAAGGTGTTTGCTGGCTCGAGGCTTTCAGGTGATTCCTAGCATGAGTTTGGAATGACTTTATGAATCTGAGTCACCGTTGAAAAAGTCATTAAATTTTTTTATCTCTCTTGAGACGTTGCGGAATAATGTGAATATTCAAAGTGTAAGTATTGATTGCTTTTAGCATAATGTATACACCCATGAAACGCTGACGCTAAATGAACGGAGTCAAGAGGCCATAGACGCTGTGGAAGGCCTGCTGGGCCCAGGTGTTCCCACAGATGTACTTATGTGGTGGTGTTTACTTTTCACCTCACTGAGGAAGTTAAAAGACAAGGTGACCACTACCACCATTAACTAATTAACTAGTTAGAAAATAAAGAAGAGCAGATCTACAGAACAGACAGCTTTCTTCTTAGAGACCTGCCTCTGCTTCTGAATTCTCTGATGCTTCCCAGCACTGGGAACTTCACTTTCCTCCATTATCAACAGAGGAAGGAGCTAGATACAAGTGTGGTGACCTCTGTCAGGAATTTTTTTTTTAAGTTTCTCAGTGATCTGGAGAAAGGAGGTATTCCATCAGTGCCCACGTGGAAATATTGCTGGGAGAAATTGTGACAAATGTCACTTTGCTGCCAGCTTTTCAGGAAGACCCCCGTTCCAGGTGTGACAAGTGGCCTTGCGAATTGTGGGTCCTGGACAGTTTAGAGGATAAAAGATAAAAATTTTCTTTGTTTCTCAGAGAAATGCGAAGAGAAGTAGAAACCCTGGGCACAAGCAAGAGATAATCTGTTGGGCCCTCAGCCTCACACAGCATCTCTGTGATGTCTTTTAAACATCCTGTCATTGAAATTTTGAATTATGTTTAATTCTTTTGTAATGAAAAGGCTTGTTGTTTTTTCTGCTCTTTGTGGGGTGGAGAGAGGGATTGGTCTGTATTTCCTGGATGCCATGTTAGCCTTCAGGGGTCAGAAGACTAGATCTCTTATTAATTGTGACAACTAACTATTTTTAACAGTAAGGGGAGTGGAAATGCTGACTTCATATTGGTTGTGAAAGAGCCTCTTTCAGTCATCTCAGCTCTTGGATCTTCTTCCAGTCGTTGTAGTGGGACTGGCCCTGCCTTTTGCCCCTCTGTGGACCTTATCCTACTAGGAAACAGACCCTAATTTATGCTTTGTTATTTCTGTATGTGTAAATAAGATGAAGGAGAGCACAGGGAGAAAAAAAATGGGAGGCCAAAAATACCTCCATTCTCAAAATCAGATCTAAAAAAATATAGTGTCCCCAAGTTTTGGAGTGATAAACTGCTGTCTTTGTCAAAGGCTTGGTGTGATCAGGTTGCAAAATCCAAGTCGTTAGATCACTGTCAAGCTGACAAGAGTTCTCTTATGCTTGTCTCTCCTAAAAGCTGGTACAGCTGTCCCCGTGTGCAATGGTGAGAAGTGAAAGCATGTGGCCCCAGTCCCCTGACTCTCATGCCGCATGACGGACACCCCACCGGGCCACACTGACTTGCCGGGGCCTTCTCCTTTCACAGAGCTCACAAACAAAAAGACACAACACATCCACTGGTGCGTGGATGGGACTGGTGGTTTCTGTGAGTTGGGACAGAAACGAGAAATGGAGGCATCCAAGGGGCCCATTTGGGTTCTGTCCAGTGCTCAGCCTTTGGTACTCAAACCAAAGCACGAGAGCGGGGATTTGGTTGTTCTGGTAGCTTCTTTGGTTGGTGCAGTATCTGAGCTCTGTTCAGTTGTTCTTCTCCAGATATTTTAAGGGCTACCCTTTCCCTTTTATGGTGTTAATTTCTTTTTTTTTTTTTTAATGTAAACGACTGCTTATATTTATTCATTTATTTATGACTGTGTTGAGTCCTCCTTTCTGTGCGAGGACTTTCTCTAGTTGCGGCAAGTGGGGACCACTCTTCATCGCGGTGCGCGGGCCTCTCACCATCGCGGCCTCTCTTGTTGTGGAGCACAGGCTCCAGACGCGCAGGCTCAGTAATTGTGGCTCACGGGCCCAGTCGCTCCGTGGCACGCGGGATCCTCCCAGACCAGGGCTCGAACCTGTGTCCCCTGCATTGGCAGGCAGATTCTCAACCACTGCGCCACCAGGGAAGCCCTATGGTGTTAATTTCTATTGGCTATATAGGAAAGAGAACATTTTGTTGAAGGGAGAAAGATTTCCAAGACCTGTCCAGCCCAACCTGCTTCCCTTTTGCTGTGATGATCCAAGGCTATTAGCTCATTTCCATGTGCCTCTGAAATTCCTTCGTGAATATAAAAAGTTTGTTGGCATCCTTTTCTTAGAAGTTCAAAGGGCCTGACTGCCTGTAAGCAAAGGGCCCACCACCAGATCCCCCTCGTGTCTCAGAGTGCACTGTAGCTTAGGGGAAGGGTTCTTTCCAAAAGATGTTTCTTTATTTCATTCCTAATTGCTTGTGTGTAAATCTATTTATGGTGGATTAAAGAAGAGATCCGGCCATCAGTGGGTAATGATATAATTTACAGGGGCCCCAGCCAAAAATGTTGAAATTGCTTACATTTTACTATTGCCACAAATGGATTACTGTAAAGGGTCTCCCTCTTTCAAAGGCAGTAAAAACAAAGAGTGATGGAAGGAGGCTTTTTTATTTTTTTAATGCACATCATCACTTCCATGTATGGCTAGTGTTGAACCAATAATGGAGTATAAAATGGTGGACTGCTCACCGGATTTAACTGAGAGGGCTTTAATGCAGTAGAAAATGGCCCAGAATCTCCACGTAAAGAACGTGTCTGAAGTGCCTGGAGATGGGGGGTGGTGCGAGACTGCCTCTTATCAGCAGAGGCAGCCAGTGCTGGGATCCAGCTCCCCTGTTGTCTGTAGGGTTTGGGGCAGGGTTTCCTGGCAAATTCCTGCTTGTAAGCCTTTTGTCACGTATCTTTACTAAAGGGCACCCACCCTTAGCTTGTGTGTTTTCAGTAGGTTGTGCGGACCTGCAGCCCACACCCGTGGGCATGTGGCAGGATCTGCCTGCGTCAAGGTGGGCTGCTCCCCTTCCTCCCCCTCCGGCAGGCACCCCGAGCTCCTCAGACGGTGCGCTTTGCCTCTTAGGAATGTGGAGAGCGGCGTCTTCCTCCTTTTTTACTGTGTTTATTGTTGCAGTCACCAGCGCTGAACCAAATCGGTTATTGCAGGAAATTAAGTAGTTGTGGTTTGTAAAGGAAACCTTCGTTGACAGCATCCTGCAGGGCAGAGCACCAGCCTGGCTGCCCAGGGATGTGTGTTTAATTTCCCAGTTACGTTTTGCATTTGTCTATTATCTTGCAAAATGGTCTTTAAAAACATCAAAACCCCTAAGTGAAACATGCACCTTCTTCCCCTAAAGTTGACTGGCAGCCCTCCTCATGAAGGAACCTCATGGTTCCTTCCTTCGTAAAAGAAATTAAATGAAAATGAAATTTAAAAGTGTCAACAACGTTAATATACTTCAGAGAGTAACTTTTTCTAACAGGAAAGGCTCTCCATCATTAAACTTGTTAGGCCAAGGAAACCTACCAGTCTTTTGCTTACTGGATTTTCTCCTTTCTTAAGGTTCGCCATCGATGGTGTGAACTTGTTGTTAAGCACAAATACACAAAAGCGTACAGAAACGTGGAGAGGTTCCTTCAGGAGGATCAGGTAAGTTTCAATTTTCAGTAGATGGGGATTCTTCAAATGCTGTCCCCTGACTATGCAGTACACTTAACACAGGGACCCAAGTTGTCGACATCTCTATTTTAAAAACAAATATTTAAACATTTTTCAAGGATTTTAAAGAGTTGTTAGGTGCTTACCTACCAAACTTTTGAGCTGATTTTTTTCCTCTGTCTTTGTATCCCATTGAATCATGTCCCTTAGAAGCTCCCTTGGTTTGACGTAGCTGTGGCCCACTGCCGTTACCAGTGAAGCATGGGCAGACCTCATGAGCTTTCTGCATCTTTGAACCTCAGATTCATTAGGTTAGGGTTGTGGCTTAGTGATGCCATGGTGTGTACCTGTGCCTTCAGTGGCCCTCACTTAAAGTATGTATGAAGATTAGACTGGGAGAGCCCCGGCTGGCTGGGACAGTCTGGTCTGTATCTGCACCTGCCACAGCAGGTGGAACCCTGTGCTGAGTTTCCTTCCCGTGAGAACGCTCCTCACTGTTCACCAGGGAAAGCGATCACCTTGCAAGGAGCCCACAGGAAGCACGTGCGTGCACGAACCCGTTGGAAGATGTTTTCCTTGCCGCCTCTGCTGGGCCGCAGCCTGTGGGGGTCAGCACCCCGCCACACCGTGTCCCCCAGCGTGGCTGTCCATGGTGGTGCATGTGCCGTGGCTTCTGTCAGCTGCGGGGAGCTGGCTGCAGCTCGTTCCTGTTGGCGTGACCAGTGCATGCCTCTGAGTGAGCCTTCTGCCGGGCACTGTGGGCTGACAGAATGGAGCCATGTTTCGGTTCGGGTGGAGAGTTGTGGGCAGGGGCAACAAAGGGGCTTTTGAGAGGGCCTGAGTACAGGGGGCAGCCAGCAAGTGAGGGCTCGTTATTCCCGCAAAGAAAAATACACGACTTTGTACCAGAAGAAATGTCCCATTTGCACAGTGAAGCAAGAGGTGTTTTGGAAACACAGAGGGGAGTATAAGGACAAAATGTAAGAGCAACTTAAGGCCTGTTCTGAAAACCAAAATTAACTGCAGTATATTTGGAACCATGATCTTTGCCAAATAAGGATTACCGTAGCTTTTTCAGGAAAGAATTTTTGGACCCCTAACCACCAAGTTTTCATTTTTGCGCTGTAATTGAGATCCTTCTTTTAACTTGCTCCAGGAGAACGTAATCTGTAGCATAACTAAGCTTAGAACAAGAGAGAAGGCGGAACCAAGTGGATCTTTTGGTTTTCCAGAACATAACTGGCTGTTTTTAAAACTGTAGGAAAAATGCAGATGTGAGTCATTGTTCTCGAAACAGAAGAGCCAGTGTTTGCCACGGTAGTGGGGCCCGTTGAAGGGAGCTGGCAGGCTGGGCTGGAGCAACAGGCATCTTCCAGGGCGACCCAATGGCTCTCCCCACCCGTGGCGCCATGTGACAGGGTGGTCTTCATTCCCCAGCTGTGCTAGGCACACACGTTCCTGGGAAGATGGCCTGTGTCTGTGTGGCATACCCACGGCGCCTCGGGTGCTTCTTTCAGCTGCGGGGGTTTCCACGGGGGTCAGTCACCATGGGAACCTCCCTGTCCTCGTCAGCTGTCACTAGAGAAATGCTCGCAGTGTCGTCAGTTCAACCACCAGGGTCTGTTGACGGAATTGATAGCCAAGAATTCCTTGGGGGTTGCAGTGAGAACAAGAAAGAGAAGGGGATCGAAAGCTGCAGGTTCCTGAAGTACAGCTATTCGGCCGTCTATCTTTTCTAGGGTCTTTGTAACTTCCAGGCCAGCAAGTCCGTGTGGAATAAGCGCAGACTGTGCACTCGAGCGCGTGGGGGCACATGATTGCCTTTCCTTCAGCTCTCTGGCCTCTGTGCCTTCCACAGGCCATGGGCATCTACCTCTACGGGGAGCTGATGGTGAGTGAGGACGCCCGGCAGCAGCAGCTCGCCCGCAGGTGCTTCGAGCTGAGCAGGGAGCAGATGGACAGACCCTCAGCCGAGGTGGTGGCCGAGATGTTGTTTTAAAGAGGTGATTCTCTCTCTTTCCTTTCTCCGTTGTTCGGCTCTGAGATTCCTCTTAGGAACTAAGTCAGTCAGTAAGCCAGATGGTGAGCCGAGGGCCCCAGCAGCTTCCCTTAGGGTGCGGGGGGCACCTCGTCCGGCCGAGCGGCCACTGGAAAGCCCGTGCCGCCCACCCCGGCGGAACCGCCTTCCTCGGCGCCGTTTTGGCCGCTTCCGGTTTTGTTATTTGTGGGGGACGGAATTCGCAGGAGAACATCCTGAGTAGGTTAGAAGGTGCGCTGCAGAGCCTCGTGGAACCGCGAGCCGCGTCTTCAAGGGGAAGGCTGACGCGGGGGTGTGTGGCGGGCTCCCCGCACCCTGAGCTGTGAGCAGCCGTGTGAGAACTTGCGGTCCCTCGGGCTGTCCCCGCCTGGTGGGCGAGGCTGGCAGGTCCTTCCTCCCAGTGTCCTGAATTTCTCTACATTGCGTGTCTGCTGGCAGGCGGGCAGGTTACCTGGAGTGGGGCAGAGTTGGAGTGGGAGTCCTAAATTATTTAAACTGCTTCCTCTGTTAATTGTGCTTGGCACTGACCTGTTACGTTCACATTTTAGCAGTTTTTAACTGTGGATTTCTGCATTCTAAAAGTAATTTAGCAATGGTACAAAAAGTTTTGTAAGTAGAACTGTGGGATTCTAAGTGTATTTTTTTTTTTTTTTTGTCTAACATTGTCATTTCTCTGCCTCTCTGGTTTTCTTTAAAGTTTTACATGATATTATAGGGTATGTCTAATTTTGTGTTTTTTAAAAACTTAGCATCAAATTTCAAGCATTTTTCATGTAATATAGCTTCTCTATAATTTTAATGGATATTTAATATTTTATGTTGATATTCTTAACCTATTGTTGGATATTTAGTTTGCTTCTAATGTTTTGCTCTTATAAAAACCATTTCTGTCTAATACGTTTAACTGTCTTATTTATCTGAAAGAACTCTAATGCTGAAGAGAGAAAGGTTTTCTAAAGTACGATTCTGTTCTTCCAGAAGAGTCAAGGAGCCATGTTGGCCAGGAAAGGAAGTAGTGGGAATAATTGCCACGATTGTGCATCTCGTAACGGAGCAGCTATGTGCAGGCTTCCCCAGAGCTCCCCTGTGGCAGCTTCAGAGCCTGTTCAACGACGGGCCAGTTTAAAAAACAGACAGAACAGTTATACAGTTATGTGTTGCCAACCTCATATAGTAATCAGTATAAATCGTATTTCTCTTCAGATTTTTAATTTCACGGAGAGTTTGTGTTTCTTGAAGTGTGTGAAACTACAGTGGTGCAGATTATGCCTTTGATGTTCCCTGGGTTCCAAATTGTGGAGAAACCACCACGGGCTACACAGCTTTGGCAGTTCTTCATTGTGATTTTTTTGCCCCCATGCAGGCAAAGGAGTAGTCCTGGTCACAAGCCTGCTCTTTTCTCACCGCCCCTCTGTCCCTGCCCTTCTGGATGAACACAGGGTCATGTGCACGCCCTTTCCCCCTGCTACCCCAGAACAGCTGGTCAGTGCATTTTTTATTTCATCTTCCAAAGCTGCACTGGCATTTGTATGGTCATCTGTGAGTCCTTTGATTTTTAAAAATTATACCCCTATGACGCCCAGTAAATGAACAGCAAACAGAAATAAAACCCATTTGGTAGTGTAGCAGGCCTGGAGGTGGTGGTGCTGTCACCTTGTGCCCGAGGAAGCTGGTGCGTGCGATGTGGGCAGCCCTGCGGCGCTGCCCCCAAGTGCTCTGGCTGCTTGGGTTCCTGGCATGCTGATTTGTGACTTAAGATTAAAATCACATTGCCAGGGATTACCACGCAACCACGACCCTGACTGCTCCTCCAGAAGCCATAGTTACTCTCTCTCTGCAGTTCGGGGAACAGATGCATCTCATAGCTCCTCTCTGGAAACAGAAGAAGCCAACAGCCTTGGAAGATGCTCTCCAGCCCTTTCATTATGCCCAGCCGACGACCTCTCTGACGAGGTGCAGAGCTTAGCTGATTGGTGAACAGTGACTGGTTTCCGCTTTGTTCACAGTGGCTAAGTTCTGCACCTGAAGAGAAGGTGAGATGGGGACAGTTAAGTTGGAGCTGCCGGGGCAGAGGCCGCTGCTGAGCGGTCAGCTCGGGGACCGAGCACGATTCTGGAGGATGAGGGCCTGCCTGGCCCCGAGGATGCACTTTGCCTTGTTACGAATGCAAGGAACATACCAAAAGTCTACGGAAATATAAATCCGCTAATTAGACATCGGTGTCTGAAAGTTCAAATGTATTGAAAGCTGCAAAATTATTCTTTTAAAAATCTAAAACCCAGTGAATCACGAAAGTCGAGTGAGACCACGTCAGCAGTCGATGGCGTGTGAGTAGAGCTGGGTACTTTCAAAGGAGACTCCCTGTTGTGATTTCCGAGCACGGTGAACTCTCTCTTGTATTTGCAGTCCAGGTTTCTGTGTCTTCTGCAGCCGCCCGCGGGACGAGGCCGAGCAAGCTCCCAGCTGAGGCACTGCTTCTCCGGGCTGTCAATTGGACCCGCCCTCCGGTGCCTACTGAGCTGATATCAGTTCTCATTTTACACACTGGCTCAGTTCAGCAGGAACAGGAGTCGAGCCCTAGAGCAAAGCCTTCCTGTCTGTGAGTGCCCGGAGGCTCGGGAGCTGGGGCTGCAGCCGCACGAAGACAGGCCCGAGCGTCCGCAGCAGAGCTGACCGGCGGCGGAGGCCCCTGCGTATGTGCCCTGTGTGTGGGTGTTGCTAGAGCTCTGCTGACACGACAGGAACGAGCTTCCACCCATTGGCGCCACGCCTGCCGCGCAGGCAGTGCATACCTCTGTCATGGTGTAGGACGGCCCGAAAGCAGTCGGAGTGAGTGCGGGGCTGAAACAGGCTGCCTTTCTAGTATCTGTCCTGTGAACGGAGCCCAAGTTATAGCCGCCGGCTTTCACAGCCCTGTGTGAGCAAAGCGAATGGCACATGGTGCAGCTGTAAAGCCCCTTCTCGGGGCTGTAAGATGTGCCCTGGTCTCCTCCTGTCCTCCGCTCGTGGTCCTCTCTCCAAAGCCGAGAGCAAAGGCACACACAAAGGTACTCATTTACAAGAATTCCTCCGTTGTGACCGGGCAGTAAATTTTATTGCTGTTTCCTTTGCAGGAAAGATCACAGCGAGATTCTTTTTCATGCATCTACTCGTAGCCCTGGTGGGACCAGGATCACACTGACCCTGGACATCAAAGGAAGGATTATGGGGCTGCTAAAGCCATCAGCCGACAGCAGCGTGCACATCGTGGGGCGACCTTCCCAGAGGCCCTCACAGCGGAGCCCGTGTCAAAGGCACATCCTTGTAAACGGTCTCCACAGGGCTGTGTGATGCCTTTGTGCCCACCCTGGATGTGCCACCTCAAGATCCTGAATCTGAATTGAGTCTCCCCTGTGAGTTCAGTGCAGTTCTTTTCACACAAAGATGGAAGATACCTGAGGCCTGTCGGAAGACCTGCTGAACCTTCTCCATCCATCCCTCAGCATGTGGATATTTATTCCTGCACTTCCAGAAAGTCAGAGTTTCTGCATACTGGGACCACCTCTGCAGGATTACTTTGATTGATATGTCCTGTATTTAGATTTTCCAAAATTTTAGTACCTTTTGGTGGAAGTGCAGGATAACACTCTTAAGATGTATTAATAATAAAATGTAATGGATTCGGTTTTTTTTCTGCCTGTTTGCTTCCTCATTTAATACTATATTTAAAAAGGAAAAAAAAAAAAAGTGAAAGAAGAGGGTGGTCGCCTCCTTCTGGCGTCGTTCTTTGCTCACCTTACTGGGTCTCTCTGTAGCTCTCCAGGTGGTGGTGCTGTACCTGGGAGGACGGGGCCCCGCTCCTGATGGAGGCACCATGCGGTCTGCGGTGGTGTTGCCTCTTTTCCCACAAATGTTTGAAGTTAAAAAAAAAAAAAATTAAACTTCTCAGGACTGTCCAAAGGGAAGAAGGATGGCTTTAAGACGCTCCAGAAGCCACAGTGGTTGGTGCAGTCACGTGACGGCGTGAGGCTGAGCTTAGCGGGAGTGAACTGACCCGCCTGCAGGGGCTGCACTCGCGGGGCTGCGGACCCGCCGGTGGGGGGACGTGCGGCTCCACTCAGCCCTTCGTTAGGAGCTCCTGACCTTCAGAGTTACTTAGCAGTGACCGTCATTCTAGAAGGGTTCCTACGTGTTGGTTCTTTGCTGTTACGTGTGCTCTGCCTATGGTTGTATATGTGCTTTGTTTACCATATGGGTAGAAGAATAAAAATCTGATTTTTAAATATGAAGAAATGTCAGAACGCTGTTCTCTGTGAAGACTTGGAATAAACGACTCTTTCTCCCTCTGGTCGGCGTGTGTCTGGTCCTCTGCGAGGCGGAGCAGGAAGCCCGGGCACAGCCTGCTGCTCAGTGCGCCTCAGGGGCTGCAGGTGACCAGCCAGCCTGGTGGTTTGGGTTTGGTCTTGTTTTTCCGAAAAGTTAAAGCCACGCTTTGTCATCTTTAGAAACTGCTGAGGCAGAGGTGAGCTGCCGCGTGAGTGATCTCGCGCTAAGACGGCTGGTCCCCTAGCCCCGTGGCCCGAGGGTCCCGCGCTGGCTCCCAGCACGGGCGCGGCCCGCAGGCGGCCGGTCCTGGAGGGGCCGTCGGGGCCCGAGCGCCGCCTGCCTCGCTGGCTGTGGGTAGTTTGCCTTCCCGCCTGCAGGCTGGCACTCTTGCGGGCGGGGCTGTGCCTGTGGTGAAGGAGGGGCGAGCGGCCTCCATGGGGCCTTCCTGTCTCCCTCCAGCTGCACCCCGTACCCACTCCGTCCAGGCTCCCGGGACTCCTGGGGCGGGTTCTCCGAGCTGGCCCTCCGTACCTCCCGAGAGGGCTGCGGAGAGCGTGCTGTGGAGGAGCCTGAGGCCAGGGCCTGGCAGGCGCTGCCGGGTTCCAGAGCGGCCGCCAGTCGGTAAGAAGACAGGTGTGTAAAGCTAGCACCCTGCATTCTTACATGATTCATCTGTTTTGAGAAAAGTTTCATGTGGGTGATGGGCAGCTTCCCCAGGGCACATCATGGAACTTAGGCTGCTTTATCTGCACGACCCGGGCACCTCCTGAGGGATGCCTCGGTCCAGGTGGGAGTGTTTGCCGAGGACCCAGGAGCCCCGGGGACAGAAGATGGCTGTCTCGGAGAGGCAAGGATACGGGAGCCTGCCCTTCCCAAGTTCCCCCCGTGGGTCAGGTCTGCACAGTGGTATCCCCAAGGTCACATACTAAGCGACAGGCGGGATTTGAATGTGTCCAGCTGGCTCGGGATTCTCCTCTCCCGAGTCCCTCTCAGGGTGCGGATTGTCTCTTTGGTGATAAACTCCTCAGGGGTTCCTGGTCTTGTCCTTCAGCCAGAGGAGACTTGAGACACCTGCACTACTAACCCAGTTTGCTGTAAGGGGGGCCTGGGTGGGGCCCAGGGAGCACATCAACTTGAATCTGGAACAGTTATGTCCCTGTGGGGAAGTCGTCAAGACCGGTCCGTGGGGGAGTCTGGCACTTACTTTCTCAGGGGCACAACTTCTTATCTTTGCTGCCCCAGGAAGAATACCTTTCCAGCCTCGGTGTTCCCCCTGTCACGTTCCCAGGGTGAGCGGACGGGGCGGTACGAGCTCTGCCCTCCAGGCTGAGTAGAGGAAACGAGCCGACAGGAGCCAGTCTGGTCACGAACAAGGTGATGCCTTCATCCGGAGGGGGACCAGGGCACAGGAGGCGCCTAGCGTGAGCCTCCGTTGGTGCCCTGGTCTGGTGGAAGTGAGGAAGCCCCAGCCCCAGCCCCTGCCCCTTCTGCTGTTGCGTACATCGGGCTCTGGACCGCCGGTGGCATTCCTTGCCGGCAGGGGTCAGTCGTGAGAGAGGACGGCTTGCTCTTTCAGCACCATGGTCGGTCCAGAACTGTTGGTGGGGTAACCCGGCCTGGTTCGTGGGCTTGTTAAACCGGGGTGAGAAGAGGTGATCTTGTTCCCTGAGCGAGTTAAGGGGTTAATTGCCAAGCGACTGTCATCTCCCCGGAGAACAAAGGGCTCCACAAATAGAGATGCTCCCCTGCCCAGCACAGGACCTGAGCCCTCGCCTCGGCTTCCCACCTGTGGGCCTGCCCCCCGGCCTGGCTGTCACCCCCTGGCCTGCCTGGGGCAGGACCTGAGGTGGGGGAGGAGATGGGAAAGAAGTCAAGAGGTTCAGGTCTCCCTCTTGGCCTCTATTTTAGGATTAAAGGGTTTCAAGCACTTAGCTTTATTGGAATTTCACATCAAAACATCGAAATTATAGTCTCGATGCGAGACTATAGCGAGGTACAGAGATGTCACGTTAGGCAGAACCCAGTGCCCCAGTGGCAGTAACCAGAAATAGCAAACCTCGTCCCTAACGTTAACCCATCGCTTTCAAATGAAGAGAAGACCTCTAAAAGAAAGGTTTCAGGCAGGTATTTCCAGTGCATTCTGGGTTTCCGGCAACTGGCCTGACCGCACGGACACTCAGCAAAGCCCCAAGCAGTGCCGTGGAGGCGGCTAGGCTGCCGTGCAGGGCAGTCTGCTCGCAAAGGGTTGCCCCGGCCACAGCCGGCCTCACCAGAGGCAGCGGTAACCCCCCAGACAGCTGGAAAGCAAAAGCTGAGTGACTCATCAAGGGCTAGTTTTTCTTAGAGCGTGATGCTCTAGGCCAGCCACCTCATTCTGTGGATGGAGCCGGCTGGGTGGGAGGATGAGGCGTGTGAGAAGGGATCTGCCCAGAACTTCTGCATGGCCGACCCGCCCTGCAAGTAAGCACAGTGTCCCACCGTCTCCTGCCAAACAGAGCTCCGGGTGTCCCAAGCCTGTGGCCTCCCTGGGGCGGCAGGCCGGCCACACCCCATTCCTGAGAGGTCAGTGAGGGAGATGCTCCCCTGGCACCTTGCCACCAGGTTACAAGTGCCAGCAGGTGACAAGGCTTCGTTAGATGATGCTTTACAGCATCCCCTCCCCAGGGCACCTTGGACTGGACCACCTCAGGGTGCAGAGAGAGGGTGGGGGGCCCTCTGTGCAGGGCCCAGCCATGGCAAAGACCCTATACAAGGTGCCAGGACAGTGGTGAGCCCAGGCCTAGACCTCCCGGAACCACCTCAGCCTAAGGAGGGCTGGAGCTCTGGGAGTCTAAAGCCCAAGGGACCTGGGCGTTTAAAGGACTGCCTGGACCTCCCAGGGCAGTGCCCAGAGGCCAAGCTCAATGCGGAGATCTCTTAACCCCCCCAGGCCACTGTCCCGGGAACAATGACCTCGCCCTCCCTGGCTGGGCCCTGGGGGTTTACAAGGTGGAAGGGAGGAGAAGCTGGTTGGGGCCATTCACGGGTGAGGTTTTATAGATCTTTTCCCATCCTTTGGTGCTGTCTGGGAGATTGATCGGCTAATGAGGTATTTCTGTTCCAGTCTGATGACTAGAGAGGGTGTGAAAAAAAAGAGGGAGGAGGCTGTCAGCCAAGCCTGGGGGCGGAAGGAAGTCACCATAAAACTACAAACGTTCCCAGTGGTTCCCAGGACTGCACAGTCCGCTGAGAGCCTCCTGCCTGGGTGGTGGGTGGGCATCCGGGCACCCTGGCATTGGAGCATCAGAGCAGAGGCAGACCCGGCCCTGGTGGGAGGACCAGCCAAAGGAGCCCGCTCTTGGGCGCTGGGCCTGAGAAAGGGGGCTGGTGATGGTACCAGAAACCCGTGCTTGCCAGTGTGTGCGCACACGTGTGTGTCTGCGTGTGCGTGTTTGGGAATGCGAGTCAGTGCAGAAATGCAGATAAAGGCCTCTCTGACCACACCTTCTCCCCTACTCCAGACGGCTCCCATAAAACTAATCTGGGCCCTGCCTAGTGTCTTTTGAGATAAAACAAGTTCAGGGATTTGGCTTCTCAGCCCCGAGCACTGAAATGGGACGAACTGCTCCAGAGACCTGTCCGCGGCCTCCTGTGTCACCCGCGTAGGCCCCCCACCTTTTCTGGCTGTTCACCACCGCCCGGGCGGCTGAGGGGGCCCGGCTGGGGCTCCCTCGCGGGGTGCCCACCTCGGGGGGCAGAGCTCTGCCCCGCCGCGGAGCCTCGCGCCTGCTTCCCAAACAGCCCCTCTGTGGCTTTGCCTGGGAAGCAGAGGGGACTGGGCACGCGTTGCGGTTTCTGTTTTTTAAGCCTTCTTTGTGCTCTTTCTGCCTGTAATTTCCTCCAGCTCCGGCCTTTGGGGATGGTTCCACCACTGAAAACCCGGCCCAGAAGGTGTTCTTACCTGTGGGGTGGAGCAGGAGGTGGTGAAACTGCCTGCCCTTGGGCCCTAACTACACTGCCTGGAGTCCCAAGATCGGAAAGTTCTTTTCCGCTCTAATAGGCTGCCCTTGTCACATGAGGTCTGGCAGGACAGGCCTTGAAAGCAGAAGTGTGTGTCCTAAGACTGGTGAGCACGCTCTTGGTAAGATTAGAGAGGCGGGAGTGATGCCTCGGGTTTTCACGCTCTGACTGCAAGATTTAAGTCTCCCAGGACTTTGACATCAGTTACGTCTAAGGAGGGAGGCTCAAGAAAGTGTGAGTTATGGGGATAAATCAGCAATTAGATAGGAGCCAATTTTAGAGTTTGCCGATGGGACAGTACAGGTACAAGGGTGCCCTTATGTTGGGTTGTAGAGAAAAGACATAAGGGAAAGGAATTGTAGCTTTATGATTTTATCTGCTTTAATAAATTAAATGATAACGTTGAGGGAGAGAGAACTGCAGAAATTGTGGCTTCAGTGCAGCTGGGGGCGGAGAAGGCGTTTTGTAGAGCAAGAGAGTGATTATTAGTGATGGCAGAAGCTGGGCAGATGGACAGATTGACATCAGGGGAGTTGGGTCATGGCCCACGGACTGCCCCAACTGGGGGGACCAAAGCTCCGGTCCTCAGGCCACCCTCCCTCTAGGTCGGGGTACCTCTCCTTTTTCTAGAAAACTCTCTGTCCAATACTAGAACATAACTCCTATAAATAGGCTATAAAGGCGCCACCGTGCTGGTGGCAGAGCAGGGGTGCCAGTGCTGGGGTCTCCTTTCTGAGTTACAGGTGGGGATGGAGGCCTCCTTTTCTCTGCACCACCATTTAACAGTGAGTCTCTCTTGGAACAGACAAATACAAATCTTCCTTCACACACTGATGATTATAAATTTTTTGCATACATCACAGATACAAACAGTATGTAAACAAAAAGCAAGCGCTGCCCCACCTCATCCTGCCCCTCCTCCAAGGCCACCGCTGTGAGGAAGGTGGCGGCAGAGACTGAGGAGGTGCCGCAGCACACGTGCATGCCCGGCTTATGCACACGCGCGGCAGGGTGTACACCGCTCTTTCAGTGGCTCCATTGTCTGGACATCACACAGCTCAAGAGGCAGTGGTCACAGTCTCCTTAGGTCCTGTTGTTCAGATCCCAGCCCTGCTAGATGTCACCTGTGTAACCTCTCTGGGCTTTAGTTTCCTCACCTATAAACCGTGGACAACTTTGTTAGGTGGTTGTGAGAATTAAATGAATTAATTTATGTAAAACCCTGATAACAGGGCCTGGCATCAACTATAAAGGTTTGTGCTACCCTTTGATTGTTGGTTTACTTTATTTAACCAGCCCTCTACTGATGAACCTGTGAGTTGTTTCCAGTGGGCAGCGATGTGAAGCTGCACTGCAGTAAAGCCCTGGGCATTTCGCATATGCCCAGGCACCAGTGTGTCTGTGGGATAATTTCTAGACTTGCTCATGGTGGGTCCACACAACCTGAAGTGGGGGAGGGCAGCTCTGAAGAACTGGCTTTTTGTTACTAGATAAAAGGATATATAGTTTAAAATTTTTTTATTCAATGTTCTACCATGGTAACACATACATAAAATTTACCATTTTAACCATTTTCAAGTGTACAGTTCAGGGGCATTAGGTACATTCACATTGTTGTGCGGCCATCACCACTATCCGTCCATCTCCAGAACTTTTGTATCATCACCCCAAAGTGAGACTCTCACCTGTTAAACAATAACCTGGAAGAGAATGGAATTCTCTCCTGCAGCCCATGGCACCTGTATGGTAACAGAATCACCATATGATCCAGCAACTCTACTTCCAGATGTATCCCCAAAATAACTGAAAGCAGAGACTCAAAGAGATGTTGGTCCACCGATGTTCACAGCAGCGTTATTCACAATAGCCAAAAGGTAGAAATGTCCACCCTGCTATTTTCTGTCTCTCCAAATTTGACGATTCTAGGTACCTCATATGAGCGAAATCATACAATGGTGTCTTTCTTTGTCTGACTTATTTCACGTAGCAAAATATCCTCAAGGTTCATCCCTGTTGTAGCGTGTGTCAGAACTTCATTCTTTTTTAAGGGTGACTAATATTCCATTGTATGGATGTGCCACATTTTGCTTATCCACTCACCTGTCGATGGACAGTTCTATCCATGCCTGCTGTGGGGTCTGGGTTTGCGTCTTGCATAGAAAGGGTTCCCTTTCTGGCCTGAGGGCTGAAGACAGGATTCTTGGATTCTGCCTCAGGCCCCTTCCCTACCTCCTGTGGAGAAGGACCCTCTCCTCCCCTCAAAGGACTAAGAAGTCTTCTTGGAAGCAGTGACCCAGAGGCTTTGAACTTGCAGACCCCAGGCAGTGGGGAGGGGGAGGCCAGGGGCTGAAATCAGGGTTTATGTGAAAGTCTGTAAACCACAGGTGAGCAAGAAATTCTTAATGAAATACAAGAACATTCTTTCTACATTTTGGGAGTAGGATAGTCTTGATTTTATAAACAATTTTGTACTTCTCGGAGTAATAGACTCTCTTCTCAGAGTGGCAGCAGCCTTCCAACCACCCTCGTCCCTCCTCTGTTTCCAAGCAGAACTGCTAGTTTTCTCTGGAGAAAACCCACAGCCCCAGAGAGGAAACCTCCAGATACTGACTCCAGATTTCCTTGGTAAAGAAAGAGGGCTAGGCATTTTTGTGTGTGTTTATTTTTATCTAAGAAGTAGAGCTCCAATGTGATTTCTAGCACCATCTTTCCCTGTTGATGGAAATGCCTTTACTGTATATTAAATCTCTGTATGGACTAATTCATCAAATATTGGGCACCTATTGTATGCCTGGAACTATTCCAGGCACTTGTATTGGAGACGGTCAAGTATATAAGTAGATAACCTGGGGTCTAGAAGGTGTTATGTGTTAGGGACGAAAGCTGAGGGGTGGATAGTGGGGTGCCACTGGAGACGGGGGGGGGGGCGGTCAGGCCATATGGAGGTGGTGACATGTGAGCAGGTGAGGGATGGCCGTGCATGTCTGGGGAAGGTGTGTGTGTGCAGGACAGCCCATGCAAAGGCCCTGGGCCCCTGTGGCTGGAACAGGTGGGTGGGTGAAGGGGTCACAGAGAATATTAGGTGGTGAAGTCAGAGAGTAAAAGGGGGTCCATACTGGGTAGGGCCTTGAAAGCCATTTTAAGAGTGTTGAGTTTTACTGAATGAAGACGGGAGCTTTTGTAGTGCTCTGATCAGGGGTGTGACGTGATGGCACCGGCAAGGGATCGCTGAGATGCTGCAGAGGGGCCAGGGCGGCGGCGGGGAGAGCAGGCGGATGCTGGCGTCTGCGAGGAGGGCAAGGAACGGTCCGATCCAGCGACGTCCTAGTGACTCAGACGTGGGGGGGGTGAGAGAGGAGTGAAAAGTAACTACAGAATTGGGCCTGAGTCCCTGCAGACGGGACGGCCATCAACTGACTTGGGGAGACTGTGGTTTTGGGTCGGGGGGTTGGTGGCATCAGCTTTGACATGTTAGTTTGACATGGTCACCTGACCTCCCAGTGGAAACAGCCGGTGGGCCGTGGGTATTCAGGTCTGCGGTCCAGGGAGGGTGCGGCCCCTCTGCACAGAGGTGGCTCGTGGAAAGCCCAGCAGGGTGAGGGTACACAGGGTGGGGGCCCAAGGACGGCGGAGCCCGGGCGCACCCGCCAGGCCGAGGTCAGGGGTCAAGCAGGGCCCAGCCCCCTCAGGCTGAAGAGAAGCCCTGGAATGTTCCACCAGCCAAAGGAAGCTGTCAGGGAGGAGGGAGACCCAGTGGGTCAGGTACTGCCCAGGCTGGTGCAGGAGGCCTGAGAATGGTTGGCTGGAGCCCCAGGGAGGCACCTCGTGACCCCGACGGGGACAGTCCCTGTGGGCGCCCTAGCTCGGGTCCCACCAACCCGTCATAATGGTTCGAGCTTTAGAAGATGTGCCGATGTGCGTACTCTTCATTACACTCCATCACACTTCACTTTCAGGATTTTCCTGGCTGTTCTTGAACGTTTATTTTT
This sequence comes from Balaenoptera musculus, assembly GCF_009873245.2. Taxonomy (NCBI): domain Eukaryota; kingdom Metazoa; phylum Chordata; class Mammalia; order Artiodactyla; family Balaenopteridae; genus Balaenoptera; species Balaenoptera musculus. Next base: position 29,536,202 of record NC_045790.1, on the reverse strand, counting down.
ACATATGAATTTTGGAGTCAGATCATCTAGTTCTCCTATAAGGATTCTATTAAGTCTAATGTATATCTCTAAGACAGTTATTGTTTCTATTCAGGATATCTTTCCAGAAGGAAAGAACCACCAGTTAGAGCAGTGGTCCTCAACTTGGCAATGTCTGGACAAAGTTTCGATTGTCGCTCCTGGGCTGGCACCTAGCTCAGAGAGGGTGGGATCAAGCCGCCGCCACAGAGACTTACCCGGTCCCCAGGGTAGTAGCACCACACTGGAGAAGCCCAGCCTCAAATGCCTGCACGCTGGCTTTCTGCTAAGGGCCCTCCTCTTCCTTTTCCTGCTGAGTATTGGGCTGCTGCATGGCACTCATCCTTCTGCAATGCTCGAGAGGAGTAGACAATATGTAGTGTTGTGGACATTTTAAATTCTCTTCCGCTGCCCAGGCTCTGGCCCCTTCCTGTCTGTGGGAGATGCAGTTGGCGGTATCCAGTACCATCACAGAAGCAAAACCAGCTCCACACTTGCTTTCCCAGCTCCCCTTACAGCCTAAGTGCGGGTGGGGGGACCTGGGCTTCTCTAGTCAGATGCAGCAGCCGGGACTGTGGCCAGCCCTTCAAAGAGCAGGGTGCAGGGGGCCTGTCTCGCTACTGAAGGTTGCAGACCTTGCAGGACGAGCTACAAGGGTTGCAGAATTCACTGACAGCAGCAGCAGGAATTTCCTCACCAGGCCACTCTGAAGCTGGGTTTTGGGCACTGCTGCTGGCTGGCTAGAGCTAAGCCTTGTCTGCCTGACAATTCTGTGGGCTTTTAAATACCCTTTGGATCGCTTTCCTTTTGCTTTCAACAGCGTGTCTGTTGTTTCTGTTGCTTGCAGCCAAAGATCCTGACTGAGTAACATGGATTCATCATATTGTGAGAAACACCAGAGGTCGAGATTTTCAACATTGATTTATGAGACTTTCTACTTCTACAGAAAAGCTAAGAAGTGTGAAACTTTCAGTATCCAAGCATGCAAGTGTCCTACCCAAAACACCAAGTACGATAAGCTATCACAGTTATGTCTGTCAGTACTGGGGAAAAGGGAAGGTCCTACATTATCAACTTCCTTTATTACTGTCAGTCTATATATGAGAGATATGATTTGGACCCATGCTATAAACAAACTGTGGACTTGAATTTTACAAGAAGGCTTTAAGACACGTTTATTTTGCCTTAATTTTGGTTCTTTAGGAGTGAGATGGTTTGGTGATGATTAATAACTTAGGATTGTTTGACGAAATCCATGTCAAACCCAGTGTCAGGCAGAGGAAGGATACCATCACCAGCAGCGCTGGCTGTGGGTGAGGTGGTGATGGGCTGGCAGAGGAAGACAAAGGCAAGGACAGCAACACAGTCAAGTTCATTCCCTTCCTCCTGGGAGAGCACAATTTGGATTCCTTGTCGAATAAGGAAGAACATTCCTCACGTTTGTTCTCACTGTGCAACACCGGGCGCCTTTGGGTAACACAGGGACAGGCTCAGTTTCGATTTTCCCTGCATTTCTGCCCACTGCCCAGGTCCGCATCCTCTCCAGGTATCCCTTTCCGGTCCCTGTCCTTGACTCCTCCACTTCGATGGAAAACGTAGCTTTCTGCTGGCCTCTGGAAGAGCTCCCATGTTTGTCTAGTACCCTTGTCCCAGCAGTGAGAATGGGGCCGAGCGCAGAAGCCGGAGCCCAGGACCGCCCGGACAGGGGCTTGTCCCCAGGTGCCCTCTGCTGTCTCAGGTGCCTCCTGGACAAGATAAGAGGCCCTCGGCGCCCAATGTCAGGAAGCAGAGTGATTGTCCAGAAAACCCAAGCAAGCTGCTTGCAGTAAAACCGGGAGTGGCCAGGGTCCTGTGGGAGCCCCGGGACGCGTGCTTCAAGGATGAATGGAGCCGCGGGCCGAGTCCCTCCTTCCTGACACCCAGGGGAGCCCAGGGAGGCCGGAGCGCCAGGGCCATGAGTGTGAAACAGCAGAACGAGCAAGAGGGTGGGCTGTGCTTTGTCAGATGCATTCCCTCTTGAGAAATGGGGGGAAACAATGTGTAGATCAATTCAACTTACACTCAGTGGTAATATTTAAGTCTGGCTTAAAGGAAAAAAAGTGTATATATGTATGATGCATTTCATTTGGTTTTAGCAGCTCCTGCTGACTGCCTGCCCTACAGTCACTCTCCTTGGCAGTTTTCAGACATCTGGTGGCAAGATTCCCAGGCCTAGAGATAAACCACAGTTGGTCTTTTCCAGGGGCAGACCTATCTAGGTTTTGTGAGACCTGAAGCTTCCATAATTGGGGAGTAGAGGGAAGCTTTCTCTGAGAAAGATGATAATACTTAATGAATACAAAATTAGGTGTCATGTGACTTTTTATTTAGAATGACAAACTATAAAACAAATTACAAATTTTAAAGAGCTAACAAATTCTGCAAACATCATGAAGTCCCGATGAATAACAAAACCTCTGTATTAATGGGTGGTCATTAATGCCTTTTCTCCCTATAGTTTTGGGCTCTGTCCTCTTTGATCCAAGTCCAAGGCTTAGGAGAACGTTAGAGGCTTTGTAAAGGAATTGGGAAACACTACAAACAGACTGAGGTAAGGTCAGGACAGGAAGGGGTTTTCCAGAAATGCAGCTTAAACAATCTGAGATAACCGTCTGGTTTTTATTGTTTGCTGTGAAGCACAGTGTGAATGGATGTCCACGTGGCAGCACACTCCCCACAGGGGGGCTGGTTCCCAGCGGCCACTCGGTTTAGGGGTTACTCGCTGCCACCAAACTAAGCCCTTTTCTTCCTGTCCACAGAGGTTGCTCACAGCTTCCCTGGCAAAAGCCAACACAGGAGAGGCGTCCTCAATGCCAAGGGAAGCATATGATGATGGCACTTGTGATAAAAGTATTTTAACAATATACCTTTCATACTGTAACATTTTTCTAAAGAAAGGCTCAGGTCAGAAGGTCTTGGAATTTTCCAGATCTTCAGGTGGATCCATATACCAAAACAAGTAACTCCCCTAAAAGCTCAACCTCTAATACATCAAAACTTTACTTATACCTCAAACAGGAGCCAAGAATGAGGGAGATTCAGAGATGACTGATGCAGAAATCCAAGTGGTCAGAAAAGTCTGGACTCACTCGACAAACAGATCATACACAAAAGAAGCAAAAGAATAAACCTGAAAGGAAAAAAATATCTTCAACTGATGTGAAATAAATATTAATGTTAGCACTGCCAATTCTTTATTAGAAGTTTCCAGTTCCCATTTTAGTTAACAGAGAACTGACACCTAATCTCTTCCAATGTTTCTAGAACACATCCTGTACCCTCCCCTGTCAGCCACCTTTGAGGTAATATGAGCTCTTTTGGTAACAGCCAGTGCTTAGCCAGTATAAAGCAAAAAGCCCCAAAGCTGGCTTTATTTCATTGCTAAGCAGTGTCGCTCCCCCGTCACCACTCCTTGCTACTGGGCTTGGGTGGGCTCTGCTCAGGGGGCATGGGAGGGAAACTTGAGGGATCCTGACCATCCTGGATGAAGAAGAACGTCTTAGGGGAGCAAGAGAGTATCCCGGTGGATAAGACGAAATACCAGTAACAATTACAGGACTTCTTAAAAAAGAGATCTGTGAAAAACGGCTACGTTACTTTCTAAATTGATCAGTGGTTCATGACCAATTTCTTGGTCCAAAGAGTTTGAAACATCCAAATAATAGTTGTGCATCTTGGTTTGATATGGGGGGGGGAGGGCGGCGGGGAAGGAAATAAAAATCTGTTCTCCCATCCAAGCCTTTTCTAGAGTGATTCTCTAATCGACATCCGGGCTGAACAGGCACAGGGAATGCTGAACCATAATCCCGTCATTAGTGAGTAAATCTCACTGAATTCAAGCTAAAGCACCTGACTTCTCATTCTGTAAAATATGTACTACCAGATCTTGCCAAGATGTTTATGGCTCATTCTTGCAACTCAAAGAGGGAATGCATTCTACAAACGGAGGCCATAAGAAGCGGCCCCACCATTTCATCGCGTAGCCTCCCTGGTTAACTGGCCTGGGCTAGGCTTGCCCACGCAGCTCTGCAAGGAGCTCTTGGGCCAGTTTTCTTGACCTAGGGGCTTCCACACAAAGACGGTCCCATCTGTACAAGGTCTGGTCCAGAAAGCCAATAATCTCGTGCATTATTGCATCCGTCTGAGCCATCTGCAATGAGGACAGAAGAGAAGGCAAATTAAAACACTTTCCAGACGGATTCATCTCTTCGTCCAGTGGACCAGCTGTAACCATCCCGTCCCCAAAAAGCACCTGCATTCCTATCAGCTCCAAAGGGCTCTTGTTTTGTCTTCAAGGTCATGAGCAAAGCGAGTGTGTTCGCAGAAGTGGGCCATCTAGTGAGCAGAGCCATTCCTAACGCTGGCCCTCAGACCCACAGCGGCTACAGACAAATGCTGTTTCTTGGAACGCCCATCACAAGCTTTGGGGTTATTTGCCGTGGGGAGCAGAGGCCAATGAGCACGCCGTGGCTTGACTTTCTGCAAAAGGCTCACACTACTATGAGAACTGGAAAATGCTGAAAGGAGAGTGCCACCTGTTCTTGCACAAACAGCTTTATAAATGGCGTTCTTGGGCTAGCGGCAGGCCCACTTGTTTGTTAATAGGCACCTAAGGTTTTAACACTTGATTCCTAAGGGAAGCAGGAAACACAGGAGCTGTCAGTTCTGCTAAATACAGCCTTAGCTGTTGGCACCCATAAAGGGAGGGTGAGAATCTAACGATTTATCTGCGTGGAGAACTTACTGTGATTTTTTTAGACGCAAGCATATTAAGAACCTCTGTTTTTGAGAGTAGTCCACATATTCAGCTTTTTTCTTTTAAATATGGAACACGTCACGAATTTGCATGCCATCCTTGCACAGGGCCATGCGAATCGCCTCTGTGTCCTTCCAGTTTTAGTCTATGTGCTGCCAAAGTGAGCACCACACGTTCGTTCTTCATGTGTGAGGCAAATATTTAAGTAGCCTGAGCAGCCCAAGGTCAGCTCCTCCTCTGTGTCCACACTGGGCCCTTCTGGTGGGGTGACCAGCCGCCCTGGGCCACCCGGGACTCTCCTAGGGCCAGGACAGCCTTTAATCCCAGGCCACCTCTGGGCATGAGTCAAGGCAGACTCTCTCTGCAGCATGGGTACTAAGTGAGTGGCAGCGGGGGACGCCCTGGGCCCCCTGGACAGCACTGGTGCTCCCCGGCCATCTACTGGCAGTGGCCCAAGCTGAGAGGGCTCTGCTGGGGTCGGGGGGCAGGCTGCTAGCCTGGGTGGGGTTCACTGTGGCTCTTGGTGTCTACAGAATCCTCTCTTGGTTTTACTCAGAAGTCACAGATGCTGTAGACTTTATGGATGAAACAACATGAGCTTCCCTGGGGCGCCTTAGAAGAGCTAATTTACTACCTCAGACCCGAGTGGGGGGAAGATTGCCTCCCGCTCCAGTGCCCAGGGACCACGGGGGCTCCTCGGAGCCAGACGCGGGGCAGCAGTGCCATCACTGACCCTCTTTACAAGCCACCTCAATGCCCATGTTCCACTCCAGGTGTCCGGTCACATACAAACCCCGCCTCACTGCCACTGAGGGAGGGGAAGCCGCGTCCTTGAGCTGAGCAGGGCTCAGCTGAGGGCATCCTTGTGGAGGTCAAATTCATTTTGAGCTCAACAATTATAGAACTGAACTCCTCTATATTTCAGATTCTGGCTAACTTTTGGCTGCTATTGCTGTGGTCCAGCAACAGAAGACAGAAGGAGAGGGAGAGAGAAACGTGAACTCAGGGCAGGACGAGGGGCAGGAGAGGATGAGCCTTGGGGGCGGGAGGAATCCAGGCACCAGCCAGGCTGCTCGTGCCTCATGCTCATCATAGAGGCTCAGGAGAGGAGAGAGTGGAGATGCTAAACCAGGAGCAGGGGCAGAGAAGCAGAACAAGGGGTGGGAAGGGCAGGGGTTCTGACGAAGGGATTCAGTGGACACTCAGAAGCTGAGCCCTGGGGCCCGTGCGGGAGCCTGAGGAAGTGGGGGAGCGTGCTGTGGCCGAGGTTGGGGTGTGAGGCCATGAGAGGAGGAAGGAGGAAGGTGAGCCGATGGCACAAGGGGCAGCTCAGAGGAGGATCGAAGGCCGCAAAGAGGCAGGGCTCAGACACGCAGCCTACAGCGAGCACGGCTCTCCAGAGCTGAGGGCAAGACAAGAGGGCCGAGACCAGGACCCAGGCCCAGAAGCTGGCCCTGCTCCCGCCTCTCTGGGTTCACATCAAAGCCAGGCCAGGGCTAGGGTCCTGAGGGTGGTGATGCCAAAGCCCCTGAAAGAGAAAGGCCGTCCACCTGCTCCTGGCCAAGCAGACCTGGCCAGGGCTCTTCCCAGGCTGCTCGCAGGGGGAGGCACCGAGGAGCCCACGAGGGGCTGCCTTCCACCCGTCCTGTTTGTAGCTGCTCTGCCGGGCAGCCTTCAACCAACTGTGTGGCCACTGCAGGAAACCTTCGAGTTAGGAAGGCCGGTATGTTGTTAGCTAAAACAGTTTCTGAACATCTGCAAGGACAGCGCCCAGGAGGCGCTCTCAGCTGTGACGGGCTCCGAGGTGCCCGGGAGGCCAGCGCCCACCTCCTAAGGAGCCGGTGCAGGAGGAGAAAACACCGAGCTTCCTCCTTTAGTTAATCTTTTTGGCAGCTGAGCTGACTTCTGAACGTGAACGAAGGCGCCGGGGTCTTCCGCGTTGCCCCAGGCTCAGGTGCCGACTGGCAGCGCCGACGTGAGCTGTTCTGTGGCGACGGGGCTCCAGCATCGGCGGCAACCCCGAGCCGGGTGACACGACCCAGCTTCGAGCCCCAGCAGCCAGTCTGTGGGTGAGACCTGAGGGCGGTCCGCTGTGAACCTGGACCGTCTCCCCGGGATGGAGGGAAACGTGATTGGAATACAGAAGCAGAGACCTGCGTGTCTCCGAGGAGCTTTCTCTGGGTTACGTTCTCGCACACCCTACGTGCTGGGCCGGCCGTGGTCTCCTTGGCCTGCTCTCCACTCCCAGGGTGACAGGACAGCAGAGGAGCAGGAGGGTGCAGGCTCAGGGAGGCGGGGCAGCCGGGCCTGAGCTGGCTCCACGGGCTGAGGCCCCTCCCACAGGTGTCCAGGGCCTGGGCAGGAAGTCAGGGGTCAGGCAACAAAAATGCCACCAGCACCTGCATGATTCAGAAGTGTCTGCCTTTGACTTTAAAAATAACTTTCAATTTTAGAACAGTTTTAGATTTATAGTTTGACCCAAAAGAAAATAGAGAAATCCCATATCCCCTACACTCAGTTTTCCTGTTAACATCTTACATTAGTATAGTACATTTGTCAGAATTAATGAACCGATATGAATATGTTTTATTAACCTCATCTTTAGGTGAGACTTTATTCTGATTTCCTCAGTTTTTCCCTAATGTCCTTCTTCTGTTCCAGGATTCCATCCAAGACACCACATTACATTTAGTCATCATCCCTCCTTAGGCTCTTCTTGGCTGTGACAGTTTCTCAGATTTTCCTGTTTTTGATGACCTTGACAGTCTTAAGGAGGACTGGTCAGGTATTTTTGTCAAATGTCCTTCAACTGGGGTTTCTGTCAACTGTTTTTTCATAATTAGACTGGGGTTATAGGTTTGGGTTAGGAAGGCCACAGAAGTAAAGTGCCATGTTCATCACTTCATATCAACATGACTTATCCCTGCTGATGCTGACCTTGATCACCTGGCTGAGGCAGTGGTCGAAAAGTGACTATTATAATTTACACTTGGCCAGAGAAAAAGTTGGTTGATACCAAGTTCTACAGATATGAGGACATTATTTAACTCTCACCTATGGAGGTCCCCACCCCAAAAGGATTTGGAGGTAAGTGAGATGTGCATTTTATAAAAGCACGTGATAGATCATTGTGCTAGGGCGGGCCCTGAGGAGATGGCACCCAGCAGGTGACAAGCAAGTCCTCCTCTGCTCTCGGCCACACCCAGGCTCTGGGAGGTCTTCTGTCTGTCTGAGCCTGAGAGGGCGGACTGACAGGCTGGCTGCGTGGTCTGCCCACCCCACACACGTTGTTCTCCTAGGACCAAGGAGAACCTTGTGGGCACTGGTTACTGAGGTTCTTGGCAGTCCCACTGGTCACTGGGACTTTCTTCATGTTCACATTCAAACAGAGCCTGCCCTGGAGGGGGGCGGGAGGGGGCCTCTGGGTACTGCAAACATTCCTTTCTTGATTTGGTTGCTGGCTGCATGGGTATTTTTGGTTTGCAAAAATTCATCAAGCTATACCTTTCTGTATATACCTTATATGACAATAAAAAGTAAAAACAAAAACAGAAAAAAACCTAACAACTCCAAGAACCAGCACGTTGTGTTTTTTTTTTTTTTGAGATGAGCTCATAACATAAAATTTGCTATTTTAACCATTTTTATATGTACAATTCAGTGGCATCAAGTACATTCACAATGCTGTACAACCACCACTACTATCCATTTCCAAAACTTTTTCATTATCCCAAACAGGAACTCTGCACCACTCCCCAGCCCCTAATAACCTCTATTCTACTTTCTGTCTCTATGAATTTACTTATTCTAGGTACCTCATATAAATGGAATCATACAATATTTGTCCTTTTGTGTCTGGCTTATTTCATTTAGCATAATGCCCTCAAAGTTCATCCATGTTGTAGTATGTGTCATTCATTCGTTTTTTGGGATTTTTAAAATATTTATTTCTTTATTTTTTGGCTGCATCAGGTCTTAATTGCGGCACGCGGGATCTTCGTTGCGGTGTGCGGGCTTATCTCTAGTTGTGGCACGCAGGCTTAGTTGCCCCGCGGCATGTGGGATCTTAGATCCCCGACCAGGGATCGAACCGGTGTCCCCCGAATTGCAAGACGGATTCTCAACCACTGGACCACCAGGGAAGTCCCCATTCATTTTTAAGGCTGAATAATATTCCATTGTATGTATAGGCCATATTTGGTTTATCCATTCGTCTGCTGATGAGTATCTATCTGGGTTGTTTCTATCTTTTGGCTATTATGAACAACACTGCTATGAACAGGCATGAACAAGTATCTGTTTGAGTCCTTGCTTTCAATTCCTCTGGGTACATACACAGAAGTAGAATTGCTGGATCATATGCTGATCCTATCTTTAAATTTCTGAGAAGCCACCAAACTGTTTTCCACAGTGGCTGCACCATTTTAACATTGCCAACTGGAAAGGTGCAAGTGTTCAATTTCTCCATGTCCTTACCAAGACTTGTTTTCCATTTTGTTTGGCTTGGTTTATAGTATATGTCCTCGTGGGTATGGAGCGGTACCTTATTGTGGTTTTGATTGCATTTCCCTAAGAGCTAATGATGTTGAACATTTTATTCATATGGTTATTGGCCATTTGTACATCTTCTTTGGAGAGATGTCTAAATTCATTGCCAGTTTTTGAACTGGGTTGTTTTACTGTTGTTGGGCTGTACGAATTCCTTTTATAATCTAAACACTAAACATTAAACCCCTATCAGATACGTGATTTCCAAATACTTCCAAGTATAAATTCGAAATTTTTCTCCCATTTCAAGATCTGTCTTTTCACCTTCTAGATAGTGTCCTTTGATTTGCAAAGGTTTTTATTTTGATGAAATCCAATGTATGTTTTCTTTTGTTGCCTGTGCTTTTAGTGTCATTATTCAAGAAATCATTGCTAAGTCCCATGCCATAAGCGGTGCTCACGTTTGACTTGGACCGTAAAGAACCCCTCATGTCAGCTGGGCTTCCACAAGGAGCTCTTTGTAATTAGCAAACGTTTTTTTAAATTAACAAATGAAATTCTTTGAGCCACTGCAGTGACCACATTCTCACTGAAGTCTTGTTTCTCTTCATGAGGAGGAGAGTCATGAACTGTAACTGAAAGACGACAGCCTGGGGAGACAGGAGATGAGCCTTCACCGTGGGCCCTGGCAGTGCGCTGTGTGACCTGGGAGAAGTCCCCTCTCTTGTCTGAGCCTCCCTTCCCTCTCCTGTGCCACGCAGGTGTCGCATAGGGCGGGCTCTGGGTCTGGCCCAGCTGTCCCCTCCCAGCCTGTCCAGCCGCATTTGGACAGCATCTTGGTATCCACACTCTTCAAAAGCTGGGTCCTTGGGTGATAACCCACCTTTTCCCTGGGATGAGAATGAGGACCAGGATGCCAGAAAAGGGGAGACTTACGAGCGTGATGACTTCCCGGGCAATCGCGTGGCCTCCGGGAGCCCAGAGCAGGAAGTTCAGGAGGAGGCGCCTGATCAGCTGCTGACAGGCAGGCGGTCTGGGAGCTCCCTCTCCGCCCTCTCCAGCTGCTGCCTGCAGATCCCTGGCCGAGAGGGTTGGACTCCTGAGCAGCTTCATGAGGCAGCTGAGCACTGCCTTCACCTCCACCTGGGAAGTATAATTTCAAAAGGAAGAGATTAGGGAAGAGTAGGGACACGCAGGTTGTAGGATGACTCAGTTCTTTGAAGCAACCCCCAGAAACAGGAGAGGACTGGCGCCCGAGGGAGGGCAGATGGGGCGGACCATGTCAGAGTTTACACACTGCTCCACACAAACCCAAATGGGCGTAATGGAAATTTCTTGACTTTCTTTCGTCCTGCTCACTAAGCAGCCAGGGCATCATGCCAGGAATCGACCTTTTTTTGTATGAAAGGAAATGGAGAAAAGTCCTCAGCAGAATGTAGTCAGATTTTTATATTGTGGGAAAAAGAACAAAAGGCTCCTTGAAGACTTGCTCACTATCACAGCCACAGGTCAATTAAAGCCCAGTGCTCGGACCTCCGCGGAGCCAATGTGCTGATAAGAATGAGGTTTGCCTTTCTGCCACCTTCGGCGGGGAGGAAGCGCGTGTGTTGCACACACACACACACACACATACACACCACACTGGTTTGGTTTAGACACTGGGACACTGTTCATACATGTTTAAAGCTCAAGCAGAGGTCACAAGTCTGTGGAATCCACATAACAATAGTGGCTGTTATAGGTCTGTGGGTTGTTTTTGCATAAAAAATATTTCATGCTGAGATTTCTGTTTGCTATAAGAATGGTACATCAGGTTGTGACTTGGAAAACAGTAAAAACTGAAAGCTGTAGATCCAAAGTGCCACATGGAACTCATGAACAGCTATGTTCCCTCATTTTCAAAAGAATACTTAGGCCTACTCTGAAAATTCCCATGACCAATTTTATGGATTTTGTGTGAGTCGTTTTTTTCCCTGGAAGTTAAGGCTTCATTCAATGAAGTCTGTCATAAGCTCCAGTACACTAGCAGTGCTGTGTGAGCGATTCCAACCACAAGGCAAGACCGTGAGAAACTGCACCCCAGGGCCCTTCCATGCAGGAGGGCAGCGTCCCTCACCCCCTCTTCTCGTGCTGGGACCAGCCTGCCCTCGTCTGACAGCGTCTACGGGGTCCCACGGCCGTCCTGCGTCTAGGTAGGTCTGCAAAAATGTCAGGGCTTAGGAAGCAATGCCTCTGTATCCATTTTCTTCCTGACTGGCATTTGATTTTCTCCTCTCATCCATTATTCCCTGAGGCTTGTCTTCTTCCTTTCTCTTTCACTCCAGGCCGTCTTTCCCTTCAAATACCTTCCTCACATGCCCAAAACTTTAATGCTTTCTAAAAATCTTTTCAGGAGAAAAATATAAACTTTCTTTTCTAAGTATTAATTTTTGTCCTGCATTATGAAAATTTATATATGCTCACTGTAAAACATTTGAACAAAAAAGTAAAAAGAAAAAAAATCAAAATGACTATAACTCCACTATCCAAAGAGACTCATTGAAAGTGAGGTTTACATCCTTATCATCTTTTTTCTATGCATCGTGAACACAGCACTCACTATACACAAGGTATTCTAGAGTTTTCACAGTTCACTATAAGCAATTTATCATTATCTATAGCACATGTTCTTTGATAACATGATTTTTCATGGTAGAATGCTATTCTGTGGTTGTAATACACCACAGTTTATTTAGCCGATATCCTTACTATTGAAATGTAGGCCATTTTCAGTTATTGCAGTTACAAACAATGCTGCAATGATCTTGTACATAAATCTTTATATGGCTCTCTAACTACTTCCTTAGGATAACTCCTAGAAGTAGAATGACGGGGTTAAAGAGTATGAACCCTCACCTGATTCTTTCTTAAGAGTATACAAACATAGACAGTTTTTGTTTTTTATCATGATTTAATTCAAAGTTAGCAAAAGAAGATGAACACTGGCTGGCAGAGAACATGGTCTGCAGAGTGGAGTGGGTCTCTGAGCAGGCCGTACGCGTCCCAGGCACCCCCTCCCAAACCCGAACCTCAAGGATGCCCAGGAGAGGTGACGGTTCCAGTCACAGAACACTGCTGCGTACGGTCTAGTACCGTGATTTAATTATGCCTTTCAAGGCAAAGGCACAGATATTGTCAAGCTCAGTCAAATCTTATAAGAATCATGCTTTCAAAGACAGTTCACAGTTTGTCAAGTCATCCAACAGACCATCAAAGGTCAGGAGAGCGAGAAGTATGCACTACTAGTTAAACTAGGAAAACTGGGCCCCATTTGCTCCCCGGATGCTGCACAAACCGGTGCCTCAGGCTGAGCACCGAGAAGGAAGAGGAAGGAAACAGACAAACGGGCACTAAACTACTCTGAGTGAGCTCATCTGTTTTTACCCAGGCTGCCAAAGCACCCCCTGAGTAAGAACTAGGCGTAAGTTTTATTAAAAAAAAAAAAAGAAGACCAACTTAACTAGTAGAAAGATAGGCCAATGCAGAACTCTCTAGAAAATAAACCTTATTGGACAATTTATTTCTCTACACTTCAAAAGTAATCTGTCAGCTTCTACGATCGATTTGGAATTTAACATATAACCTACCAATTTAGCTTATACAGAATCAAATATAAAGTGTATATAAAAAGGCTTCAGAAATCATTAGTGCTTCATACTTTTTAATTATTATTAAAATTAAGATAATGAAAAAATAGGATTCTCTTTAATTAGTTTAATGTGATATTTTAAAAGGGAAAAAAATAGGCTTTCTTTTTAATCAGATAGCAATTCTGAAATACATGTTAATTTCTAAAACAAAAATGTTCTATTTTTGATCCAAAATCATCACCAAATTTCAACTTTTTAAAATCCCAACTCTTTTCTTTCTCCTGCCATATAACATGCTTTTAAACAAGTAAAATATACAGCCATATCTGAACTAGTCTCTGTTTTTTTCAAACAGAAAACATCAAGCAAATAGGAGCACTGCTCTCTACATAAAGAAACCTGCTCCGTTTAACTATTAAAATCAGCAAAAAGTGCTGGCAGTTGAACTTTTAAAAACCAGCAAATAAATGTTTGCAAGGAAGGCGCAAATGCCTTTAATCAAAACATTGCTCCTGTAATTATTACATTCCACACAAAATAACAACTGTCTTTGCCACAGACAGTTAGCCACTCCTGTACTTTGCTGCTCTGTTATTTAGGAAATGACCAAGTCCTTTTTCAGAAGCAAAGTGGTTAATATCATGTGATTACTGTCTTAAGAGTTCTAAACAAAGCCGGTACTGTGAGGACCTACTGACTGATCCAAGAAGGGAGTTGAGTCAAGGCGGAAGCAGACAGTGCCAGGCCACTGATCAGAAAGAGGACGGTGCTCCTCAGCAGGGCGGTCACACCCTGCACGGCATTCCCTGGAGGGAGCGGCCCCAGGGCCAGGCGCGCCTGTGGAGCATGACAGAGTGGCAGTGACCAAGAAGAGATAAAATGACCCAGGGATGGAAGGGCTGCACCTCATCTCCTCGGTGCCTCCCAGGACAGCAGGCGGTGCCTGGCCTCCAGTCCACTCCTGAGGGCAGGAAAACACCTCGACCACAGGCCCAGCTCCCACTCACTCGTCCGGGTGGATGTCTGCATGTACCTGCTGAGGTGCCTGGGGGTCAGTGAAAGCCAAACCCACTGCAGGGCCCCTTCCAGCCCCTGAGAGACTGATCCTGAGGCCGCACACCATAGGCCTGGCCACCCACCATGGTCTGTGCTCTCTGCTGACGCCCAGCGCCTGGACCGCAGCTGAAAGCCAGGAGCCACAGCAGGGCCTCTGGAGCTTCAGCCTCAGCTTCCGACGTCAGTAACTGCTCAGCCGCCATATCAGCCCATCCTCCAAAGTGAACGAACAAAAACCAGCTCTCAAAGGGGCCTCCGTAGGACCTGGAACAGAACCAAAACACATGGCAGCCGGGCAACTTGATTTCTTTTTCCTTTAGGTTCTTAAAGCAACTTAATGTTTGTGAATGGTTGGCTTCAATTGTTCTTATCCACTGAAGTACAACTTGCAAGGAATACGAGTTAGCCTCAGAAAAAGAGCTCACAATGCCGCCCTGAACCTGTCACAGGACTTTCAATGGCATGCCTCTCAAAACCTCATGTGCCCTGAGGACCTCAGACATTTAAATCTTTAAATCAAGGTCATCCAGGGACCTTGAGTGAGCACAGGCCTTCGAGAAAGGAAGGTTTTGGCCCGTATCATCGAGAACGATGCAAGATGAGAACCTGCAGGCCCACCGCTCTGCCTTCTGCGTGGCCTGCACAGCTGGGCTGCTGTGGAGGGTGCGGCCCCTCAGCCACCAGGCAGCCACCCAGGTAGCCCCGAGCAAGAAACAAGGGGGCTCCCTGGGGTCCAGATGGAGACCAGAGAAGGGATGCAGGCCGAAACACGTGCTATTCATTTTCTCACAAGACAAAAGATTCTGGTCAGTATTTTGGCAATTATGAATTTTTAATGAGCTGTATATTGTACTCTTTCCTGTCATCAAGTATACATCAATGCTAAAAAGTTAAAGCTTTTGTGAAGCTATCCTCTTGTCATACAGGGAACCGGGAGTTGCAATAAAGGGTAGACTCTACTTAAGGTAAGGACCCACTAATTTTGCATAGTGACAGTCCTAGCAGTTTAACATCTCCCCTGGGAGAAATGGAGCAGGACTGGCCTGAGATTAACGTAGAGCAGAACTTTCCTTCTGAACTGGGGAAGCTCCTAGAACAGGAAAGCTCTGAGCCCCCCCGCAGTGCTCCGTCTTTGCTGGATCTGGGTGCGTGGTCCTCTGCTTGGCCCCTGGAATCCCCAAGCCAGCACTGTCCCCACCTCTCCTAGTCACTGCTTTCCTCCTGTTCAAGTCCTCCCCGAAAACAAGTGATTAAATGTTCTGAAATCTAGCTTGCAAAACAGTGACAGAAAAGGAAGGAGGAGGAGCATGAGTCTTACTCCCTTGTCCCCACAGGAGGGAGAACTGATGCTCCAGGGGCCACGTGAGTGGTGGGCTGGGTTATGTCTCAGAAGCAAGGAGCCAGCTCCACGGGGTCTCCTTCCTGCAGGCCTCACGGACGAGTGAGCTGAGCAAGGGCTCCCCCATGCTCGCTGCTCCCACATGGGCATCCCTCCTGGATCACGGCTCAAGGCCTGGTCATTCTGCCTCTCTTCCTCTAGCAGCTGAGTGTGCAATGCAGTCCCATGGGGCTGGCTGAGAAGGTGCCTAAAGCTGCTCACAGACCCCTCCCTGCAGGTGGCCCTGAAGCCTAGTTGAGGCAGATCTGGGTTAGGCAGGAGCCCCAAGAGGTTTGGGGTCCAGGCCCTGCTCTTCAACAGAGACAACCAGAAGGGGTGTGTATGGGGCTGCCAGGGTATGGCAGGTCGTTAATATGGCCAATCCTCTGATCCCCACTTGGCTGACAGTTCTGTCTGTCTCCTCTACTGGTAAGAGTTCGGGGGCAGGGTCGGGGAGGGAGGCTGTGTAAGTGAGTAGCTGGCACCCAAACCTGCATCAGTGATGATAAACAGAAGAGCACCAGCCATAATATGTGATGGCTCAGTAATGAGATCATAGAGAATTTCAAGAAGGAAAAGTGGCAACAAATAAAGACAGTATTAGTAGGCTAGTATAGACAATGAATAAAATATGTATACTCTAAAAGCAAGGAAGTTAAGAGGAAGCCGAAGGGTACTATGTTACAAAGAACTTAGCAAAGCCTAAATGTGAATGCTTCTAGGGAAATAACACATATAAGAGGGTACCTAATATCATAATGTTAGAAATTACTTTATGTTAGAATGGATTTTCTAATTTTAGACAAATATTTATTACAAAGAGGAGGAAAAGAAACATTTCATCCTACTGTGCAGGAGAAGTTTAGAATTTCCTTCCCTAGAGAGGTAGAGAAGACCGAAGGGCCCAGAGAGGTGCCCTTCTCGTTCTGCAGGCCAGGGGTTGCAGCATGTTAGCACTGCTTTTTTCCTAAGGTCTATTCTTTTTATTGTTATGCTTGTACATTTCAAAGCCTAACACTAGCCATTACTCAGAACAGTTTCTGTGCCAGGTATTTACACATGCAGCCTATTTATTCTGAGCTGCTCGAAGTGCTTCCTCCACTTCTTACTCAGCGGTGTGCTTACCTGTTTGGGGATGGAAACAGACCAATACAGCCATACCTCATTCTACTGCACTTCACAGATAATTGTGTTTTTTCACAGACTGAAGGTCGTGGCAACCCTGCGTCCAGCAAGTCTATTGGCTTCATTTTTCCAACAGCATTTGCTCGCTTCCTGTCTCTGTGTACATTTTGGTGATTCTCACAATATTTCAAACTTTTCCATTATATTTGTCATGGTGATCTGTGATCAGTGATGTTCCTTGTTACTATTGTAATTGTTCTGGGGTGCCATGAACTGTGCCAATATACGATGATGAACTTAATCAATAAATGTGTGTGTTCTGACTGCTCTACCAATTGTCCGTTTTCTCTCCTTCTCCTTGGGCCTCCATAGGAGACACAACAATATTGAAATTAGGCCAGTTAATAACCCTACAATGGCCTCTAACTGTTCAAGTGAAAGGAAGAGTGGCATGTCTCTTGCTTTAAATCAGAAGCTAGAAATTATAAAGCTTAGTGAGGAAGGCACGTCTAAAGCTGAGATGCGCTGAAAGCTAAGCTTCTTGCGCCAAACAGTCAGCCAAGGTGTGAATGCAAAGGAAATGTTCTTGAAGGGAATTAAAAGTGCTACTACAGTGAACACATGAATGATGAGAAAGCAAAACAGTCATTGCTGATATGAAGAAAGTTGTAGTGGTCTGGATAGAAGATCAAACAAGCCACAACATTCTCTTATGCCAAAGCCTAGTCCAGAGCAAGGCCCTAACTCTCTTCAATTCTATGAGGGCTGAGAGAGGTAAGGAAGCTACAGAAGAAAAGTCTGAAGCTAGCACAGGCTGGCTCATGAGGTATAAGGAAAGAAACCGTCTCCATACGTCAAAGTGAAAGGTGAAGCAGCAAGTGCTGGTGTAGAAGCTGCAGCAAGTTATCTGGAAGATCTAGCAAGATAATTAATGAAGGTGGCTACATTAAACAACAGATTTTCAATGTAGATGAAATAGCTTTATATTGGAAGAAGATGCCATCTAGGACTTTCATAGCTAGAGAGGAGAAGTCAATGCCTGGCTTCAAAGCTTCAAAGGACAGACCAACTCTCTTGTTAGGGACAAATGTAGTTGGTGACTTTAGGTTGAAGTCAATTCTTATTTACCATTCTGAAAATCTTAGGGCCCTTTTAAAAATCTACTGTGCCTGTGCTCTATTAATAGAACAACAAAGGCTGGATGACAGCACATCTGTTTATAATATGTTTTACTGAATATTTTACGCCCACCGCTGAGATATACTGCTCAGAAAAAAAAATTCCTTTCAAAATATTACTGCTCATTGACAATGCACCTGGTCACCCAAGAGCTCTGATGGAGATGTACAGTGAGATTAATGTTGTTTTCATGCCTGCTAACACAACAGCCATTCTGCAGCCCATGAATCAAAGAGTCATTTCGACTTTCAACTCTTACTATTTAAGAAATACATTCCTCTGAGGGATCTGGGCAAAGTAAACTGAAAATCTTCTGGAAACGATTCACCATTCTAGATGCCATTAAGCACATTTCTGACTCATGGGAAGAGGTCAAAATATCAACATTAACAGGAGTTTGGAAGAAGTTGATTCCAATCCTCATGGACGACTTTGAGGGGTTCAAGACTTCAGTGGAGGAAGTAACTGCAGATGTGGCAGAAACAGCAAGAGAACTAGAGTTAGAAGTGGAGCCTGAAGATGTGACTGAATTGCTGCAATCTCATGATAAAATTTTAATGGACGAGGAGTTGCTTCTTATGGATGAACAAAGAAAGTAGTTTCTTGAGACGAAACCTACTCCTGATGAAGCTGCTGTGAGACTGTTGAAATGACAACACAGGATTTAGAGTATTACATAAACTTAGTTGATAAAGCAGTGACAGGGTTTGAAAGGAATGACTCCAATTTTGAAAGTAGTTCTGCTGTGGGTAAAATGCTATCAAACAGCACTGCATGCTACAGAGAAATCGTTTGTGAAAGGAAGAGTCAACTGATGTGACAAACTTCATATTGTCTTATTTTAAGAAACTTCCACAGCCACCCCAACCTACAGCAACCACCACCATGATCAGTCAGCAGCATCAACACTGAGGCAAGATCCTCCACCAGCAAAAAGATTATGACTCACTGAAGGCTCGGACAATGGTTAGCCATTTTTAGTAATAAAGTATTTTTAAATTAAGATATGTGCATTGTGTTTTTTAGACATAATGATATTGAACACTAAATAGACTACAGGATAGTATAAACATAACTTCTATATGCACTGGAAAACCAAAAAAGTCGTGTGACTCACTTTATTGCTGTGGTCTGGAACGAAGCCTACAATATCTCTGAGGTATGCTTGTAATGCCTTCCCGTCAGGCCTGCTCAAAGGGAAGATAAGGATACAGAGCAAACGCGTGTGAAACAGACCTACGAGCCATCAGTGTTTGCTTACCCATGAGTTTGGTCTTCAACTACTTCTTTGAGCATTTCAGAGATATGTTTCAGTGCCTGGTGCCAAAGTCCCTGTGGGATATCTGTGGGTGGAGAGAGCCATCAGAGAGGAGCTGAAGAAAAGTCAAACCTATTAGGAATCATCTACAGCTAAGACCAGAAGAGGGCTTTTGGAGGAAAGGCCTTAATTTTCCTGGTCCACGGAATCCGTACCACTGCTCTCATGCTGATCCCAGCCAGAATCTATGTCCCTGGCCTGGGAAGAAAGACGTGTCAGTGTTACACAGGGCTAAAGAGCTAAGGCTCTTTAACTCGGGTACATGGGAGTGGACAGAGACTGCACAGGCAGCCCACTGTAGGGTTTACAAACATTATGTGGAAGATGCCCCAGGTTTTTTTCTTTTCTACTCACCTACCCCCTCCTCTATCACTAGTAATCTGTGATTTCAACATACATGGAGATTATAATAAAATAATCAACAAGGAATTAGGAATGGGCTGCCCAACTGTTTTTCTACGATTGTGATGAATTTAGAATAAGATTTCAGGTGTATAGTTTTTTTAAAAAAAAAGGTCAGAAAAAAATACATGGGTATCATACAGACAAATGTATTTTCTTTAGTTAGTTTTTCTGGTTTCACAATTTTCCCATGGTCTTAAACACTTCTGAGCATGTATGTATCTGTAGTTCTAAACAACATCTGAAAAAGGTTACCACATTTCCATGTAGTGATAGGTTCTGTAATTAAATACACGAGAAAGATAATGTAAGTGATACAATAACCACTACTACCCCACAAATGTTAAAGAATCATAAATTATCTCTCTCCCTCTTCTGAACTCCCATAACTCTTGATTTGCAGGCTTTGAAGGCATTCTTGTTTTCTTCTTTTTATTAGTTGTTTAGATATGTATTTTATGTCTCCTTTACTTGTAGCTCCTGGATAGTCAGGGCTCATAAGTGACCCATCTTTTATGCCTACAAGACTTTACAGTGGGCACAAAATCAATTTCTGATGAATAGAAGATTCTACTGTTAAAAAACACTTCAATTTGTGAATGTAACATTATTTTTCCAAATGTAATATGCAGAAAACTGTTCTAGAAACTAGCAGCGGTAGTCTTTTGTTTATAGATTTCCAAATTTAAAAAATAACAACCCCAATACTTTTTCTGGAGCTCATTCAGCTGCTCACATAGGTTGACCTTAGGCTTTGTTGATCTGACTTAGGCTGTGAGACGTGGCCCTGGAAAGTGAATTACTGACTTTTCTGTCTTGTTATTAAAGTTTTCCCGTTGTGTCCCCACAGGTTAAGTTCCACAAAACTGTTGACTAGAGATCCCACCAGGCCCGTCACCACCTCCACCTCTAGCATCTGAGAGGACAGCATCAAGTGGGTCACTTTGGGTGAGAACCTCATCTTTTAGAACAAGGAAGAGGAATTTTGATTTTGTAAAATGCTCTGAAACCTCGAATCATACTTTCCTCAAATAAATTTACTTACTCAAGTCTCAGGAAAAAGCCAGGGAAAAAAACGGCATAAAAAGGAAATATTATGGATTCTTTTACTCTTTTCTCTCCTCTTTCCTTCCATGGTCAGATGAATGCCTTTTTCTAAGGCACAGAGTCTGTCTTGTGTCAGTGTTGCCTCTGCTTCAGATTTCAGGCTTTAGACGGGAAGGATGTCTATATTCTCTATTTCTGAAATGTTTCCTAAACAGGAGCTCACAGGCATGTTAACAGATCAACATCAGTGGAATCAGGGCAGAATCATCACTTCCCCAACTGGATATGGCCTCTGGAAGGCTGGTAAATGAAATCAGAGAGGGCTGTGGTCTAATACACTTACTGAATTCTTTCAAAAGGCTTCTCTTGGCTTGGTTAGGAGAAATTTCCACTAAACTTCTTGGCTTCATTCATCATTTTATCTTTTCTTTTGAAACAGGGGGCACAGAGTAGAAAGAATGAAATACAAATAAACGTACTGTTTGATTCCAAATCAGCCAAGTCTTAGCCTGTTCCTGGCATCCAGGTAGATCTGGCTGGCACAAGCAGAGGCCTTGTGTTACCCAGAACAGACTATCAAAACCCAACTAGAGGCCATTCTGTTCTTTTTTCTTTCTTGTGGTAAATGATTGTAACTGGGAAGTCAAGCAAATTCTCACATCAAAATCCACAGAATGTGAGACCCTGAGAGCTTAAAGGATGTTAGCAATGACCAATTCCCTTTACAGATAAGGAACTGGGAGGAAACAGTTATAATTTAATCAGTGTATTCCCAGAAGTTATTTTAATATGGGCAGAATCAACCTTCACATACCTTGTGGGTGTTGGAGTAGCACCATGACAAGAGACGGAGAAGCATAAGGAAAGTAGGTCTTGAATGCAAACTTCAGCTACAATAGAATCAAAAATTCAAAACCATTTGAACATTAGCATTGGAAAGGGTGTTAAGAAAATACAAAATCTTGCATCCTCTGCCCAAAAAAGACCCTCTACTTTATGTGGTCAGAATGTTTCCTTGCACGCTTATCAAAAAAAAAAAAAAAAAGATTCTCCTAATAATCTTGTAAATATGTTCCAAAAAATTAAACCTTTTTAAAGTCACCTTCTAGGACTTAAGAAAAATAGTTATACTCCTGATGTCTTTATATCAGTTCTTCACCTCACATGAACTCAATTATACACATAAATCTTCTAGTTAAGTGAGAGTTTCCAAGGCAGGCAGTTGCGAGATGGTTTTTTTATAATCAAAAAAGCATAAAACAACGGTGCTCACAATACTTTGAGGGCCAAAGCGCTATCCTATCTATACCCTCAGAAGGCACAGAAGTTTTGAAGTACTTTTGTACAAAGTTGAGGTAAAATCTATAAGCAGTTAAGTGCAAGGGCTTTAAGGGTACAATTTGATGACTTTTGGTAAATGTGTAAATCCAATGTGACCATCACTCCAATCAAGACACAGAACATTTTGATCACCCCAGAAAGTTCCCTTGTGGCTGTTATAGTCAATCCCTCCACCCCATCCCGGCAACCAATATTTTATTTCAACAAGAGAGAGTAGTTTTGTATTTTCTTGAATTTCACACAAATAGAATCATAAGAGGATGTATTTTTTTGTGTCTGGCTTCTTTGGCTCAACATGTTCTTTTGCAACTCATCCATGTTATTGTGTATGCGGAGTTCATTTTTTAAAAAATTGCTCTGAAGTAGTCATTGTATGAATATGCCATAATCTGTTTATTTATTCTCCCATTGATGGGCACTTGGGTTGTTTCCAGTTTGGGGCTGTTATGAATAAAGCTGCAGTTAACATTCACATTTATGTCTTTTTGTGGATGTGTGCTATCATTTCTCTTGGGTAAATACCATAGGAATGGAATTAGTAGGTCATAGAGTAGATGCTTGTTTAACTTTATATGAAACTGCCATGTAATTTTTCAAAGTGGTTGTACCACTTCACACTCCCATCACAATTTATGAGAATTTCAGTTGCTCCACATACTTGTCAACTTTTGGTATTGTCAATCTTATTAAGTTTAGCAATATTAGTGGGTGTGAAATATTACCTTATTATGACTTTACTATTCATTTTCCTGATGTGTTTACTGCCAACTTACACATATTTTTTGAAGTGTGTATTCAAGTCTTTTGTCCATTTTTAAAACTGAGTTGTTTCTTATGTTCTTGAGTTGTAAGAGATCTTTATATATTCTGGATACAAGTTCCCTGTCAGATATATGTATTGAGAATATTTTTTACCTGCTGGTGGATTGCTTTTTCATTTTCTTAAGGATGTCTACAAACACCAGAAGTTTTAAATTCTGATGAAGTCTAATTTATCCATTTTTCTCATATTGTTAGTGCTTTTCTGCATTTCTTCTAAGAAATCTTAGATTATCCCAATGTCAAAAAAGATATTCTCTTCATTTTCTTCTAGGAGCTTTATGGCTTTAGCATTTATTTTGAAGTCTATGATCCATCTCAAATTAATTTTTGTGTTTGTGAGGTAGAGGTTCATTTTTTCCTACCTGGATATCCACTTGTTTCAGTGCTGTTTGTTGAAAACTTTCCTTTCCCCATTGATTTTCCTGGCATCTCTGTCAAAAATCAGTTGACTACATATTAATATATGTATGGATCTATTTCTACACACTATTCTGTTCCACTGATCTATCCTTTTGCCAGTACCTCACTGTCTTGGTCTTGATTACTATAGCTTAAAGTCTTGAAATCAGGTAGTTTGAATCCTCTGGTTTTTTTTTTTTTTTTTTGCCTTTGAAATCTTTTATTGTCACTTTGGTTAAGGAATAAGTATTGTCTCACAGTGACCTATGGTCTTATTTGATCAAGTGTTTTAAAACTTTTTGACAAACTTCCCAAAATATCAAATTTTAATTAAAGTTCTTTTGATTTCCAGCTAACTTTGGGATACCTTAGAGGGCCCCTGAGGTATCTCAAAGAGAAATATTTAATGAGGATTATTTCGTATGTTAAATTGAATGTAATCGCATGTTTAACCATGCCTTTTAAGTCTTTTGTCACTTACAGATATTTTTGTACTCTGATGCTGTTACAAAAAGTGCTTCATCATCAAGGAGATTCATGGAAAGGCTATGGAAACCGTTACAACAGTTCCACATCAAGATGATGGCTATGCGAGGATTCCAGCCCATACCAACTTAAAACAAGGAGCTGTCCTGCCCCTGGGGCCCCTAGATCAGGCATCCAGAGATTTTTACTTCCTGACAGGCCCCTACTCAGCCTTGAAGCAGTTACAGAAGATGGACCATTGCCCCTCTACTTCCCATAAGAATATGGAAGTCTGAATTTTTTTTTTCTCTTGTTTTTTCAAAATTGTTCTGGCTACTGTAGGTCTTCTGGCATTTTCATGTAAGTTTTAGAATCAGCCTGTCAGTTTCTGTTTTGAAAACCATGTTGGGATTTTAACTAGGATTACACTGAACCAGGCATCTCAACAATTCATGAATATGGTTTCTCTCTTTATATGTTTAAGTTTTCTTTAGTTTGTCTCACCAGTGTTTTATAGTTTTCCAAGTAGAGGTCTTATACACCTTTTTTTTTCTTTAATAAATTTATTTATTTATTTATTTATGGCTGCACTGGGTCTTCATTGCTGCGTGAGGGCTTTCTCTAGTTGCGGCGAGCGGGGGCTATTCTTTGTTTTGGTGCACGGGCTTCTCATTGCAGTGGCTTCTCTTGTTGAGAAGCACGGGCTCTAGGCATGCGGGCTTCAGTAGTTGTGGCACGCGGGCTCAGTAGTTGTGGCTTGTGGGCTCTAGAGCACAGGCTCAGTAGTTGTTGCGCACGGGCTTAGTTGCTCCATGGCATGTGGGATCTTCCCGGACCAGGGATCGAACCTGTGTACCCCTGCATTGGCAGGTGGATTCTTAACCACTGTGCCACCAGGGAAGTTCCAGGAAAACTGATACACCTTTTTAAAAATTTACTTCCAAGTGTTTTATGTGTGACTGTAGATTTGTCTATTTCTCTTTTTACTTCTGTCAGTTTTTGCTTTGTGTATTTCAGAACTCTGCTATTAGGCATATATCCATTTGTAATTGGCATTTCTCCCGATGAACTATTGCATAATTATAAAATGTATCTCTTTTTGTCTGGTCATACTCCTTATCTTGAAACCTAATCCATCTGCTGCTAGTAGAGTGATACCAGCTTTCTTGTGCTTATTATTTACATTAGGTATCCCTTTCCTTCCTTTTAACTTATCTGTGTCTTTATAATTAGAACGGGTCTCTTGAAAACAACAAGTGGGTCTTGGTTTTTCATCCAGTCTGACATATTTGCTTATTTATTTGTTTATTTATTTATTTATTTTTGGCTGCGTTGGGTCTTCGTTGCTGTGCACGGGCTTTCTCTAGTTGCGGTGAGTGGGGGCTACTCTTCTTTGTGGTGCGCAGGCTTCTCACTGCAGTGGCTTCTCTTGCTGCAGAGCACGACTCTAGGCGCGCAGGCTTCAGTAGTTGTGGCTCACGGGCTCTAGAATGCAGCTCAGTAGTGGTGCACGGGCTTAGCTGCTCCACGGCGTGTGGGATCGTCCTGGACCAGGGCTTGAACCTGTGTCCCCTGCATTGGCAGGTGGATTCTTAACAACTGCGCCACTAGGGAAGTCCCATATTTGCTTTTTTACTAGTATATTTAGTTGATTTTCGCTTAGTTTTTGTAATTAATGTACTTGTAGATATATTTGGGTTTATCTTTTTATATTAGTTTCTTTTGCCCCATCTATTTTTTTGTTCCTCTGGCAGCCCACAGCTCTGTCTTTTGACACCTCAAGTCAATCAGATTGTGCCTTGAGTTCTGGCCACCCCCTCACCCCTCCACCCACTCAACCCCCCTTCCACCCCTTACATGAGAGCCCTCATGGAAAAGTTAGAAGATTACCCAATGTGGTTTCCTTTTTCAAGGGTTGAATCCCCTCCACTTTTAATCTGCTTTTTGGGTTGCTCTCCAGTACACCTTCAAATAGTTTAAAAAAATATTTTCCCCAGGGTTTATAGTTTTTATCTGTGGGAGATTTAGTCTAGTACATTATTAAACTCTGCACTACTGGCACCAGAACCTGAACTGATTTGCTGTTTGTACTGGAGCCATTCGTTATGCAAGCTCAGAAAAGAGGCTTGTCATGACAGCCTTAAGTTTTTGCCTACTAGTCCGACTGGGCACATTGATGGAGCTGCACTGTGCTCTCCAACTCAAACAAGGGTGAGAGGAAAGGATGAAAAGAGAATGAGAAGCACTGAAGATAAACATTTCTGACAATGGGAAAGAATGTGGATTAATGGGATTTCTCATAAACTGCTGGGGGGAGGGACTTCCCTGGCGGTCCAGTGGTTAACACTTCACCTTCCAATGCAGGGGGTGCCGGTTTCGATCCCTGTTCGGGGAGCTAAGATGCCACATGCCTCGCAGCCAAAAAATGAAAACATAAAACAGAAGCAATATTGTAAAAATTCAATGAAAAACTTTAAAAATGCGCCACATCGGGGCTTCCCTGGTGGCGCAGGGAAGAATGGTGGAGAATCTGCCTGCCAATGCAGGGGACACAGGTTCGAGCCCTGGTCTGTGAAGATCCCACATGCCGCGGAGCAACTGGGCCCGTGAGCCGCAACTGCTGTGCCTGCGCGTCTGGAGCCTGTGCTCCGCAACAAGAGAGGCCGCGATGGTGAGAGGCCCGTGCACCCCCGCTCACCGCAACTAGAGAAAGCCCACGCACAGAAACGAAGACCCAACACAGCCAAAATAAATAAATTAAAAAAAAAAAAAGGTCCACATCAAAATAAAAATGTAAAAAAAGAAAAAGAGATATCATTCTAAAAAAAAAAACAAACTGCTGGGGGGAATGTAAATTGGCACAAGCATGTACGAGAACAATTTGGCAGTATCTGCCAAAGCACTCCTAATAACCAGCACTTCCAGTCCTAAGTATATGCCCCAGAATGTTCAGAGCAACACTGTTTATGAAAGAAAACAAAATCTGGAAATAATCCAAAAGCCCACCACCAGGAAGATAGCTACATTGTGGTACACTTCCCCAGCAGAGCACTACACAGCAATCCCCACCAGGACCACGACCACGCACAGCACAGAGCAATCCTGGTAGCACGATGCTGGAAAGAACAAGGCTCAAAAGACTACATACGGTGTGCTACTCTTATCTGTTGTTTGTTTTATAAAGTGCAAAAACAGTCACAGGTAAAGAAAACATGGGTTAGCAATCATATACACGTGATCAAACTACTTTCAGAAAAAGCAAAGGAGTGATAAACATAAAATCAAAACAGCAGCTACCTGAGGGGAGAAAGTCAAAGTGACAGGATTGAGGAGGAGCACGTGGACACCTGAAAGTTGCTACTAGTGGGCCAGGTCTTGTTGGGCGTCAGGTTGGTAGATACTCATTTATTAAGAATGAATATGTGGATGGATGAATAAAACAGAAAGAAAAGAGGGCCATGCATGGAACTAGTAGGACAAAGGATGTCATGCATCAGCGATTATGATTAATCTACAAAGGGGCACTCAGGAAGGCAGGGGATTGATGATGAGAATGGCCTCGACTAGAAAGGCAGGCAATCAGGAACAGCCCCAGGGAAAGAAATGACATAACAAATGTGGATGAAGGCATTTGCAAAGTTAAGAGGCTATTGCTCTTGTATCCTGAACCCCAGGTGAGGGCAATGAATTCCTGTTTCTTTTTGGATCCCTGCCCTGCCTTCCACCAGAACCCAATCTGTGCCCCTCACACCAGCAAACACATGTAGCCTGGGCAGGGTACTATTTTAACTTAAAAGTGACTGTAAGAACAGTTCAACCAGTCCAAATCTAAAGTGCCAAGGCCAACCCTGCAACTCAGGGGAAAAGCTGGTAAGGAAAACAGACTCAAGCTAACGGTACAGAGCAATACTTCTTTCACCAATGCCCTCCGCCCTAACCTAGGTCTGTTCCAGAAGTCAAAGGCACAGGTTTTCTAGAGGTCAGTTCCTAATTGGAAATACTAAGAATATTCAGGGAAGATAAAAGATATTTATAGTTATGCCTCAAAATAAGCGTGAGGGCCAGCCAGTGCCTTTCAGCAGAGCTCTCCTCCCGAATTCCAGGCTGGGTACCATTGATAATGCTGTTTGCTACAGTCTAGCTAACTTCCCTTGGGAAAGAAAAGATGGGAAAAAAGCATCATAAATATTTATCATTGCCTTAAAAAACAGAAACCTCTGCTAAAACCTGAGAGGTTTCTTGGCGTAGGAGTGTATGGGATTTTAGTACAACCAAGCATCACAGCAGTGCTCTCCTAAGTCAAACTGCAGAAGGCATACCAAGGGACCATGACATCTCACAGGAAACTGCAGTGGACTTGGGCACTTGAACAGGCAAAGCACCACACAGACATTAGGTCTGTGGCCGTCAGAAGTACAGGCCAGTTAGAATGCCCAAAGACAGAAGCTCTCTGGTAGAAAAGGTTCCTGTTTACACAGGTCACTCTGATCGATCAGCTGCCTCTGCTGACGGCCCCCCAGTGCAAGTCCTCCTGCAGATCCCTAGGTCCAGCTTCTTGCTTACTGAGTCCAACTGACACCTCTTGATCATGGCCATTCCTAGCTCCTCCTCTACAATTATTCAAATATTTCCTTGTCACTCTATCTCCTTTCTCCCCTGGAACTCAATTCACATTTAGGTCTCTGATATGAATGGAAACTAATAATTAAGAATGTCCAGTATTGCTTTGTAATAAGTGGCATTTCCTTCTTAGCACATGCCATATAGACTCCAGAATACCTCTCTCTAGCCTGGGAGGGGCAGAGTCCTGCTTGACAAACAGCATGCAACACAGGGCCCAGAAAGTTCACCCTCTGGGGTGGCACGTGCTGGCATGGCAGAGTTCTCTGCGCAGCAGTAGATAAATGCTTCTGGGTACCAGGACACAGGACGGACAGGAACCATCTTGATTTACTTTCAATTAAAATGGTTTTACCTTTGCTGGGGTTTTCATTTGGAAGCTTTCTTCTTGAACAAAACAGTCTATCAAAATCACTGAAAATAAAGTGCTCCCATCTGGTGATTAATCAAATACTCTTAACAGCTTCTTTTTCTTTGGGGGAATGAATAATATCTGCAATATAACGAACCTGCTTGTTTTCTTTTTCCAGAGCTTCTACAAAGCATCGTGTAAACACTTGGAGAGTGGCTAGTACTTCTAGGGCTCCATCAGTTTCCAGGAGTGCGTACCTGAGCAATGCAAAGCCAGATCACAACACATTCAGTGATTAACCTGGCAAACACGTGAACCTGAACATGTAAAAGGGAAAAATGGAAACATTTTTTTGTGCCATAAGCTTCAACAGTATCTCAACTCATCAGTTTTCAGTCCTTGCGTGAAATCCCTTTTCTAAAGATTTTCTTTAAAATTGCAAACATGCAGAGCTCCCTTTCTTGTTTTCTAAATTATTAAGCACTTCATATCCCTTCCACATGGGCCTGGAATGCTCTTTACAAATATTTGCGCACTGTATGCCCAGAAATGCAACATCCACAGAACTTTTGCTTTTGCAAGTGGAGAAAGAGGTGCCCCCGGGGTTAAAATGGCTCAGTCAAATCCACCCAGCAAAGTGGTGGAAGAATCTGCATGTTCCTGGTTTGTTTTCTATGCATTTTCACACAACTAACTTTTCTTTATGTTTGTTTAAACAATAACAAAAAAATCAACTGAAACTTTGCTAGCTTTAAACTAAAAACAGCATTCTGACTTATTTCTATACTCATTTAGCTTAAAGTTGGTATGTTTCAAGACCAACCCAAGTGCTGGATTACTTGCTATTGTAAAAATTCCTTTCCCCAGTGTCTGCTGTCTGCCATGGGGCCTCTGTTTGCTGAGTGTGAGGGGGATGGGATAAAGAGAGTAGATACCCTGGCTTTACCAGCACCCAGAAAAGAGGCTGGAAACCCTCCCTGGGTGGGCAAGTCCGGCCCCCCACTAACTGTCAGCCATAACCCAACCTAGTGTCCAGGGGTCTCCTCATCTTTCATCATTGTAAATCCAATGCCTTTACCAAGAAGTTCTGGTATTTGCAGAATAAAAACTAGTGTGCTGTAAGATAACATGCATAGTTGATTCTGCCTTTCAGAAGAGCTCTGTTAAGAATGGCATCATTTATTTATTATTCTTGGTTTTCCTTAGCTTTCAAATCCTTTAAAAAGATTGGTCAGCCCTCATGTGGTGAAGGGAGAACACTACTACCCTTTATTCTGAGTTGAGAAAAATTCTACATGAATATTGAATGATGTAAATCTAAGGCAATTTTGCTTTTCTACCATTATTATTAGAATTCTAAAAGGTTAAAAAAAGATAGCTACCTTAATTTTTAGGCATTGGCTTTTAAATATACATTGACATTTGGGTTTTACCAAAAAGCTCAGCAGGAGGGGATGGAAGCAGAAACTAATTCCCTCATGGTACAGCCAGAGACTACCACAGAGGTTTTTATTCGCATTTGGAAGCTGAACATATTTAGACCAATTTACTAGCAGAAACAGCACAATACTGACCTGAACATTTCATCAACAACTCTGAATATGGCAGGGTGGCAGGCAGCTGCAGGCTGTAAGGAAAAGATCATGAGAAAGTAAAATATCAGAAGCATTTCATCAATAATGACTTGCTCTTATCAGGCAAATGAGTTGTCTAGAACTGCTGGTGTCTAGAAAATGGGTACATTCCTGTGAGTTAGAAAAAAAAACAAGAACCAGTTCATAGCCAAAGCCCTACATACAAACAGTAGTTCTCTTGGGGCAAGGGGATTATGTACAACCTTTATTTCTTCTTTATACTCTGTACATTCCACACTTTCAACAATAAGCCCATATGATACAGAAAAAAGAGTCATTAAGTATCATGGAACATTAAAATATACCTTCTACCGGCATGCTGTAATGAAGACACAGAGCCTACCTGTGTTGCTAGTTTTACATAATGTGCCCTGTGTGTCTGACCTCCTCACATGACTTAAAAGTGCCTCAAGGTTGAATCTGGGCCGGCTATCTTTTCATTCCTGCTTATTAGGAAATGAGTGCATAATTTAGAATTATTATTGAGGAAAGCAGTGACCACTACCATGCCAGACTAAATAATATTACATCTTAGTGCACTATGAATTTAGCAGCTTAAATTACTTCAGATGAAAAAAGAATAAAGATACCATCATCTTGAATGATGAAAGCAATCTAATTTATTCCATGAGTATTTTTATGACAGGTTTTGATTGTATAAATCTGCAGAAGCCGACCTACTGTGGCCTGGGTGGGGCTTCAGTGGGCCTGACCCAGATTCCATATATTTTTGGCCAGAGCTCAAAGCATGACATTAAGCCAGAGGAAGATGCCATTTGGGTTCTAAGATATTTTACAGTAGCATCCAAAGGCTAGTGAATTGGCTCTATAGGGAATTTCTCTGAGTCACATTGAGCTTGATATGACTAGTTTTGGGAAACATTTTTTCATACCCCCTCAATTAGGAAAACAGAAAAAAGGATATGCGTTTTATCTTAAGTTTTCTAGACCAAGCTGAAGAAAGAATGATGCCTATCTCCATAGACTCTCTTCCACCCTGTTCTGTGCTGGCATTTCGAGTTGTAACATTGAATGTGCGCCATCTAGTGTTCATACACCACCATACAGGCTGTTACAGAAGGCTCCAGGCAAGAGCATTGTCACTTGTTAAAATGATGGGATAATTCCTTTTATTTGAAGAGAGATTTGCGATTTGTAAGTTACAGATCTCTATTTTCTGAGTAATCCATACTCCCTAATCCTTCATTGATGTCCATTTTTATCTAAAAGAAACCAACTAAAATTTTTCATAGATAAATTCATTATATACTCAGAGTGATTTGGCAGAATTCAAACAGAAGAGAGGCAGAAGAAAGGCAGGTTCAACAGAAGAGAGGCAGAATATTTTTTGGCTTTGATTTCAGACAAGTTAGTTAATCTCCCTGCTTTTCAGCCTCACTGTAAATAATAACCGTTATTAAAAGGTCACTGGATATATGCCCAGAAAATATCATGGAAGTTTCTATGTATTCATAATGGAAAAATCAAACAAGAAGGGAAAAGCAGGGCTTCCCTGGTGGCGCAGTGGTTAAGAATCCGCCTGCCAATGCAGGGGACACGTGTTTGAGCCCTGGTCCAGGAAGATCCCACATGCCATGGAGCAACTAAGCCCATGGGCCACAACTACTGAGCCTGCACGCTAGAGCCTGCACACCACAACTACTGAGCCTGTGCACCACAACTACTGAAGCCCACGTGCCTAGAGCCCATGCTCCACAACAAGAGAAGCCACCGCACTGAGAAGTCCGCGCACCGCAATGAAGAGTAGCCCCTGCTCACCGCAACTAGAGAAAGCCCGTGCACAGCAACGAAGACCCAATGCAGTCAAAAAATAAAATCAATAAATTAAAAAAAAAAAAAAAGGGAACAGCAAACTGCATGTCCTGAAGAAATGTGATTCATCAAATTTGCCAGAACAATTTTTCAAAGTCTTATATATAGACAATGTGTGTTTAAGACCAAACAACACTGTCATGTGACACACAGAGCCTAAAAATGCATTGATAGAAAATAAGACTAAAATTGAAAATGGTAAAATAAAACCATTCCCTTTGTTCTAAATGGCTTAACTACTCCAGAACCACTCTATAAATGTGATGCTAGTAGAAAATCATTCAATACTGATTACAGGGATTTCCAAATGGCAAAGAAAAGCCTGATCCAACATGTAGAACAGGGCTACCTTGAAAAGCAAGGGGGAAAGCAAGAAAGCTCTAACTCAGTTTGCTGAAAGAGGACAAGAGCTTGGACATGCTCTTCTTTTCTGCAGTGTTTTCTAGCAAAACAGCTCAATCAAATGTTTTAAATATCTACAGACTGTGTGGAATCTGCCTGTTCTCTCCATGCCAACGGACTCTCCTCTTTGATTTCTTTCTGTCCAAATATTTCAGACCTTTGGTTGCTCTCAACCTGCTTCTACAACCTGTTTTAGCTTTTAAAACAGATAAGATGTTAGGAGGCAGGGGAACCTCCTGGAGGTGACCAGGCTTGAAACAGCAATAGCAGAGATTTTGATTTAAAAACCAGTCTCCCTCGCCACTCCAGAGTTGTGAACAGCTTTCTCATCTGCAGCCTTTACGGATGGTTTTAAAAATGACACTCTTCACACTTCCCGAGCACATAATTTCAAGGTCAGTGAGTCCCCTCATGAAGCCCTGAGTGCTCACAGGCCAGGCATGTGTCCCAGTGACATCAAATCACAAAAGCAAACGCAAGCCGCTTTTCTTATCAAGGGAATCCTCTAAATAGAAATAAAGTCTTAATTTATGCTCCTCTGGAAGCCATAAATTACCCCCCCTAAATCTTTACAGCATCCATGTGAAGGAAGAGGCAAACACTTAACCCCTCTGTATCCTGTTTTATTTTTAAAACGGGACCCTACATTAACACAACAGGTCACTCTGCAACCCAGAGTTCCACACCCTAGCTCCGAAGCCCCACGATCCAGGCAATTATCTTTCCTGTTAAAATGGGGACAGAAAAGAAAACCTTTCTTGGGTTCCATCTGTTTGTCTGTTTTTCTCCATCCTACCAAAATCTGTTCCTTCTCAAGTTCTTCTCTTCTCCATATGGTCTAACGATTTCCGTGTACAGATTATTTCAAGTCTAGGGAAACTGTGTTACCAGGAGGCCATCAATAACAGGAGTTATGCCGTCCTTCTCTCCCCTCACGCTGCCCCCAATTCTTTCACTAAACGTCAGAGGATGAATGGAAGATGATGACGGTGAGCTCCAGCCTCTGGTTTCCTTTTCTTATGGACCAGATTGTTCTGGGGTGCTCATCCCTTTACCTCTGCCACAGCTACCCAGAACTGCATTGCTTATCTCCTCTCTGCCCAGAAGGACAGCCCATTCCCATCCCTCGAAAAAACAAGGGAAGACTAAGCAACATAGAGAAGTGCGCGGCGGCTGCATTCTCTAGGCCTGCATTGTAGGCAGAGGTGAGGGAGAGGCCAGCTTGTCATCCTGAGCCGTGAACTGTACAAATAACATCAATGCTTGCTCTCTGTCCTTAGTGTCTAACCTGTTTTCATCCCGATTCATCAATGATTATTACAAGCCACCTGCCACTTGAAAGAGGCCCAAGAACACGGAAGAACAGAATTCTCAGGAAGAAATCTTTCCTTTTTTCTATCATTTTTTGATTCTTTGTGTGTGTGAGAAAGAAAGAGTATGGGTAGAGGGGAGAAAAAAGATAGAATACAAACCAGAAAGGGAAATTATACTATGATTTGAGGTAATTCACAGAGAAAAGTGAATGCCTCTCATAAAAAACAAAAAGGCAGTGAAGACACAGAAAAAAAAAAATTCTCAAGCCGTCTTCATTTATCACCCTTCATAGATATTTTTCCTAAAAAAATAAAGAGAGAAATTTCAGGTGAGAGATAAACTGAAGTTCAGTAAGCCTGGGATAGCTTCTCTTTCATAATCTATTTTTATGTAGTTTCATATAGTTTACTCCGGAATGGAGTTGTTTTTTTTTTAAAACTAATGGCTGATGACGCTTTTCCTCCAGTTTACCCGACAGCCGGCAATCACGTCCCATTGTGTAGCTGACTCTTCCAAACCCCTGACAGGGAGGAGCCCTTGTCTTAATATATAAATTAAAAGGTGACTATTCATCAAGAAATAACACTCTTCTTTAAAAAAAAAGATTCGTCATAAGTTTCATTTCAAAAAAATCCTTTACTGAGTTCATAAACAATTTGGTTTAAAAAAAAAATCTACTTATATAAAAAATCTTCACCTCTGTCATGTAAAATAAGGGACCTTTATAAACATGTATTTTCTTTTATTATGCCACTTTCTTCTTTTCTTTCAAATACCAAACTTAAGACTGTAAATATCCCTTTTGCATTTTAAGATCTATTTTGTTTCAAAACATTCACATTTCTTTCAACAAATTTGAGCTTGGAAAAATGATTCTTTCTTTTTAATCTTTACCAGATGTTGTTTATACTACAAGCAATTTTTTTTTCAGTACTCCATAATGCAATTATTGTTTAATTAGTGATAAATCTGTCATTTCTGGGCTTAAAAAAAAAAATTAACAAGTACCAAATGTACTTTTGTATTTTGAATTTACCCGTGCTCTCTGAGAGGGTTAAGACACAGGGATGCCAGCTCTGGAAGCAGAGCAAAATCCCCCAAATCTGAAGTTCCTCTTCTAGCCTCGCCCAGTGGCCTCTATCCTGTTGGTTTGTGTAGCCTGAGTGGGGAAGATAGCTCTTCAGGCCCCTGCTGCTTCTTGGCTCAGCCTCTGAGTGGCAGTGACCTCCCAGGTCAACTACTGCCCTGTTTTGTTTTCTTTTTTTGGTTTTTTTTTTTGTTTGTTTCTCTCCCTTCATCCCTGACTGGCTGCCAAGTCCTGCATCCCCAGCAGTGAAAACAGAACTTGAGATCTAGGCCTCTTTCTTTACAGACAATGCTGGGTGATCTGGTGCCCCCCTGAGGTCAATGCTGGAAAGTGCAATTACTGTCTGAGATTTTTTTTTTTTTTACCTCCTAGCTACAAGCAGAAACCACCTCCACACTTTTCTATTCGATCACTGCTAAATTATCTACCTCAGCTTTTGTTAAATTACATGCATCACATTAAAGAGCTCAAAAAAGAAATGCTTAAAAGACTGCTAATGAGAAAGCAGGAAAAGAAAACCCTAGAACATTAGTAAGAAGTTATTCAAACAGAGAAAACTGACATCATCCAGGATGTGAAGTTAATTCTTCAGTATAATATTTTATTAAAGGGGAGCTGTGTTTGGAATTTTGTGTAAAAGAAGTTTCTTTTTCTTTTGGAAGTGGCTATGATTGCTATCTGGAGAAATGAAGACAAGAATGCATCTTATCTCATATGAGGGAGGTCAAGCAGGACACTGAGGTATCTGCATGTTTATTATTCTTAAGCTCTTATTAGATCAAGAACTACTTTTTCACCCTATCTTTATTGAGGTATACTTGACAAGATAAAGAACTAATTTTAAGGGCACTATGAAGAGAATACCCGGAGTGTTTCCTGATTTAAAATCTGAATAAACAAAACCAACCCCCCCGCCCCACCCCCACACTCTTTCGTGGGCAAATCTCTAGATCCCGCTGGAGGGGCCAGCTAGCGAAGGATCAAATGGGAGGGCATGGGAACCAGGGTATATCCTGGCCCTGGCATGCAGCAGGGCAGCCAAGCACACTGCCACCCAGCCAGCACTTTTCATTCAAATGTGGAATATAAACAATAGCTTTCTGGGCTCCACAAACAGAATTGTAACTGGAAAACATAACATCCTTCTGATTTGGGGCCAGCCTTGGGAAACCAAACAGTGCCAAGAAAGCTGAATAATTAGCAAGTGGCTTTCACTGCTTTTGGTGACATCAGTTTTTAAGGTCAGGTCTGAAGCTATGGATTAGGTCTTCCATTGCCTGTTCTGTCAAGGGACACACAAGACCATCTGCTTTTGAAAAGTGTCAGTCTGCTCAGTAGATGACAAACTGAGGTTAATACCTTGGTTTATTTAGGAGCACCAAATGTGGCAGGTGGGCATGTACTTGGGGGAGGTCCAGCCCACGAGAGCCAAAGGGTGAGTCTCAAAAGTAAACAGGTTTTGAAAACTTACTTTTATTTTAGAAGTCAAAAACATATACATGCACTTAGAATTCAGGTGATTATTAGGTTAGTGCCTTATTATTCATAGTCTTAATGGAAAATACCAAGCCTCGCGTCCTTGAGAGGCCAAAGAACATTTGGGGACATTATTTCACTTTGTACAACCTGTACTACACTTTTATCTTTTGTTTTTGCAACATCTTGGTAACTATAGAATTTCTAGGGCTAATTCTGGATAGTCCCAAGAGATGGAAACATAATTAACAGTGCTCCATATAAAATACAAGTTATATAGACCATCACACTTTAATTACTCTCAGAATCCAGCTCTAATGTAATAGGCATCGAGTTTCTTCTGGAGGAAAGTACCGCAGTCCTGTGCTAGCTGAGTCTTCAAGATCTCTCTGATACTTATGCACGGTCCTGTCACTGCACCAAGATACTGTGCTATGATAAATGAATCAGATGATGCAATTAGGAAGCACGTTCTTCAGGTTACCCTTCCAATCACTCAGTCACGTCACAGGCTTATTCCGGCCTGCCTGGTTTTTTGGCTCAGTATGCCTGAGGAGAGCAGCCCACGCCAATCAAGGACTTGCAGCTCTGTATTATAATTACCTCCTTGAACCATAAGGCACAGAGGGGTTACATCCTGCCAATGCCACAATACATTAAACCAAATAACACCCTCTGGAATCCCCCCTTTAACCATAATGGAAGCTCTGAATGTCTACACACATGATCCTGATAAATGCTCTTGGTAAATCAACTGACTTCAAAACTGTTCGGGGGAAATCATTTTAAACTGTAAATTGGAGACCGAAGGTTATACAATGCGATGTTTAATGGGAGCGCCTGCTCTCTCTCTCTCATACACAGTATCCTGTGTTTACTGAAGTGCTGCTCAGGCCCTAGGGCCACAGGGAAAAGGACGCAAAGAGGCTCAGAGAAGAACCACAAGGTTGCTGAATCAAACCAACCTAGAGAAGTCGATGAAACTGGAATTTTTCTATAGGGAGAACACTTAAAGGAAATTTAATGAGAACTTTGAAAGCAAGAAAATAGCCCAGTTACTATATTTTGCCACTGAAAAAGGACCAGAGAAAATTAAATTACAGCATGTATATTTAAGTTAGAAATAGATTTACCTGATAATAAAGGTAATGTTTTGAATGGGTTGCCAGGGGCTTCTAAAAGCCTTTGTTTATACTGAATTTTATTATAATTATTTTTATATAAAGTGACTTCTTATTTTTCACCATAATATGCAACTCTTTTGAATGATGAGGTCAAGGAGAATTTTCCTAAAAGTAACTCTCTTTGGGCTCTCTCAGTCTTTATACCTATCTTCTTTTCTTTTTTTCTATCAAACACTATAAACTTCTAAATCAGTTGGGTTCTATTTGTGCCAGCTAACTTGCAGATGAAAGCATCATGGCTGTTGGCGACTACAACACTATCCATGGTCACCTGGGAGGCCCCAGAATGGGAAGGCAAAGGGGAGCCCAGGAAACAGGGAGAAGGCAAGCACGGCCATGGTCACACACGTGAGCTGGTAGGGACTGATCAGGACCTAAAAAGAGAACTGGGATATTGTAAGACGGCAGCAGGTTCGGTTTTGATTCTCTTACACAGCCTCCAATTTAAAAGAGAAAGAAAAAAACCAGGAAGTTCTAAGTGAATTAAACAAATAGAAGGTGTTGGAGGCGGGGCTGTGCAAACTCAGCCAACCTCAGCAGCACACTCTATGCAGAGACTCACCCGCCCCCGCAACACACGCCTCAGCTCAGCAGGGAGGCACGCACGCTCCTCCGCCCAGTTTCCTGAACACCAACATAAGATCTGACGGTTCACCATCTCCCTCGAGCTAAGTTTCTCCATCTGTACAATAGGAAGCAAATCTCTGCCCCATATCTCCCCTAGGTTACAAAAGCTAATGAGAAAACATGTTAGAGCCCACTGAGGTTCCTGTAAGAGGCCCCAGAAGCATGACACCTCCTGCAGTTTTTTAATTGTTTTTTTCAGAGTGCATTGGTCTTTATTCCTGTTCTTACAAAAATGCACATAAATTCCAGAGCTGCCTCCCACAGAGGGAAAGCATCCCCATTGGTCGGTTCCTAGGACTGCCTGAGGGCCTGGGCCCCTGACACTGGATTAGGCAATGGGGCCCATTTGGCCCACTGAGCGCCCGACTTCCCAGGCCTGAGAAGTTCTGAGTAGAGGGGAGACTGGCAGCCCCTGAATGGAGGGAGGGTTCAAGGCTGGCAGGCTGACACCAAAAGAAAACTGACAGGATTCTCAGTTGTTTTTGTTGTTTTAACCATTTTTCTGGGGTTTTGTTTTGTATCTTTTAAGTATTTTATTTTTCCTCTAGTGAAGGGTTAAAAGTTTATTTTTTGAATGCTTTTCTTTGTTAATTGATCCCTCCTATTGTTCATAAGATCCTCACTTTTTAAAACTCAATTTTTCATGTGGAAATGAGAAATACTGTTTTAAAAAATTTGTTGTCCAAATGTCACGTCAATTCTTGTGAATATGCAATATAAGGTGCAATGATCAAATAAATCTTGAAGCTTGCCTTTTTTTTGCCTGTGCCACTCAGCTTGTGGGCTGGTGGGATCTTAGTTCCCTGACCAGGGATTGAACCCGGGGCCACAGCTGTGAAAGCACCAAGTCCTAACCACTGGCCCACCAAGGAATTCCCTCACCTTATTTTTAATACATGCTCTAAGTATGCAGAAAAGCCCCCTACATTAGGCATTTCAAAAATAAAATGTAGATAGATGATTATTTTAAAAGGTGCCAATTGCTCTTTAGTTTACATTTTTTTCCACTTGGGCTGACTAAAAGAAATGATACCCAGCATCGTCTTTAAGGATTTTTCTCCTCATCAAAACCTGGCACATACCAGCAATGAATCTTTCATAAAGCATTCGATCCTCTTCAGAAAATTTCTCTCACTGGAGATAAGCTTTTCAAAAAGATGCAGCATTGTATTTTCAAGGCTGGGAAGGTGCCGAAGCCAGAGGCAGAGTATAGCTGACATGGGGAGAGAAATCTTCTTCCTTTCAGTAAGAAATAAACAAAACTTTAATATAAATGAGTCACTGAAAAAAGAAGCAACTGACAAAGGATTAATCTCCAAATTATACAAACAGCTCATGGAGATCAAGATCAAAAAAACAAACAACCCAATTAAAAAATGGGCGGAAGATCTAAATAGACATTTCACCAAAGAGGACATACAGATGACCAAGAGGCACATGAAAAGATGCTCAACATCACTAATCATTAGAGAAATGCAAATCAAAACTGCGAGGTATCACCTCACACCGGTCAGAATGGCCATCATCAAAAAATCTACAAACAATAAATGCTGGAGAGGGTGTGGAGAAAAGGGAACCCTATTGCACTGTTGGTGGGAATGTAGATTGATACAGCCACTATGGAGAAAAGTATGGAGGTTCCTTAAAAACCTAAAAATAGAACTACCATACGACCCAGCAATCCCACTACTGGGCATATACCCTGAGAAAACCATAATTCAAAAGGACACATGTACCCCAATGTTCATTGCAGCACTATTTACAATAGCCAGGACATGGAAACAACCGAAATGTCCAATGACAGATAAATGGATAAAGAAGATGTGGTACATATATACAATGGAATATTACTCAGCCATAAAAAGGAAACTGGGTCATTTGTAGAGATGTGGATGGACCTAGAGTCTGTCATACAGAGTGAAGTAAGCCATAAAGAGAAAAACAAATATCGTATATTAACGCATATATGTGGAATCTAGAAAAATCGTACAGATGAACCTATTTGTAGGGCAGGAACAGAGATACAGATGTAGAGAACGGACATGTGGACACAGTGGGGGAAGGAGAGGGTGGGTCGAATTGGGGGATTGGGTTTGACATAGATACACTGCCATGTGTAAAATGGATAGCTAGGGGGAACCTGCTGTATAGCACAGGGAATTCAGCTCGGTGCTCTGTGACGACCTAGATGGGTGGGATGGGGGGGTGGGAGGGAGGTCCAAAAGGGAAGGGATATAGGTATACATATAGCTGACTCACTTCATTGTACAGCAGAAACT
Source organism: Balaenoptera musculus (assembly GCF_009873245.2). NCBI lineage: Eukaryota > Metazoa > Chordata > Mammalia > Artiodactyla > Balaenopteridae > Balaenoptera > Balaenoptera musculus. The sequence continues at coordinate 29,495,932 of NC_045790.1, read as the reverse complement.
AACACAACATTGTAAAGCAATTATACTCTAAAAAAAAAGAAAGAGTTCAAAATGCAATAACAAATCCAATCTGTGACTTTTTTTCATTATGGTCATAGTAGCAGTTAATATTTATAGTATCAATGAATATGTACCAAGTATCCCTTTGCAAATATGCTTCCACTTCAACTCAAGAAAAAAAAATGCTTTCAAAAAGGACAAATAAATATATAGTGAAGAAAGAAAGTGATAAAAAATGTGATGGAAAAAGCCCTTGAGATATCCAGGTAAATGCAGTCCCTAATTTAAGAAACAGTTATGTTTGAAAGTGCATCATAATGGTTTAAAATGTGGAGTCAGCCCTGGGTTTGAGTCCCAGAGCCATCACCTACTCACTATATGACCTTGGGAAAGTTACTTAACCTCTAAACCTCAGTTTACTCATCAGAAAAATAGGCCTACCTCCCTCCTGGTGTTGTCAGAAGGATCAAATGCAATAATAACACATGTACAGTGAGTGCTTAGGACAGTTCTTGGCACATAGTAAATATTTAATCACTGTATTTGTAAATCTGTTGAAAATTTTCTTTAGTAATAGTTTCATAAAAGGTGGTTGGACTGGTTGATCCACAGTTGATCCACAGCATGATACACTATAGACCCTAACCATTTTGTATAGTTACATTTCTATAGGATAATGTATTTGGAGATTCCTCCTATGTCAGGTCAGTGAATCAGGGATTCTACTTCTCCTGGGAGGGAGCACTAGGGGGACATCTGTCTAACTCTGAGCCACCAGCAGGGGGCCCTCCCTGTGAATGCTGAGCCTATTCTGGCCTGGTGGAGCTTGGCTTTCTTCTCTCGGCCCTGCTTTTCCAAGGCCTCCTGCCCTTTCACCTGCAGGACCACAGAGAGCAGAGTGATTTTCCAGGTTCTGCTAAAGATATTTACTGCTTTTAATAAGAAAAAGGAAAGCTGGGGACACAAAGGTTTCCCATTACCCAACAACCCCTTCAGGGTCTTTCCCTTCACCATCACTTCTGGGCCATTTCTCTGCAGGAGCTGGCATGAAGCCCAGGGAATGGGTACAGGGGCAGGAAATGAATAGGCAAAGACACAGGGTAGCAATTTCTAGTAGTTTCTTTTTGTTCTTTGCCCATAGCCTAACTCCTGTAGACCTTGTCCTAGATTAACTCTGGGGCAAGACTGGAAGAGGCTGAAGAATTGTAGGGTCTGTCACAGCAGCAGGTAGAACGGCAGGAGAAAGGGAGGGAGGCATGGCCCTCATCTGACCCTCTTTATAACTCCCATCTCACCCTGAGCTTCAGCTCTTCTGGGAAGTCTTACAGGACCCCCTTCCCTCACCTCTCCGTACCTGGCAATGAAGAACTGCCATGGTGCCCCAAACTCGTATCACCTGGCACATTCTGGGGCCACACTATGGATGTCCTCTATTGTGGCACCAGTGCTTTGGGCTGCCATTCCCATGCCACCACCCCTGTTATACTCGATGGCAAGGAGCTGGTAGTCACGCATTCAAGGAAGATTGACTAAGCACTTCCCGTGTGGCACTCAATGTGCTGGGTGCAGGCCAAACAACTGGGAACAAACAGACCTAATCTGTACCCTTAGCGGTTTAGGGCCCAGTGGGAGGTATACATACATATATACATGCACACACACACCAAACTGTGATAAAGGCAATGAAGGAAAAGGACAGGCTGAGGAAAAAGAGAATATCAGGAGGGGCCCAATTTAGATCAGGTGGTCAGGGACAGCCTCTCCAGTTGAGTTTAGCTAGAGACTAGCTTGCTGGGATAGGCAAGGTGAAGAGCGGTGGGAAGAGCACCTCAGCAGAGGGAACAGCAGCTGCATCAGAAGAGAGCAAAGGTGAGGCGGCCAGTGATGAGGCTGTGCAGGACCACAGGCAAGGCAACGGTCTGGTGTTTTATTCTGGCCCAGAAGGTTTTTGGTTTTTTTAAAAAATTTATTAATTTATTATTTTTGGCTGCATTGGGTCTTTGTTGCTGCACGCGGGCTTTCTCTAGTTGCAGCGAGCAGGGGCTACTCTTTGTTGCGGTGCACGGGCTTCTCATTGCAGTGGCTTCTTTTGTTGCAGAGCACGGGCTCTAGGTGCGTAGGCTTCAGTAGTTGTGGCATGTGGGCTCAGCAGTTGTGGCTTGCGGGCTCTAGAGCGCAGGCTCAGTAGTTGTGGCACACAGGCTTCATTGCTCCACGGCATGTGGGATCTTCCCGGACCAGGGCTCGAACCCGTGTCCCCTGTATTGGCAGCTGGATTCTTACCCACTGCGCCACCAGGGAAGCCCTGGCCCGGAAGGTTTTAAACAGAGGAGTGCCAGGATCCAATTTACATTTCAAAGATCACTCTGATTGCTGCATGGAGAACTCAGTTCAGAGAAAAGAGTGGGTGCAAATTTCCAGGGGGAGCTGGTGTTAGCTTGGACCTGGGTGGCACTGGAGAAGGAGAGATAATGTATTTTAGCAGTAATATCAAGAGATACTGGCAATGAATTCGATGAGAGCTGGTGAAGATGAGGTAGGAATCAAGGCTGTCGCAAGTTTCTTGAGCTGCAAGATGGATGGACATACCATTTACTCAATGGAAAGAAGGGAAGAAAAGATTTGTGAAGGATTTACTCAGAGCTTAGTTTGGGGTGTGTGAATTTAGAATGTCTGAGGCACAATCCAACAGAGGTATGACGTAGGTCCTTGAATGTATCCATTGGCAAATAGCTAAATAAATTAAGGTCCATTCATATCAGGAAATATGTTCCTATTTTATAATGAATTGGATCTGTATCCCTTGAGGGATACCCAAGATACATTGGTTAAAAAACAGGTTCCAGAGTCATGTGTATGATGCAATGCTGTTTTTCTTTTTTTGTTTTTTTAAAAAGCTTATTAAAAAAAGAGAGAAAATTGAAATTGTTTCACATAGATTTCTAATGTTTACAAGAGTATAAGGTATGGTTACCAGAAGTACTACAGTGTGATAAGGAGGGGATAATTGACATTTTCTGTATATACTTCTGCATTGTTTGACCTGACCTGATAAAATGTATATATTTCTGTGGAAAGGTTAAAGAGCCAATAAAGTAAAAAAAGAAAAATGTTTTTAGGGACACTGAAAAATTTCATTCTGTTCAACATGTGTTAGTTACAGAAACTCTAAGGCTGTCCTTTTCCTACTTTGTCTATAGTTATTCCATCCATCTAGCCTGGATACTGATCAAAATGACAAATTCAAGAAAAAGGGATTAAGATTAAAAACTTGGCTCTCCAAAATTCCTACCTAATAATCACAGGAAGTTTTCTGCATTATAGCTGTTTTATAATTTCTGACACAGAGCAGGAGAGGCCTGGACAGGACACTCTACCCTGTCCAACATCTCCTACTATTAGACTCTTCTGGACAGATGCCTCCTGGACATTTAAAAAACTGTACTTTGTTTCCCCAAATACTCAATTTAGTGAGTTAGTTGTGTGCCCCATCCTCTTGAAAAAAGATGTAATTAGGTAAAGAAATTGGTCCAGATGCTTATTAAATAATTTTGGCTCCAAATGTTTTTTATAGCTATAATACAAAACCAGAATATGAAATTCAATACTTTGCAAGAGAGGTTCCGGCGGGCGGCGATCATCGGTAGGGAACGTGTTCTAACACTGTCTAAGAGGTAGAGGAGAGAAAGGAGCTTCCTTACTCAAGAGGAATGCAGGCAGTGTTCCATCTTTCCAAACCAGAAAGAGATCAAGGGCTGCCTGGGCTGCTGGAGTAGCCCACAGAAATCAGGACCAACTTTTTTGGAGAACTACTTAATTCCAAGGACCCGGAAAGAATATTCTCTATTACATTTCAAAGGTGAATTTCCATGAAAACTTGATCGAAGAAGTATATCAAATTTGAGGAAACTGTGCCATCGTTATCACTTATATGTGCAGAGAAGTCACTTCTTAAAGCAAAGAGCAGCAACACCAATCAAAGGAAATGTACAAATCCAAACATACTGGACTGTCTATTACAAGTCAGTATCAGCAGGTTTTTACTTGAAAAGTAAACTTTTTCAATAACTAATTTTGTGATATCTTAGTAAGATTAAAAAAAAAAAAGAAAAAAAGAGGATGCCAGGATAGATAGAAATGGGAGTATTAGTTACTACTACTGCTTTGCTAACTTTTTGTCCTTGGTATTACACTAGCTTTTCTTCATTTAGACATTCACCTATACTGACAATATTTAAAGCCTGATTTTTCTTTCTTTTTTTTTTTCTGGCCGTGCTGCACGTTTTTCGGGACCTTAGTTCCCTGACCAGGGATTGAACCTGGGCCCCAGCAGTGAAAGCTCCGAGTCCGAGCCACTGGATTGCCAGATTTAAAGCCTTAAAGCCTGATTTTTTCTTATCAGAGCTGAAAAAACACAAAACTAGAAGCTTGGTTGAAGGTTAGCCTTTTCTTGTAATTTATTTTTTTCTTATTTAGCATCTTTGGAGGCTGTATTAGCTTTTTAAGCAATGGAAATTTAGCTACATCTGGCCTTAGTTCAGTGATAATTTCATTAGGAGGAAAAGATATAAGCTTGAGAAAACCTAATAAAACATTATCAAAAATAATATAATAATTATTAAAGTCAACAACAATAATAACAGCAACAAGCGAACAGTTATTGAGTATTTATTTTGGGTGCCAGGCACCGTGCTAAACATTTTATAGGCACTGGACCCATTGAAATATGTTCCAGTGTGCCTGGGACAGGTTTGTGTCTGTTATCCCACCATAATTATAATAGGTACCTCTTCTAACTCTCAAAAGTGTCACAGTCTACAATTTATAATTGTATGGTCACCCTATTTGACACTCACAGTTACTGCATGAGGTCAGTTGCTTGGTCAGTCACACACCCACTCTTTCTTTCATTTGTTCATTGGCTCATTCATTCCAGTATGTAGAAAAAATTCTCCAACTAGTCATCAAACTTCTCAATATTTTTGAAGCAATGGACTTATGTTTACCTTAGAGGCCATGTCATGCAGAATTACTTGTACTCCACAGACTTATGAAAGGGTTGCAGCAGCCCTCCCAGAAAGGTTTTACACAATGTGCAGCCTGCAGGTGGCTATTACGGCAACCCCAGGGATAGACTTAAGGAGTTAGGTTTGACTTTTAAGCCAAGAAATTATAAAGTTCCTCTAGGTTATCTAAACTGCAGAGAGAAGCAAGCATCTGCTGTTTAAAAGAAGACAGGCTGCCCATTTCTGAAAATACATGACTGTATTTGGAAGCCAAGGCCAAAGACACCCAACCAATTGTAAACCAGATGAAATTCCACTGGTGATTGTGGTAAGCAAATAGTTGGAAGGCTAAACACAGGGCAGGGCACCTTGGTCAAAGAAAGTACGTGGTTTCTAAATGACCACGCAGCACATCTGAGGAACTCTTTAAGGGGCTGGGGGAAAGGGGGTACCAGTGCGGAGGTGGTAATGTGAATCAGCCTCCCCGTGTCAACATGTGGCTGGGATGCTCTGTCTATGGGAAAGTGTCCATGGAAAGGCTCCAGCCCTTACGCCACTGCTTGGGGAACTTGCTGAGCTGAAGCCATAAGAATTGGACAAGTTGAAGACCACCCAGCATTTCTCGACAGTCTGTCCCCTGTGGATTAGCAGACATAATTTTCCAAACCAAATAAATTTTATTAGTTACTGAGGGAGAACATGCTATCACAAGTAAAATAAATAGCAAAGGAGTTCAGGCCTACTCATGGAACGGCTACCCTCAGCTTTCCATCTGAGCCCTGCTGGTCGAGGAAGAGTGGCTATTCTCTAAGCAGGCCTCCTTCTCGCCAGTAATTTCTGCAGCAGCTTTGTGGGGTTTCACAGAGGATGCCGAGGGGCATTCCCCTTCTCATTCCCTTTAATTCAACTCTTGTTGAAAAAGTAAGACTGGAAATACAAGTTGTTAAGACCATATTCTTCAATAAAATGTATTACTAAATAAATCGGAAATAAAGCTACCAAGGTGAAATGCAAAGAGCATTTTACTTAAAAGTAAATACTATGAATAATTGCTTTGGAGGGTAAAAAATGAAATTTGCTGGGGTGAGCCACTAGAACCTGCAGTGTGTACTCAGGTAAATGATGTGACGGACACATGCATGTGGAGCACACTTACCACATTATACAGACTTTCAGATTGATTATTACCCAATATCTTACATAAATAACAAAGATAACTGATCAGACTCCTCAGGAAGTTCAGACTCTTGGATAAATTTTGACATAAGTTTAAAGTAGACAGAAAAAAAGACTTCATGTTTTTAACCATGAAAATTATGTTCTGACCTTTTTTTAAAGCATCAAATGTAACATTCTATATCTCTTTCTAAATCTTACCTTAACAAATTCCTGAGATAACTTTCATAAAAAATGAAATTAAAATATACATTATAATTTTTAGGAATTATATATGAAAAACAACAAATACTCTATTGGTAACTACTTCTTCTGAAAGAATGATGGCAGCTTTGAGGTTGTTCACTTTCCAAATGTAATAAATCAATTTGAAAATGGGAAGAAGATCCACTTACTACAGCATAAATAAATAAATGAAACCATTAGGAATAAGAAATGTCTAAAACCTATATGTGAAAAATATGTAAAAGACTCCTTAAAATCATAAAAGTAAACCTGAACAAAATGGAAAGACATAAGTGTTCTTGGATAGGTGGATAGAAACCCTTAACATCATAAAGTTGTCCATTCTTCCTCGGTTAATCTACATATTTAACATGAGCCTCCCTCCAAATAACATGAGTTCACTTTCCTGGAGCTAGACAAATTGGTTTCAAAGTTTACTTGAAAGATAAGACAATCAAGAATTGCCAGAAAAACCCAGAAGAAGAAGAGAAATGAGTGGGAAATAGCCTTACTTTATATTAGAAAGACTCTGTTATTAAAACAAAGTGGTACTAATGTGTAAACATATGATAGGCCAAAGAAACAGAACAGAAAATAATAAAACAGGCCTAAATGCATATAGAAATTAAGTACAATTCAATCCACGGATAAGGAGGGCTAACTGTACTACCAACTGTACTCTGCCATTTTATATAAGGGACTTGAGCATCTGTGGATTTTGGTATCCACGGGCATCCTGAAACCAATCCCCCATGGATACTGAGAGATGACTGTATATGACTAAGGGAGCATCTTAAGTCCGTGGAGGGTTGAGGGGGCGAATGCACCCTTTATCACACTCAAGGTGGTAGGATGCTCTGTAACCTGAGAGTGGGGAAAAGCAACAAAATTACTTCAAGAAATAATTTGCAAAACAAAAGGAACCTATAGATTGAAAGAGATTTGTGAACCCATCAACCAAATGCAATGTGTGGACTTTGGATTCTTTTTTTTTTTTTAAAGAAATTCACGTTCTTTTATTTATTTATTTATGACTGTGTTGAGTCTTCGTTTCTGTGTGAGGGCTTTCTCTAGTTGCGGCAAGTGGGGACCACTCTTCATCGCGGTGCGCGGGCCTCTCACCATCGCGGCCTCTCTTGTTGCGGAGCACAGGCTCCAGACGCGCAGGCTCAGTAATTGTGGCTCACGGGCCCAGTTGCTCCGTGGCATGTGGGATATTCCCAGACCAGGGCTCGAACCCGTGTCCCCTGCATTGGCAGGCAGATTCTCAACCACTGCGCCACCAGGGAAGCCCTGGACTTTGGATTCTTAATTCCAGAAAACCAAACAGGAGAATTTGTTCTCTGCCTAAATACGTGGTGATGATCATGAATCAGTGTCAATTTTAAGATAAAATAATGGTACTGTAGTTAATGCTTTTAAAAAATGGACCATAGAGAGACTTCTGGTTTCCCATTCTGCATGTCAGAAGCTTGGAAGTCACCACTTTGTCCTAACAAAAGTAAAAAGCAGAACAGACTGAAAAATCAACAACTCTTCTTGCATCCTTAAGAGAAGGGAGGACACAGGGCAAACCTTGGTCCCCAAGACTGGAGATAACAGGTAAGCGAATACCGGGAATCATGGCTGACTGGAGCAGAGATCCACAAGTAGAAACCACCACAGGCACCAGTGCTGGGTAGGAAAACCTGAACTGGAATTAGCAAATGGCTGGAGGGTCAGTGTGAACAACTCTGAGAGATAAAAACTCCAGGGAGACTCAGTCCTAGAGCGGCCCCCACAATATTGTGAGATTTACCTCCAGGAGTTGCCACCAAGTTCACATAGTAAATATCAGAGAAGAAGTCACCCCTGCTTTAGGCAGAAAGACGGGAAAGGGAATCACTTTTAAATACAACAGAGCTCTCTGTTTTTCTTAACAAGGCCTGACCTCAGGAGTATTATCAGAGCCTAACTGACCAGGAGGAAAGGAAATAACCACTTCCAGACAGCTCTAGGCATACTATTCCACTTAAGAGGAAGAAAAAACTGAGAAAAACTTATGAAGTTCCCAGTGCAGAGGCACAGGCTCACTGAAAGACTGAGACCTAATCATAAGACTATAGAACACTTCCCCTCCCCTCACATCTCACCACCACATTACAAAAAGCCTATTTACAGCAGTTCCTTTTATGTAGTATACATCTTGTCCAGCTATTAAGAAAAAAATTACTTGACATACCAAAAGGGGAAAAAAACACAATATGAAGAGACAGAGGAAGAATCAGAACCAGACATGGCAGAGATGTTGGAATTATCAGACTGGAAATTAAAAAGAACTATGATTAACATGCTAAGGGCTCTAATGGATAAAGTAGACAGCATGCAAAAACAGATGGGCAATGTAAGCAGAGAGATGTAAATACTAAGAAAGAACCAAAAAAGAAATATGAGAGATAAAAAAACACTGTAAAAGAAATGAAGAATGCCTTTGATGAGCTTATTAGTAGACTTGGTGGGAAAAGAAATCTCTGACCTAGAGGATATATGAATGGAAACCTTGAAATCCGAAAAGCAAAGATGACAAAGACTGAAAAAAAACAGAACAGAATTTCCAAGGGATGTGGCACAGCTTCAAAATACAGCATATGTGTAATGGGTCTAACAGAAGAAGAAAGAGAGAAAGGTTCAGAAGAAATATTTGAAACGATAATGACTGAGACTTTTCCCAAATTAATGTCAGACACCAAATCACAATTCCAGGAAGCTCAGAGAACACACGCAGGATTAATGCCAAAACCCTACACCTAGGCATATCATTTTGCAACTACCAAAAAAAAAAAAAAAAACTAAAGATAAGGAAAAACCCTGAAAGAAGCCAGAGGAAAAGAAATATCTTACCTATAGAGGAACAGAGATAAGATTACAACCAACTTCTCAGAAACCATGCAAGCAAGCAGAGAGTAAAATGACATACAAAAGTACTGAGAGAAAAAACCCACCATCTAGAATTCTGTACCCTGTGAAATTATCCTTCAAAAGTGGAGAAGAAATAAAGGTTTTCTCAGACAAATGAAAATTGAGAGGATCTGTTGCCAATACACCTGCTTTGTAAGAAATGTTGAAAGAAGTTCTTTAGAAAGAAGGAAAATAATATAGATCAGAAACTCAGAACTACATGAAGAGCATTGAAGAAGAAATAACTGAAGACAAAATAAAAACTTTTATTTTCCTATTCTTAATTGAGGTAACAGATAATTGTTTGTTCAAAAATAATAATATGAACAATGTATTCAATTATGTATGTTTATCTGTATGTATATGCTTACGTATGCTCATATGTATGTGAAACGAATGACAGCAATGATATAAGGAACGAGAGGGAGGAATTAGGATTATTTTGTTATTATAAGGTATTCACACTACCTGTGAAGTGGTGTAGTGTTACTTGAAAGTGGATTTGGATTAGCTGCCGATGTATACTGCAAACTCCAGGGCAAACACTAAAAAAGGTAAAAAAAAGAAGTGTAACAAATATGCCAAGAAAGGAGATAAAATGAGATCACATAAAATGTTCAATTAGAACCACCAAAGGCAGAAAAAGGGTAGAAGACAAAAAGAGGAACAAATAGCAAGGACAACAAATATAAAGCAGTAATAAATATAATAGATATTAGTCCAACTATAACAATAATCACGTTGAACCTCAATGGTCTAAATGCATCAATTAAAAGACTGAGATTGACAGAGTGGATCAAAACAGGACCCAACTATACCTTGTCTACAAGAAACCTATGTTAAATATAAAAACACATATAGGTTAAAACTAAATGGATGGGACTTCCCTGGTGGCAGAGTGGTTAAGAATCCGCCTGCCAACGCAGGGGACACCGGTTTGATCCCTGGTCTGGGAAGATCCCACACGCCGTGGAGTAACTAAGCCCATGCGCCACAACTACTGAGCCTGCTCTCTAGAGCCCATGAACCACAACTACTGAGCCCTCCTGACACAACTACTGAAGCCCACGTGCCTAGAGCCCATGCCCTGCAACAAGAGAAGCCACCACAATAAGAAGCACGCACACTGCAATGAAGAGTAGCCCCCGTTCACCACAGCAAGAGGAAGCCGGCGCACAGCAACAAAGACCCAGTGCAGCCCAAAATAAATAAATAAAATAAATCAAAAAAAAAAAAAACAACGACTAAATTGATGCAGAAAAATATACCACGCTAACACTAATCAAAAGAAAGCAGGAGTAGCTATATTAATTTCAAATACAGCAGACTTCAAAGCAAGGAAAGTTATCAGGAATATAGAAGCTCATTACATAATGATAAAGGGGTTCAATTTTCCAAGAAGATATAACAATCCTTAACTTGTATGTGCCCTAACAACAGACTGTCAAATTATGTGAGGAAAAAAACTAATGGAAGTGTAAAGAGAAATAGATGAATCTACTATCATAGCTGGAGACTTCAACATCCCTCTATCAAAAATGGACTGATCCAGGAGCCAGAAAATCTATAAGAACATAGCTGAATGCAACAAAACCATCAATCAAGTGAATATGATTGTCATCTATAGACTACTTTATCCAACCACAGCAGACACACATTCTTCTTAAGCTCACATGGAACATTCACCAAGACAGACCATTCTGGGCTATAAAACATACCTTAACAAATTTAAAAGAACAAAAGTCATATAATGTCTGTTCTCAGACCACAATGGAATTAAATTAGGAATCAATAACAGAAAGTTAACTTGAAAATCTCAAATTATGTGGAGATTTAATAACATACTTCTAAGTAACACACAAATCAAAGAAGAAACCTCCAGAGAAATTTAAAATTATTTTAAACTAAATGAAAATGAAAACATAACTTATCAAAATTTGTGGAATACAGTGAAGCAGTTCTTAGAGGGAAATTTATAGCACTGAATATATATTTAGAAAAAAAAGAAATATCTAAGATGAATAATCCAAGTTTCCAACTCAGGTAACTAGAAAAAGAAGAGCAAATTCAATCTGAAGTAAGTAGAAGAAAAAATAGAATTAGAGCTGAAATCAAATGAAAATGCAAACAGGAAATCAATAGAGAAAATAAATGAAACCAAAAGGTGGTTAAGGAAAACACCAATAAAATCAACTAGCCAGGCTAACTAAGAAAAAAAGAGAGGGCATAAACTACTAATGCCAGAAATGAAAGAGGAGACATCACTGCAGATCCTATAGGCATCAAAAGGATAATAAATGAGTATTCTGAACAAGTTTATGCCAACAAATTTGATACCCTAAATGAAATGGACCAAATACTTGAAAGACACAATCTGCCAAAACTCACACAAGAAGAAAAAGACTAAATGAGTAGGCCTACATCTCTTAAGAGAAATGGAATGAATAAGTAATAACCTTTCAAAACAGAAAGCACCAGGCTTGGATAAATTCACTGGTGAATTCTACTAAACATTTAAGGATGAAATTATACCAATTCTTTACAATCTCTTTTGGAGGACAGACGCTGAGGGAATACTTCCTAACTCATTCTATGAGGCCAGAATTACACTGATACCAGTGTCTGAAAGCAGACAAAGATATTACAAGCAAAGAAAACTTAGAGACCAATATCTCTGATGATCATAGATGCAAAAATTCTCAACAAAATACTAGAATCCAACAATGTATAAAGAATTAAATATCATGCTCAAGTGGAATTTGAGTGGTCTGGGAATATCCCACATGCCGTGGAGCAACTAAGCCCATCTGCCACAACTACTGAGCCTGAGCTCTAGAGCCCGCGAGCCACAACTACTGAAGCCCACGTGCCTAGAGCCTGTGCTCCACAACAAGAAGCCCACGCACCGCAACAAAGAGTAGCCACCGCTTGCCGCAACTAGAGAAAGCCCGCACAGCAACAAAGACCCAACGCAGCCAAAAATCTTTTTAAAATAAAAATAAAAATAAAAAAAAATAAAAACTGTCTTTGTTCACAGATTAACTGATTATCTACGCAGAAAATCCAAAATAATTGATAAAAAAAACTGGAACTAATAAGCAATTAGAGCAAAGTAGCAGGATACAAGTTAAAATACAAAAGCCAATCACCTTCTTACATACCAGCAGTGAACAAGTGGAGTTTGAAATTAAAAAGAAGACACCAAGTACCTCCCAAATTAAATAATTATGTATAAATCTTACAAAATATGTACAAGATCTAGAGTAGAAAAAAATACGAAACTCTGATGAACAAAATCAAAGAAGAACTACCTAAATGGAGGATATCCATGGATAGGAAGACTCAATATTGTCAAGATCTCAGTTCTTCCCAATTTGACCTATAGATTCAATGAAATCTCAATCAAAATCCCAACAAGTTATTTTGTGGATATCAACAAACTGATTTTAAAGTTTATATGGAGAGGCAAAAGACCCAGAATAGCCAATACAATATTGAAGGAGAAGAGCAAAGCTGGAGGACTGACACCACCTGACTTCAAGATTTACACAAAGCTACAGTAATCAAGACAGTGTGATATTGATAAACAGACCACTGCAACAGATAGAGAGACCAGAAATAGACCTAAGTATAGTCAATTGATTTTTGATAAAGGAGCAAAGGTAATACAGTAAAGACTGTCTTTTCAACACATGGTGCTGGAATAACTTGACATCCACATGCAAAAAATCTGATTCTAGACACAGACCTTATATCCCTCATAAAAATTAACTTGAAAATGGATCCTAAATCTAAATTTAAACCACAAACTATAAAACTCCTAGAAGATAACACAGGAGAAAACCTAGATGATTGAGTTTGGCGATGGTGATGACCTTTTAGATAAAAAAAAAAAAAGATACAATCCATGAAAGAAAGAATGAAAGAAAGAAAGAAAAGGGAACCCTTGTGCACAGTTGGTGGGAATGCAAATTGGTGCAGCCACTATGGAAAACAGTATGGTGGTTCTTCAAAAAATTAAAACTATAACTACCACATGATCCAGCAATCCCACTTCTGGGTATATATTCAAAGGAAATGAAAACAGGATATCAAATAGATATCTGCACTCCCACGTTTATTATGGTATATTCATAACAGCCAAGATATGCAAACAACCTAAGTGTCTATCAATAGATGAATAAATAAAGAAGATGTGGTATATATATCTGTATCTATATCTAGTTATATATATGCTATATATACATAGTGTGTGTGTATATATATATACACACATACACAAAATCGGCTATTATTTAGCCATGAGAAAGAAGGAAATTCTTGGCTGTGATAACATAGATGGATATTGAGGGCATTATGCTAAGTGAAATAAGCTGGAAAGAGAAACACAAGTATGATATCACTTTATGTGGAATCTAAAAAAGCTGAACTCATAGAAACAGAGACTAGAATGATGGTTATTAGGGACTGGGGGGTGGGAGAAATGGGAATATGTTGATCAAAAAGTACAAACTTCCAGTTATAAGTTCTGAGGATCTAATAATGTACAGTACGGTGATTATAGTCAATAATACTGTATTGCATATTTGAAAGTTGTTAAGAGAAATGTTCTCATCACAAAAAAAGAAATGGTAATCCTGTGATGTGAGGGAGGTGTTAACTAACACTATGGTGGTAGTCATTTTGCAATATAAAAGTGTACATCTTAAACATATGCAACGTTATATGTCACTTATATCTCAATAAAGCTGGGAAAAAATAAAATGTAATAAATTAATATAAATTCTGATATTTTCTCTTGTGCCTATATGGAAACATAACAAGAAGCAAGTGCATTTTTGTCTTATTTGGTAATAATATTAAACTTTTTTTTAAACTTTCCTAAACTTTATCCAAATTATTGTAGATATAAATATATTTTATGTTTCATATATTTTTACAAATTTTATATAACGTATTTTTAGATTTATTTTAGAATTTAATATTTTATTCAAAAATAAAATTTATTTATAAAATATTTTCTTATATTAAAAATGGACCCCTGGGGCTTCCCTGGTGGCGCAGTGGTTGAGAATCTGCCTGTCAGTGCAGGGGACACGGGTTCGGGCCCTGGTCTGGGAGGATCCCGCATGCCGCAGGGCAGCTGGGCCCGTGAGCCACGATTGCTGAGCCTGCGCGTCCGGAGCCTGTGCTCCGCAGCAAGAGAGGCCGCGATAGTGAGAGGCCCGCGCACCGCGATGAAGAGTGGCCCCCGCTTGCCGCAGCTGGAGAAGGCCCTCGCACAGAAACGAAGACCCAACATGGCCATAAATAAATTAAAAAAAAAAAAAAAAAAATGGACCCCTGGCTTTACAAAGGAGAATTAAGAGATTTCTCTTCTCATCTCACAAGTGTTTCATCAGGAAAAGATGAAACCAAAACGTCAGAGATTTCTCTGACTTCTGAGAGTGGGACGTCTACTCCAAAGTAATGCGCTAAACTGTAAATGAAAAACAAATATGAGGAAAGTTATTTTTCCCTTGGCTTTATAGATGTTAATAATTTACCTTACTGTGTCTTATTCAATAGATTGTTTTCAAATACTATTATAGTGTTAATTAATTGCAGCAGCAACTTGAGACCAATCATTCAGAATCTAAACAAAAAGGAATTAAATAATTCAAATGTGTATGTGGTAAGTTAATATTTCATCAACAGAACTGTACTTCTGCCTTAAAATTGAATCTCTAGATATGGCTGGACAAGTTGTGTTGCTTGTATTCATCTGGTATTAGCACCAACTAAGGACAGGAGTTTTTTTAGGTGAACTTGGCAATACACACATGTGGTACAGACATACTTGAAGTGCTGAGTAACTATGCTGAATCTCATGGTTTTCCTAGAACAACTGTGTTGACATATGCATTCATAGTGCAAAAGCAATAGTGAGTAAAACTGCTATGCCTAACACAAATCAAAGCAGGGACAGTAGTCACTGTATTCTTTACTACTACATACTCACAGTAAAAACACTGCCAGTTTCACATAAAAATGCATTTCATGAAAAATATTAATATAAAATATTGATTTCATTAAATTTTACCCTTGAGGATACTTTCAATTAAAAAAATTCTGTGTGGTGAAAAGGTATGCATTAAGCATTTCTGCTACATACCAAAAAACGATGATTGTCTAGAGGAGAAGCACTTGGGCAACTTGCTGAGCTATAAGATCAACTAGCCACTTTTTTCCTTCTTGGAAATTTACTTGAAAAAAATGACTGGCAGACAAACAATGGTTATTCAGACTTGAGTATTTGGCACATACTTTCTCAAAAATTAGAGAAGTGACCCCAGTACACTAAGGAAAACAACTTACAGTATTTATAACCAATGATAAATTTGAGTTTTTAAGCTCAGAAATTAGAATCTTAGAAAATCTGCTTTCACCAATGTGAGCTTTACAGCTTCCCAACACTTATATTTCTGATGAGACTGGTGGTGAATGAATGTAAATTTTGATAGTATAAAATGAAATATGTCAATGTTTGGAAGATCTGCCTAACTTAATGAACCAATATTTTCCAAATGAACCATGTATGAAGCTATAAAATAAGATCCATTAAAAATGCAAGGCTGACCAATTGGTTTTAATGTAATAGCATGAACAGCTCATTGATATAATTTCAGATTCCACATTGCAACTAACCTTTAAAAAACCACCATTTTCAATTTTTGGTGAGGTATCCATGTCGAATATCCACAATTACCTGAGATGGTTATTAAAATATGTCTTTAACAAGTACATATCTGTGTGAAGCTGGATTTTCTTCATATATCTCAACCAAAAAAACATATTGCACCAGACTGAATACAGAAATATCTGTGAGAACCTGTCTTCTTTTAAGTCAAACATAAAGAGGTTTGCAAAAATGTGAAAACAATGCCACTCTTGTTAGACAATTTTTTTCTTGGAAAAGGCCACTGTTTTTCATTAAAAATATGCTATTTGTATTAACATGTAATCAATTTATTGTTATTTTAAAATGAAGTGATAAATATTTTTTAAACTTTTGTTTTAATTTCAAATATGGTAAATATTGATAGATAGAACCCACATTTTTTAGAAAGCTCATTGAGATCCTCAATAATTTTTAGGAATGTAAAGTGGTACTGAGACCAAAACATTTGAAAATTGCATTTCCAACATACTAAAGTATTCTAAGAAAAGGAAAAATAAAATTGGATGATAAGGTAAATGGTCATCACTTACAGCAAAAAAGCCTCATTCACAGCATCACAGAACTCAGGCCAGAGCACTTCCTGAGGTTCATGTCCATGGTAGGTGAGCAGAGCCTCCACCAATGGTTCAAAATCTGGCAGAGTAACAAGTGGGACACAAACTCGTGACAGGGACCTTACTCGTTCAGGAGCCATTCTATGGAATAAATAAAATGAGAAATAAGTATCCAAATCTTAGAGCCACAGGTACTGATAGTTAAAGGCATATAAAATCTTCATGTTAAAAAGGTTCATGACAGGTCACTTGCTTTGCCCCTCATATAAAAAGGCGAACCCTAACACCATCTATGACCTCTATTCTCTTACATAGTTCTCTTGGAAGAAACCCTTTAGCTGCAGTTCCCATTTTGATCTCCCTCATTGTCAGGACTGTGGCTTAACCCTCTATAGGCACCTCCAGCTTACCGTGCCCAAAATAGAACTTGAATTCCTTCCTCAAATGTTCTCTTCCCCCAGTGCTCCCTATCTCATTTGCTCAAGCCCAAACCCTTAAGTCCATCCTTGATTCCTCCTTTTTCTCTCCTGCCCCTTATCTGATCCAGTGGTTAATACCATCAGTTCATTTCATTACTTCTCTACACATCCATCACTACCCCCTAATTCACCATCACCTCCAGCCTGGGTTACTGTAGGATCCTCCTAATTTTCTCCCTGCTTCTGCCCTCACCTGCCTTGTCTACCATTGGAACAGGTACAGACCCCTTAAAAATTCAGATCACTTCACTTGTCTGCTCAATGGCTTTCCACCTCACACAGAGAACAAGCCAAGTCTTATATTAGTTGCCAAGGCCTTCCATGGCGGGCCCCCCTCTGTTTCTCTGGCTTCATCTCTTTCCACTCTTACCTTGCCCATTCTGCTCTGGCCTTTCCAGCCTCTGACTACTCCAGATAAGGTCCTGTTGTTCATTCTGCCTGGAACACATGGTTAGCTCCTTCATCTCGTATAGGTCTCAGCTCAAATCTTGCTTTATGTAAGGGAGTTCCCTGACCATCCCATATAAATGCACTGGCTAATATGGTAGCAATCAGCCACATATGGCAACTTAAATTTAAATTAATTGGAATGAAATGAAACTTAAATTCCATTCCTCAGTTGCACTAGCACAGATCAAGAGTTCCAACAGCTACATGAGGCTAGTGGTTTACTGTATCACAGTGCAAATTCACAAGGCTTGTCCATTACTGCAGAAAGCTCCACTGACAGCAGAGCTAAACATAGCAAGTGTCCTCTTATCTCACTGTGTTCTTCCTATCTCTCTTACCCTGTTTTACTTTTCTTCACAGTACTTTTCATCACCTGACCTATAATGTATTTGCTTGTTTATTGTTCATGGTCTGTTTCTTCCTGCTAGGACATCCACTCTGTAAGGGCAAGCACTTTTCCTATTTTGCTCACTCCTCTATTCCTAGTATGTAGGGACAACTCCAACTTATAGCTCCAGAAACAGATATCAGATATTAATAAATGAACAACTAGAAATCAGGAAAATGAAAGTTTGGGATGTATGCTATTAGATCATTCTTTAGGTATCTTCATATAAAACCATAAATCTACAAATTTAGTTTTTTGTGAAACACAGATGAAACCACAATATAGAACATATAGCTGTCACTCATTTCTTTTTTTTTACTTGCTGCCTATTATTAAAATATATGTTTTGTAATTTAACAGTATCTCCATTTATGGGCATTTAGGTTGTTTCTAATTTTTCACTATGAAATACTGCTGCAGCAGTATCCTTGCACATGCCTGTTTGTGTCCCCATGTGAATATCTGCATATTGAATTGCTTTCCAAAAGACTACCAATTTACTTTTCTACCCCTGACAGTGATATTATTCTGGATATTTTTATTTCTTCCTAATCTGGGCAAAAATTATCCCATTGCTTTCATCTGCATTTCCCTGATATTTTTTGAGATTGAATATTTGTTTGTTACCCACTTGTATTTCTGCTTCAGTGAATTTGTTTTTAAATTTTTGTATATTTGTCCTATTTATTCATCTAATAAATATTTTTGGAACCCTTACTATATTCAAATCTGTTTGCAGTGGTAGTGCTACAGAAGCAAAGACAAGACAAAGCTTAGTAATGAAAAGCATAAAATGCCAGATGATATCAAGTGCCATAATGAAAGTAAAGTACACTGAGGGGTAAGAGAGGGCAAGAATTTACTGAGGGGAGCATTTAAGCAGAGATCTAAAGGAAGTGTATGAACAAACCATATATGTATGTGGGAGAAGAATGTCACAGGCAGATGCAAAGCAAACACGAAGGCCTGGAGTATCTAAGTACAACAGAGTCCGAGGTGGCAAGTCCACAGTGAATGCGGGGGGTGGGGGGAGGAGGAAGGCAGGTTTTGAAGAGACCAGTGTAAGAACCTGGGATGTTAGTCTTTTTTTTTTTAACTTATGTTTTAGTTTTATCAAACTTACAGATACAACTACCTTAAGTAGTCAAATAGCTCTTCGAAACTTATGAAAAAACAGCAGCTTTTGAACGAGCACTCCCACTCCCATTTTCTGATCTCAGAGGCAACCACTTTCAAGCCTAACTCATGCTTTAGATATTCAATATGTTTTGTGTGGGTTTAGTGACTATTACTTGGCTTGCTTGTTTGCTTTTTTCTTTTTTTTTTTGGCACTGATGATTATTTTAACGTTAAACTCCCGCCCAAGTATGTAATCTCCTTGCAATACATTCAAACATATCTGATATTCTGCCATTTTCATCTTCTTATAAGAAATTTCTCCTAGAACCTTCTGACCTGTTCCAATCTGAACAGGTTGCTTTTTACTCCCTCTGTACAGTTATCGTGGGACCTCTACCATAGGGATTTCCTTCACTTCTCTCTTGGATCCCATATCTTCTTTCTTGGTTCATTCTTCTTACATGAGAAAAGGTACAAGAGAGGTAAAGTATTTGAGACCTTGCATGTTTGAAAATATCAGTATTTTACTCTCATACTTGATTGATACTTCGGCAGATTATAGAATTCTGGTAATTTTTCTACAGAATTGTGAAAGTGTGGTTCTACTATCCTTTAAATTTCAGTGTTGTTCCTGAGAAGTCCCATGCTGTTATGAATCCTGACCCTTTATATAAGTCCTGTTTTTACTACCTGGAGGCTTTTGGGTATCCCCTTAGAAATTTCACATTGATGTGTCTTGGTATGGATTTATTTCTATTCATTGTGCTGGACATTCAGTGGACCTTAAATCCAGAAAGATCTTTTGAATTATTTCTTTGATGATTTCCTTCCTATTCTTTTCTCCGTTCTCTCTTTCTGGGGACTCTGATTTTTTGGATATTGAACTTCCTAGACAGTTCTCTCTTATCTTTTCTTTCTTATTTTTCATCTCTTGGTTTTCTTGCTCTAGATTTTGAAAGAATTGTTCAACTTTACCTTCCAATCTTTTACTATGTTTTTAATTACCACTCTCTCATTATTAATTTCCAAGAACTATTTTCTTCATTCTCTGGATGTTTCTTTTTTTTAAAAAAAAAAACAGCATTCTGTTCTTTTTTTAAATTTTATTTTTGTCTTAGGACTCCTTTATTAATTTATTTTTTATTGAAGTATAGCTGCTGTACAATATTATGTAAGTTACAGGTGTACAATATAGTGACTCACAATTTTTAAAGGTTATACTTCATTTATAGTTATTATAAAATATTGGCTATATTCTCCAGGCTGTACAATATATCCTTGTAGCTTATTTTATACCTAATAGCTTGTATCTCTTACTCCCCTACTCCTACATTGCCCCTCTCCCCTTCCATCTCCCCACTGGTAACCACTAATTTGTTCTCTATATCTGTGAGTCTAGCTAGTATTCTGCTCTTGTTTAGTGGACATAATATTACCTTTTATTTTAATGGGGACTTTTTTTTTTTGGCTGAGTTGGGTCTTAGTGGCGACAGGCAGGATCTTTTTGTTGCGGCGCGTGGGCTTCTCTCTAGTTGTGGCGTGCGGTTTTTTCCTCTCTTTAGTTGTGGCGCAGCAGGCTCCAGAGCACGTGGGCTCTGTAGTTTGTGGCATGTGGCTCTCCAGTTGAGGCGGGCAGGCTCAGTAGTTGTGGCACACAGGCTTAGTTGCCCCGTGGCATGTGGGATCTTAGTTCCCCGAGCAGGGTTTAAAACCACATCCCCTGCATTGGAAGGTGGATTCTTTACCACTGGACCACCAGGGAAGTCCCTTAATGGGGACATTGACATGAATTTATTTTAGATGATCTTTTCTTTAAATAATCTTTTTTTCTTTATTTTTACTGGTTTCTACTTTCAATACTATATGCTTAATATATTTCCTTAAATATGTAGTGACCATTGCCTGTCATCTTTTTTTTTAAACACCTTAAATATATATATATCTCAATTTATTTTATTTTACTTAACACTTTCAAGAACCTTTATTGAAACCAACATTCAAATAGCATCTCAAGGGTGAAATTCTGTTTCAGCAAAACCAATTTAACAATTTCAAATATATATAAAAACATTTAAAAATTAATCTTGTTAAAGGTGATCATTTCTCCTTCCCCCATTTTATCTTCTATACTTCACTGCACCAAATAAACAGGGAAGACTCTGTTCAATCATCTGCACCAAAAAAAAAAAAGAAGAAGAAAAAGAAAAGAAGGGAAAATTGCATTTTGACAAGTGCCAAATATCAGAAATCACATCAAATCAGAGTGTAATTATAGGCTTAATGTGTTATAACTAAGGCTTTCGATACTACACTCCACAAACCCAATGTGAATTCCCACCATTTTAAGGGCTCCCATAGCTTGACTTTGCTGGACTAAAAGGAACAGGGGCCCCTACCTATGATAAATGAAGTGATGCAGTACTTTTGGAAAAGTAGAAACGGGCAGTAACTAAGGCTTTACTTTCAATTATTTCAGCAATAGTCTGGCTTGACCAGCCTGAGAAAGATTACATTTCTGGTTCTTGTTTCTGAGTTGGGCCCAAAGAGGTGAGCTGCTAGTGGAACAGAAGTTATGGCCTGTCATCTTATATTTAACAGTCAGGCACTAAAAACCCAGTAGTGAGTAATATGTGCATGGGTGGGGAAAGCTGACTGTGATGTTCACTATAGGACAGTAGTTTTTAGACTTTTTGAGTTTCAAAAACCCTTAAAAATTACTGAAAGACCAAACAGCTTTTGTTTCTGAGGTTATAACTATTGATACTCATATCTGAAATTAAAACAAAGACACCTAAAAGTATTTATCAATTCACTAAAAGTAACAATAATAAATCCATTAGGTGTTAACATGAATAACATTTTTGTTGAAAAATTACTATATTTTACAAAACAAAAATATTTAGTGAGAAGAGTAGCACTTTTTTTAAAAAAAATTCTTGGTAAAACTGGATCTCTTAGTTACTTGATTCTCAATTGAAAGTTCTTTTATTTTTTTAAATTTATTTATTTTTGGCTGCGTTGGGTCTTCGTTGCTGCACACAGGCTTTCTCTAGTTGCGGTGAGCGGGGGCTACTCTTTGTTGCAGTGCGCGGGCTTCTCATTGCGGTGGTTTCTCTTGTTGCAGAGCACGGGCTCTAGGCGTGCGGGCTTCACTAGTTGTGGCTTGAGGGCGCTAGAGCGCAGGCTCAGTAGTTGTGGAGCACGGGCTTATTTGCTCCGCAACACGTGGGATCTTCCCGGACCAGGGCTCAAACCCATGTCCCCTGCATTGGCAGGTGGATTGTTAACCACTGCGCCACCAGGGATGCCCGGCACTCTTTTATATGTTTGCAAATTTCTTTCCTATATAGCTTGAAAGAAGACGGCTGGATTCTTATGTTTACTTCTGCATTTAATTTGTTGCAATACGTTTTTTTTTGGTTGAATTATATGGAGAGTCTAGCCCCACATAGATATGTAGTTTCAAAAGGCAGGACTATTATAGTAGCTTCTTCACACAATTACACATATTCTCCTTCGATACTACACCAAAATTTATCAAGCGCTGCTCACCCTTTTTCCTCCAAGCTTATCTAGGAATGCAGGTAGAGCTGCCTGCCATAGGTCTAGGGGGTTGGTGATGGGTGGTCTCTACCATGAGAAGGGCTGAAATTATCCACAATTTACTGGCCAAGCCTTACCCTGAAAGCTGAAAGTCCTCAAACAGACTAGAGTACTAAAATAGTTATATCAAACAGATCCTGTCAATGAAATTTTTGTCTAGGTCAAGAGATGGATTCCTGGCACTTCCTAATCCACCATCTTCCTTGACACCCCTTTTGATCTCTGTATTAAAAGTTATAAAAAAACAAAAAACAAAAAACACTTTTCTTACTTTCCATTTCTTTGTCCTTTTGTATTATATCCTAGGAGAACTACTCAGCTCTATCTTTGGAGTCATTGTTTGTTAATATTTAGCTTTATCTCCTATTCATAAACTCAATAAACTCCTGTTTATTGAATTTTCTTTTTTTTCCCCCTGTAAGTCTCTTTAGAAAAAACCTCAGCTTATTCCTACTTCAAGGATTTGATAGTTTCTCTTACTATTTTTTTTTTTTTTTTTAGAAATTTCATGTAATGTCTGAAACATTTATATTAACATATTTCCATACAAATAACCCAATGAAAGTTTAGTATTAGTTGTTTTGTTTGTTCTTTTTTTATACTGCAGGTTCTTATTAGGCATCAATTTTATACACATCAGTGTATACATGTCAATCCCAATCGCCCAATTCAGCACAACACCATCCCCACCCCACCGCAGTTTTCCCCCCTTGGTGTCCATATGTCCGTTCTCTACATCTGTGTCTCAACCTCTGCCCTGCAAACTGGCTCATCTGTACCATTTTTCTAGGTTCCACATACATGCGTTAATATACGATATTTGTTTTTCTCTTTCTGACTTACTTCACTCTGTATGACAGTCTCTAGATCCATCCACATCTCAACAAATGACTCAATTTCGTTCCTTTTTATGGCTGAGTAATATTCCATTGTATATATGTACCACATCTTTATCCATTCGTCTGTTGATGGGCATTTAGGTTGCTTCCATGACCTGGCTATTGTAAATAGTGCTGCAATGAACATTCGGGTGCATGTGTCTTTTTGAATTACGGTTTTCTCTGGGTATATGCCCAGTAGTGGGATTGCTGGGTCATATGGTAATTCTATTTTTAGTTTTTTAAGGAACCTCCATATTGTTCTCCATAGTGGTTGTATCAATTGACATTCCCACCAACAGTGCAAGAGGGTTCCCTTTTCTCCACACCCTCTCCAGCATTTGTTGTTTGTAGATTTTCTGATGATGCCCATTCTAATTGGTGTGAGGTGATACCTCATTGTAGTTTTGATTTGCATTTCTCTAATAATTAGTGATGTTGAGCATCTTTTCATGTGCTTCGTGGGCGTCTGTATGTCTTCTTTGGAGAAATGTCTATTTAGGTCTTCTGCCCATTTTTGGATTGGGGTGTTTGTTTCTTTACTATTGAGCTGAATGAGTTGTTTATATATTTTGGAGATTAATCCTTTGTCCGTTGATTCATTTGCAAATATTTTCTCCCATTCTGAGGGTTGCCTTTTCGTCTTGTTTATGGTTTCCTTTGCTGTGCAAAAGCTTTGAAGTTTCATTAGGTCCCATTTGTTTATTTTTGTTTTTATTTCCATTACTCTAGGAGGTGGATCAAAAAAGATCTTGCTGTGATTTATGTCAAAGAGTGTTCTTCCTATGTTTTCCTCTAAGAGTTTTATAGTGTCCAGTCTTACATTTAGGTCTCGAATCCATTTTGAGTTTATTTTTGTGTATGGTGTTAGGGAGTATTCTAATTTCATTCTTTTACATGTAGCTGTCCAGTTTTCCCAGCACCACTTATTGAAGAGACTGTCTTTTCTCCATTGTATATCTTTGCCTCCTTTGTCATAGATTAGTTGACCATAGGTGCGTGGGTTTATCTCTGGGCTTTCTATCTTGTTCCATTGATCTATGTTTCTGTTTTTGTGCCAGGACCATATTGTCTTGATTACTGTAGCTTTGTAGTATAGTCTGAAGTCAGGGAGTCTGATTCCTCCAGCTCCGTTTTTTTCCCTCAAGACTGCTTTGGCTATTCGGGGTCTTTTGTGTCTCCATACAAATTTTAAGATGATTTGTTCTAGTTCCGTAAAAAATGCCATTGGTAATTTGATAGGGATTGCATTGAATCTGTAGATTGCTTTGGGTAGTATAGTCATTTTCACAATGTTGATTCTTCCAATCCAAGAACATGGTATATCTCTCCATCTGCTGGTATCATCTTTAATTTCTTTCATCAGTGTCTTATAGTTTTCTGCATACAGGTCTTTTGTCTCCCTAGGTAGGTTTATTCCTAGGTATTTTATTCTTTTTGTTGCAATGGTAAATGGGAGTGTTTCCATAATTTCTCTTTCAGATTTTTCATCATTAGTGTATAGGAATGCAAGAGATTTCTGTGCATTAATTTTGTATCCTGCAACTTTACCATATTCATTAATTAGCTCTAGCAGTTTTCTGGTGGCAGTTTTAGGATTCTCTATGTATAATATCATGTCATCCGCAAACAGTGACAGTTTTACTTCTTCTCTTCCAATTTGTATTCCTTTTATTTCTTTTTCTTCTCTGATTGCCGTGGCTAACACTTCCAGAACTATGTTGAATAATAGTGGTGAGAGTGGACATCCTTGTCTCGTTCCTGATCTTAGAGGAAATGCTTTCAGTTTTTCACCATTGAGAATGATGTTTGCTGTGGGTTTGTCATATATGGCCTTTATTATGTTGAGGTAGGTTCCCTCTATGCCCACTTTCTGGAGAGTTTTTATCAGAAATGGGTGTTGAATTTTGTCAAAAGCTTTTTCTGCATCTATTGAGATGATCATATGGTTTTTATTCTTCAATTTGTTCATATGGTGTATCACATTGATTGATTTGCGTATATTGAAGAATCCTTGCATCCCTGGGATAAATCCCACTTGATTGTGGTGTATGATACTTTTAATGTGTTGTCGGATTCTGTTTGCTAGTATTTTGTTGAGGATTTTTGCATCTATATTCATCAGTGATATCGGTCTGTAATTTTCTTTCTTTGTAGTGTCTTTGTCTGGTTTTGGTATCAGGGTGATGGTGGCCTCATAGAATGAGTTTGGGAGTGTTCCTTCCTCTGCAATTTTTTGGAAGAGTTTGAGAAGGATAGGTGTTAGCTCTTCTCTAAATGTTTGATAGAATTCACCTGTGAAACCATCTGGTCCTGGACTTTTGTTTGTTGGAAGATTTTTAATCACAGTTTCAATTTCATTGCTTGTGATTGGTCTGTTCATATTTTCTGTTTCTTCCTGGTTCAGTCTTGGAAGGTTATACCTTTCTAAGAATTTGTCCATTTCTTCCAGGTTGTCCATTTTATTGGCATAAAGTTGCTTGTAGTAGTCTCTTAGGATGCTTTGTATTTCTGCGGTGTCTGTTGTAACTTCTCCTTTTTCATTTCTGATTTTATTGATTTGAGTCCTCTCCCTCTTTTTCTTGATGAGTCTGGCTAATGGCTTATCAATTTTGTTTATCTTCTCAAAGAACCAGCTTTTACTTTTATTGATCTTTGCTATTGTTTTCTTTGTTTCTATTTCATTTATTTCTGCTCTGATCTTTATGATTTCTTTCCTTCTGCTAACTTTGGGTTTTGTTTGTTCTTCTTTCTCTAGTTTCTTTAGGTGTAAGGTTAGATTGTTTACTTGAGATTTTTCTTGTTTCTTTAAGTAGGCTTGTATAGCTATAAACTTCCCTCTTAGAACTGCTTTTGCTGCGTCCCATAGGTTTTGGGTCGTCGTGTTTTCATTGTCATTTGTCTCTAGGTATTTTTTGATTTCTTCTTTGATTTCTTCAGTGATCTCTTGGTTATTTAGTAACGTATTGTTTAGCCTCCATGTGTTTGTCTTTTTTACGTTTTTTTCCCTGTAATTCATTTCTAATCTCATAGCATTGTGGTCAGAAAAGATGCTTGATATGATTTCAGTTTTCTTAAATTTACTGAGGCTTGATTTGTGACCCAAGATGTGATCTATCCTGGAGAATGTTCCGTGCACACTTGAGAAGAACGTGTAATCTGCTGTTTTTGGATGGAATGTCCTATAAATATCAATTAAATCTATCTGGTCTATTGTGTCATTTAAAGCTTCTGTTTCCTTATTTATTTTCATTTTGGATGATCTGTCCATTGGTGTAAGTGAGGTGCTAAAGTCCCCCACTATTATTGTGTTACTGTCAATTTCCTCTTTTATGGCTGTTAGCAGTTGCCTTATGTATTGAGGTGCTCCTATGTTGGGTGCATATATATTTATAATTGTTATATCTTCTTCTTGGATTGATCCCTTGATCATTATGTAGTGTCCTTCCTTGTCTCTTGTAACATTCTTTACTTTAAAGTCTATTTTATCTGATATGAGTATAGCTACTCCAGCTTTCTTTTGCTTTCCATTTGCATGGAATATCTTTTTCCATCCCCTCACTTTCAGTCTGTATGTGTCCCTAGGTCTAAAGTGGGTCTCTTGTAGACAGCATATATATGGGTCTTGTTTTTGTATCCATTCAGCAAGCCTGTGTCTTTTGGTTGGAGCATTTAATCCATTCACGTTTAAGGTAATTATCGATATGTATGTTCCTATGACCATTTTCTTAATTGTTTTGGGTTTGTTTTTGTAGGTCCTTTTCTTCTCTTGTGTTTCCCACTTAGAGAAGTTCCTTTAGCATTTGTTGTAGAGCTGGTTTGGTGGTGCTGAATTCTCTTAGCTTTTGCTTGTCTGTAAAGCTTTTGATTTCTCCATCAAATCTAAATGAGATCCTTGCCGGGTAGAGTAATCTTGGTTGTAGGTTCTTCCCTTTCATCACTTTAAGTATATCATGCCACTCCCTTCTGGCTTGTAGAGTTTCTGCTGAGAAATCAGCTGTTAACCTTATGGGAGTTCCCTTGTATGTTATTTGTCGTTTTTCCCTTGCTGCTTTCAATAATTTTTCTTTGTCTTTAATTTTTGCCATTTTGATTACTATGTGTCTCGGCGTGTTTCTCCTTGGGTTTATCCTGTATGGGACTCTCTGCGCTTCCTGGACTTGGGTGGCTATTTCCTTTCCCATGTTAGGGAAGTTTTCAACTATAATCTCTTCAAATATTTTCTCTGGCCCTTTCTCTGTCTCTTCTCCTTCTGGGACCCCTATAATGCGAATGTTGTTGCGTTTAATGTTGTCCCAGAGGTCTCTTAGGCTGTCTTCATTTCTTTTCATTCTTTTTTCTTTAGTCTGTTCTGCAGCAGTGAATTCCACCATTCTGTCTTCCAGGTCACTTATCCGTTCTTCTGCCTCAGTTATTCTGCTATTGATTCCTTCTAGTGTAGTTTTCATTTCAGTTATTGTATTGGTCATCTCTGTTTGTTTGTTCTTTAATTCTTCTAGGTCTTTGTTAATCATTTCTTGCATCTTCTCAATGTTTGCCTCCATTCTTATTCCGAGGTCCTGGATCATCTTCACTATCATTATTCTGAATTCTTTTTCTGGAAGGTTGCCTATCTCCACTTCATTTAGTTGTTTTTCTGGGGTTTTTTCTTGTTCCTTCATCTGATATATAGCCCTCTGCCTTTTCATCTTGTCTATCTTTCTGTAACTGTGGGTTTTGGTCCACAGGCTGCAGGATTGTAGTTTTTCTTGCTTCTGCTGTCTGCCCTCTGGTGGTTGAGGCTATCTAAGAGGTTTGATGGGAGGCTCTGTTGGTGGGTAGAGCTGACTGTTGCTGTGGCGGACAGAGCTCCGTAACACTTTAATCCACTTGACTGTTGATGGGTGGGGCTGGGTTCCCTCCCTGTTGGTTGTTTTGCCTGAGGCAACTCAACACTGGAGCCTACCTGGGCTCTTTGATGGGGTTAATGGCAGACTCTGGGAGGGCTCACGCCAAGGAGCACTTCCCAGAACCTCCGCTGCCACTGTCCTTGTCCCCACGGTGAAACAGAGCCACCTCCCGCCTCTGCAGGATACCCCCTAACACCAGCAGGTAGGTCTGGTTCAGTCTCCCCCAGGGTCACTGCTCCTTCCCCTCGGTCCCGATGCGCACACTACTTTGTGTGTGCCCTCCAAGAGTGGGGTCTCTGTTTCCCCCAGTCCTGTCAAAGTCCTGCAATCAATTCCCACTAGGCTTCAAAGTCTGATTCTCTAGGAATTCCTCCTCCCGTTGCCGGACACCCAAGTTGGGAAGCCTGACGTGGGGCTCAGAAGCTTCACTCCAGTGGGAGGACTTCTGTGGTATAAGTGTTCGCCAGTCTGTGAGTCACCCACCCAGCAGTTATGGGATTTGATTTTACTCTGATTGTGCCCCTCCTACCGTCTCACTGCGGCTTCTCCTCTGTCCTTGGACGTGGGGTATCCTCTTTGGTGAGTTCCAGTGTCTTCCTGTCGATGATTGTCCAGCAGCCAGTTGTGATTCTGGTGCTCTCGCAAGAGGGAGTGAGAGCACGTCCTTCTACTCCGCCATCTTGGTTAATCTCTCTCTCTTACTATTTTTAAGATAATTAATTATTCATTTTTTATTTAAAAAATCCATTTGCTTGTCCTTGGGAATGCATATAATTGGTACATTTGCATTTTCTGTTTGTTGCATTTGGTTCATTTTTCCCTTATGGTGTCAACTTTTCATGAATGTCTGGTGATTTTCGTTTATTTGCTCTTTCTGGCATTTGGGGTTCCATGTTAGTCTCTCCGTGAGTGCTCTGTTCAGTGCAGCCCGCCTCCAGTACTTGGTCAAGGGTCAGGACTCGGTGCTGGCCGGGGCTGCCAATAAACTGCATTCTGGGCGTTACAGCATCCCCACACTGCTGGGAGTTGACAGCCATCCGGTGCTTGTTCTCCTCCAAAGCCTCCTCTCTCATTCTTGTGGGAAACAGGACACCTTTGTTGTCTCTTTTTTGGGGGCAGCGGATGAGTTGGAGGAGTGTATGAGGGACTAGTCAGCTGGCTGCTATTACTGCAGTACTCTTAACAGGTATCTTGTTGGCTGCCATGTACCCTCCTACTCCTTGAATCCACCCCCAAAGTAACCCTCTTGCAAGCTTTCTGGGATGTGATATTTGCCTTAAAAAATATCCCACTACCAACCATTTTAAGCCTTTCTCACAGTTTGTGGGTCATCAAAAGCCCCCCTTATTTCACAATATTATATATTTAATTGTTAAAATTTCCCTGTAATTTCTAGAGGTCGGAAGCATAAAAAGAATGCTAGGACATTCAGGTGCTTAGTTCATCACTTGACTTAATTTTTTAAATTACATTTTCATCTTAATCTCCTGGCTAGATTATTAGAGTTGCTATTACTCATAGGTCTTGCACTTAGTCTTTAGGATCTGTCCAAGTTCTCTACTGCAGAGCTACTCAAAGTATGGTCCTGGGAATCAGCAGTATCAGCATCCCTGGGAGTAAGGCCAAGAAAACTGTTTACATTTTTCCAGGGGAATCTTATACACATTGAAGTTTGAGAAACACTGCTCTACACTTTAATAGCAGTCCCCAGAACTAGATATCAATCTCTAGCAATAATCTGAACACTTTAAGGAAACATGATAGAACTGCATTTCAGGTTTATACTTTTATTAATTAATTCCTACAAATTATTAGTTTAGCTGTATTATTTTCTTGATAATCAAGAGTAAAATTCTCATAATTTTTTTGTCGAACTACACAATGATATCTTCTTTTGTGCGAACAGTTTGTCTTTTCTCTTTAAATATTCACCCTTTCTGAAACTCACTTCTTGCTCTTTACCATTTTCCTAAATGACTGAGGTCTCTTCGACAGCATTTATCTTCCACAGCGCTCTATCATCTTTCTCTAACTTACCATCTAGGTGGTTTCAGACCTAAAATTAATTCATGAGTTTTGTTTTGTTTTTTTTTTTTTTAATTCATGTGTTTTTGAGTCTATCATCTAAGTTGTTAACAAAAAGACATATTTATCTTGAGTTGTAAATACCTTAAATTTTTGGAATATATGAGCTTACTGGGTAGGATAAGAGAAGGGAAAGTTGTGTTTGTGTGTGATGTAGGATGCTTTTTTGTATGCATATTTTGTACAGAATCAAGCAAAATATTTTGTATAGCGCAAGGGCTCTATGAATGTTTGAGAAATTGAAAAAAAACCCTGAGAATTACATGCACTCATAATAAATCCAGAACTCTGAAATATAGGAGGACAGAGATGGTGATCTTGCCTCCACAGCCTTAACTCATCAGTCCTCCTCTTTAAAAGACCTATAAGTACAACTTTTCTCTCATTATCTTAAAAAAAAGGAAGAGAGTCAGAGACTATCACTGGTGACTGAGTGGGTGGAAAAGATGACCTCAGCACCAAGGGCATTTATCAAGCACTGAAGCTTATGGGCTGCAGATTGTATCTCCCATTAGACTGAAAATAATCCAAGATAATTTTCCTGAAAAATTCTAAAGTCTCAGGTAAACTGAGGTAGCTCTTGGTTCTACCAAAATGCAGGCAGGCCAAATGATAATCTTCTGAAGGGCTGCAAAGTGCTCACAGCCTTCAAGGCTCCCTCTTTTGGCAGAAGCTTGCCAGAGAGCAGAGATCCAACTTGAACCAGAGTTACGCAATGTTTTCCAGACTGGATTACACTAAGCATTAGGTCTTGACTGATTGCCAGAGCAGCACTTCCAAATGATTTCTGCACAAGAATTCAACTACAGAAGGCTCAATGGTAACCATATACTGCTGGAGACATCCTTCCTATGTGGTTGTACTGAAGTTTCCAAACCATCTGCAGCAAACCATAGAACTACAAGATAAACTGATCATGCTCAGAAAGTCCACAATGTTGCTCCTTCTAGACAGTTTGTAGCAAAGAGCAAGAGAGATTCTAAACATTCTGTCATTGGATTGTTGATTTTACTTGGTGGCAAGTGAAACTCTATTTAAAGCACTATGACAAGACCGTTTATCAGGCGTCTAAAAATAATGCAAAAAGAACCAAACAGATTTTCCTAATTTCTCCTTTTGTTCCACTGACAATTTATGCATTGACGTTATTACATTAATTTCTATATTTTCTATGAGGCTTTCAAATCTTTTGAAATGAACTTTAAGCATTCAAGTGGCAAAAAGAAAAAAAGTGTAGAAACCCTCTATAAAAAAACAAACCCCAGAAAAAAAAGCAGTATAAAATCATTTATAAGCGATTTAAGTTTGAGAGTCTTTTGGTTGTTTTAACATTTGAAGCCATACAAGTAGAAGGAAAGTAATGATAAAACTCAAGTTTCATAAATAATAGGAATATCTGGATTCAAGTATATCAGAAAGTAGTTTTGCCCACCATGCTGTATTCAAATTAAACTTTTTTATTAAAAATGTACAGATAACTTCAGATATATAGTAGGACGAACACATTATTATGATACATATTTTAATTATTATAATAACTTATTACAGCAACAACTGTAATGGCTCCAGCATGTTTGGTAGCTCTTTCAAATATTATCATGATGCCATTCCACTAACTGATTTCACAAGATCAGTTCCTACTCAAGACAAAAGAACACACTTGGTTCAATTTATAATTCACTAGAGAACTGTAGACTTAAGAGTTCTGAGTCTCACACAAGGTTTTATGGACCCGGGTCTTTTCTGGAGGTAGAAGAGAACTTCTTGGTTTTAGGTCTTCAAAGTAGGATTTTCAAAGCTCTCTCTCTTTATGAGACTCAAAAAGTATGTTGGGTATCAAATTCCTTTTTAAATTCAACCTTCTGGTAAGTATAAATGAACCTAATCCAAGAGATTGAATTTCCCTAAAAACACAACACATTCAGAAAAATATCCACAAGAAGTTTCTCTTGTTGAATTCTAAAATTCCCTCCAAAAAGGAAAAAAAAAAAAAAAACTCCATAGAAAACATCATTCAATAGAGCAAATTAGGAATGTATCGATGTGTCAGTGTCTAGAGGACATTCTATTAGCACAGGTATCTCATATTCCTGGTAAATTCAGTTAAGAATTTTACTAATTAAATCACAGATTTGCCTTGACTAAGAATGTTCTTAACTACTAACCAAATTAATCACCATTTTATCCTTGCTGCTACTGCCAGCTGGGGTGCCAGCATGGACTCCCTTCAGTGGACTTTGCTCTGCACCAGGAAATTTGTCCATGTTGTTTTTAAAAAACAAAAATCCTTAATGAAGAAACAGTCATGAATTTGGAAATGAACCTGCCCCACAAAATGGCCCAATGTGCTACAAATGGAGCCTCAGCTATAAAGAGAGGATCTGCTAATATCTTCCAGCAGGCTCTCCTGATTGTGGTCAGCAGAGTTTAGACACTTTTCTGAACTGCTGTCTTCTCTTGTCCAAAACTGAGAACATGAAAAGCACAAATAATTCTGAGAAAAAAGTCTGAAGAGACCAGTATAATTAAATAATGGATAGAGTGCAAAAATATGTAAATAAAGGGGAAAAATTGCAGAGAGGAATACATACTAAGCAATCTAAGGCTGATTAAAGATGATTATTTTTTCATGAACTACACCTGCTATTTTGGAAACAAGACCTGGAAGCAGGAAATCATTTCTTTATTTTGAATATTATCTAATTTTTAGCATTTTACTAGGTAACACTGCATTTTAGTTTTTAAAAGTTTAATTATAAAACTTATGACGTATACAAAAACATAGAGAATTATTAAACATCAACTGTATACCCACTGCCCAGATCTTACAATGCTAACATTTTATTAATATTATATTTGATGTTTTAAGAAATAAAATGTTTCAATTACAGTTGGAACACCTTTCTTCTCATCCCATTTCCTCTTCCAGGAGTTAGCACTCCCCTAAAATGGTGCAGATAATTTCTGAATAGTTTTAACACTTTTACTTTATATGTAAGTATTGTTTTGAGTGTTTTGAAATTTTATGTAAGTAATGACATATTACAGGTATCTTTTTGCAACTTCACTGCTAGTCTGTTCCATGGGTCTACATGTCTGGCTTTATGCCAGTAGCAAATTGTTTTGATGAATGTAGTTTTGAAATCATGGAGTATGAAGGCTCTAGTTTTGTTTTACTTTTCAAGATTGTTTTAGTTATTTGGAGTCCTTTGAGATGCTATATGAATTTTAGGATGTTTTTCTATTTCTGCGAAAGAAGAATGCCATTTGGATTTTGACAGAATTGCATCACACCTATAGACTGATTGGGTTGTATGGATATTTTAACAATATGGAGTCTTCTAATACATGAACACAGGATGCCTTACCATTTATTTGTGTCATATTTAATTTCTTTCATTAATGTTTTGTAGTTTGCAGTGTGCAAGTCTTTTACCTCCTTAAGTTTATTCCTAAACATTTTTTTCTTTTTGATGCTACTGTAAATGGGATTGTTTTTTAAATTCCCTTTTTGGATTGCTCATTGTTAGTGTATAGAAACAAAACTGATATTTTTAAAATTAATTAATTAATTAATTTATTTTGGGCTGTGTTGGGTCTTCGTTTCTGTGAGAGGACTTTCTCTAGTTGCGGCAAGCGGGGGCCACTCTTCATTGCGGTGCGTGGGCCTCTCACTACCGCGGCCTCTCTTGTTGCGGAGCACAGGCTCCAGACGCGCAGGCTCAGAAGCTGTGGCTCACGGGCCTAGTTGCTCCGCAGCATGTGGGATCTTCCCAGATCAGGGCTCGAACCCATGTCCCCTGCATTGGCAGGCAGATTCTCAACCACTGCGCCACCAGGGAAGCCCAAAACTGATTTTTGAGTGTTGATTCTGTGTCCTGTAACTTTGCTGAATTCATTTTTTAGCTCTAACTGTTTTCTTGTGGAGTTTTTAGGGTTTTCTGCATATAAGATCATGTCATCTATGAACATAGATCATTTTACTTTTTCCTTTTATACTTGAATGGCTTTTATTTCTTTGTCTTGCCTAATTGCTCTGGCCAAGACTTCAGTACTATGTTGAAAACAAGTGGTGAGACAGGGTATCTTTGCTTCCTGGTTTTCAAAAAACAGCTTTCAATCTTTCACCAGTGAGTCTGATGTTAGCTGTGGGCCCTTTACATATTGTCTTTATTATGGTTGAGGTAGTTCCCTTGTTCCTAGTCTGTTGAATGTTCTTATCATGAAAGGGTATTGAATTTTATCAAATAATTTTTCTATATCAATGGAAATTATTGTGTGGCTTTGTCCATCATTCTGTTAATATGGTGTATTACATTGATTAATTTTTGTATGTTGAACCATCCTTGCATGCTAGGAATAAATCCCACTTGGTCATGCTGCATCAGTTTTTAATGTGTTGTGTCATCTTTTGCTAGTATTTTGTTGAGGATTTTTGCATCAATATTCATCAGGGATATTGGTCTTGGTTTTCTTTTCTTGTGGTATATTTGTATGATTTTGATATCAGGGCTGGCTCCATAAAATGAATATTGAAGTATTCCCTTCTCTAACTTTTTGAAAGAGTTTTGGGAAGGACTGGTATTAATTCTTCTTTAAATGTTTAGTAGAATTCTCCAGTGAAGTTATCTGGTCCTAGACTTGTCTTTGTTGAGAGGTTTTTGATTACTGATTCTATCTCCTTACTAGTTATAGATCTGTTCAGATTTTTAAGTTTATAATTCAGTATTAATAGGTTGTATGTTTATAAAAATTTACCCATTTCTTCTAGGTTATTCAATTCATTGGTGTAAAAAAGTTCATAGTCTCTTTTATGATTCTTACTATTTTTATGGCATCAGTTGCAATGTCTCCTCTTTCATTTCTGGTATTTATTGCTTGAATATTCTATTTTTGTTAGTCTAGCTAAGGGTTTGTCAATTTTGTTGATCTTTTAAAAAAACCAACCCTAGTTTCTTTGATTTTTTTCTATTGTTTTTCTATTCTCTATTTAGTTTATTTCTGTTGTAATCTTTTTTTTTTTTTCATTCATGCTGTATCTTTGGGTTTAGCCTGTTCTTCTAGCTCCCTGAGTTATAAAATTATGTTGTTGATTTGAGATATCTCTTCTTTTTTATTTTTATTTTATTTTATTATTTTTTTAATATTTATTTATTTGCTGTATCAGGTCTTAGTTGCGGTGCGCGGGCTCTAGAGTACCCAGGCTCATTAGCTGAGGCATGGGCTTAGTTGTCCTGTAGCATGTGGGTTCTCAGTTCCCTGACCAGGGATCGAACCGGCATCCCCTGCATTGCAAGACTGATTCTTAACCACTGGACTACCAGGGAAGTCCCCTCTTCTTTTTTAATGAAGGCATTTACCACTAGATACTTCCCTCTTAATAATGCTTTTCCTGCATCCTATAATTTTTGGTATATTGCGTTTTTGTTTCCATTTGTCTCAAGATATTTTCTAATTTCCCTTGTGATTTCTTATTTGACCCATTAATTTTTCAATAGCATACTGTTTAATTTGCACATATTTGTGAATTTCCCAGTTTTCCTCCTGTTACTGATTTTTAGTTTCATACCATCATGATTAGAAAAGGTATTTGGTATGATTCCAATCTTGAATTTGTTAGGACTTGTTCTGTGACCTAACATGATCTATCCTGGAGAATTTCTGTGTGTGCTTGAGAATAATGTACATTCTGCTATTATAGAGTGTTCTACATATAACTATAAGGTCCAGTTCATTTATGATGTTTTTCAAATCCTCTGTTTCCTTATTGACCTTTGGTGTGGTTGATCTATACATTATTGAAACTGGGGTATTGAAATCTCCTATTATTATTGTCCTGCTTTCTATTTCTCCCTTCAATCAATGTTTGCTTCATATATTTTGGTGCTCTGCTGTTAGGTGCATATATATTTATAATTGTTATATCTTCCTAGAGAACTGATCCTCTTTATCATTATATAATGTCCTTCTTTGTCTCTTGGAACAGTTGTTGACTTAAGTTATACTTTGTCTAATATAAGTATGGTCACCCCTGCTCTCTTGTGGTTACCATTTGCATGGAATATCTTTTTCACTTTCAGCTTATATATATCCTTACATCTAAAATGAGTCTCCTGTAGACAGCATATAGTTGGCCCTGTTTTTTATCCATTTAGTAACTCTATGTTTTTTGATCAGAGCGTTTAATCCATTTACATTTAAAGTAATTACTAACAGAGAAGGACTTACTATTGCCATTTCATTGTTTTCTGTATGTCTTGCAGTTGTTCTGTCCCTCTTTTCCTTACTTGCTGCCTTCCTTTGTTTTGTTGAAAAAAAAATTTTTTTTTTGGTGGGGATATGCTTTGATTCCCTTCTCATTTTCCTTTGTGCAACTTCTATAGGTATTTTCTTTGTTGTTACCATGGGGATTACATTAAATATCTTATGGTTAAAGCAATCTATTTTATTTTAAAAATTTTTTTAACTTTTTCTTAAATTGAGATGTAGCTGATGTACAATATTATATAAATTACAGCTGTACACAATTTTTAAAGGTTATGCTCCATTTATAGTTATTATAAAATATTGGTTATATTCCCTGTGTTGTACAATACATCCTTGTAGCTTATTTATTTTATATATAATAGTTTGTACCTCTCTATCTTGACTCTCCACCTTCCCTCTCCTCACTGGTAACTACTAGTTTGTTCTCTATATCTGGGGAGTCTGTTTCCTTTTTGTTATAGTCACTAGTTTGTCTGATTTTTTAGATTCCACTTATAAGTGATATCATACAGTATTTGTCTTTCTCTGTCTGACTTATTTCACTTGGCACAATGCCCTCCAGGTCCATTCATGTTGCAAATGGCAAAATTTTGTTTTTTGTGGCTGAGTAGTATTCCATTGTATACATATATACCATCTATTTTAAACTGATAACTTCAGTTGCAGAAAAAAACGTTACTGCTTTATATCTCCTCCCTCTGCTTTATGTTTTTGATGTCATAAGTTACACCTTTTTAATATTTTGTATCCATTAACATAGTTTTACAGTTACCGTTATTTTTTCTGATTTTATATTTTAAGTTTTATAAAAGAAATAAAAGTAATTTATGCACCACCGTTACATGGTTTTGTATTTGTTTACATATCTACTTTTACCAGAGAATTTTGTATCTTGGGATGCTCCTGTGTTGCTGTCTAGAGTCCTTTTGTTTCAACTTGGAAAACTCCCTTTAACAATTCTTACAGCAAGTCTAGTGGTGATGAACTCCCTCAGCTTTTGTTCATCTGGGAAGGTCTTAATTTCTCCTTCCTGCCACAGACAGTTGGCAGAATATTATCATCTTGGTTGGCAGGTTTTTACTTTTAGCACTTTGAATATATCATCCCACTCCCTTCTGGCCTTAATGTTTCTGCTGAGTAATCCACTTATAATCTTATGGGAGCTTCCTTGAATGTGATGAGTTGTTTTTTCTTGCTGTTGTCAACATTCTCTGTCTTTGACTTTTTTTTCCCCCTCCAACCTCTTGTCTTTGACTTTTGACAGTTTGATTATAACATGTCTCAGAATGGGCCTTTTCGGCTCATCCTAGTTAAAGTTCTTTAAGCTTCTTTAATTTGGATGTCCAATTCCTTCCTCAGATTTGATAAGCTCTTTGCCCTTTTCTTTCTCTCTTCTCCTTCTAGGACTCCCACAATGCATATAATTGGTCCACTTGATGGTGTCCCATGAGTTCTTAGGCTTAATTTACTTTTCTTTATTCTTTTTTCTTTACATTCCCCTAATTTAATAATTTCAAATAACATGTCTTCAAGTTAACTGCTTGATCAAGTCTACTGTTGAACTCTTCCAGTGAATTTTTCAATTCAATCATTGTATTCTTCAGCTCCAGAATATCCATTTGGTTGTTTCTCAATAATTTCTATCTCTTTGTTGATAGTCCCATTTTGTTCATGCATGATTTTTCTGATTTTGTTTAGTTGTTTATCTGTATTCTACTGCAGTGCATTGAGCTTCTTTAGAATGATTATTTTGAGTTCTTTGCCAGGTAATTCATAGACCTCCATTTCTTTAGGGTAGGTTTGTAGAGATTATTTTTATTCCTTTGATTGGGCCACGTTTTCCTGTTTCTTTGTGTGCCTTATTATTTCTTTCTGTTTTGTGAATTTGAAGAAACAGTCACCTCTCCCAGCCTTTACAGACTGGCTTTGTACAGAAGACTTTCACAATCAACCTGGCTAGAGAACCTGTGGGTCCTTCAAACATTTTCTGGGGATGCATCTTCTCTGGGCCTAGGCACATAATTTCCCAGTTAGAGCTTTGCCAGTTTCTTTTTCAGGAGTTTATAATCTCTTCCTCCCTCTAGTGTTTATCTGTGGTACCACAGGTTCTCTGATGCTGCAACAAGCCACTAAGCTCTTTTGTTCTCTCCAGCCCCCCAGGCATCCAAAGTATGCTGGTTCTGTTACTGCCTCAAGTCAGGGGAGACAGAAACTAATCACTAGGGTAGCCCCTTTAAAAGTTGTAACATTGTATGCACATTCCACTCTTCTCCCCACCCCCACCCCAAAAGAGAAGCTGTGAGTTGGGTACTTTGTCCTAATCATGCTGACCTGAGCCAACCTGTCTGTGGCACTGCCAGTTCTCTGTTGCTGCAAAGAGCAGCTGAGCTCTCTTTAACTCTCCACGGTCTCCAGCAATTGAAAGTATGCCGATTCCCTGTCAGTGGTCAGAGTCAGGAAGGACAGATAGCAGTCCCTCAGGTAGCCCCCCAAAAGTTAGAACACTGGACACATTCCAGTCTTTCCCTCCCAAGGGGGTTACTTCAAGCTGGACTTTTCCTCCCAATCCTCCCAAGCCAGGCCAGCTTAGGGGAGGGGCTACTGTGGTTGATATGAAATGGCTTTCTTACCCGTTTCGATATAGCTATGCTTGACTTTGAGTTTGCCAGGAGTATTGTGACTTTGTAATTGATTTCTGAAGTCTCATAAAGTCTCTTTGGGTCATACACTATTTTTAAGTTAGTGTCTCTGTGGAGGAACAGGACTAGGGCTTCCTATTCTATCTTGCTGACATCACTCCTAAAGAATTTTTTAAATGTTTATTATTTATTCAGTTTTCCTCTTTTGGTAATGACCTGCTTATATAGCTTGTCCATTTCCATACTGGAGTGTTTGCCTCTTTATGAGTGATTTGCAGGAGGCATTTCTATAGTTTGCATACTAGTCCTTTGTCTGTTTTACAAGTTGCAAATATCTTCTACGTCTGGCTGCTCTTTTCTATTTGTTAACAGCTTTTTGTTTTTATTTATTCTTAGCTGAATTTTAAGAAATCAACTTTACCTCCATTGGGAGTTTGGTGTGGGGTGTATGTACACATTGCATCTTATTGATTTTTGAAGTCCCCTTCAGTAATTTTTAACTCTATTATTTAAAAGATCCATTATTCAACATTCACCTCAAGGCTAAATCAAAGTCTTTACCTGACGTGTAAATGATGGTAAGTGCTTTCCATGCACCCTACGGGCTCTTCTTATTACTTTTTAAGGTATACTTTATATACCACAAAATGCACCTATTTGAAATGTACAATTCAAAGATTTTTAACAAATTACTGACTTGGACAACCATCATCATCATCATCATCATCCACTTTCAGGACATTTCCATCACTTCAAGATCTTTTGTGCTCATCTGCAGGAAATCCC
The DNA here is from genome assembly GCF_009873245.2 of Balaenoptera musculus. NCBI lineage: Eukaryota > Metazoa > Chordata > Mammalia > Artiodactyla > Balaenopteridae > Balaenoptera > Balaenoptera musculus. The sequence continues at coordinate 29,455,730 of NC_045790.1, read as the reverse complement.
TGTATCTACCTCTAGTCCCAGGCAACAACTAATCTACTTTCTGTCTCTATAGTATGATTTGTCTATTCTGGACATTCTATAAGCATGGAATCATACAATATGTGGTCTTTCATGACTGGCTTCTTTCACTAAGCATTATGTTTTTGAAGTTCACACATATTATAGCATGAATCAGGAGACTGTTCCTTTTTTACTGAGGAATAGTATTCTATTGTATGGACATACTATATTTTGTTTATCCATTCATGAGTTGATGGATATTTGGGTTGCTTCCATTTTTTGTCTACTATGAATAATGCCACTTTGAACATTCATATACAAGCATTTGTGTGCTTATTAGCCATTTGTATATATATTTTTGGTGACATGTATTCCAATCTTTTGCCTATTTCATAACAGGGTTATTTGTCTTATTACTGGGATATTTGTATATTCTGGGTATGAGCCCTTTATCAGATGTATGATTTGAAAATACTTTCTCACAGTCTATGACCTGTCTTTTCATTTTTTAAAAAGTGGTAAAAGATAATTTTTTATTTGTTTATGCATTCACTTGCAGATGGTCCTTTGGATTGTTTCTAGTTTTGAACTATTACAAATAAAGCAGCTATGAATATATAGAAATATTTGTGAATACTTATATTTTCATTTGTTATGACAATACTCAAGAGTGGAATTGGTGGGCTCAGTGGTAAGTGTATGTTTAACTTTATAGTAAACCGCCACACTGTTTACCAAAGTAGTCACCCCACTTTACATTCTTAAAAACAGTGTCTGAGAAATCCAGTAGTTCCATATCCTTTCCAACACATAATGTGAGTGTTTTAAATTTTAGTCATTTGAGGGAGTGTATAGTGGTATCACATTTGGTTTTTTTTTCTTGTTTAATTTTTTTTTTTATTGTGGTAAAACACACATAATAGTTATCATTTTAACCATTTATAAGTGGTAACCATTCCATGGTATTAAATACATTCACCTTCTGTCACCACAGTCTACACCCAAAGTTTTAATCATCTCCAACATTAACTATGTACCTATGAAACAATAATTCCATTCCCTCAAGCCCCTGATAACCTCTATTCTGTTTCCTACCTCTATGACTTTGCTTATTTTAGGTACCTTATATAAGTGGAATCATAGAATATTTGTCCTTCTGTGGCTGGCTTATTTCACAAAGCATGATGTTTCCAAGGTCCATCCACGTTCTTGCATATGTAAAAATTGTTTTCCTTTTTATGACTGAATAGTATTCTTTTATATTTATATACCACATTTTGTTTATCTGTTCACCTGTTGATGGGCACTTGGTTGTTTCCACCTTTTGGCTATTGTGAACAATGCTGCTATGAACATTGGTTTACAGGTATCTGTTCAAATCCCTGTTTTCAATTTTTTGGAATATATACCAAAGAGTGGAATTGCTAGGACTTATGGAAATTCTATGCTTAACTTTTTGAGGAACTGCCAAACTGTTTTCCACAAGGGCTGCACCATTTTACATTCTCATCAGCAATGTATAAGGGTTTTACTTTCTCTACATCCTTGCCAACATTTGTCATTTTCCATTTTGTTTGTTCAGTTTTTAAATTATAGCCATCCTACCAGGTATGTTGTGGTATACCACTGTGATTTTAATTTGCATTTCCATAATTGGTAATTTTAAACATTTTTTAATGTGCTTATTGGATAGTTGTACATCTTTGGAGGAGTGTCTAGTCAAGTCTCTTACCCATTTTTGAACTGAGTTTTTTCTTGTTGTTGAGGTTTAGGAGTTCTTTATATAGTCTGGATATTAGTCCCTTATCCGATATATCATTCCCAAATGTTTTCACTCACTTAGTAGGTGTTGTCTTAATATTAATGAAATCCAATTTATCTACTTTTGCTTTGTTTCTTCTGCTTTTGGTGTCATATTCCAAAAATCCCTGCCAAATCTAATGTCATGAAGATTTTCTCCAGTGTTTTCATATAAGAGTTTCATAGTTCATTTTAAGGTGCTAAATGCAAAGGATTCCTAAAGGCTGAGGGCAAAGACCATTTCTGATAGAGCTTTAATTGCCAATAGCTTTACAAAAAAAAAAGCCACAAATTTCTTTGGCCCCCAGATTCTCTTAATGAGTTGTTAAAAATGAAATGCTCACCAATAAAAACAACTTTGAATTCCTTCATATAGTGAAGAAACATTTTGTAATATGATTAACTGACTTTTAATTTGTCTGAATCTGTTTGATTTGTTTAGTCTAGACTTTGGAATATTATGTTTCTTAAAACAGGTTATTTGTGTACATCAAATATCTATTGCCTTATAAATATTCTGATCGTGTATGTGTGTGTCTGAACGATACACACTCACACTGAGCTGCACACTTCTTCCTTTTGTGTTCCATACTGCATATGTGGGGCTTTTTACTCAATGGGTGCCCAAGAGTCATTGCATGATCTACTTACTGACCTGAGAGTTGAGAGAACAGTAATTAAAAAAAGAAAATTTGTAAAACTTACCAATTTGCCATGTATCCCCTGAAAATAATCTCGCCACATAGAATACAACCATAACTATGAACATGCATTTCCTAAGAATTATAAAATTTTTCTCTCATAACCAAACTGATACATTTTGAAACTTGAGAATAGGGACGTTTAGTTTAACACCTACCGCCTTTGAGTGTTAAATCCATTAAGATGATTCTCTCTGAGTTCAGACACTAATGATAAAACCATCTGTAAAACAAAATCAGTTGCAGGTTAACTCACGCTGCAAACAGGATTACATCAGTTCTATTTTTCTTGATGTGAGTGATATTTCCGTTGAGATTCCCTACTCTCTTCCCCCACCAATCCTTTCCTTGTCTTACTTTGTCAAAGCAGTGCCAAGTCACATTTACTAATAACTTGGATTTTATATTTAATGTCTGTTACTCCAAATTCTGATGTAAGCAAATGAGTAATAGACAAGTCATTGATTTCCCCCAAATTAAAACCAAACCTGTTAAAAATAAAACCATGTTAGAGTTAGCTTACTTTTTTTTCTTTCTTAACTTAGTTCTTTATTCTTTTAAAATGCTATTCATGTATAAAGCTTCCAAAAGACAGGAATAGTTAATAAACATTAAAAATCTCATAACATTTTTTAGAAGAGCTATGTTAAGACCATAAGTTAAAATTTCTTGAATTTGGCTAAAATTTAAGGTAGACGAAATCACAGCTTTAATACTAAGATGTAAATATATAATACTATTTACAAGATTGTTATTTATTGAATATTTTGCTTTAACATAAAATTCCTATCAGCTTATTTTTAAATATGAAATTTGTCCAACAGTAAAAGGCTGTGTTTATATTGGTTAAGGAAATCTTTTCTCCCAAAAATCTTTGAGAGAATAAATGAGATGTATGTGTTAAGGGACAGAGAGGTTGGTTGATTTAGAATAACCTCTCCTGGTTTCCTTCTTCTTTCTCATAATCTCCCAACTCACATTTTTTCCTTACATGGCCATAAGTCCGCCCAAGGTAAGAAGAGATAAACATAGAAAAGTTAAACATCTCTCCTGGAGAAGTGAAATATTTCCGTTTACCTTTTTTGCAGATGGTACATTAAGCAATGAAAATTTCAATACTAATAAATTAAAAATACTCACATTTTTAAGTAAACCAGGATAGTAATCTGTGGGTGCATATCCAAGAACTTGAGTAAAAAGATCAACTTCTTTTATATCAGATCTGAATGTGGAAAGTATGTGAGATAACAACCCCTAAAAAACATAAACAGAAAGAGAAAAAGGTCTTAAAAGTGAATGTAAGTCCCCATTATATATAATGCCTAGAATCTGGGTCATTTGTAAATGGGGTGGTCTCTGTGAAATGAATAATCTTAATTTGTCCAAATAACCCAGGTCACTTTGATTCAGATATAAAGAAGAAATAAGTTAGTGATAAAATTATTACATTAAGTAAATTTAAACAAATACTAACAGTGAAAAAAATGTATAACTAATGAACAGTGCTTTAACCATATTAAAAATGTGATCTTTACTGTTTTCAAACTCAGTAAAATATTTTTATCAGAGTAGAGATGATAATTTAATACATAACAAGGAACACACCACAAATCACAAAGGAAAGATTATGCAATAAATGGTGCTAGGAAAACTATTTGAAAAAAATTAGATTCTCACCTTACGTTATTTATCAAAATATACTTGAATTTACTGTAAATTAAAGAGATCAATGTAAAACTGAAATAAAATAATAAACAAGAAGAAAATACAAGTACTTTTCACATGTCTGAATGGGGAAGAACTTTGTAAACTGAAAATCAAGGGAGCAAATCACTGATCGTTCTAAATTAAAAGACAAAAAAACTCTTGTGTTTTCCAGCGAATAATATAAGCACAAAACTATGAAGAATATTAACAACAAATAATATAGACATATGTAATCAAATTAGTGTGCAAAATACCATATGACAAATACTAAGAGCATAAAAAAGGAGTATGAACAGATAATTCCTAAAACAAAACACAAATGCCCAAGAAACACATGGATAAATGTTCAGCCTCATAATCCAAAAGGCAAATTTAAATATCAACATAACATTTTCCACTAAATGAATTAAAGAGTTTTAAAGACGTGAATACCTAATGCTAATCTGGGTTCTCTGAAACAGGTACTCTGTGTGAGCTTTTGGAAAAATACAAATGGGATCCACACATCACTGCTACTGTGAACTGCACGAAGGCATCTATAGAGTGTAAGCAAGTATAACACAAACCATACCCACGCCCAAGCTTGGACTGCCAGGGCTATGTCTGCCTAGATATTTGTAACATGAAGACACCTGATAGGTTGGTAGAGGCGTACTTTATAGAAAACAACTTGAGAATGTATATTAAAGGTTTTAAAAGCATTCAGAACTTTTAACATACATTTAAGGAAATAAATCCAAATATCATGATGGGGATTATGCTCAAAGATGTTCACTACAGTGTTATTTCTCATAGTAAAAAATGTCTAACAGCAGGGAATGATTAATTTATAATACCCTCAATACCATGGCTCACTGTAAGCCATTAAAATGCTTATAAAGAATTTATGACAGCATTTTAAATGGTTATAAGGTTAAATGAAGAAAGGAAGATGCAAAATTGTATATACAGAAATGATCTTATCAATATAAAAACAATCCAGACATGGGAATGAAAAAATAATGGAAGAAAATATCAGCAAATGTTAACAGTCTCTGGGATGGTGCTAGTACGGGTTTATATCTTTTTTCTTCTTTCTACTTCAGTACACTTTCCAGTTTCGTATATTTGTTTGTACTACTTTTTAATCAGGAAAAATATCTTTACTTTCTGAAAAGTGTTATTTGGAAATATTTTATGTTTTAACAACAGCTTTATTGAGATATAATTCTTATACCATAAAATTCACCCCTTTAAGTGTATAAAACCCAGTGGTTTTTTGTATACTCATTAGCCAGCCGACAGTCATTTTAATTCTTTTTTTAAAGTCTTGTACTGCATTTTGTGAGTACACATTACAAGATAAAATGAATTTGTATAAATGTGTGTGAGTTCATACACAAATACTTAAGGCAGTCAAATCTAGGGAAGAGGCTATGCATCACTTCAGTCACGGGTAGGCCCCACGAGGCTGGGGCAACAAACACACCAGTTAACACAAAAGGGCATATATCACTAATCCATCATGTCACTCTTTTCAAATCTATCATGAACTATTTCACATATTCAAAAGATATAAAATGACAAATTTTGCCCACCATGTAACTTAATAAAGCATTAGAAACACCAAGGAAGACTTCTGTGCCATCTCTCCTTTTCCCCACCACAATTCTACAGCAGTCCTTCCCCCCAGGGAAAAATCTACCCCAATCTGGTGTGCATCCTTTCGTGTGGATCATGGTACTTTCTCCCTGTGAGCTCAGACTTGCCTCAGTATCCTCAAAACAGAACTCCAGGCAACACTACTAAGTAATAGAGATTGAAACCTGCTGTCCTTACATGAGATCCCATTTACTGTTTTCAAATTATAAGAGTTTATAGCAAGCTAACAAAGTAACTTTGAAATATTACTACTCAGTAGAAGATATTCATGATTTAAACAACAACAAAAAACGGCCCAGCCACATGCATAATGTGATTCACAAAAAATGAAACAACTGGAGAGGGAGAAAAACAGAAAATTTACAGAGTTAAAGTGAACTTTTTAATAAGGTATAAGATAATGAAAAGGCTCCTTCTAGAGTGAAGAAAAGTCTGGATGGAAGCTACCTGCATGTATTGGCCTTTTTTTCCTTTCAGTTCAAAGCTGTCCTTTATAAATACAGAAAGCAAACAGGAGCTGACAATAGCCCCAGGAGAGTTCATCTCCCAGTTATTTTCAAACACTAAGTGCAATCTGGGTGAGATCAAGCAGTTGTGGTTAGGTTGGCAGAGCCAGGAGAAGTAAATTACAGCCAATGTACCATCCTTTGAGAGGCGGTGTTTACTGGTGGATTCTGCTTAGTTCACCACAGCAAGGAGCACACATGGTGCTCTCAGCAAGTGGGACATGACTCCCTGTGTGGGGTGCAATGTAGGTGTTCTGGTGAAGGAAAGTCCAGGCTTGGCCAACCATATGCCGCATCCATGTGGAGGTGCCCACACCAGACCAGGCAGGGGGAGGGAGGAAGCCCAGTTTCCTTATTTGGAAACGAGGCAGCCAATGGTTCAGAGTCAGGAGCAGTCTGGGTTTTTCACAGAGGAGGTCAGTCTGATGTTAGATGGAGGGAGGGCAGCACTAGAACTGCTTAACTTTCTGCTACCAGACTTTTGGCATTCTATTTAACAAACATTTAAAGCACTTATATGCTGGGAGCTGTTCTATCAATATCAACTCATTTAATCCCCACAGCCTATGGGGTAAGTGCTACTATTAAATGTGTTATAGATGAGGAAACTGAGACACACTGAAAGTAAGTAACATGCCCAAGGCTGGTTACCTACTCTGTGGCCAAACCTTGTAGGGAATCTCCCTGTATGCATTCTCCATGAAGCAGCTAGAATAGGTTAACAATGCAAATCTGATTGGTATTCAGCTTAAGACTCCCAATAACTCTTATGGTGAAGCCCAAACTTCTCTCCAAAGGATGAACCTGGCCCCACTGGTTTTGCAGCCCTTGCCTAGGGCTGACTTTCCCTCACTAGCTTGTTTGGGGCCCTGAAGGCTCTCTGGTCCCCCAAGATTTTAGTATGTTCTAGTCCATTTACCTGGTTAAGTGTTGCTTCTTGAGGGAATTCTAACAATTATAACAACCAAAGTTTTTTGAGTGCTTACCATGAGTGAAGCACTGGGCTACATTCTCTAAGTATGGCATATCACTTAAAGTCCCATAAATTCAGTTTTTAATACAATTCAATTAAGCAAAGTTTCAATTAAGCCACCTAGAAACCGGTGGCTGCCATCATAATTCACTTGTCACTTTTAAAAATTAAAGCATGAAGTACTACAGACCCAGTTGAGATAGAAAGTAACACACTGTATGCACAATAGAAGAAAACCAGTTTCAACCCAGTAACAGTTAAGGATCAGCTAAGATTGTAGGTCTTAAGGAAAACCATGTAAAGGCTTTCCCTTGTAATCCAGTGCTGTCCAGAAGCACTCACATGCTGGGTGCTCGACCAAGGCATGGAGGCTGTCTCCCCAAAACTGCATGGGTTACTCCGGTAGTTGAGCCAATGAAAGTTAAAAAAAAAAAATCTAGGACATTCAATAGATTCAGAAGGTGCAATCAGGGACTGTAAATAATTCCTGAGTAATGTTTAAAATAGCCATAAACAGTTTCCTCGATAGTATTCACAACACCTGCATTATACAAGCTGACTATAATGCTTAAGGTCTTGGAAAGACGAAAATAACTTAACTGGCAGACCTGTCTTGGCTTAAATTCCCAAAATGATATGGTTAGAAACTGATTTTTTAAAAAATCAAATGCTATAAAGATTAGTTCCCCACCCTACCTCTTGCTCTGTTTAAAAAAGAAAAAGAAAAACAACCCTATACCTTAATACTCAGTGTTGGCAAGGATGTGGTAAGGGGCACTCCATTGCTGTTGGTTGCACAAATTTTTTTTTAAATAAATAAATTTATTTTTTATTTACTTATTTACTTATTTATTTTTGGCTGCGTTGGGTCTTCGTTGCTGCGTGTGGGTTTTCTCTAGTTGCGACGAGTGGGGGTTACTCTTCCGTTGTGGTGTGCGGGCTTCTCATTGAGGTGGCTTCTCTTGCTGCGGAGCACAGGCTCTAGGGCACGCGGGCTTCAGCAGTTGTGGCGCATGGGCTTAGTTGCTCCACGGCATGTGGGATCTTCCCAGACCAGGGCTTGAACCCGTGTCCCCTTCACTGGTAGGCGGATTCTTAACCACTGCGTCACCAGGGAAGTCCTGGGAGCACAAATTTGTAAAGCCTTCCTGGGAAGTCACTTGATAATATGTAACCAAAGCACTGAAATTCATATCCTTTTATCCAGTAATTTGATTTCCAAAAATATATCCTAAGGAAAGATTTAAGTTCATGACAGTATTACTTATAACAGTGAAAAACTAGAAGCAACCAAAGCACCCAACAACATTGGATTGGTTGAATCCATCATGGTTTATCCAACAGCATGAATCACATTGTAAAAAAGATATTTAATGACATAGGAAAAGACAATGTAACATTAATTTGAAAATCAAGGTGTAAATACTGTATATTCAATGTGATATTAATTTTGTATGCAAAAAAATACTAGGAAGAAACATGACAGTTAACATATATTATTTCTGGGAGTGATTTAAAATTTCTTCTTTATACTGCTTGTATTTCCAAAGTTTCTACAATTATCATCTTACTTTTTATCATAAAAAAATGTTTTGTAAAATGCAATTACGCGCTTTAACTTATGTGTTTTTCTCATAATTCCCTAATACAAATTGCTATGAAGGGACCCAAGAGTTTTATCCCTGGATGAAATAAGCATAAGTCCTAGAAACAACATACTGAGGCCTGGCTATGGGTGCATAACTTCAAAACAGACACCTTAAACTTTAGACCTCCAAATCTCTCTTTTAAAGTAAACTTAAAAATTGATAAGCACTTCTCATAGCTAAGAATAATTTTTCTTACTGCCACCTAGTGGCAAACATTCTAAAGAAAAAACCATTAAAGATTCTGTAGGCACTGGCCCTTGGACAAAAATTAATTCCTACAGTCACAAGATAATTGACTCATTTTAAAATGCTGACAAAGCAATCTTGGAAATCTTCTACTCCAACCCCCTCATTTTACTTATGAGGAAGTGAGCTTCTAAATACATAAATCATTATCTACAAAAAGATGTGCATGTATATGAATAGGCTCCGATTTGAAAGGCATAAAGAAAACATGCAAATGCAACACGCTGACTAGTGATCTAAAATCCTTCAAGCGTGGAAAGTGCAGGAACCAACATAGCTGTGCATAAAACATTTTAAGCCCAATTTTGATTCATGTACGAGTTTGAAGAACTCTGCTAATGTTTGAAAAGCCACTTAAAACTGCTTATACCATGAAAGTGAACTTTTGAGAAGAAATGTTTTAAATAAATCAGGGGAAAATCCATTTCCCTTGTTTTCAGGTGTTCTTTCTCGTCCTAGTCTCATTGTATCTGCTCCGTCTTGTAACAGGCAGCACATTCACAGGCGGGTTAGTAAAGCTGGAGCTATGAGGCTGTGGTTTGGCACAGGGTATGGGTGTGGAAGAAGGGCTGTGGTTTATGCTCAGGCAAAGGGTTAGGAGAGCCAAATTGTGGTCAATACTCTTGAACTGAAACAGAGCACATATTTTATACTTCTCCAAACCATTTCTTCATCTGATCATTAAAGTCCTTTAGAATTTCCACCACTTTGGTCTCTACTACATCTATCTCTTTACACATAATATAAATAAACTTTTGTAAACAAGGATCCCTTATTCATTCATTCATTCATTCATCAACAAACATATATTAAGTATGATCTGCATTCAAGCCACTCTACTGGGGCTATTGTGATAAGAAGTTCCCTACAATCTGATGAAGGGAGATAGAGATGGAAATATCCATAATACAAGACAGAATGCACTAAGTGCTATAATGAAGGGGTAAGACAATCACTGTGGAAACAGAGGAAGTAATGATTAATTCTAACTGTAGGGTTTCAGAGTGCTCCCAGAGATGATGACTTCTGAGCTGATTCTGACAGCTAGGGAAGCAGAGAAGGAGAGAGGAGAAGGAGGTACAGGAAAGAGAGGGTATGTAATGTTGGCTGCGCTAGACAGAGAAAAATGACTAGAGGGATTAGAGAAGGGTGGTGGAAAAGTGGCCATGGTGTGTGGGCAAAGACATGGGAAATGTTCCTGTAACCCCTACTACTCCAATCCTTCACTGGATTCCTAAGCATAGCCTCCCCTACAGGGCCTCAGCCTACCTGGTCAAACTTACTTCTCCTGAGGAGGGACCTTCAAGATGGTGGAGGAGTAAGACGTGGAGATCACCTTCCTCCCCACAAATACATCAATAATACCTCTACATGTGGAACAACTACTGAGCACCTACTGAATGCTGGCAGAAAACCTCAGACTTCCCAAAAAGCAAGAAATTCCCCATGTACCTGGGTAGGGAAAAAGGAAAACAGAGACAAAAGAATAGGGACGGAAAAAAAAAAAAAAAAAAAAAAGAATAGGGACGGGACCTGCACCAGTGGGAGGGAGCTGTGAAGGAGGAAAAGTTTCCACACACTAGGAAGCCCCTTCACTGGCAGAGATGGGGAGTGGGTGGGGGGGAAGCTTTGGGGCCACGGAGGAGAGCGCAGCAACAGGGGTGCAGAGGGCAAAGCAGAGAGATTCTCGCACAGAGGATCGGTGCCGACCAGCACTCACCAGCCCGAGAGGCCTGTCTGCTCACCCGCCGGGATGGGTGGGGGCTGGGAGCTGAGGCTCAGGCTTCGGAGGTCAGACCCCAGGGAGAGGACTGGGGTTGGCTGCGTGAACACAGCTTGGAGGGGGCTAGTGTGCCACAGCTAGCTGGGAGGGAGTCCGGGAAAAAGTCTGGAGCTGCCTAAGAGGCAAGAGACCATTGTTTTGTGGTGCGCGAGGAGAGGGGATTCAGAGCACTGCCTAAACGAGGTCCAGAGATGGGCGCGAGCCGCGGTTATCAGCACGGACACCAGAGACAGGCATGAGACACTAAGGCTGATGCTGCAGCCACCAAGAAGCCTGTGTGCAAGCACAGGTCACTATCCACACCTCCTCTCCCAGGAGTCTGTGCAGCCCGCCACTGCCAGGGTCCCGTGATCCAGGGACAACTTCCCCGGAAGAACGCACGGCGCGCCTCAGGCTGCTGCAACGTCACGCCGGCCTCTGCCGCCACAGGCTCAGCCCACATTCCGTACCCCTCCCTCCCCACAGCCTGAGTGAGCCAGAGGCCCCTAATCAGCTGCTACTTTAAGCCCCTCCTGCCTGGGCGGGAACAGACGCCCTCAGGCGACCTACATGCACAGGTGGGGCCCATCCAAAGCTGAACCCCAGGAGTTGTGCGAACAAAGAAGAGAAAGGGAAATCTCTCCCAGCAGCCTCAGGAGCAGCGGATTAAATCTCCACAATCAACTTGATGTACCCTGCATCTGTGGAATACCTGAAGAGACAACGAACCATCCCAAAATTAAGGTGGTTGACTTTGGGAGCAACTGCAGACTTGGGGTTTGCTTTCTGCATCTAATTTTGTTTCTGGTGTTATGTTTATTTTAGTTTAGTATTTAGAGCTTATTATCATTGGTAGATTTGTTTATTGATTTGGTTGCTCTCTTCCTTTTTTTTATTATATACATATATATTTTCCTTTTTCTCTTTTTGTGAGTGTGTATCTGTATGTTTCTTTTTGTGATTTTGTCTGTATAGCTTTGCTTTTACCATTTGTCCTAGGGTTCTGTCTGTCGGTTTTTTATTATTTTTTTTAAAGTATACAGTGTGCTCTTCTTTTTTACTTATTTTGGGCTGCACTGGGTCTTTGTTGCTGCGTGTGGGCCTTCTCCAGTTGCAGCGAGTGGGGGCTGCTCTTCGTTGCGGTGTGTGGGCTTCTCATTGCGGTGCGCGGGCTTCTCATTGTAGTAGCTTCCCTGGTTGCGGAGCACGGGCTCCAGGGGCAGGGGCTTCAGTAGCTGAGGCAAGCGGGATCAGTAGTTTTGGCTCATGGGCTCTAGAGCGCAGGCTCAGTACTTGTGGAGCATGGGCCTAGCTGCTCCAAGGCATGTGGGATCTTCCCGGACCAGGGCTTGAACCCGTGTACCCTGGATTGGCAGGCAGATTCTTAACCACTGCGCCACCAGGGAAGCCCAGCACTCTTTCATATGATTGCAAATTTCTTTCCTATATGGCTTGAAAGAAGACAGCTGGATTCTTGTATTTACTGCTGCATTTAATTTGTTGCAATATTTTTTTTTGGTTGAACTATACAGAGAGTCTAGCCCCACATAGATATGTAGTTTTCAAAGGCAGGAGTATTATAATAGCTTCTTCACACAATTACACACATTCTTCTTTGATACTACACCAAAATTTATCAAGCACTGCTCACCCTTTTTCCTGCAAGCCTATCTAGGAATGCAGGTAAAGCTGCCTGCCATAGGTCTAGGGGGTGACGGGTGGTCTCTACCATGAGAAGGGCAGAAATTATCCACAATTTACTGGCCAAGCCTTACCCTGAAAGTCCTCAAAGAAACTTTTACCTTTAGTCCTAGGGTTCTGTCTGTCCGATTTTTTCTGTTTTTTTTTGGTTTTGTTTTTTGTATAGTTTTTAGCACTTGTTATCATTGGTGGATTTGTTTTTTGCTTTGGTTGTTCTTTCCTTTTTTTTTATTACTTTCATTTTTTAATTTTTAATATTTTTTTAACTTTTTATTTTAATAACTTTATTTTATTGTTTCCTTTCTTTCTTTCTTTCTTTTTCTCCCTTTTCTTCTGAGCTGAGTGGCTGACAGGGAATTGGTGCTCCGGCCGTGTGTCAGGCCTCAGCCTCTGAAGTGGGAGAGCCAAGTTCAGGACACTGGTCCACCAGAGACTTCCTGGCCCCATGTAATATCAAATGACGAAAGCTCTCACAGAGATCTCCATCTCAACACTAAGACCCAGCTCCACTCAACAACAAGCAAGCTACAGTGCTGGACACCCTATGCCAAACAACTAGCGAGACAGGAACACAACCCCACCCATTAGAAGAGAGGCTGTCTAAAATCATACTAAGTTCACAGACACCCCAAAACACACCACTGGATGCGGTCCTTCCCACCAGAAAGACAAGATCCAGCCTCATCCACCAGAGCACAGGCACCAGTCCCCTCCACCAGGAAGCCTACACAACCCATTGAACCAAGCTTAGGCACTGGGGGCAGACACCAAAAACAATGGGAACTACCAACCTGCAGCCTGCGAAAAGGAGACCCCAACACAGTTTAAGTCAAGCAAAATGAGAAGACAGAGAAACACACAGCAGATGAAGGAACAAGGTAAAAACCCACCAGACCTAACAAATGAAGAGGAAATAGGCAGTCTACCTGAAAAAGAATTCAGAGTAATGATAGTAAAGATGATCCAAAATCTTGGAAATAGAATGGAGAAAATACAAGAAACATTTAACAAGGACCTAGAAGAACTAAAGAGCAAACAAACAATGATGAACAACAATAAATGAAATTAAAAATTCTCTAGAAGTAATCAACAGCAGAATAACTGAGGCAGAAGAACGGATAAGTGACTTGGAAGATAAAATAGTGGAAATAACTACCGCAGAGCAGAATAAAGAAAAAAAGAATGAAAAGAATTGAGGACAGTCTCAGAGACCTCTGGGACAACATTAAACACACCAACATTCGAATTATAGGGGTCACATTAAATGCACCAACATTCCAATTATAGGTGTTCCAGAAGAAGGGGACCCATATAGGACATTAAACGCACCAACATTCGAATTTTAGGGGTCCCAGGGACAACATTAAACACACCAACATTTGAATTATAGGGGTCCCAGAAGAAGAAGAGACAACATTAAACACACTGGGACAACATTAAACGCACCAACATTCGAATTATAGGGGTCCCAGGGACAACATTAAACGCACCAACATTCAAATAATAGGGGTCCCAGAAGAAGAAGGGAAAAAGAAGTAGTCTGATAAAATATTTGAAGAGATTATAGTTGAAAACTTCCCTAACATGGGAAAGGAAACAGTCAGTCAAGTCCAGGAACCACAGAGAGTCCCATACAGGATAAATCCAAGGATAAACACGCCAAGACACATATTAATCAAACTATCAAAAATTAAATACAAAGGAAAAATATTAAAAGCAGCAAGGGAAAAGCAACAAATAACATACAACAGAATCCCCATAAGGTTAAGAGCTGATCTTTCAGCAAAAACTCTGCAAGCCAGAAGGGAGTGGCAGGACATCTTTAAAGTGATGAAAGGGAAAAACCTACAACCAAGATTACTCTACCCAGCAAGGATCTCCTTCAGATTTGACAGAGAAATTAAAACCTTTCCAGACAAGCAAAAGCTAAGAGAATTCAGCACCACCAAACCAGCTTTGCAACAAAAGCTAAAGGAACTTCTCTAGGCAGGAAACACAAGAGAAGGAAAAGACCTACAATAACAAATGCAAAACAATTAAGAAAATGGTAATAGGAACATACATAACAATAACTACCTTAAATGTAAATGGATTAACTGCTCCAACCAAAAGACACAGACTGGCTGAATGGATACAAAAACAAGACCCGTATATATGCTCTCTACAAGAGACCCACTTCACACCTACGGACACACACAGACTGAAAGTGAGGGGATGGAAAAAGATATCCCATGCAAATGGAAATCAAAAGAAAGCTGGTGTAGCAACTCTCATATCAGACAAAATAGACTTTAAAATAAAGGCTATTACAAGAGACAAAGAAGGACACTACATAATGATCAAGGGATCAACCCAAGAAGAAGATATATAACAACTGTAAATATTTATGTACCCAACATAAGAGCACCTCAATACATAAGGCAAATGCTAACAGTCATAAAAGGGGAAATCGACACTAACACAATAATAGTAGGGGACTTAAACAACCCATTTTCACCAATGGACAGATCACCTAAAATGAAAATAAATAAGGAAACACAAGCTTTAAATGATACATTAAAAAAGATGGACTTAATTAATATTTATAGGACATTCCATCCAAAAACAACAGAATACATCTTCTTCTCAAGTGCTCATGGAACATTCTCCAGGATAGATCATATCGTGGGTCACAAATCAAGCCTTGGTAAATTTAAGAAAACTGAACTCGTATCAAGTATCTTTTCCGACCACAACGCTATGAGACTAGATATCAATCACAGGAAAAAATCTGTAAAAAATATACACACATGGAGGCTAAACAATACACTACTAAATAACCAAGAGATCACTGAAGAAATCAGAGGACATCAAAAAATACCTAGCAACAAATGACAATGAAAACACGATGACCCAAAACCTATGGGATGCAGCAAAAGTAGTTCTAAGAGGGAAGTTTATAGAAATACAATCCCACCTCAAGAAACAAGAAACATTTCAAATAGACAACCTAACTTTACACCTAAAGCAATTAGAGAAAGAAGAACAAAAAAACTCCCAAAGTTAGCAGAAGGAAAGAAATCATAGAGATCAGATCATAAATAAATGAAAAAGAAATGAAGGAAATGATAGCAAAGATCAATAAAACTAAAAGCTGGCTCTTTCAGAATATAAACAAAATTGATAAACCATTAGCCAGACTCATTAAGAAAAAAAGGGAGAAGACTCAAATCAATAGAATTAGAAATGAAAAAGGAGAAGTAACAACTGACACTGCAGAAATACAAAGGATCATGAGAGATTACTACAAGCAACTATATGCCAATAAAATGGATAACCTGGAAGAAATGGACAAATTCTTAGAAAAGAACAACCTGCTGAGACTGAACCAGGAAGAAATAGAAAATATAAACAGACCAATCACAAGCACTGAAATTGAAACTGTGATTAAAAATCTTCCAACAAACAGAAGTCCAGGACCAGATGACTTCACAGGCAAATTCTATCAAACATTTAGAGAAGAGCTAACACCCATCCTTCTCAAACTCTTCCAAAATATAGCAGAGGGAGGAACACTCCTAAACTCATTCTACGAGGCCACCATCAACCTGATACCAAAAGCAGACAAAGATGTCACAAAAAAAGAAAACTACAGGGCAATATCACTGATGAACATAGATGCAAAAATCCTCAACAAAATACTAGCAAACAGAATCCAAGAGCACATTAAAGGGATCATACACCATGATCAAGTGGGGTTTATCCCAGGAATGCAAGGATTCTTCAATAGACGCAAATCAATCAATGTGATACACCACAATAACAAATTGAAGGAGAAAAACCATATGATCATCTCAACAGATGCAGAAAAAGCTTTCAACAAAATTCAACACCCATTTATGATAAAAACAACCCAGAAAGTAGGCATAGAGGGAACTTTCCTCAACATAATAAAGACCATATGTGACAAACGCACAGCCAGCATTGTTCTGAATGGTGAAAAACTGAAACCATTTCCACTAAGATCAGGAACAAGACAAGGTTGCCCACTCTCACCACTATTATCCAACATAGTTTTGGAAGTTTTAGCCACAGAAATCAGAGAAGAAAAAGAAATAAAAGGAATCCAAATCGGAAAAAGAGAAGTAAAACTGTCACTGTTTGCAGATGACATGATACTATACGTAGAGAATCCTAAAGATGCTACCAGAAAACTACTAGAGCTAATCAATGAATTTAGTAAAGTAGCAGGATACAAAATTAATGCACAGAAATCTCTTGCATTCCTATACACTAATGATGAAAAATCTGAAAGTGAAATTAAGGAAACGACTGCAACATAAAGAATAAAATACCTAGGAATAAACCTACCTAAGGAGACAAAAGACGTGTATGCAGAAAACTATAAGACACTGATGAAAGAAATTAAAGATGATACAAAAAGAGGGAGAGATATACCATATTCTTGGATTGGAAGAATCAACATTGTGAAAATGACTATACTACCCAAAGCAATCTACAGATTCAATGCAATCTCTATCAAACTACCAATGGCATTTTCACAGAACTAGAACAAAAAATTTCACAATTTGGATGGAAACACAAAAGACCCTGAATAGACAAAGCAATCTTGAGAAAGAAAAACGGAGTTGGAGGAATCAGGCTCCCTGACTTCAGACTATTCTACAAAGCTACAGTAATGAAGACAGTATGGTACAGTCACAAAAACAGAAATATAGATCAATGGAACAGGATAGAAAGCCCAGAGATAAACCCTCGCACATATGGTCACCTTATCTTTGATAAAGGAGGCAAGAATATACAATGGAGAAAAGACAGCCTCTTCAATAAGTGGTGCTGGGAAAACTGGACAGCTACATGTAAAAGAATGAAATTAGAACACTCCCTAACACCATACACAAAAATAAACTCAAATTGGATTAAAGACCTAAATGTAAGGCCAGACACTATAAAACTGTTAGAGAAAAACATAGGCAGAACACTCTATGACATAAATCACAGCAAGCTCCTTTTTGACCCACCTCCTAGAGAAATCGAAATAAAAACAAAAATAAACAAATGGGACCTAATGAAACTGAAAAGCTTTTGCACAGCAAAGGAAACGTATAAACAAGACGAAAAGACAACCCTCAGAATGGGAGGAAATATTTGCAAATGAAGCAACTGACAAAGGATTAATCTCCAAAATATATAAACAGCTCATGCAGCTCAATATCAAAAAAACAAACAACCCAAGCCAAAAATGGGCAGAAGACCTAAATAGACATTTATCCCAAGAAGATATACAGATGGCCAACAAACACATGAAAGGATGCTCAACAACACTAATCATTAGAGAAATGAAAATCAAAACTACAATGAGGTATCACCTCACACTGGTCAGAACAGCCATCATCAAAAACTCTACAAACAATAAATGCCGGAGAGGGTGTGGAGAAAAGGGAACCCTCTTGCACTGTTGGATGGGAATGTAAATTGATACAGCCACTATGGAGACCAGTATGGAGGTTCCTTAAAAAACTAAAAATAGAACTACCATATGACCCAGCAATCCCACTACTGGGCATATACCCTGAGAACACCATAATTCAAAGAGACATGTACCACAATGTTCACTGCAGCACTATTTGCAATAGCCAGGACATGGAAGGAACCTAAGTGTCCACTGACAGATGAATGCATAAAGAAGATGTGGCACATATATACAATGGAATATTACTCAGCCATAAAAAGAAACGAAACTGAGTAATTTGCAGTGAGGTGGATGGGCCTAGAGACTGTCATACAGAGTGAAGTAAGTCAGAAAGAGAAAAACAAATACTGTATGCTAACACATATATATGGAATCTAAAAAACAAAAACGAAGGTTCTGAAGAACCTAGGGGCAGGACAGGAATAAAGACGAAGACGTAGAGAATGGACTTGAGGACACAGAGAGAGGGAAGGGTAAGCTGGGACGAAGTGAGAGAGTGGCATGGACATATATACACTACCAAATATAGATAGCTAGTGGGAAGCAGCTGCATAGCACAGGGAGATCACCTCAGTGCTCTGTGTCCCCCTAGAGGGGTGGCATAGCGAGGGTGGGAGGGAGACACAAGAGGGAGGGGATATGGGGATATATGTATACATATAGCTGATTCACTTTGTTATACAGCAGAAACTAACACACCATTGTAATGCAATTATACTCCTATAAAGATGTTAAAAAAAAACACAAAAACTTATTTCTCCCAATCTTTCTCTTTGATCCCTGTGATTTGGTAACATCAGACTCCCTGATGGTCACCAGACTCACCCAGCCCTTTCCCACTGCCATACCATTTCTTTCTCCTGAGAAACCCAACAACCCTCACTCATCTCTAGCTGCCAAAGGTATACCAGTCTTTCAAAATCCATCTTTCTCCAAGATTCCTGTTCCAGTTCCCAACAGTATGAGATAGAATTCTCCTGAAATTTCCATGGTACCCTATTTGTATTTCTCTCGCAATGCCTTCCAAGTTCTGCCTTGTAGTTATATTTCCCCATTCTACTCGTTTGCACACAGGCTCTCCAAGGAAAAGACTGTCTTACTAATATTTATATTCTTTAGAGCAACTGTTAACTTGCCCTTGGCATTTCACACACTAGGTGTTCAATAAACCTTAGCTGAATCAAACTCATTAGAATGAATTGCTCATTTACACTCACTGAACAATAAAATTATTGCAGGATTCCTTTGTGACCTCATTACAGTACAAAATGATAAATCTTTTCACAATTTCCTAAGTTTCAGTCCATGAAATACCCACATAATACTGGAAAAAACCATTACATTGCTATGTACTTTTACTTCAAAGAGTTTTACTTAATTTCATAACACTGACTGGAACCTGGCACATTGATGTGGATGTAATTTCATTGAATAAAACACTGCTTTGGTGCAACTCTGCCTGTGGCAACCTATGAGTATGCCACAGTATTAGAGCACCCAGAAGGGACAGGAGAATCAGTAAGTAGCAAGGACCATCTTTGCTGAAAGGGGCACTGGAAAATTACAAAATTATCTCAGATATGCTTAAATAAGAATTATACATTTGAAAAACTTTTTTTCCTTAGCAAACCCAAATAAGAAAACAAACCTTTTGTTAGTTCAATCCAATTTATTCAATTATCTTTGGCCCAAAAATTTAATCCTCGAGGTACAGCACAACATGTTTAATCTTCTCTTTTCTCAAGCTTTCACAGAAGTATCTGGTGTATTCAGACCTTGGCCAGCAGAGATGCTGCCATTTTGAATATCTGGCAGGTTCTTTTACCATATGAAATAACTGTGCCCAAACACTGAATTAGTCACTTTCTTTTTTATGTTCCCATGACATTTTATGTAAATATCTAATAAAACATTTATATTCTTATCCTGAAATTGTTTGTTTACTTAAGCAATATTAAAATTCCCAAATTACTAAATCACTGGTAAGTGATTTAGATTTTTCTAAATTAGACACCATAGTGAAAATTGTCTAATTTTCTTAATAACACAATCTTAAATTATCATTTCTCCCTGCCAAAAAAGGCAATCTAGAAACTAGACCAACATGTAAGCATCAACTAAATATATTACTTCACTGAAAAAAAAGTTGCCCTCTATAAAGTACTAAAATGGCAAGAAATGCTCTGTGCACAGCACTACATAACAAAACAAGAAAGAAGACAAGTGTTATAAAACTTAAAAAAACACATAGTAAAGACCTGCATAAATGGAGAGATAAATCAATACTATGGTCGTATCAAGAAAAATTCAATGTCATAAAGATGTCAATTCTCTGTCATACAGACTCAATGCAATACCATCAACAACCCTAAATATGTTTTTTAGTGGAACTTCAGAAGCTTTTCTAAAATTTCAATAGAAAAGCAACTGGCCAAGCACAGCACATGCTAAGGGAAGAAGAAAATTATAGAAGTAAACATATAGGGTGACTCCATTTCTATGAAGTTCAAAAACAGGCACACTAAACAAGATGCTGATCGGGGTACATATACAACGGGCAGAACTACATATTCTTCAAATTACTTCTGGATGCAGGTTCTAAGAAACAAGGAATAAATCAAATGAAATATTTCACACCATCACAACAGCTATTCTGTGCCTGTTAGTCTGACACACCCATAATTCTGAGACTTCTCAGGAAGGAAATATTATTATGATGTAGTTTCACTTCTAAGTCTTCTAAAATCTGAAATCCTTAATATCTGAAATTATAAGGAAGAAGACTTCATTATATAAGATATAATGCATACCCATTGCTGATAAAACTAAAAAAATATAAGATAAAAATTGCTTGAAAACTTATTTAGAATTCTGTTAGTTAAAATTTCTTTAAGCTTCCATGTATTTGTTATTTCTATAAATTAAGAATTAAAATATAGTTCAACATGTAACTGGTACACCCAATACTAGAATAATCTATAATTAAGATCAAGAAGAAATGAATCCTAAACTAAGGTATAGGTTTATTTCTAATGCATTCTTTCTAAAAATCAGACATGTCTAAATTAATTTAAAATCATTTTGAGGAGAAAAATACCTCATTATTTTCATTACAAATATTTGTCATAATGTATTCTTTAGCAAAGTAATAATGGATGGTTAAACTTTTTAAGGAATAAAGACAGGCTAAGCTTAGGATCTGTACATTATTTCCTTCAAACACAAAACGGCAGTCTGAATAAATTAATCTAAACAATGCCAAAGAAAACAAACAATGCCCAATTCCCAACCTGGAACCCAACAACTTGTTTCCTATAGTTAACGGTCTTGCTTATTAGTCTTACTAGGGCATCATAGGTTCAAACTAATAGATCTACAATTACAAGAGTTCCTTTTATTTCAATACAGTATTTCCCTGTTAAATGACTTCCAATTTCACAGAGTCTATATCTACTTAAGCACAAGTGGACAAAGTTGAATTCAGTGAACAACTTACTACTGAAGAAAAACTAACCATATAAAACATGTGTTGAGAAACAGTTTTCCCTATTACATGGTTGGGAAGCAAAATTCAATTAGTAGTTAGTCATTGATTATTTTGCCTCCTTCATAAACCACACATAAACCACACTCTGAGATGTATAAAATTTCAAATATGATTTCAAATCAGGGAAGAAGCCAGAGTATAACAGTTTTTTTTTCCCTTAGAAAGCCTGAAAGCCTACCATTTAAAACAAATGGATTTATTACCCAGCACTCTTTTAAGTAAACGTTAGTACTGAGAAACTATGTATTGATCAAGCCCCTTCACGGGGCTGCTGAAATGCCTTGAGATGAGTAGGTTTTCTCAATCTCGGTATTATTGACATTTTGGGGCCTGATAATTCTTTGCTACAGGGGTGGTGGTGCTGGTGAGGGGGGTGCATTTCTGGCCTCTATCCACTAGATACCAATAATAACCCCCCCTCCAAGTTGTGATAACCAAAATTGTCTCGAGACCTTGCCAAATCCCCTCAAGAGCAAAATAGTCCTGGCTAAGAAACTCTGGTTTAAACATATACAATCAGCCCTCCATATCCATGGGCTCTGCCTCTGCAGATTCAACCAACTGTGGGTTGAAAATATTTGGGAAAAAAAGTTTCCAGAAAGTTCCAAAAAGCAAAACTTGAATTTTGGTGTACCGGCAACTAATTACATAGCATTTACAGTGTATTTACAACTATTTACATTGCATTTACATTGTATTAGGTATTATAAGTAATCTAGAGATGATTTAAAATACACAGGAGGATGTGTGTATGTTATTAGCAAATATTATGCCACTTCATATAAGGGACTTGAGCATCAGAGGGTTTTGGTATCCTCAGGGAGGGGTGGGGATGGGGTATGTGGTGTTGGGGGTACTGAAACCAACCCCCTAGGACAGGGACGGATAACTGTCTGCTTTTTAAAATCAGTTTGGATTATACTTTTTGAATATTCCTTTGTCTCTGGTATAAAGATGAATACTGGCAATATAAAGGAGACCTTGTGACTGATATGGAAATAACTCCAGGAGTTAGTATTTTATGAAGAAAGTAAGTTGCAGAATAATACATCCAGTAAAACTCCATTAATGTGAAAAGAAACATAAAACAAATTAATATATTTTCATATATAAATGCAGAGAAGACTAGAAGGATCTACAGTCAATTGATATATCAGAGTTACTTCTGTGGAGGGATATAAGGTTGGGGGAAGGCTGCTATGTTTGGATTTATTAGATTTTCTTTTGAGACTATTAATGACTTATTTGTATAATTTAAGAAATAAAGAAAAAGAAAGGTCACGGGACTTTCAAATTAAACAGACTTTGAGTCCTAGTTACATGACCTTGGGGTAATTTTTTTTTTTAACAGTGTTAGGTCTCCTCAGTTCCTTCTTCTATAAACTGTAGATTATGAAATTGATTTTATAGGTTTGTTATAAAATTAAATGAGACTTATACACGGGAAGTAGCTAGTGTGTCAGCTCACAGTGCATCCTTGACCATCAGTGGCTGCTGTATCTTAAGTCTCAGTTTGGGTAAAAATGAAACCTATTCCTGGGTTCTGGGTACCTTTAATCTTCTCTCTCTTCATTATCACAGTCAAGGTCTGTGTCCTGCTCTCTGACTCATCATAAACGCCTGGTCTCGCATATACTTACCTAACAGTGAGGAGAGCATCTTTGGGTTTGCCACAATCAGATAATAAATGTATGAGGAGACCCAAGAGGAGCTGTATGTGAAAACTGGGTTGCCTACCTCAGTGTTTCTCCTGGTGTGATGTGTAAATACCTGGATCTGAATCATCTTTTTTTTTTTTACTACCATACAGACAGTCCACTGAATCAAAACCTCAGGCTGTAGAGCTCTAGAATCTGCTTTTCCAACAGGACCACCACCCATCTCACTGCACTGTGACCCGAGCACCTGACCACAGCTCAAACACTATGTATCTAAACGCTATGTATATTTATCTCCTATGCACTGGGGAGAAAATTGAGAGAACAGAGAGAAGCCCAGGTCTGGGGTTCCTGGGAAGGCAGAAATTATTGCCCAGTGAAAGGAAAAACATTAATTTTCTTTGTACTTATTATTTCTGTCCACACTTTTAAGTCTTTATAATCAATAAAACTTATATCCCTAAAATTGTTGTTACCAGGAAGTCTGAAACAATTAAGTGTTTGAGTTTGTTTTCTCTATAGGTTATCTGTTTCCTACTAATTTCTACTCCTGCAGTTTCCCGTTCTCTCATTGTATAAAGTCCACCTCTCATCCCCCAACTAATAATCCTTCCCTGAATGACTTGTGGGCCCCTGTCTCTTCTCTTAACCCTTTTCTCATTTCACTCTGGATACTCAAAATTATGGTATGATATCCCTGTATAATTTTTTAAAATAATATTACAGATGAAAAGTTATGAATGATATCTAAAATCAAATTCAAAATGAGAATTTCTTTTAATTTAAAACTTGGTATATGTAATATTTTCACAATGGCATATTGTGCATTCTGGTATGCTATTATTCAAGTCCTTTGAACATCAATTAAATGTACCAATTTCTCTCACTTAAAATATGGAACAAAGTTATTCCCATTCCTTTTGCACTTTTACATCCATAGCCAGAACAAATTACTGCACAGATTTCTGTAGCTTTTCCTTCAAAATCCTGCTTTCAAATTTTTTTTTAAATTTATATGTCCCATTGCAGTTTAAATGAAATGATCTACAATAAAAAACTTAACTGGCCTGTTATTTTTAGAGTCTTTTTTACTATGAAATAAACACTCAGAAATCTGGAGAATTGCAGTGGTTAAGTTTGTAAGTGTGAAAGAAGGCTGCTCATTCACAGAACCGCCTAACATCCATTGTTTACATAGCCTACTCCATGAGCAGGATGCTGACATGACACAATTCACAGAATTTCTAAACACAGCTCCAATCATAACAAAGTCTGCAATTTTTACTTTTGCTTACAGAACCTCTTGCTTGCTCACTCATTAGTTCCAAGGGGCAGGGGAGAGAGGATAGAGTTAGTTTTCCAAAAACCAAAATCAAAAGGCTTTAGAAGATAAGCCTGAACTAAATAACAGTATGAATGATTTAAACAACAGCATTAAAACATATCAATAATCATGTAACATAGAAAGACTATAAGTAGATAGACCTAGAAATGTATACTTTACTAAATACACTTACTATAAGCCAGTCACGTGTTTGATAAATACATTGCCAAGCTTAAATAATCACACCCTCAACTCCCTGCTTTCTGCCCACTCCCTTTCTAAAGTACTATGGTACTTGCCTTGTAAAACCCTGACCCTTGTGAATCCAATTCTGCACTTTCTCCTTACCAGTCAGTGCCCACAAAGCTGAACTGCTAAGAACATCAGACACCTGAGCCAATGACTCTGATTTCATTACCACAATCCTTGACGGGCTCTGTGCTGCCTCCCAACCCACCCTCCTATGCTTCCCTAGTCAGTCTGCTTGGCAACTTCCTGAGCAATTATTTCACGTCTTCTCTCTCATCACTTCACCCCCGCTTCCCCGCTGAGGACCTTGCCTCATATACAGTTGAAAAAACAGCAATTAGCTTGAACCTCTCATCTTGTCACCAAGCGGCTGACAACCCTACACGCACCTACACACACCCCTTTTCTGTCTTCCCTCCTGTTCTGAAGGAAGAAGTGTCTCTGTTCCCATGAAGTGGAGTTGGCCACTTGGTCTCTGACCCCCTCAACTCCCTTCTTGTACCTCTACAGCAGTGATCCCTACTCCCTCTGGCATGAGCACTGAATTGCTCATGTCAGCTTACAAACATGCCCTAAGATGTCCCTACATTAACATCTCCTTCCTTCTAATCACTGCCCATTTCTTTGCTCTCCATTTAACAGTTTCCTGAGAAAGATGTCTAAACTCACCTTCTCTACTTCCCACCTCACATTCATTCTTCAGTCTTCTCTAATCTGGCTTCTCTCCCTACCAACTCACCGATCAGAACTCCATGATGCAAACCAATGGATCCGCTTCTGCCCCATCCTTGCTCATGTCCTCAGCAGTATGCTACTGTTGACTCTCCTCCCAGGGGACCACCCTGCACACCTCCAGTTCAGACATAGACTGCACCTCATGGCACTGTGGCACACACCTGTGCGGATACACATGGTGTCCCTAGCTTCTGCTTGCTTGAAATACTTTTGTCTTAGCTGGTAGCACACTACACTATACACGTTTCTCCCCTCATCCTGTCTAATTTGCTGCTACTTTCTCCTCAACCTGATTTTTAAATGCTGGAGTCCTCAGAGTTCAGTAATCCCCCAGGAGATCTTATCTAGTTCCATGATTTTAGATACCACTTATTGCCAATATCTTCTGTCATAAAGAGTTTAAATCCATTTTTGATGTCTGACTGCTGACAGCTTTCAAGTCCCACTGCTCCCCTTTCCCCACATCTGGGCAAGCTGATAAAGAAGCTGATACGAAGGCCTGGGTGGAAGTTCAAACCTTGCGAGGCCCAGCTCACACAGGGTAACTCTTGCCTCAAGTGCATCCTCTATTCACCATGAAAGCTAAACCAGTCTCCTTTCCTGCTCTCTCAAGCCACTTTGGAACAGCTGGGGAACCAGCCCTGCTCCCCCATTATGTGAGTAATAAATCTTTTCATACCCTCTTGGTATGGGTGTGGTACCCTCTTGGTTTGGGTATAAGACCATCAGTCTCTATATCAGAACCAAGTTGGGGGATGGTGTGGTAGGAGGTCCATCCTCTCCTGTAGGGTGACTGCAACACATTCCAAAATTCTAGCTCCAGCCCTGCCCCCTCTCTTATGCTCTAAATTCATATACGTAATTGGCTTACTTGATATCTTTTAATGTGTAATAGATATCTCAAAAAAAATTCCTAGTTTCCCAACTTAGCCAGCTTTCTAAATGTTTCTTGACTTTCAGAGCCTCACCTTTTTGGAGTGAAGATATGATCTTTTTCATAGTGGGTTGGTTAAATACAATTATGTGTGAACAAACTATAGAGCACCATCCAAATATAAGTTGTTAATATAACTCCCTTTGACATGCCCTTTAGACAAAAAGTACTTTTAATTTGGCTTTTTTTTTTGTTTACTAAAAATTATAGGAACAACAGATAAAGATCATTATGGAAGTTTAAGAGATATATAAAGCTATATTCATAAGGTAAAAATTCTTAGATATTGCAATAATTATAGAATTCTATTTCTAGTTTGTTTTTCCCCGGATATCAGTCTTTTCCTATACAGTTTTGTTTCCTACCACATTCCTGGCCTCCATTCATCCAAAGGTTACATGTGAGAGACTGTGAATACAAAGAATTTCATTAAACAAAACAATTTCATAAATTAATATATGTTAAAATCAATGGAAACCAAGATTCTCTTGTCAGAGAGTTGTTTTAATATAAAAACTTTACCATAAGTATCTATAATTCAAAAAAATTAGAGGATATTTATTGAGCACCTACTTTGTACCTCACAGCAGTGAACAAGACTGTTTAGTCACTGCACTCATGTAGTTTTTACTCTAGTAAGGGGAGGGGAAAGAGGTAAACAATATAATGACAAGTGTTGTAGAGGAAATAATCAGGATGCTGTGATTAGAAAAGAAAAAGGGAGGGAGAGAATGGATTTACGTCAGATAAGTAAGGAAAGGCAACTTTGAAAACTGAGCATGGGACCAAAAGCTGTTGAAGGAAGAGCATTCCAGGCCAGAACAAATGCAAGAAAGAAAGTACTGCTGAAGAAAGCCCAAGAAGGCCAGTGGAGCTGGGCCGTGGTGAGCAGAGGGAAGAATGGTATGAGATGAGGATGGAGATGAAACAGGATTCAAAACAGTGTCTTATAGGCTGTGGTAATAAGGACAACGGATGTTATTTCCAGTGCAACAGAATGACACTAAAGTGTGTATAGTAGGAATGTAACTTGATTTGATATTTTTAAAGGTATTATGTTTGAGCTTTATTTTGTGGATAGTGAGGAACAATGAAAATGTTTCTCAGTGACATTAGCTATGCTTATGAAGATTGGGTTGGCAACACTGTGCAAGACAGACTGGAAGAAGAGGAAGATACTGGAGGTTGAGAGACTAACAGCCAGCTATTATGTAAAGCCAAAACGTAGTAAGTGCTTGAATTGCAACGATAGCAAAGAAATGAAAAAGAAGGATGAAAGGGACATACACTACACAGGCAGAACAGATAGAATTTGGTTTGACTGGTGCAAAACAAGAGGAATCAGAATTGTGGAGGAGGTTTTCAACCTAGAGACTAAATAATGCTGCCATAAGGAAGACATACAAAGTACAAAGGCATAGGCTTGCTAAAGGGAAGATAATAAATTCAGTTTTGGCCATGACACTACTTTCTTTTCATTCTGCTACCTCACTACATTATTCTGGTCCAGCATTCCAGTGTGTCTCATCCAAGGCTGGGCATCAGTGTCATTAGGGACCCCAAGCCACACATCAATCCTACAGAAGAACGTGGAGGTTATTTTCTTTTTAATTCCATTGGTGATTCTGATGTGCAGCTAGAGCTGAAACTTACTGGCTCGCACAGAGTACAAAAACAGGATTGATTTCTTGTATTCTTTGCTGGAGGATTATTTTGGTCATTTTCCTTCTGCCTGAAGAAAACTTTCAGTATTTCCTTTAGTCTGCTGGTGATAAATTCTCCCACTTTTTGTTTACCTTAAAATGTCTCATTCTTAAATGAATGAGTCTTTTTCCCCCCGCTGGCATTTGAAGATATCATTATCTTGTCTTCCATTACTTCTATTAGAAGTCAACGGTCAGTCTAATTATCAATGCTGGTACTAGAGTAATGCAAGTAAGGTGCTTGCCACGGATGCAAAACTGCATCCACTGTCACATTCCTACCAGAAATGTAAGCGATCCAGTTCCTCCACATCCTCACCAGCATTTAGAGGTCTATATTTCATTTGAGCCACCGGACAGGTGTGTAGTGATATCTCATTGTCATTTTATTTTTTGCATTTCCTGATGGCCAGTGAGGTTGAACATCTTTTCATGTGCTTATTTGCCATCTGTACATGTTTTCTGATAAAATGTCTGCTCATGTCTTTTGCCCATTTTCTAATTGTGTTGCTTGCGTTTTTACTATTGAGTTTTGAGACTTTATACAGTCTGGACACTAACCCTTCATCAGATATGTGGTTTGCAAATATTTTCCTACAGTCTGTAGCAAGTCTTTTCATCCTCTTCACATGGGTCTTCACAGAACAAAAGTTTTTAATTCTGATGAGGTCCAGTGATCATTTATTCTTTTATGTACTATGATTTTGTTATCAAGTCTAAGAACTCTTTGCCTAGCTCTAAGTTCTAAAGATTTTCTATATTTTCCCCCAAAGTTTATAGTTTTAACTTTATATTTAATTCCCTGATCCATTCCAGTTAAATTCTGTGTCAGCTGTAAGGCTTAGATGGATGTCCAATTGCTTTGGCACCATTTGTTGACATTCCTCCATTGAATTGCTCCTGTACCTTTGTCAAAATCAGTTGAGCATATTTAAGTGGGTCTATTTCTAGGGTCTCTGTTCTGTTCCACTCATCTCTGTGTTTATGCCTCTGCCAATATCACGTGATCTAATCTTATAGTAAGCCTTAATATTGAATAGTGATTCCTCCCACTTTATTCTTTTTTGTTAAGATTGTTATAGCTAGTGCCTGTATCTTTCCATGTAAGTTTTAGAATAAGTCTGCCTTTGTCTGCAAAAAACCTAGCTGCAATTTTGATAGAAAATGCTTTAAACTTATAGATCAATTTGAGGAGAACAGACATTTTTACTATGTTGAATCTTTCAATGCACAAACACTATATGTCTCTCCACTTTTAAAATTTAATTCATCAGCCATTTTGTAACTTTTAGCATACAGATCTGTTTTGTTAAGTATATACAGAAGTATTTCATTTCTTAGGAATGACTGTAATATTGTTTTTAATTTTGGTTTCAACATGTTCATTGTTATTATATGGAAATGTAGTTGATTTTTGTGTATTGATCTTATATTTCGTGACTCCGATGAACTCATTATTTCTAAGAGATGTTTTCTTTTCTTTCCTTTTTTTTTTTAGGTAGCTTCCTTGGGGTTTTCTACATAAAGAATTATATCATCCGCAAACAGGGACAGTTTTATTTCTTCCTTTCCACTATGTAGAGCTTTTAGTTCTTTTTTGTGCCTTATAACAGTAGCTAGAACTTTTTTGTGCCTTATAACAGTAGCTAGAACTTCCAGTGCTGTGAGATCAGACATCCTTATTTTGTTTCTGATCGTAGGGGAAAAACATCCAATCTTTCACCATGAAGTATGATGTTATTAGTGTAGATAGCTGTAGATGCTCTTTATCAAATTAAGGTAATTCCTCTCTATTCCTAACTCATTGACAGATTTTTGTCATGAATGGATGCTGGATTTCATCAAATGCTTTTTGCTGCATCACCTGATATGATAATATGATTTTTCTTCTTTTGCTTGTTAATATGGTAGAGTATACTGATTGATTTAGAATGGTTATTTTAAAGTCTGAGTTCTATAATAATGCCAGTATCTGGAGCCCTTATGTGTCAGTTTTGTAGCCTGTTGTTTCTACTGATTCAGTTTTGCTGTCTAAACTTTTCACCTGACTGGTTATTTTTATTTTGTGCCAAACACTGTTATTTGCAAAACTGTTGGTAGAAATAATCTGAATCACCAAGGTGATGCTAGTTTCTTCCAAAGAGGATTCTGCCAGACCTGAAGCACTAGCAATCCAGGATCACCTTAATACAGTTTCAGCAACTGAGAAGATCTGAACCTAAGCTGCACTCCTTGTGAGGGTCTGTTTACTTCAGTTAACACTTGCTCTTAAGGTATATCCTTTCAGAGTTCCAACCTAAATTGAAGGGTTGACCAGGACATCCTCACTTGGCAGGCCATGAACTCTAATTCCTATCCTCTTAGCCTGCAATGCTGTAAAAGCACCTTGCTTCTTATAAGGTTGCCCCCTTTGGAATTGGTAGACACACCCCCAGCCCAAACGATGGATTTACTTCCCTTGGCCTCTGTCCTTACATGGATCCTGATTTGTTAGTCTTTACTAGTTTATCAGCTTTTTCATTCCTTCAAGCATGTTTTTAAAATATTGTTCATCTAATTGTTGAGTTTTCAATTGTTAGAAAAAGAAGTCCCTCAAAACCTATTCTGAGTATCTGAGAAAAGGAACGATCTTTCTTCCAGGAAAACTGTACAGACCTACAACATTCTAATACAATTTCGTGGAGTTTGCTGACCCTCTAAAGCCCATCCATGAACTCCAGGGTCCAAGGTCCTCAAGTTAAAAGCTTAATATAGTAAAAAGAAATGGAGACTGTATGGTTCACATATACTGACAGCTTTCTCTGCCAGGTATGATGCTAATAGCACAGCCCTATAATCATGCTTGTTTTTGTGCTTACCCCTTACAGTCTCTGCAGGAAGCATAGCTTGTTGGTATTGAAAGTGCTGGGCTGACTCATGAGGAAAACCATCAGTGCTAGGGGCAGAACTTTCTACTGCTGCTCCTGCTGAGATGCTACTGAACCGAGTCAACATAAAGGAGTTGCTAGGCAGAAGGCCAAGGAACAATGTCTCAGACCTGGCCATGGTTTGAACTGATGGAGCCATCCAAATAGACCTTCCTGGTAGGAGGAGTAAAAAAACAGAGGTCCCCATAGGATCCAAAAATGGTAGTCAAGAGGGCAATAGTGGTCATTTTCCAGGAATCCATAGGGAAGGGGTCAACCTCAAAAGGGGAGATGGCCTACAATCAAGAATATAATCAGAAGCTTGAGACTCAGACCCCTAGAATGGGCACATGGCTTCACACCAGAGGCAACAGCTGTAGCTAAGTAGGCCTCGATGTATACTAAAGGCACCCAGAGCCAGCACTCAGAGGAGTGAGACACGCTTCATGACCTAGCAGTAGCTAGTGATAATGGAATTTCCAAAATGCTAACACACTTGACTTGTGTTAAAGGCTGTAGATTTGGGCAGAAAATGTCTATAGTGCAGAACAGTGGTTCTCAATGGGACTAATCAAAATCCACTTTTTTCCTTTAAATTTGTGGCTCTAGTGGCATTTAATGGTTAAGAAGGCAAAGCCTAGAAATAAACCTTACAATGATGAACTGTCACATACAATTTTCAGATGTCCCATGTATGTGTCTTCATGCATCTGAAACCTATTGTTAAAGCCTAAATCTGTTTTATACATAAACACAAAGCATTATTTGCATGTTTTGACATCCTCTGACTTCTCCAAAAATGTAACTACCATGTTGTCAGGGCAGATCTTACGGCATTTTATATTTATGTATTTATTTTTTTAGATTTTACGGCATTTTAGTCAGAGCTTTATCAGAGTTGTCCATCATTTTAGAAGATCACCTCACAGAAGGCAAGGTCACTCATGGTATTTGCCTCACTGCCACATCACCCTCCTATATCAGCCTTCATTTGTGGTGGTCACACTCTCACAGAACCTATGCATACATCAAGCTGTTATTATGTCTTCTAGGGTCATAGTGTCCAGGTACTTACATTTCAAAATGTACATTATTTTATTTAAAATTATTTTCCTTTTATTTTTTCCTTTACTTTAGTAAAGGCAATATAATGATTTTTTTTTTAAAGAAAGTATTTATGGATTTTCACAGTAGGCACTCTGAAGGGCTGGGTATGAGGCCTCTGCGTGTGGCCCCCTATGAGCAAGTGAAACTAGTCTAAGCAGAAAGGAGAAAAAGAATCCATTGCCGGGGATTGGAGACAAAATGGCTGAGCAGAAGGACTCTGAGATCACCTCCTCTCACAAACACACCAAAATCACAACTAACTGCTGAACAACCATTGATAAAAAAGACTGGAACCTACCTAACAAAGATATTCTACATCCAAAGATGTAAAGAAGAAACCACAAGATAGTAGGAGGGGCATACTTGTGATATAATCAAATCCCATACACCCTAGGTGGTGATCCACAAACCGGAGAACAATTATATTGGAGAAGTTCTCCCACAGGAGTGAGAGCTCTGAGTCCCATGTCAGGCTCCCCAGCCTAAAGGTCGCCATTGGTAGGAGGAGCCCCCAGAGTATTTGGTTCTGAAGGCCAGCAGGGCTTGATTGCAAGAGCTCCACAGGACTGGGGGAAACAGAGACTCCACTCTTGGAGGGCACACAGAAGGTCTCTCCTGTACTGGGACCCAGGCCAAAAGCAGAGACTTCACAGGAACCTGGGGCTAATCTACCTGCTGGTCTTGGAGGGCCTCCTAGGGAGGTGGAGGGAGGATGGCAGTGGTTCTCTCTGGGGTCATAAAAGCTGGTGGCGGACATATTAGGGACTGTTCACCTATGGGAACTCTTGCTGGAGACACATAGCAAGACCCTTGCTTGGGTCATAAGCACCAAGACCTGGCCTCACCCAGCAGCCTGTAGGCTCCAGGGCTGGATGCCTCAGGCCAAACCACCAATGTGTCAGAACACAGGACCACCCATCAGCAGACAGGCTGCCTAAAGAGTTCCTGAGCCCACAGCCACCTCTAGACACACCCCGTGACACACACCTGCTCACCAGAGGGCCAAGACCCAGCTCTACGCACCAGTGGGCAGGTGCTGGCCCCTCCCAGCAGGAATCCTGCACAAGTCTCTAGACAAACATCAGCCACCAGGGGGCAGCCACCAGAAGCAAGAAAACTATCATCCCGCAGCCTGTGGAACCGAGTCTGCAAACAGAGGTCAGAACCTACCCCAGAACTAGCCAGTCCCTGGCCCTTGGGTGACGAGAGGGGAGTGTACTGCTGGGACACACAGGACATCCCCTACAGAGGGACATTTCTCCAAGGTCAAGAAACGTAACTAACCTACTACATACATAAAAATACAAATAGAAATTTAAACAAAATGAGACGGCAAAGGAATATATTCCAGATGAAGGAACAAGATAAAAGTCCGGAAGAACAGCTAAGTGATGTGCAGATAGGCAATCTATCCGAGAAAGAGTTCAGAGTAATGATCATAAAGATGATCCAAGAACTCGAGAAAAGAATGGATGCACAGAGTGAGCAGTTATAAGAAGTTTTTAACAAATAGTTAGAAAATATAAAGAACAACCAAACGGAGTTGAAGAATACAATAACTGAAATGAAAAATACACTAGAAGGAATCAATAGCAAAATAAATGAGGCAGAAGAAATCTGGAAGACAGAGTGGTGGAAATCACTGCCACAGAACAGAATAAAAAAAAAAAAGAAAATAAATGAGGACAGTTTAAGAGACCTCTGGGACAACATTAAACACACCAATATTCACATTATAGGGGTCCCAGAAGGAAAAGAGGGAGAGAAAGGGCCTGAGAAAATATATGAAGAGACAATAGCTGAAAACTTCCCTAACACGGGAAAGGAAACAGTCACCCAAGTCCAGGAAGCACAGAGAGTCCCATACAGGAGAAACCCAAGGAGAAACATGCCGAGACACATAGTAATCAAACTGATTAACAATTAAAGACAATTAAACAGAAACAGAAACAGAAAAAAACAATTAAAGAGAAAATATTAAAAGCAACAACGGAAAAGCAACAAATAACATACAAGGGAATCCCTATAAGACTGTAGCTGATTTTTCAGCAGAAACTCTGCAGGCCAGAAGGGAGTGGCAGGACATATTTAAAGTGATGAAAGGGAAAAACCTACAACCAGGAATACTCTACCCAGCAAGGCTCTCATTCAGATTTAATGGATAAATCAAAAGCTTTACAGACAAGAAAAAGCTAAAACAATTCAGTACCACCAAACCAGTTTTACAACAAATGCTAAAGGAACTTCTCTAAGCAGAAGACAAAAGGTCACAACTAGAAACAAGAAAATTACAAAATGGGAAAGCTCACTGGTAAAGGCAAACATACAGTAAAGAAAGGAGACCTTCTACACACAAATATGGTATCAAAACTAGTAATTGTGATAGGAGGGTACAAATGAAGGATATTTAAAATGTACTTGAAATTAAAACACCAGCAACCTAAAACAATCATGTATATATATAGACTGCTATACCAATACCTCATGATAACTGCAAAACAAAAATCTATAATAGATATACACACAGAAAAGAAAAAGGAATCTAAATACAACACTAATGGTAGTCATCAAATCACAAGAGAAGAAAAGAAGAAAGGGGGGGAAAAAAAAAGACCCACAAAAGCAAGTCCAAAACAATTAACTAAATGGCAAAAAGAACATACATATCGATAATTACCTTAAATGTAAATGGATTAAATGCTCCAACTAAAAGACACAGACTGGCTGAATGGATACAAAAACAAGACCCATATATATGCATATATGCTGTCCACAAGAGACCCACTTCAGATCTATAGACAAATACAGGCTGAAAGTGAGGGGATAGAAAAAGATATTCCATGCAAATGGAAATCAAAAGAAAGCTGGAGCAGCAATACTTATATCAGACAAAATAGACTTTAAAATAGAGAAAGTATTTATGAATTTCACTTCAGGACAGCCAAGGCGGCATTATAAAATATCTGTTCTAAGAAACTGGTGTTGGGTCTGAAAGTACCATACTATTTACCATGTCCTTAAAACAATCTGCGCTCAGGTCACACTTTCAAAGTTCCCCCACCCCTTAAAATCCCTTCCATGTCCTCCTGCTGCAGCTCAGATACAAACAAACCCCAGGGTCGACCTCTGCAGCCCTACCTTGTACCCCACAGCCTTCACTGCTTCATTCAGCCCCTTATACTCATCATGTTCCCTCCCACTACATGTTGCCTGTTTCCTGTATCCCCTTCCCTCTGCTCTTCACCTACTAAACCCCTAATCCCTCTTTACGTATTAGCTCCAACCAAGAGCACTTCATGTCCATTTGCCATGATGTTACTGGCCCACCCTTCTCCCAGGTATGGTCCCCTGGTCTGAGTGAGCACTGACTGATGGCAGTCTGCCCCCTGGAAAATATGCTCCACAGGGCAGGGCCTGGGTCAGTTTGAGCACCACTGTATGTTCAGCACAGAACAGGTAGGGCCTGGTACAGACAGGCATTCCATCTGGTGAATGATGGAGTGGAAGAACAGAGAGAAAAACACCGTTAGAGGCCCCTGGTTTCCACTCTAAGAATGAGTGTTTTACAGCAATGACTTCCTTACAGGGTTCTAAAAGGTGCACATTCACCTTGGTACAATGACTCTCTTGTTTAGATGAGACTCTTCCATACCTCACTCCCCTCTCAAAGTTTTATATTACATTATTAAGAACCTTTTATATGAGAAAGGACATATATTAGGTTAAAATTTTCAAAGCTCATATGAGGCTTCTTTCTCAGCAAACATTGGTCTTACTTTTATACTAGTTAGCATCTATCTGCTCCAGGTAGTATATCTACTGACAATAATAGATAATTAACATTTACAAATGTTTTCTCCTTCTTTCTTTTGGTGTAAATCTAAAGAATAAAACCTCTTATTTCTAAATTTTCATTGTCAAATCTTTAAGATTACAGGCAAATGCAAAAAGATGCTATTAGAAATACTAGTGAATACTTGGAGTTTGAAAATTAGTGCAGATGAACCACTATTGGGAGCTAATGTAGCACAGCAGTTAGGAATCCTGAATCTTAGAGCAAAACCTCTGGGGTTCATACTGGTGCCCACCACTTACTGGCTTTATAACCTTAGGAAAGTTACTAATCTCTCTTTACCTTAGTTTTCTCATCTACAAAATAGGGAGGCTGTTGAAGGGATTAAATGAGATAAGACATTATCTCAAAGTGTGTGGCACTTTGCGGTCAATAAATGTGCATTATAAACAATACTACTACTGCTCTTCATCCACATGTAAAATACAAAGGAGATCTAACTGGAAGCCAATGTGGCTGTTTCGCTTTCATAGAGGAGCAGCAAGATGTTCAGTGAAGAACCTTCATTTGCCAAATGGGAAGTTTCAGGCAAATTCTTTATGGGTCTCATCTCATCTACGACATGGAGATAATTATATCTGCCCTGTCATATCACGAGGTTGTTGTGAGAATTAAGTTAGATAACATATGGATTTACTTCAAAATCTACTAAACAGAATCAAATCTAAAGTATTAATACAGTTTTATTTTCCTTAGAAATTCACTATTCCTCAAATAACTGACATGTATAATAAGCAGATCACATATAAATGGCAGATCATTTTTTTCTTAAAAACTGTAACAATATAAAGAATAAAAGGCATGTATTTTAACTTCATGATATTTATTTGAATAAGAATAAGACTTTCCCAATCATGAACATAGTCAAATGTTCTTTTCAGACAATCAAAATATACTCTCTAGAACAAATCAACTAAGATTATACTTAGTTGTAAACTGAAGAACATCTCCCAACAAGAAAACAAATCCACACAATACAATCTGGTACTAAGCAATATAAAAATACAGTTGACAAAAGATCATTTCAAAAATCTTTAAACAATGTAACATTAAGCATTTTTGAATCATTTGATTTGCTTCCTTTTTAAGCAACAGGCAAATGTTAATTCTGCTAAAGCATTCTTTATTACACAAATCAAGAGGGAAAAGGCCAAACCTAACACACACACACACACACACACACCCCACACACACCCATGCACTGCTAGTCTCTCATCAATTCCAGCTCAGTTAACCTCTGTGAAACTAGTACAGGAAAAATAAACTGAGCTGCTACTGTGGCTAAGACCACACAACTTTTTAATGGAACTGATCCAAGATCTGAAGTTCCACTTGAAAGTCACTAACAAAACCCTTGGAAATGTTAAGGGGAAAAAAAAAAAAAAAAAGCCAAAGACTGAAGTCCTGGCAAGCTCTGAAGCCTATGCTTATCCACACTCATGAAAAGTAATCACAGGTCCAGTCCAGTTCTCTCCTTCCCTCTGCATTTTCTTCAAAGCAACCCACTAACAAAATTGCTAATTTTTTTTTCAGTGAAAAAAAGGAAAAGGATGAAGGAATGCAGACAGACTCTGCATAAACGAAATGTGGAAAAAACCCATTTATGCCACCACATAACAAAAACTACAATAGTTCTTAACTAATCCACAGTGAAATCTGTTGGTTTAGCACCTAGTGATTTAAATTTCTTTATGCATAAGAAACACCACACTCTCATACTAACCAAGGCACAGAAGGCCACCTACTTAGACAGTAGTAGATCCATTTTTAAGTGATAGGTAATAGCTGGTTTAAAAGGTTTCCAAGTTTAAAAAGATTTCCAGAACTGAAGTCCAAAGTCCTTTAATATACTCCAAACCTCAGATTAGGATATTGCATTACTTTCTATAATAAGGTACACACCTATATTTTGCTTATTTAAAGAAAGCATTTACAGCTGTACCCATGTAATACAGAAGGCCGATGGTTCTTGACTACTATAATCTTAGAAGAAAACTGAAAATACCAGTTAGGTATGTATTTGGTAGAACTCAACAAACAGCATAAGCTCATTATCATGCAAATCACCTGCAATGCCAAATATATAGAATTGCTGCATTAAGTTCAGAAGAGGAAAACTTCCTCCCCATCCATGTGACTACAGACTAAATGGAAGACTTCAGAGGTGCTGCTGGCTGCTAGGGCTGGGGAAACTCCCCCAGCAGAGGTGGAAAGGACAGGGTGTAAAGGAAGAAACTCTAGCCTCAAGAAAAAGCCAGCTCTCTTAGCACAAGTCAGAAGTTAGACAACTTCCTACATAGATGAGTGAATCAACCCAACCCTAAGTTGCCAAGTAATACTCTCTGTTTCTGGAGATACACAGAAGATAAGCAATCACTTGTCCCAAAGATTTAAGAAAGGAACTGGATCAGATCTTACATGACTCCATTTCCAATACAGAAGTTTACTCCATAGGGCAGTTAGCCCCTTCTAAGTCAGAAGTAACGACATTCTAAGAGATTAGTTACAAAGCAAGATAAACTAAAAATGGAAGAGTTAAGGTAAGACAGAGACAAATGAAAATGACAATCCAAAACCTATGTGATGCAGCAAAAGCAGTTCTAAGAGGGAAGTTTATCCCTATATAAGCTCACCTCAGGAAACAAGACAAATCTCAAACAATCTAACCTTACACCTAAAGCAACTAGAGTTGCCATACTGAGTAAAGTAAGTCAGACAGAGAAAGACAAATATCATATGCTTTCAGCTTTTCACCATTAAGAATGTTTGCTGTGGATGTGTCATATATGGCTCTTATTATGTTGAGGTAGGTTCCCTCTATACCCACTTTCTGGAGAGTAAATATATGATATCACTTATATGTGGAATCTAAAAAAAGAGTACAAATGAACTTATTTACGAAACAGAAGTAGAGTCACAGATATAGAAAACAAACTTATGGTTACCAGGGGGTAAAATGGGGGAGGGATAAATTGGGAGATTGGGATTGACATATACATACTATTATATATGAAACAGATAACTAATAAGGACCTACTATATAGCACATGGAACTCTACTCAATACTCTGTAGTGCGCTATATGGGAAAAGAATCTAAAAAAAAGAGTGGATATACATACATGTATAACTGATTCACTTTGCTGTACACCTGAAACTAATACAACATTGTAAATCAACTATACTCCAATAAAAATTTTTTAAAAATTATAAAAAAATAATAAAGGAACTAGAGAAAGAAGCATAAGCAAAAGCCGAAGTTAGTAAAAGGGAAGAAATCATAAAGATCAGAGCAGAAATAAATGACATAGAGACTGAGAAAACAATAGAAAAGATCAGTGAAACTAAAAGTTGGTTCTTTGAAAAGATAAACAAAATTGATAGCCAGACTCATCAAGAAAAAGAGGGAGAGGGCCCAAACCAATAAAATCAGAAATGAAAAAGGAGAACTTACAACCAACACCACAGAAATACAAAGGATCATAAGAGACTATTATGAGCAACTGTATGCCAATAAAATGGACAACCTAGAAGAAACAGACAAATTCTTAGAAAGGTACAATCTCCCAAGACTGAACCAGGAAGAAATAGAAAATATGAACAGACCAATTACCAGTAATGAAACTGAATCAGTAATTTAAAAATTCCCAACAACCAAAAGTCCAGGACCAGATGGCTTCACAGGTGAATTCTACCAAACATTTAGAGAAGACAATCAAAATACACTTATCCTTCTTAAACTATTTCCAAATAATTTCAGAGGAAGTAACACTTATGAACTCATTCTATGAGACCACCATTACCCTGATACCAAAACCAGATAATGATATCACAAAAAAAGAAAATTACAGGCCAATATCACTGACGAACATAGATGTAAAAATCCTCAACAAAATATTAGCAAACCAAATCCAACAATACATTAAAAGGATCATACACTATGATCAAGTGGGATTTATCCCAGGGATGCAAGGATTTTTCAATATCCACAAATCAATCAATGTGATATATACCACATTAACAAATTGAAGAATAAAACCCATATGATCATCTCAATAGATGAATAAAAAGCTTTTCATAAATTTCAACATCCATTTATGATATAAATTCTCCAGACAGTGGGCATAGAGGGAACATACGTCAAAATAATGAAGGCCATACATGACAAGCCCACAGCTAACATCATACTCAACAGTGAAAAGCTGAAAGCATTTCCTCTGAGATCAGGAACAAGACAAGAATGCCCATTCTTGTCACTTTTATAAACATAGTTTTGGAAGTCCTAGCCTCAACAACCAGAGGAGAAAAAGAAATAAAAGAATCGCAAATTGGAAAGGAAGAAGCAAAACTGTCACTGACTGCAGATACACAGAAAATCCTAAAGATGCCGCCAGAAAACTATTAGAGCTCATCAATGAATTTGGTAAAGTTGCAGGATACAAAATTAATATACAGAAATCTGTTGCATCTCTATACACTAACAATGAACTATCAGAAAAATTAAGGAAACAATCCTATTTACCAATGCATCAAAAAGAATATAATACTGGAAATAAACCTACCTTAAGAGACAAAAGACCTGTACTGGGAAAACCGTAAGACACTGATGAAAGAAACTGAAGATGACATAAACAGATGGAAAGATAGACTGTGTTCTTGGATTGGAAGAATCAGTGTTATTAAAATGACCATACTATCCAAGGCAATCTACAGATTCACTGCAATCCCTAACAAAATACCAATGGCATTTTTCACAGAACTAGAACAAATAATTTTAAAATTCCTATGGAAACACAAAAGACCCTGAATAGCCAAAACAATCTTGAGAAAGAAAAACAGCTGGAAGAATCAGGCTCCCTGACTTTAGACTATACTACAAAGCTACAGTAATCAAAACGTAATGGTATTAGCACAAAAACAGATACATAGATCAATGCAACAGGATAGAGAGCACATATACTTATGGTCATTTAATCTACAAGAAAGCGGGCAAGAATATACAATGGAGAAAAGACTCTTCAATAAAAAAAGTCTCTTCAATAAGTGGTGCTTGGAAAACTGGATAGCTACATGTAAAAGAATGAAATTAGAACATTCTTTAACACCATACACAAAAATAAACTCAAAATGAATTAAAGACCTAAAGGTGAGACCAGATACTATAAAATTCCTAGAGGAAAGCACAGGCAGAACACTCTTTGACATAAATTGCAGCAATATTTTTTGGATCCATCTCCTAAAGGAAATAAAAGCAAAAATAAACAAATGGGACCTAATTAAACTTAAAAGCTTTTGCAAAGCAAAGGAAACCATCGACAAAATGAAAAGACAACCTACTGAATGGGAGAAAATATTTGGAAATGATATGATCGGTAATAAAATTCAACATATCTAAACAGCTCGTACAACTCAACATCAAAAAAACAAACAACCTGATTAAAAAATGGGCAGAAGAACTGAACAGACATTTTTCCAAAGAGGAAATGGCCAACAGGCACATGAAAAGATGCTCAACATCACTAGTCATCAGGAAAATTCAAATCAAAACCACAATGAGATACCACCTCATACCTGTCAGAATGGTCATCATCAAAAAGAACACAAATGACAAATGTTGGCAAGGATATGGAGGAAAGGGAACCCTCATACAATGTTGGTGGGAATGTAAACTGTTGCAGCCACTGTGGAAAACAGTATGGAAGTTTCTCAGAAAACTAAAAATAGAACTACCATATGACCCAGCAATTCAACTCCTGGGTATATATTGGAAAAAAACAAATACTAACTCAAAAAGTTACATGTACTCCAATGTTTACAGCAGCACTACTTACAATTGCCAAGATACAGAAGCAACCTAAGTGTCCATCAAAGAGGAATGGATAAAAAAGATATGGTATATACATGCAATGGAATACTACTCAGCCATAAAAAAAGAACAAAATTTTGCCATTTGCAGCAACATAGACGGACTTGGAGGGCATTATGTTAAGTGAAATAAGTCAGACAGAGAAAGAGAAATACTGTATGATATCACTTATATGTGGAATCTAAAAAATAAAACAAACTAGTGAATATAACGAAAAAGAAGCAGATTCACAGATATAGAGAGCAAACTAGTGGTTACCAGTGGGGAGATGGAAAGGGGGAGGGGCGACATAGGGGTAGGGGATTAAGAGGTACAAACTCTTACATAAAAAATAAGCTACAAGGATGTATTGTATAAGATGGGAAATACAGCCAATATTTTATAATAACTATAAATGGAGTATAACTTTTAAAAATTGTGAATCACTATATTTTACACCTGTAATACATAATTTTGTATACAACTATACTTCAATTAAAAAGAAAAAGATTTAAGGTAAGAATAAAGGCAAAAGTAATGGTTATTTTGCCAGTTACTTTCTTTTTCTTCTTCATTCCCAAACTAGAAATCAATTGAAAAATAAAAAACATTAGGTAACTGACAAAAATGTGGTAAAAAACATCCCAAGTACACATAAGAACAAGGTATTCTACGCTTATTAAAATTGCTGTGGATTCTATGATTGCCATGGAGTCATACATGAAATAT
The DNA here is from genome assembly GCF_009873245.2 of Balaenoptera musculus. Taxonomy (NCBI): domain Eukaryota; kingdom Metazoa; phylum Chordata; class Mammalia; order Artiodactyla; family Balaenopteridae; genus Balaenoptera; species Balaenoptera musculus. Next base: position 29,412,983 of record NC_045790.1, on the reverse strand, counting down.
GGCAATCTATAGTGTTTGTTAAAAGCCATGTGTTAAGATGCAGATGGGAGCATATTATGTCAAACTACAAAGAATATCAGTTATATAAGTAAAAGGGATCATAACTCTATAACCTATGTCTCCTTCTTAAATTTACAAGAGGACATTGGCAGCTTGCTTGATATTTCATTTATAAAAAGACACATCATGAAAACATCCTGAAAATGTAAAGGAGACATTTCATTAAAACCTCATGCCTGTGGGCTAATTTTATACATTTTATAGGCTCACTTGGATCAGACTCTCAGAGGAGCCAATGGAAGATTGATTTGAGAACCACAGCAACAGTCTTAATATTTAACACAACAGTTCTTAAATTTTCTGGTCTTAGGACCCCAAAGAAAAATTTTTATATAGATTTTATATATCAATATTCACTATATTAGTAATTAAATCTCAGAAAATTTTACAATATTATATATTAATTCATTAGAGATAATAATAAACCCTTTACATGTTAACAGAAATATTATTTATGAAGAAAACTATATTTTCCAAAATAAACAAATTTTGAGTTAGAGTGGCATGGTTTTACATCTTTTTGGCAAATCTCTTTAATGTCTGGCTTAATAGAAGACAACTGTGTTCTCATGTCTGCTGCTGCATTCAATCTGTTGCAATATGTTGCTTTGGTTCAATTTATAAAGGAAATCCAACATAACAAAGATACATAGCTGGAAAAGGAAGGACATGGCAGGCTTCCTGGAAGGGTCTCAGAGACCCCAGTGTCCTTGAACCACACTTTGAGAGCTGCTAATCAATGACACAAAACATAATGATGAATATTTACACTTTGGGTGAAGTGAGGGGAATACAGGACTGTAAATTCCACCAGGAGCATATAAACACCACATTGGTATATGTTAGTGTGTTCTTTATAGACCAAAAGCCAGGAAAGGAAATTAATTTCAAGAACAGTAATCTAAGTTCATGTAATATATTTGTGCTTTAATTTCATTCAAGAATCAAAAAACATAACATACAGAGCATTATCTTCCAGTTTTATTACTTTTTTCTCTTGTATTGCTATATATCTTTTTTTATGAAAGAAATTCAAGGGGCTACATCTGTATAAACCCATGAATCTCCCTTATGAGGACATCGGCATAATTACATACTGGTAACCAGGGAAATGTTCTGAAAACAGGTCTGTGACAGAAACCTGCTGCACCTCCACTGGGTCTCATGCAGTGAGGAACCACACATGAGCCTGAAATGAGACTTTTAAGACTCTAAGGCACATTTTCTGTGAAGGAGGGTTTACCCTGATGTCTTAGGCAAATTCTGGGAACCATCAGGAAGCTCAGGAAAAGGGAGATGGAACACTCAGTCGTAAGTGTATATTAACCAGTACTATTAAAATTTAAAATGTCAACATCCCTGCTTTTGATATTGTTACTAAACTCCAAATGGTAATTTCTAAAACCAAAACCAACCTGCCTTACCCCTACTCCATTTAAAATTAAATGTAATCCTTCAATTTATAGATGAAAGACAATTCCAAAAGAAAGTTAATTTCAGCATCCTTAACTTATCCCAGTTGCACCCAGACTCTCAAGTTCCAATCCCCTCTGCCAGAGGGTCCCACATCAAACACCCGATGGCTCCCCATAAACAGACTGTAATGTACCATAGAACAAAGGGTGCCCAAAATAGCTTCAAAATACCAAAGGGGATTAGCCAGCAATTTTTTTTCTTAAATTAAGCCGTTGTGATCTAAAGCTTGGCAAGTAGCATTAGAACAGAGAATTAGATTAGCTTTATCATAAACGAAAATGACTAAAGTATTTTTTAAACGCTTTCATGAATAACAATAAAATTCTCCAAAGATCTATGTAGAGTACTGGATTTTTTACAGGTATGACTTTAAAAGGAATTTATTTCTTCCAAAATGTATAATCACTCTACTTTCTCTTTAAGCTGGTTTTGACAATGTCGTTATACATTATAATTGTAGGCAACTTATTTATAATCAGTTTACGGGAAAGAAGTACAATAAATGTGACTTTATTAGGGACTATATCTTATATAAAAGTTTGCAAATTATTTTCTCCTTTTTTACATACCTTCTTTATATTACTTATGTATGCTAACATAAAATATCAACTAAAATGTCATGTTTTATTTAAAAACTTGACAACTAGAAACAGTCTGTTTATAATTTTATATATGTTCTTATATATAGGAACAGCCTGTCTATAATTTTAAGCAATAAAACAGAGGGGTGAGAGGAGGTAAGGGTACACATTTGTAACATTAACTGTTCTTTTATTAACATATTTACATTTTCCAAGTCTTTCTTTTAAAAATCCCTCTTTCAGAGAGAAAATGTTAAAGCTTCAGATAATACATTACCATTTGTACACATTTATCATTTAAAATAATTCCTCCCTAGAGAAATCGACCAAGAGCTGTAATAAATTCCATTAATTCTCATGAATGGACAAAAACTAGTGACTTTGCATTTCCATCACTTGCTTCTTTCTTTGATATTCATAAACATTAAGGACTAGGACAATACAAGCTTATAAAAAGGGAAAACAGATTACTAAGGAACAAAATAGGGTAGCAAGGACAACATTTTTGAATGGGGAAGAAAAATCTTTGCAAATGATTCAAATTTTCTTTCAGTCAAACAAACATCAAAGGAAACAAGGGACAGAAGTTAGATGTTTTAAAAAATGAAATAAGAAAATAAGTTGATTAAATGCAATTTTCCAGGGCTTACTGCAAGAAGTTGCTAACTTGTAATGATCACAACATCCTACTGGTCATTTTCAGCTTTTGTGCTGAAATAGAACTTCAAAGTGTTAAACATATTTTATTTTGTTGCCAAAAAAAAAAAAAAAAAAAAAAAGCTGAACAAAGAAAACAAAAGCATATGCAATAAGGTTTCATCTGATAAAAGCAAATAATCTAAGCAACAAAATTTAGAGGAGGAGGTTGGAGGAGGAGAGAAAGTGGAAAAGCAACCTAAAAGAAATGGAAATCCTGAAAAGCTTGTGAAATGCTGTTTACTTGTGCTCTGCTTCACAATCCCTCTACCAAGGGGGCTGGACTGCCTGAAATGTCTGCGGACTGTGACCACCCACACTATGGGAAGCACCGTGATTAAAGAGAGTGCTGTACGCCAGTATCTGCCAGCACAGTCTATGCCATGTTGTAATTATTAAATTTGCAGTCTTTTTGTAATCTGTTGCATGTGTCATGACAAGTTCCCTACACTGTCTAACAAGAAAACCACTGAACATGAATAGCAAGTTATTTTTAATGTGCATAAATGCCTAGAAAACTGAATTCTTTTAATATTACACTTTCAACTTTCACAAAAATGGTTTAACTTACCATACATCTAACACTACAATGAAAACAGATATGCCACTCCAAATTCCCTTCAATCCTCTTAAAGAAGATATATAGCCCAAGTTAAACCCCTTAATAAGTAGCTAAGAGGCAGGTTAAACATATACCAAGGAACAGTTCACCCGTATCTCTCCAGTGATTAAATACACGGGCGAATACCAAGGAATACAGCAGTTGTAAAATTCTGCAGGTCTGTTTACCCCCCCAAACTTTTGTTTTCTATAAAAAATTTGCTTTCCATTGTAATTTTTTTCCCCAACAGTAATGTGGCTTTAAAGACATAGTTTCAAGAAGCATTATCCCAGGTAGTGTGAAAACGTTAGTCAGAACACCCAGAATAGGCATTCAGAAAAGGATGTGAACTAAATGAATGGGAATGCTACCAAATCCTGGCTCAACAACTTCCCCCAACCCTACCCTCCCACCCCACTGGAGAAGCTGTTGCCCCAGCATAGCTGGCTCCTCTGCAGGAGCCAGGATAATATGAAGTTGGGGTTTTTTTTTTTAAGTCTTTTTAGAAAAGAACAAGTCATCTCAACCAGAAATTGGCAGGCAGGCCTGGCCCAAAGGCAAGTAAGGAAGACCTCCAAACCTCCACCTAAACCTGTCTACTTCAGAGCCCCTGCCTTGGGAGGGGTGCATGAGTGAGCTCACACAGACAGCTGGCCATGGCTTTTATCACTAAATAGGAGGGAAACCGAAAGAATAAAAGAAAACAAAATAACCATAAGAATTTTTTACAAGATCCTTTATAGGAGCATAAAATCAAAACAACCAAAAAATCATGACCCATCTCTGTAATGCTCCTGCCAAAATGAGCCTTTCATCTGGAGGACAGATGACAGCCTCGTTTTCCTCTTCCCAATGATCAAAGTCCTTAAAGATTATTTGCATAGGTTAAGCAAGGAATGAGGATCCTTCATTCCCAAACATACCTCAGAAAGCCATAAAATCCCCAAAACCACAAGACCAAGACTGAGAAAATCAACTTTGAACTGTGCTGGCCTCCAGGAGACAACATTTCCCATCTCTCCCCTGGATGTATGCTCCCGTGAATTGCAGATGGCTCCACTACTCAGTGATGGGGCAGAGAGAAGAAGGAACAATCCGAAGTCTCTCTCTCACAACCTTCCCACGACCCACTCCAACCTAACTCATTATGTATATACTTTACATGTGGCAAAATGCTACATAGATAAAAAATGACACAAAGCTGTGTGAGCCATGAATTGACCTTACAATCATAAAGCAGTTTATGTTTAGAGGCTTAATTTAACTTAAATTTTACTTCGTTCCAAGGAAGGGGAAAACAAAAAAATAGATATATTTAAGTTTGTAAAGTTATGTATTTGAGTTAAAGGCCTCAGATTGAGAGTTCCTTTTTGAGGTTTATTTTAAAACTTTACTAATACAGATTAGACTGTGCTTATGAGTATGACACGAATGGCTATGATTGCAATATTTTGTTCTGGCTCTTAATCTCCATCTTCTAATAAACTTTTTAGGGAGGAGGCAAGGGATTCAGGGAGGAGGCAAAGGACTGGAAAGTAGTAAACTCTTTAAATGACTTCTGCTAATCTGCAAGCCTTTTAAGAGAAAAGTCACCCATATATATCCTTTACTACTTTACTGCTGTTTTATATGAAGGCTATTTTCTTTTCTTTTTATAAATCTAATACAATTTCAAGTTTAAGGAGTTTTCAATAGAGCCAGAGGTCTTGGGCCCATAAAGTTATTTGTCCCTGACCTAGCTAGGAAATGGGGATTAGAGTATGTGTAATACACATTTAAAATATCTCATTTACACACATTATACAAAATACACTAAAATTCATACAAATCTCCTGAATTTTAAAGTGCCTGATTTATGGACACACAGATACAAGCTTAAAGTGGATTATGAGCCTTTAAGGGTCTTCTTGTATTACATACTGGCTTCAGTATAAATTGTAACAAAAATAACACTTGCAACATTTGCAAACTGTTTATTTTTTTAAAGTCTTCCCCAAAACCCCCACAACTGTTTGTCTAAATCTGGAGGTGGGTGGTGGCATTATTATTGTTATTATTATTATTATTAATTTCATAGATAAGAAAGCTGCTCAAGTTGCCCATGTGACTGGTCTATGGACATCAAATTTGTGGTAGGTGTGCATGTGTGCACATAAACATGTCCTATTCCCTGGAAATTGTAAATACGTTACTTTATATAGCAAAAGGGAATTAAGGTTGCAGATGGAATTTAAATTGCTAATCAGCTGACTTTAAAATAGGGAGGTTATCCTGGATTATCTACATGGGCTCAGTTTAACCGTAAGGGTCCTTCAGAGTAGAAATAGGAGGCAGGAAAGGAAGAACCAGAGATGGCAGTCTGAGAAGGACTTGTTGGTTCTGAAGATGGAGGAAGGGGCCACAAGCCAAGGAATGTGGGGTGGCCTCTAGAAGCTGGAAAAGGCAAGGAAATGGATCCTCCCCTAGAGTCTCTAAAAGGAACACAGCTCTGCTGACACCTGATTTTAGCCCAGTGAAGACCCATTGGACTTCTGACTTGCAGAGCAGCAAGGTAAAAATGTATTGTTTAAGCCACTAAATCTGTGGGAATTTGTTAAAGAAGCATTAGGAAACTAATACACATCTCATCAGTAGCAGGGCCAAGATTCAAACAAAGAGCTTCAGACTTCATCTCATTTGCCATGGCCCTTATTTTCCACTGTCCTTTAACAGATAAGGCATAATCTTTTACCTCCAAATGTCACTGCATTTAAATTACTTAAATATGGATAAAAGACCTTAACAGGATCATACCTAACCTATATGAAACTTAGCCAACTAACAACCTCCACCAACACAGCTCAAAACTGGGTGTAATCAAGAGATATCAAGTTCAAATCTCAGGATATTCCTAAGGGAGCCTCTTGTATCCATATTCAGTGTCATTACATATAATCCCAAACCATTTAGTTCTTATTTATGTTTAAAGCAGATCTAAAGCAGTATATGGGAAACAGAACAGTACAGTTTATAGGCAAGCATACTGACATTACGAATAGTAGCTAATGGGATATTAAAACTTAAAAAAAAATACCCATGGATGAAATGAAATGAAATAAAATAAAGTGTCTTATCTATTGTGAGAAGTCCCCATTTCAGTAAATGGGACCTCCATTTAAAATCCTGGGAGTCATCCTTGTTGTAGCCTTTTCTTTTCCACTTAGAGAAGACCCTTTAACACTTCTTGTAAAGTCAGTTTAGTACTGATGAACTCTGTTAGTTTTTGCTTGTTTGAGAAGCTCTTTCTCTCTCCTTCAATTCTGAATGATAACCTTGCTGGGTAAAACATCCTAGGTTGTAGGTTTTTTCCTTTCAGCACTTGAAATATATGTCACTCCCTTCTGGCCTGCAAAGTTTCTGCTGAAAAATCAGCTAACAGCTTTATGAGGGTTCCCTTGTATGTGACTCTCCATTTTCCTCTTGATGCTTTTAAAATTCTCTTTTTATCTTTAACTTTGCCATTTTAATTATGATATGTCTTGTTGTGGGTCTCTTTGGGTTCATCTAGTTTGGGACTCTCTCTGCGCTTCCTGTACCTGGATATCTGTCTCTTTCTTCAGGTTCAAGAAGTTTTCAGCCATAATTTCATCAAATACATTTCCTACCCTTTTCTCTCTTCTCCTTCTGGGACCCCTATAATGCAAATGTTAATATACGTGACGTTGTCCCAAAGGTCCCTTTAAATTATCCTCATTTTAAAAATTTTATTTTTCATTTTGCTGTTCTGATTGGGTGGTTTCCATTATTCTATCTTCCAAATTGCTTATGAGTTCTTCTGTATCACCTAATCTGCTGTTAAGTCCTTCTAGTATATTCTCCATTTCAGTTATTGTATTCTTCAACTATTACTGGTTCTTTTTTATATTTTAGGTTCTTTTTGAAATTCTCACTGTGTTTGTCTGTTCTTTTCCCATTCTTTTTCACTATTGCTTTTTTTTTAAAAAACTATTTATCAGGTAAATTATCTGTTTTTATTAGGGTTTTTTCTTTTGTCCTTCCTTCTAAAACATGATTCCTCTCTCTGCGGTCTGTATGTGCCCAGTGGCTTTGGTGGGAGGTCTGGATATGAATTGAGCATGGGTCACGTGTCCCAAGGTGTGCTGGCAGCCGCCGCCTTGGTGGGAGGTAGGGCTGGAGTTGCAGGGGCTAGAGCCAGAGTCAGGTGCAAGCAGGGGCTTCTCCTATGCTCAGTGGCTGTCACCATTCTATCAGGGGTGGGGGAGGGACCCAAGGAGCCTTAGGGAGTTGGGTTTCTCCTGGGTGTGATGGCAGTCTCTGTCTTCGTTGGGGCCTGGGAGTCATCCTTGATGCTCCATCTTCCTTGCATGGTCCCCCTTTTTATGAAATACACTATCAACACCTGTTAATTTCCAAACAGAATCTGAAATACATCTGCTTCCCTTCATCACCTGGTAACCCTTATGGTTCAAGCCCCAGAAATCCTTTGCCTGGCCTACTGCAACAACTCACTTCCATGCTGACTGCTTCCTCCTGGCAGCTGGCTGAAAATTACAACCTGAAATTTCTGTTTCTAGACATATACTCAGAAACTCTAGCACATGTATACCAGGAGGCATGCATAGAAATATTCAGAGCCACACAATCTGTAACAGCAAAAACCTAGAAGATAAATACTATATAGTAGTGAAAATGAATGTACTACAGCTACATGTGGCAACATATATGAATCTCAAAAATATATATAACATTGAGCAAAACAAGCAAGAAGTAGAAGAACACATCATCATATTTAAATGAAATTCAAACAATATGAAAAATTAAGTTATATACTATTTATGGTTAAATCAGTATATAGTCAAACTATTTTTTAAAAAGGGCAACAATAAATAGAAAATTCAAAATAAGAGAGAGAATGGAATATGTGAGTGGGGAGAGCTGTATGGCTGACTTTGAACATAATAACATTCTATTCCTAATGCTGAATGGTACATATGTTATTTATTATTCTTTAAATTCTACGATGATATATATGGTTAAAAAAAAGGGGGTTGGGGCTTCCCTTGTGGCACAGTGGTTAAGAATTCGCCTGCCAATGCAGGGGACACGGGTTCGAGCCCTGGTCCCACAAGATTCCACATGCCGCGGAGCAGCTGGGCCCGTGAGCCACAATTACTGAGCCTGCGTGTCTGGTGCCTGTGCTCTGCAACAAGAGAGGCCGCGATAGTGAGAGGCCTGCGCACTGGGATGAAGAGTGGCCCCCACTTGCCACAACTGGAGAAAGCCCTCGCACAGAAACAAAGACCCAACACAGCCATAAATAAATAAATAAATAAAATTTAAAAGAGATAAGCAAAAAACATTCTCTCTATAAATTTGATCTTTAAAAAAAAAAAAATCAGGTTTTAAAAAAAAAAAAAGGGATGTTTCGGGACTTCCCTGGTGGCGCAGTGGTTAAGAATCTGTCTGCCAATGCAGGGGACATGGATTTGAGCCCTGGTCTGGGAGGATCCCACATGCCATGGAGCAACGGAGCCCGTAAGCCACAACTACTGAGCCTGCATTCTAGAGCCCGCGAGACACAACTACTGAGCCTGCGTGCCTAGAGCTCATGCCCCGCAACGAGAGAAGCCACCGCAATGAGAAGCCCTCACACTGCAATGAGGAGTAGTCCCCACTCACTACAACTGGAGAAAGCCTGTGTGCAGCAATGAAGACCCAACACAGCCAAAAATAATAAATAAAATAAATTAATTAAAAAAAAAAAAACAAGGGATGTTTCCACTAAAATGGTAAAAAAATTTTTTGAGGTTTAGAGGAATAAACATTAATCTAATCAGAAACTCAGTCCCGATATGACAGTCACAACAATGACAATAATAACTAATATTTATTGATCACTTAATGTCAGCCATTGCTATAAAAACTTTACATACACACAACACAACACACATGTACACACATGCACATATATCATACATATAATCATTTAATTCTCCCAACAATACTATGAGGTGGTAAAACTATTTTCCCTTTGCAGAAAAAAAATTGTGATTCTGAGAAGTTATGTGATTTGCCTAAAGTAATACCAAGCTAATAAGTGGCAGACCCAGAATTTGAACCCAGTCAGTTATGTTGCAGAGTGCCTACACACAACCATTCCAAAACACTGTCTCAAACTGGAATAATTCCTACTAGATCTGACATGAATGCCCAACAATGTTTAAAAATTTAACAATCTTAACAAATGACAATTATTAGAGAACAAAGACTCTTAAAACATTTCATGTACATTCTGTAAACTTTTACAATTTATATGCTTATAGGACAGGTCATAATAGAGCTTTGTTACCTGAAAATGTTAATTATACAGAGGCAAGTAGCATGTTACTATATATGCTAATATATAAAACTGATTTGGAAATTTCTTAAAGCCTTATTAATTTGTTCAAATATTTTAAAGCACCCCAGTCATCCTCAGGACTTCTAATCATAACATACGTTCTGAGTTCCTGACTGACAGAATCCAAAAGGGTATTAAAATGATTATTATTTCATCCCACTAATTTTGGGATGGCTTGTTACTTCAGAATAGCAACTGGTACAAAAGTTTTAAACCCAGCACATCAAGAATTACATTAAGTACAGATATTTAAACACTTTAAACATGAAGAGACAGCAGTTGTCAGACTGAATAAAAACCAGGAACCAACTACATGCTACCTGTAAGAAACCCACTTTAAATATAAAGACACAAATAGTTTAAAAGTAAAAGGATGGAAAAGGATGTACCATGCAAACAGTAATCAAAAGAAAGCTAGGGTGTTTTTTGTTTTTTTTTAAAATATCAGACAAATTGAACTTCAGAATAAAAAGTATTACCAGGACAAAAACAGACATTTCATTAACAATAAAACAGTTGATTCAACACGAAGACGTAACAATTCTAAATGTGCTTGCACCCAATAACAAAGCTTCAATATAAATGAAACAAAAAAATGACAGAATTGAAAACAGAAATGGATAACTCACAATTATAATTGGAGACTCCAACATTATCTCTTAGTAACTGATGGAAAATAGAAAATCAGTTAGTCTACAGAAGACTTGAATGACACTATTAGTAAGAGACAATTCCCATGAGTCTCTTGTAATATGTATGTTTTGTGAGCAGATGCATTGACTGCCTTTGTGCCAGACTATCTTTTCAAAGACGCTTCTATAGCAAAAAGCTTTGGAAGAGAGAAGTAGGGTCTCAGTCAGAAACAAAAGGCAAGTTTGTTTACTATCCAATATATTATGACTCCCTCCAGGATAAATGAAGTTTGTCTTTAGCCTGTTATAAAAGATTTGAGTACTCCAAGCTGAAGGTTCCTCAGCTGTGACTGAAACACACGTATGAACGGTATTTACCTGGGACTCTCTGAATCTCCCCCATAAGATATGGGAGACACAGGGAATAGACACAAACATCTAACTCATACTGTTTCTTGTGCTCTGAGTAATAAAGTCCTTTGTGGCTGATTCAGGAGATCTATGTCTTCTGCCAGCGGGCATTAAACAGTGGCCGGCTAACTTGTCAGCTTGCAAGGAGGGAAAAATCTCAGACCATTCACAGTCTTCAACAACATTCAACTACTTGACTCAACTGACATCTACAGAATACTCCATGCAATGTTATTTTCAAGTTTACATGGAATACTCACAAACACAGACCAAATTCAGGGCCATAAAGCAAGTCTCAGACAACTGAAAAGGACTGAAATAATATAAATATTTTCTTAGTCACAATAGAATTAAACTATGTATCATGAACAGATATATATACATATACACATATGTATATATACCTGGAAAACCCTCATATACTTGGATATTAGACAACACATTTCTAAATAACCAATGAATCAAAGAAAAAACTTACAAGCAGCAAATGTAGTGACTAGATGGAAATTTATAGCAGTTTTATTGTTACAGATGCAGAAGGGTCTCAGATCAAGTATTTAAACTACAGCTTAAGAGTTAAGGGAAAAAAAGATTCAATTAAATCCAAACTAAGCAGAAGAAAGGAAATAATAAATATAATAGCAGAAATAAAAGAAACAGAAAATGCACCAATAAGATAAAAATCAATGAGGCTCAAATCTGGTTCTTTAAAAAACAACTTAGTAAATTAGTTAAAATCTAGCTCCTTTCATGAGAAAAAAAGGGAAGAACACACAGGTTCTAATGTCAAAAATAAATGTGAGTATATCACTACATATCCTACAGAAACTAAAGCATTTTAAAAGAATGTTATGTCAAGATGAGATGAATAAATTACATAAAAGTGAAAAATTACTAAAACTGACTGAAAAGGAAATTAAGAACCTCAATAGAATTACCTATTAAAGAAAATAAACCCATAATTTAAAAACCTCCCACAAAGAAAATATCAGAACCAGATAGTTTCATTAATCATATTAATTAAACATTTAAGAAATAAAAATATACTATTACTACATACACTTAGAAAATAAAGATGAATTACCCTGATATCAAAACCACCAAGACATTATAAGAAAACTACAGATCAATATTCTTCATGAACATAGATATAAAAATCTTTGAACAAAGTTTTAGCATGTAGAAAGCAGCAATATACATAAAAAGGATTACACTACATCACTAAACGGGGTTAATCCCAGTAATTAGAGCTGTGGTTAACAATCTAAAATCAATAAATGCAATTCATGATACTAGCATTAATAGTATAAAGGAAAAATATTATCATTCCAATACATGAATAAAAAAGCATTTTCTTATTATTATTATTACTTGGCCGCACCACATGGCATGTGGGATTTTAGATCCACAACCAGGGATCAAACCTGCACCCCTGCATTGGAAACGTGGAGTCTTAACCACTGCACCACCAGGGAAGTCTCTTACTATTTTTTTAAAGAAAGATTTTGTGATGGATTGTTTTCTTAATTAAAATATAGTTGACATACAATATTATGTTAGTTTCAGGTGTACTACATAATGATTTTATATTTGCATACATTATGAAATCATAACCATGATAACCTGCCCTCATACAAAATTATTACAATATTACTGATCATATATCTTATGCTGTATATTACATCCCCATAATTTATTTATTATATAACTGGAGGTTTATACCTCTTAATCCCCTTCAGCAATTTCACCCACTGACCCCAACCCCTTCTCTCTGGCAATCACCTGTTTGTTCTCTGTATCTATGAATCTGTTTTTGTTTTGTTTTTTAGATTCTACATATTAGTGCAATACTTCTCTTTCGCTAGCTGACTTATTTCACTTAGCATTATACCCTCTAGATCCATTCATACTGTCCTTAATGGTAAGATTTCATATTTTTTATGGTTGAGTGAATTTCCATTATATATTTAATTGCATCTTCTTTATCTGCTTATCAATGGACATTTAGGTTGCTTCCTTATCTTGGCTATTGTAAATAATGCTGCAATGAACACTGAAATTCATATATCTTTTTGAATTAGTGTTTTTGGTTTTTTTTTGAGGGGAGGGTAAATATAAAAAAGCAAAATAGTATGGTAGTTCTATTTTTAATTTTTTGAGGAACCTCAAAACTGTTTTCCATTGTGGCTGCAACAATTTATAATCTCACCAACAGTACATGAGAGTTCCCTTTTCGCCACATCCTCAGCAACACTTGTAATTTCTTGCCTTTTTTTTTTTAATTAATTAATTTTATTTATTTATTTTTGGCTGTTTTGGGTCTTAGTTGCTGTGTGTGGGCTTTCTCCAGTTGCGGCGAATGGGGGTCACTCTTCATCACGGTGCGCAGGCCTCTCATTATCACGGCCTCTCTTGTTGCGGAGCACAGGTTCCAGACGCGCAGGCTCAGTAGTTGTGGCTCACGGGCCCAGTTGCTCCGCGGCATGTGGGATCTTCCCAGACCAGGGCTCGAACCCGTGTCCCCTGCAATGGCAGGCAGATTCTCAACCACTGCACCACCAGGGAAGCCCTCTTACCTATTTAATGAAAGCCATTCTGACAGGTGGTATGAGGTGGTATCTCATTCTGGTTTCATTTGCATTTCCCTAATGATTAGTGATATTGAGCATCTTTTCATGTGAATCTTGGTTATCTGTATGTCTTCTTTGAAAAACGCCTACTCAGGTCCTCTGCCCATTTTTAAATTGGGATATATATTTGACGCTGACTTGTATGAGTTCTAACATATTTTGGATATTAACCCCTTATCATATCATTTACAAATATCTTCCCCATTCAATAGGCTGCCTTTTTGTTTTTGTTTTCTTTTTTTCACACACACACACACACACACACTATATTTTATTTTTACAAGAGATAAATAGACTGACACCAAGCCTTGTAAATGGATGACCACAACAAAAGCAACAATGATTGCAATTACCAAACATGAAACACACTCATACTATGTCATAATATTGACATTCAGTCCAGTAATCCTCCACTGTAACAGCTCCTTTACTTTGCAGTGAAAATTGATTTGTATATTCTTTGCCTCTGAGTCCTTGTTGGATTATTTTTTTTTAATTCAGACAGAAAGTCACAAAAATTATACTCATCCTCATCAGTTCACTCAGTCCCATGTAATTAATTTTTGTTTTCATCTTGATCTTTTGTTAGCACTTTTATGAGTTCATCAGTTTTTCATTAGAGTTCTGAAAATTCAGTTCTGCTTATTCATTCAGTTCAGCAGTACAGTCAGTTATCAGAAACCTGTACTTGTCAGAGTCTTTTCCATGAATTTCTTAAAGATGAAACCCTTTTATAGGAACATATTTGCAATAGCATCAGAGTACACACAGAACTGTCTGTAAATGACAAAAGACTTAAAAATGACCACAGTTAAAAATTTGATGAAAGTTCATAATAATGCAGTTGACAAGAAAATTAGTTATTTCTGAGATATACATTTTAAGGTAGTAACTAGGATTATGACTTATAACATTATACCAGAACATATAAGATTTTTAGAAATTTCATGTAATGTCTGAAACATTTATATTAACATATTTCCATACAAATAACCCAATGAAAGTTTAGTATTAGTTGTTTTGTTTGTTTGTTTTTTTATACTGCAGGTTCTTATTAGGCATCAATTTTATACACATCAGTGTATACATGTCAATCCCAATAGCCCAATTCAGCACAACACCATCCCCACCCCACCGCAGTTTTCCCCCCTTGGTGTCCATATGTCCGTTCTCTACATCTGTGTCTCAACCTCTGCCCTGCAAACTGGCTCATCTGTACCATTTTTCTAGGTTCGACATACATGCGTTAATATACGATATTTGTTTTTCTCTTTCTGACTTACTTCACTCTGTATGACAGTCTCTAGATCCATCCACATCTCAACAAATGACTCAATTTCGTTCCTTTTTATGGCTGAGTAATATTCCATTGTATATATGTACCACAACTTCTTTATCCATTCGTCTGTTGATGGGCATTTAGGTTGCTTCCATGACCTGGCTATTGTAAATAGTGCTGCAATGAACATTCGGGTGCATGTGTCTTTTTGAGTTACGGTTTTCTCCGGGTATATGCCCAGTAGTGGGATTGCTGGGTCGTATGGTAATTCTATTTTCAGTTTTTTAAGGAACCTCCATATTGTTCTCCATAGTGGCTGTATCAATTTACATTCCCACCAACAGTGCAAGAGGGTTCCCTTTTCTCCACACCCTCTCCAGCATTTGTTGTTTGTAGATTTTCTGATGATGCCCATTCTAACTGGTGTGAGGTGATACCTCATTGTAGTTTTGACTTGCATTTCTCTAATAATTAGTGATGTTGAGCATCTTTTCATGTGCTTCGTGGCCATCTGTATGTCTTCTTTGGAGAAATGTCTATTTAGGTCTTCTGCCCATTTTTGGATTGGGGTGTTTGTTTCTTTAATATTGAGCTGAATGAGCTGTTTATATATTTTGGAGATTAATCCTTTGTCCGTTGATTTGGTGGCAAATATTTTCTCCCATTCTGAGGGTTGTCTTTTCGTCTTGTTTATGGTTTCCTTTGCTGTGCAAAAGCTTTGAAGTTTCATTAGGTCCCACTTGTTTATTTTTGTTTTTATTTCCATTACTCTAGGAGGTGGATCAAAAAAGATCTTGCTGTGATTTATGTCAAAGAGTGTTCTTCCTATGTTTTCCTCTAAGAGTTTTATAGTGTCCAGTCTTACATTTAGGTCTCTAATCCATTTTGAGTTTATTTTTGTGTATGGTGTTAGGGAGTATTCTAATTTCATTCTTTTACATGTAGCTGTCCAGTTTTCCCAGCACCACTTATTGAAGAGACTGTCTTTTCTCCATTGTATATCTTTGCCTCCTTTGTCATAGATTAGTTGACCATAGGTGCGTGGGTTAATCTCTGGGCTTTCTATCTAGTTCCATTGATCTATGTTTCTGTTTTTGTGCCAGTACCATATTGTCTTGATTACTGTAGCTTTGTAGTATAGTCTGAAGTCAGGGAGTCTGATTCCTCCAGCACCGTTTTTTTCCCTCAAGACTGCTTTGGCTATTCGGGGTCTTTTGTGTCTCCATACATATTTTAAGATGATTTGTTCTAGTTCCGTAAAAAATGTCATTGGTAATTTGATAGGGATTGCATTGAATCTGTAGATTGCTTTGGGTAGTATAGTCATTTTCACAATGTTGATTCTTCCAATCCAAGAACATGGTATATCTCTCCATCTGTTGGTATCATCTTTAATTTCTCTCATCAGTGTCTTATAGTTTTCTGCATACAGGTCTTTTGTCTCCCTAGGTAGGTTTATTGCTAGGTATTTTATTCTTTTTGTTGCAATGGTAAATGGGAGTGTTTCCATAATTTCTCTTTCAGATTTTTCATCATTAGTGTATAGGAATGCAAGAGATTTCTGTGCATTAATTTTGTATCCTGCAACTTTACCATATTCATTAATTAGCTCTAGCAGTTTTCTGGTGGCAGTTTTAGGATTCTCTATGTATAATATCATGTCATCCGCAAACAGTGACAGTTTTACTTCTTCTTTTCCAATTTGTATTCCTTTTATTTCTTTTTCTTCTCTGATTGCCGTGGCTAAGACTTCCAGAACTATGTTGAATAATAGTGGTGAGAGTGGACATCCTTGTCTCATTCCTGATCTTAGAGGAAATGCTTTCAGTTTTCACCATTGAGAATGATGTTTGCTGTGGGTTTGTCATATATGGCCTTTATTATGTTGAGGTAGGTTCCCTCTATGCCCACTTTCTGGAGAGTTTTTATCATAACTGGGTGTTGAATTTTGTCAAAAGCTTTTTCTGCATCTATTGAGATGATCATATGGTTTTTCTCCTTCAATTTGTTAATATGGTGTATCACATTGATTGATTTACATATACTGAAGAATCCTTTCATCTCTGGGATAAATCTCACTTGATCATGGTGTATCATTCTTTTAATGTGTTGTTGGATTCCGTTTGCTAGTATTTTATTGAGGATTTTTGCATCTATATTTATCAGTGATATTGGTCTGTAATTTTCTTTTTTTGTAGTATCTTTGTCTGGTTTTGGTATCAGGGTGGTGGTGGCCTCGTAGAATGAGTTTGGGAGTGTGCGTTCCTCTGCAATTTTTTGGAAGAGTTTGAGAAGGATAGGTGTTAGCTCTTCTCTAAATGTTTGATAGAATTCACCTGGGAAGCCATCTGGTCCTGGACTTCTGTTTGTTGGAAGATTTTTAATCACAGTTTCAATTTCATTGCTTGTGATTGGTCTGTTCATATTTTCTGTTTCTTCCTGGTTCAGTCTTGGAAGGTTATACCTTTCTAAGAATTTGTCCATTTCTTCCAGGTTGTCCATTTTATTGGCATAAAGTTGCTTGTAGTAGTCTCTTAGGATGCTTTGTATTTCTGCAGTGTCTGTTGTAACTTCTCCTTTTTCATTTCTAATTTTATTGATTTGAGTCCTCTCCCTCTTTTTCTTGATGAGTCTGGCTAATGGCTTATCAATTTTGTTTATCTTCTCAAAGAACCAGCTTTTAGTTTTATTGATCTTTGCTATTGTTTTCTTTGTTTCTATTTCATTTATTTCTGCTCTGATCTTTATGATTTCTTTCCTTCTGCTAACTTTGGGTTTTGTTAGTTCTTCTTTCTCTAGTTTCTTTAGGTGTAAGGTTAGATTGTTTACTTGAGATTTTTCTTGTTTCTTTACGTAGGCTTGTATAGCTATAAACTTCCCTCTTAGAACTGCTTTTGCTGCATCCCATAGGTTTTGGGTCATCGTGTTTTCATTGTCATTTCTCTCTAGGTATTTTTTGATTTCTTCTTTGATTTCTTCAGTGATCTCTTGGTTATTTAGTAATGTATTGTTTAGCCTCCATGTGTTTGTCTTTTTTACGTTTTTTTCCCTGTAGTTCATTTCTAATCTCATAGCACTGTGGTCAGAAAAGATGCTTGATATGATTTCAATTTTCTTAAATTTACTGAGGCTTGATTTGTGACCCAAGATGTGATCTATCCTGGAGAATGTTCCGTGCGCACTTGAGAACGTGTAATCTGCTGTTTTTGGATGGAATGTCCTATAAATATCAATTAAATCTATCTGGTCTACTGTGTCATTTAAAGCTTCTGTTTCCTTATTTATTTTCAGTTTGGATGATCTGTCCATTGGTGTAAGTGAGGTGCTAAAGTCCCCCACTATTATTGTGTTACTGTCAATTTCCTCTTTTATGGCTGTTAGCAGTTGCCTTATGTATTGAGGTGCTCCTATGTTGGGTGCATATATATTTATAATTGTTATATCTTCTTCTTGGATTGATCCCTTGATCATTATGTAGTGTCCTTCCTTGTCTCTTGTAACATTCTTTACTTTAAAGTCTATTTTATCTGATATGAGTATAGCTACTCCAGCTTTCTTTTGCTTTCCATTTGTATGGAATATCTTTTTCCATCCCCTCACTTTCAGTCTGTATGTGTCCCTAGGTCTAAAGTGGGTCTCTTGTAGACAACATATATATGGGTCTTGTTTTTGTATCTATTAAGCAAGCCTGTGTCTTTTGGTTGGAGCATTTAATCCATTCACGTTTAAGGTAATTATCGATATGTATGTTCCTATGACCATTTTCTTAATTGTTTTGGGTTTGTTTTTGTAGGTCCTTTCCTTCTCTTGTGTTTCCCACTTAGAGAAGTTCCTTTAGCATTTGTTGTAGAGCTGGTTTGGTGGTGCTGAATTCTCTTAGCTTTTGCGTGTCTGTAAAGCTTTTGATTTCTCCATCAAATCTAAATGAGATCCATGCTGGGTAGAGTAATCTTGGTTGTAGGTTCTTCCCTTTCATCACTTTAAGTATATCATGCCACTCCCTTCTGGCTTGTAGAGTTTCTGCTGAGAAATCAGCTGTTAACCTTATGGGAGTTCCCTTGTATGTTATTTGTCGTTTTTCCCTTGCTGCTTTCAATAATTTTTCTTTGTCTTTAATTTTTGCCATTTTGATTACTATGTGTCTTGGTGTGTTTCTCCTTGGGTTTATCCTGTATGGGACTCTCTGCACTTTCTGGACTTGGGTGGCTATTTCCTTTCCCATGTTAGGGAAGTTTTCGACTATAATCTCTTCAAATATTTTCTCTGACCCTTTCTCTCTCTCTTCTCCTTCTGGGACCCCTATAATGCGAATGTTGTTGTGTTTAATGTTGTCCCAGAGGTCTCTTAGGCTGTCTTCATTTCTTTTCATTCTTTTTTCTTTAGTCTGTTCTGCAGCAGTGAATCCCACCATTCTGTCTTCCAGGTGACTTATCCGTTCTTCTGCCTCAATTATTCTGCTATTGATTCCTTCTAGTGTAGTTTTCATTTCAGTTATTGTATTGGTGATCTCTGTTTGTTTGTTCTTTAATTCTTCTAGGTCTTTGTTAATCATTTCTTGCATCTTCTCAATCTTTGCCTCCATTCTTATTCCGAGGTCCTGGATCATCTTCACTATCATTATTCTGAATTCTTTTTCTGGAAGGTTGCCTATCTCCACTTCATTTAGTTGTTTTTCTGGGGTTTTTTCTTGTTCCTTCATCTGATATATAGCCCTCTGCCTTTTCATCTTGTCTATCTTTCTGTAACTGTGGGTTTTGGTCCACAGGCTGCAGGATTGTAGTTTTTCTTGCTTCTGCTGTCTGTCCTCTGGTGGTTGAGGCTATCTAAGAGGCTTGATGGGAGGCTCTGGTGGTGGGTACAGCTGACTGTTGCTGTGGCAGACAAAGCTCCGTAACACTTTAATCCACTTGACTGTTGATGGATGGGGCTGGGTTCCCTCCCTGTTGGTTGTTTTGCCTGAGGCAACCCAACACTGGAGCCTACCTGGGCTCTTTGATGGGGTTAATGGAAGACTCTGGGAGGGCTCACGCCAAGAAGCACTTCCCAGAACCTCCGCTGCCACTGTCCTTGTCCCCACGGTGAAACAGAGCCACCCCCCACCTCTGCAGGAGATCCCCCAACACCAGCAGGTAGGTCTGGTTCAGTCTCCCCCAGGGTCACTGCTCCTTCCCCTGGGTCCCGATGCACACACTACTTTGTGTGTGCCCTCCAAGAGTGGGGTCTCTGTTTCCCCCAGTCCTGTCAAAGTCCTGCAATCAATTCCCACTAGGCTTCAAAGTCTGATTCTCTAGGAATTCCTCCTCCCGTTGCCGGACCCCCAGGTTGGGAAGCCTGACGTGGGGCTCAGAAGCTTCACTCCAGTGGGAGGACTTCTGTGGTATAAGTGTTCGCCAGTCTGTGAGTCACCCACCCAGCAGTTATGGGATTTGATTTTACTCTGATTGCGCCCCTCCTACCGTCTCACTGTGGCTTCTCCTCTGTCCTTGGACGTGGGGTATCCTCCTTGGTGAGTTCCAGTGTCTTCCTGTCGATGATTGTCCAGCAGTCAGTTGTGATTCTGGTGCTCTCGCAAGAGGGAGTGAGAGCACGTCCTTCTACTCCGCCATCTTGGTTAATCCCCCCTGCCTTTTTGTTTTGTTGATAGTTTCCGTCGCTGTGCAAAAGCGTTCTAGTCTGATATAGTCCCATTTGTTAATTTTCTTCATTTTTTTCCTTGCCTTCGGAGACAGATTCAAAAAACTATTGCTAAGATGTCAAAGAGCATACTGCCTATGATTCTTCTAGGATTTTTATGGTTTCAGATCTTACATTTAAGTTTTTAATCCATTTTATTTTTATACATGCTGTCAGAAAGTAGTCCAGTTTGATTCTTTTGCATGTAGCTGTCCAGTTTTCCCAACAACATTTAGTGAAGAGGCTGACTTTTCCCTATTGGATATTCTTGCCTCTTCTGTCATAGATTAAGTGACCATATAAGTGTGGTTTCATTTCTGGGTTCTCTATTCTGTTCTATTGATCTATTTGTTTTAGTACAAGGACCATAATATTTTGTTTACTGTAGATTTGTAATATAATGTGAAATCAGGGAGCATAATAACTCCAATTTTGTTCTTGTTTCCCAAGATGGTTTTCGCTACTCAGGGTCATTTGTGTTTCCATACATATATTAGGATTATTTTTTCTAGTTCTGTGAAAAATTTCATGAGAAGTTTTACAGGGATTGCATTAAGTCTGTAGATTGCCTTGGGTAATTTGGCCATTTTAGCAATATTAACTCTTCCAATTTGTGTATACAACATATCTTTTCATTTCTTTGTATTGTCTTCAATTGCTTTCATGAATGTCTTCTGGTTTTCCATGTAGAGGTCTTTTACCTCCTTGGTTAAATTTATTCATATTTATTTTATTCTTTTTAAAACTATTATAAATGGGATAGTTTTTAAAATTTCTTTTTCTGATAGTTTGT
The DNA here is from genome assembly GCF_009873245.2 of Balaenoptera musculus. Taxonomy (NCBI): domain Eukaryota; kingdom Metazoa; phylum Chordata; class Mammalia; order Artiodactyla; family Balaenopteridae; genus Balaenoptera; species Balaenoptera musculus. The sequence goes on along the minus strand of NC_045790.1, from coordinate 29,391,751 downwards.
TATAAGTCCATGGAAACACAACAGATTTCTCTATATTAATTTTGTATCCTGCAACTTTGCTGATTTCACTTATTAGTTCTAAAAATTTTTTTGGTGGCATCTTTAGGATTTTCTACATATAGTATCATGTCATCAGCAAACACTGACCATTTTATTTTTTCCTTTCCTATTTGGATGCCTTCTCTTTTTCTTGTCTGATTGCTGTAGCTAAGACTTCCAATACGATGTTGAATAAAAGTGATGAGAGTGGGCATCCATGTCTTGTTCCTGATCTTAGAGAAAAAGTTTTCAGCTTTTCAATGCTGAGTATAATGTTGGCTATGGTTTGTCATATACAGGTTTTATTAGTTTGAGGTATGTTCCCTCTATAATCACTTTGTTTAGAGTATCATAAATGGATGCTGAATTTTGTCAAAAGCTTTTTCTGCATCTATTGAGCTAACTATATGGGTTTAGTCTTCAATTTGTTAATGTGGTGTATCACATTTGATTCTTTGCAGATATTGAACCATCCTTGCATTCCCAGGATAAATTCCAGTTGATCATGGTGTACGATCCTTTTAATGTTGAATTCAGTTTGCTACATTTCTGTTGAGGATTTTTTCATCTATGTATATCAATGATACTGGCCTGTAATTTCCTTTTACTGTTGTGTTTTTGTCTGATTTTGGATTCACGGTGATGCTGGCCTTATAGAATAAACTCTGAAGCATTCCTTCCTGCAATTTATTGGAATAGTTTGAGGGGAATAAAAGGGTATTAATTCTTCTTTAAATGTTTGGTAGAATACACCTGTGAAGCCGTCTGATCCAGGACTTATGTTTTTTGGTGAGTTTTTTGATTACTGAAACAATTTCATTACTGGTGATCAGTCTGTTCATACTTTCTATTTCCTCCTAATTCAATCTTGGGAGATTGTACATTTCTAGGAATTTATCCATTTCTTATAGAATGTCCATTTTATTGGCATACAATTATTTGTAGTACTCTCTAATGATCCTTTGTATTTATGTGCTGTCAGTTGTAACTTATTTTTCATTTCTGATTTTCTTCATTTGGGCCCTCTCTTTTTTTCTTGATGAGTACCACTAAAGGTTTATCAATTTTATCTTTTCAAAGAAACAGCTCTTAGTTTCATTGATCTTTTCTATTGGTTGTTAGTCTCCATTTCATTTACTTCTGCTCTGATATTTATGATTTCTTTCCTTCTACTAACTTTGGTTTTTGTTTCTTCTTCTTTTAGTTCCTTTAGGTATAAGGTTAGATTGTTTATTTGAGATTTTTCTTGTTTCTTGAAGTAGGCTTGTATCACTAAGAACCTCCCATTTACAACTGCTTTTGCTGCATCCTATAGGTTTCGGAGTGTCATGTTTTTGTTTTCATTTTCGTGTTTCACTGTCTCTAGATATTTTCTAATTTCCTCTTTGATTTCTTCAATGATCCACTGGTTATTTAGTAGTATATTGTTTAGCTTCCACATCTTTGTTTGTTTGTTTTTCTTTTTGCAGTTTTTTCTGGTCTCATACCACTGTGGTTGAAAAAGATACTTGATATGATTTCAATCTTAAGTTTATCGAGACTTGTTTTGTGGCCTAGCATGTGATCTATCCCTGAGAATGTTCCATATGCACTTGAGAAAAATGTATATTCTGCTGCTTTCGGATGGAACTTTTTATATGCATATATATATCCATCTGGTCTAATGTGTTGTTTAAGGCCAGTGTTTCCTTTTTTTCTACATAGATGATCTCTCCATTGATGTTAGTGGGGTATTAAAGTCCCCTACTATTATCAGGTTACTGTCACTTCTCTCTCTTTATGTCTGTTTATATTTGATTTATGTATTTAGGTGCTCCTATGTTGAGCACATACATTTACAATTGTTATATATTCTTGTTGGACCGATCTCTTTATTATTATGTAGTGTCCTTATTTGTCTCTTGTTACAGTCTTTGTTTTAAATTCCATTTTGTCTGATAAAAGTATTGCTACTCCAGCTTGCTTTTCCATTTCCATTTGCATAGACTACCTTTTCCATCACCCCTCACTTTCATTCTCTGTGTGTCCAGATCTGAAGTGCCTCTTATAGACAGCATATATGGGTCTTCGTTTTATATTCATTCAGCCACTCTTTGCTTTTTATCAGAGCATTTAATCATTTTTTTTTTTTTTTGGCAAGATCTGTGCACAGAGCTATGAAAATCTTTATTCATCCCGTGGTACTCAGGTGTGTGCTGCCTCCTATGGGTCTGCCCACCATGGGTCAAATCTGCTGTAATCATTCATGTTTAAGTAATTATTAATAAGTATGTACTTACTGCCATTTTGTTAACTGATTTCAGGTTGACTTTGTAGCTCTTTTTTATGCCTTTCTTCTTCTTTTGCTCTTTTCCCTTGTGGTTTGGTGTCTATCTGTAGTGTTATGTTTGGATTCCTTTCTTTTTTGTGTGTGTATCTATTAAAGATTTTTTGGTTTGTTCTTACCAAGAGGTTTATATATAGCAAACTCCATATGTATGTGTGTGTATATATATATGTATGTATGTATATATAAATATAAAATATGTTCCCATATATATATACACACACACGATTATTTTAAGTTGATGATCTCTTAAATTTGAACACATTCTAACAACCCTGCATTTTTACCCTTTCCCTCCCCATTTAATGTTTTGACATCATATTTTACATCTTTTTGTTCTGTGTATCCCTTAACTACTTATTCTGGATGTCAATAATTTTATTATTTTGTCTTTTAACCTTCCTACTAACTTTATAAGTGGTTGATCTACTACCTTCACTATATATGAGCCCTTACCAATAGGACATTTCCTTTTGTATGGAATATTTCACCCAATAATCCCAGAATACACATGTTTCTCAAATGCACATGGACTGTTCTCTGGAACAAACCACAACTTAGGGTGCAAAACAAGTCTTAATAAATTTAAAAAGCCTGAAACCACACAAAGTATTTTTTCCAATCACAGTGGAATGACACTAAAAAACAATGATAAAATAAAATAAGGAAAATCCACAAATATGTGGAAATTAAACAACACACTCTTAAACAACCAATAGTTCAGAGAAGAAATCTCGAGGGAAAGTAGGAAATATGTTAAGACAAATGAAAATGAAAACAAAATATATGCAAACTTATGGGATGCAGGGAAAGACATGGTAAGAGAAAAATTTACAGTTATAAATGTTTACATTAAGGAGAAAAACAATCTTAACAACCTAACTTTAAATCTTACGAAACTAGAAAAAAAAATAAAAACTACATCAGTTACCAGAAAGAGGGAAATAACAAACACTAAAATAGAGAGAAACAAAATAGAGAATAAAAACTAGACAAAAATCAACAAAACCTGGAGTTAGGTCTTTGTAAAGAACAAAGAATAGGGGCTTCCCTGGTGGCTCAGTGGTTGAGAATCTGCCTGCCAATGCAGGGGACATGGGTTCGAGCCCTGGTCTGGGAAGATCCCACATGCTGAGGAGCAACTAGGCCCATGAGCCACAACTACTGAGCCTGCGCGTCTGGAGCCTGTGCTCCACAACAGCGATGCCGCGATAGTGAGAGGCCCACGCACCACGATTGGAAGAGTTGGCCCCCCACTTGCCACAACTAGAGAAAGCCCTCACACAGAAACGAAGACCCAACGCAGCCAAAAATAAATAAATAAATAAATAAAAATTAAAAATGCTTTAAAAAAAAAAAAGGAGGGCTGGGCCAGATGAGGAGGCAGCTCTGTAAAAAAAAAAAAAAAAAAGAACAAAGAATAAAAATTGACAAACTTTAACCTTGACTGAATTCAAAGAAAAGAGAAAACTCAAGTAACACAATTGAAAATGGAAGAGGAGACATTTTACAGAAATAAAAAGGATTGTAAGAGAGTACTCAGAACAACTGTATACCAACACATTGGATTAGCTAGATGAAATGGACAAATTCCTAGAAAAAAATAAACTACCAAGACTGAATCATGAAGAAATAAATAATCTAAACAGATGTATAACAAGTAGGGAGACTGAGTAATCAAAAAACTCCCAACAGCTTTTGGTCCTCCAAAAGCCCAGGACCAGATGGCTTCAGGGGAGAATTCTACCAAACATTTAAAAAATAATTAACACCACTCCTTCTCAATCACTTCCAAAAAACTGAAGAAGAGAGAACACTTACTAAATCATTCCGAGGACCAGTATTAACCTGATACCAAATCCAGATAAAGACACTATAAAAAAACTATAAACCAGCATCTCTGGTGAATACTGATACAAAGAACTTCAACAAAATACTAGCACACCAAACTCAACAACACATTAAAAAGTTTATACACCATGACTATGTAGGATTTATTCCTGAAATGAATAAATATAAAATAAAGATGACTCATTATACAAAAATCAATTGATAAATGAACCATAATAACAAAATGAAAAAAACACATGACCATGTGAATTGATGTAGAAAAAGTATTTCACAAAATCAAAATTCAACACCTGTGCAGGATGAAAACACTCGAACAGGAGTACAAGGAAACTATGTCATATAATAAAGGCCGTATGTGAAAAGTCCACAACTAACATCACACTCAATGATGAAAAACTGAAAGCTTTCCCTCTAAACATGAGGAACAAAGCAAGGATGCCCTCCCTCAACACTTCTATTCAACACAGTACTGAAAGTTCTAGCCAGGGCAATAAGGTAAGAAAAAGAAATAAAAGATATCCAAACTTGAAAGGAAGAAGCAAAATTATCTCTTTTCATAGATAACATGGTCTTATATGTAGAAAAATCTAAAGATTCCACCAAAAAAAAAAAAATGTTAGAACTCACACATGAATTCTGCAAAACTGCAGGAGAGAAAGTCAACACACAAACATCAATTATGTTTCTATACATGAATAATGATGACCCGAAAAGGAATCTAAAAAAAAATTTCATTTACAATAGCATCAAAAAGAATGAATTACTTATGAATAAATTTAAGCAAGAAGAAAATTTATAAACTGAAAATTACAACACAATGCTGAAAGAAATTAAAGAAGATACCAATAAAGGCATCCAATATTCACAGACTAGAAGATTTAATATTACTATCAATACTCCCTAAAGCAATCTACAAATTCAATGCAATCCCTATTAAAATTCTAATGATGCTTTTTGCAGAAATAGAAAATCTATCCTAAAATTCAAATTAGACTTTCAGGGGTGTCCAAATAGCCAAAACAATCTTGAAAACAAAGAACCAAGGTAGGGGTCTCACACTTACTGATTTCAAACTTACTACAACTCTGCAATAATCAAAACATGGTGGTAATGGCATAAAGGCGAAAATATAGACCAATGAAACAGAATAGAGAACTCAGAAATAAACCCTCATGTATTTGTTTAAATGATTTTCAACAGGGGTGTAAAGTCTCTCTGATGGGGAAAAAGTCTTTTTGTCAAATGGTGTTCGGAAAACTGTATATCCACACGCAAAATAATAAAATTGGACTTTTACCTTACACCATATACAAAAATTGACTTAGAGTGGATCAAGGTTCTAAATATAAAACCCAAAACTATAAAACTCTTAGGACAAAACATAAGGAAGAAGCTTCATAACATTAGATTTGGCAATGATTTCTTGAATAGGACACCAAAAAAAAAAGGCAACCAAAGAAAAAAATAGATAACCTGGACTTCATAAAAATTTAAAACTTTTGTGCATCAAAGGATGCTATCAACATAGTGAAAAGGCAGATCTTAATATACTGGATCTCAACCTTTTTCATACATAAGAATTTTCTGTATGGCTTGAGGAGACTGGTTCAAGATGGTGGACTAGAAGGACATGCGCTCACTCCCTCTTGCGAGAGCACTGAATCACAACTAACTGCTGAACAATCACTGCCAGGAAGACACTGGAACTCACCAAAACAGATACCCCACATCCAAAGACAAAGGAGAAGCCACAATGAGATGGCAGAAGGGGCGCAATCACAATAAAATGAAATCCAATAAGCACTAGCTGGGTGACTCACAAACTGGACAACAATTAAACCACAGAAGTCCACCCACTGGTGTGAAGGTTCTGAGCCCCATGTCAGGCTTCCCAACCTAGGGGTCCGGCAGCAGGAGGAGGAATTCCCAGAGAATCAGACTTTGAAGGCTAGAGGGATTTGATTGCAGGACTTCGACAGGACTGAGGGAAACAGAGACTCCACACTTGGAGAGCACACACAAAGTAGTGTGTGCATCAGGACCCAGGGGGAAGGAGCAGTGACGCCATAGGAGACTGAACCAGACCTACCTGCTAGTGTTGGAGGGTCTCCTGAAGAGGCGGGGGGTGGCGGTGGCTCACTGCGGGGACATAGACACTGGCAGCAGAAGTTCTGGGAAGTACTCCTTGGTGTGAGCACTCCCGGAGTCCACCATTAGCCCTACCAAAGAGCCTGTAGCCTCCAGTGCTGGGTTACCTCAGGCCAAACAACCAATATGGATGGAACTCAGCCCCATCCATCAGCAGACAATTGGATTAAAGTTTTACCGAGCTCTGACCACCAGAGCAACACCCAGCTCTATGCACTACCAGTCCCTCCCATCAGGAAGCTTTCACAAGCCTCTTAGATAGTCTCATCCACCAGAGGGCAGACAACAGAAGCAAGAAGAACTACAATCCTGCAGTCTGTGGAATGAAAACCACATTCACAGAAAGACAGACAAAATGAAAAGGCCAAGGACTATATACCAGATGAAGGAACAAGATAAAACCCCAGAAAAACAACTAAATAAAGTGGAGATAGACAACCTTCCAGAAAAAGAATTCAGAATAATGATAGTGAAGATGATCCAGGACTTTGGAAAAAGAATGGAGACAAGATTGACAAGATGCAAGAAATGTTGAACAAAGACCTAGAAGAATTAAAGAAAAAAAACCTAGTAGAATTAAAGAAGAAACAAACAGAGATGAACAATACAATAACTGAAATGAAAAATACACTAGAAAGAATCAATAGCAGAATAACTGAGGCAGAAGAACAGATAAGTGACCTGGAAGACAGAATGGTGGGATTCACTGCTGCGGAACAGAATAAAGAAAAAAGAATGAAAAGAAATGAAGAGAGCCTAAGACACTTCTGGCACAACATTAAACGCACCAACATTCGCATTATAGGTGTCCCAGAAGAAGAGAGAAAGGACCGGAAAAATATTTGAAGAGTTTATAGTTGAAAAATTCCCTAACATGGGAAAGGAAATAGGCACCCAAGTCCAGGAAGCACAGAGTCCCAGGCAGGATAAACCCAAGGAGAAACACTCCGAGACGCATAGTAATCAAACTGACAAAAATTAAAGACAAAGAAAAATTATTAAAAGCAGCAAGGGCAAAATGACAACATACAAGGGAACTCCCATAAAGTTAACAGCTGATTTCTCAGCAGAGACTCTGCAAGCCAGACGGGAGTGGCATGATATATTTAAAGTGATGAAAGGGAAGAACCTACAACCAAAATTACTCTACCCAGCAAGGATCTCATTCAGATTCGACAGAGAAATCAAAAGCTTTACAGACAAGGAAAAGCTAAGAGAATTCAGCACCACCAAACCAGCTCTACAACAAATGCTAAAAGAACTTCTCTAAGTGGGAAACACAAGAGAAGGAAAGGACCTACAAAAACAAACCCAGAACAATTAAGAAAATGGTAATAGGAACATACATATTCATAATTACCTTAAATGTAAATGGATTAAATGCTCCAACCAAAACATGCAGGCTCGCAGAATGGATATAAAAACAAGACCCATATATATGCTGTCTACAAGAGACCCATTTCAGACCTAGGGACACATACAGACTGAAAGTGACAGGATAGAAAAAGATATTCCATGCAAATGGAAATCAAAAGAAAGCTGAAGTAGCAATACTCATATCAGATAAAACAGACTTTAAAATAAAGAATGTTACAAGAGACAAGGAAGGACACTACATAATGATCAAGAGATCAATCCAAGAAGATATAACAATTATAAATATATATGCACCCAACATAGGAGCAGTTCAATACATAAGGCAAATGCTAACAGCTATAAAAGAGGAAATAGACAGTAACACAATAATAGTGGGGGACTTTAGCACCTCACTTACACCAATGGACAGATCATGCAGACAGAAAATTAATAAGGAAACAGAAGCTTTAAATGACACAATAGACCAGATAGATTTAATTGATATTTATAGGACATTCCAAACAAAAACAGCAGATTACACTTTCTTCTCAAGTGCACATGGAACATTCTCCAGGATAGATCACATCTTGGGTCACAAATCAAGCCTCGGTAAATTTAAGAAAACTGAAATCACATCAAGCATCTTTTCTGACCACAAAGCTATGAGATTAGAAATAAATTACAGGAAAAAAATGTAAAAAACACAAACACATGGAGGCTAAACAATACTTTACTAAATAACCAAGAGATCACTGAAGAAATCAAAGAGGAAACCAAGAAATACCTAGAGACAAATGACAATGAAAACACGACAATCCAAAACCTATGGGATGCAGCAAAAGCAGTTCTAAGAGGGAAGTTTACAGCTATACAAGCCTACCTCAAAAAACAAGAAAAATCTCAAGTAAACAATCTAACCTTACACCTAAAGGAACTAGAGAAAGAAGAACAAACAAAACCCAAAGTTAGCAGAAGGAAAGAAATCATAAAGATCAGAGCAGAAATAAATGAAAGAGAAACAAAGAAAACAATAGCAAAGATCAATAAACCTAAAAGCTGGTTCTTTGAGAAGATAAACAAAATTGATAAGCCATTAGCCAGACTCATCAAGAAAAAGAGGGAGAGGACTCAAATCAATAAAATTAGAAATGAAAAAGAAGTTACAACAGACACCGCAGAAATACAACGCATCCTAAGAGACTACAACAAGCAACTCTATGCCAATAAAATGGACAACCTGGAAGAAATGGACAAATTCTTAGAAAGGTATAACCTTCCAAGACTGAACCAGGAAGAAACAGAAAATATGAACAGACCAATCACAAGTAATGAAATTGAAACTGTGATTAAAAATCTTCCAACAAACAAAAGTCCAGGACCGGATGGTTTCACAGGTGAATTCTATCAAACATTTAGAGAAGAGCTAACACCTATCCTTCTCAAACTCTCCCAAAATATAGCAGAGGGAGGAACACTCCCAAACTCATTCTACAAGGCCACCATCAACCTGATACCAAAACCAGACAAAGATAGTACAAAAAAAGAAAATTACAGAGCAATATCACTGATGAATGCAAAAATCCTCAACAAAATACTAGCAAACAGAATCCAACAACACATTAAAAGGATCATACACAATGATCAAGTGGGATTTATCCCAGGGATGCAAGGATCCTTCAAAATATACAAATCAATCAATGTGATATACCATATTAGCAAATTAAAGAATAAGAACCATATGATCATCTCATTAGATCAAAAAAAAGCTGTTGACAAAATTCAACACCCATTTATGATAAAAACTCTCTAGAAAGTGGGCATAGAGGGAGCCTACCTCAACATAATAAAGGCCATATATGACAAACCCACAGCAAACATTCTCAATGGTGAAAACCTGAAACCATTTCCTCTAAGATCAGGAAAAAGACAAGGTTGCCCACTCTCACCACTATTATTCAACACAGTTTTGGAAGTTTTAGCCACAGCAGTCAGAGAAGAAAAAGAAATAAAAGGAATCCAAATAGGAAAAGAAGAAGTAAAACTGTCACTGTTTGCAGTTGACATGATACTATACATAGAGAATCCTAAAGATGCCACCAGAAAACTACTAGAGCCAGTCAATTAATTTGGTAAAGTTGCAGGATACAAAATTAATGCACAGAAATCTCTTGCATTCCTACACACTAACAATGAAAGATCAGAAAGAGAAATTGAGGAAACAGTCCCATTCAGCACTGCAACAAAAAGAATAAAATACCTAGGAATAGACCTACCTAAGGAGGTAAAAGACCTGTACTCAGAAAATTATAAGACACTGATGAAAGAAATCAAAGATGACACAAACAGATGGAGAGATATACTATGTTCTTGGACTGGAAGAATCAATATTGTGAGAATGACTATACTACCCAAAGCAATCTACAGATTCAATGCAATCCCTATCAAGTCACCAATGACATTTTTTACAGAACTAGAACAAAAAATCTTAAAATTTGTATGGAGACACAAAAGATCCCGAATAGCCAAAGCAGTCTTGAGGGAAAAATACGGAGTTGGAGGAATCAGACTCCCTGACTTCAGACTATATTACAAAGCTACAGTAATGAAGACAATATGGTACTGGCACAAAACAGAAACATAGATCAATGGAACAAGACAGAAAACCCAGAGATAAACCCATGCACCTATGGTCAACTAACCTATGACAAAGGATGCAAGGATATACAATAGAGAAAAGACAGTACCTCCAATAAGTGGTGCTGGGAAAACTGGACAGCTACATGGAAAAGAATGAAATTAGAACACTCCCTAACACCATACACGAAAATAAACTCAAAATGGATTAGAGACCTAAATGTAAGACTGGACACTATAAAACTCTTAGAGGAAAACATAAGAAGAACACTCTGACATAAATCACAACAAGATCTTTTTTGATCCACCTCATAGAGTAATGGAAATAAAAACAAAAATAAACAAATGGGACCTAATGAAACTTAAAAGCTTTTGCAAAGCAAAGCAAACTATAAACAAGATGAAAAGACAACCCTCAGAATGGGAGAAAATATTTACAAATGAATCAACGGACAAAGGATTAATCTCCAAAATATATAAACAGCTCAGGCAGCTCAATATTAAAAAAACAAACAACCCATTCCAAAAATGGGTAGAAGACCTAAATAGACATTCCTCTAAAGAAGACATACAGATGGCCAAGAGGCACATGAAAAGATGCTCAACATCACTAATTATCAGAGAAATTCAAACCAGAACTACAATGAGGTATCACCTCACACCAGTCAGAATGGGCATCATCAGAAAATCTACAAACAACAAATGCTGGAGAGGGTGTGGAGAAAAGGGAACCCTCTTGCACTGTTGGTGGGAAATGTAAATTAATACAGCCACTATGGAGAACAGTATGGTGGTTCCTTAGAAAACTAAAAATAGAATTACCATTGCTTTGGATTACCAGCAATCCCACTACTGGGCATATACCCAGAGAAAACCATAATTCAAAAAGACACATGCACCCCAATGATCACTGCAGCACTACTTACAATAGCCAGGTCATGGAAGCAACCTAAATGCCCACTGAGAGACCAATGGATAAAGAAGATGCAGTACATATATACAATGGAATATTACTCAGCCATAAAAAGGAACAAAATTGGGTCATTTATAGAAACGTAGATGGACCTAGAGACTGTCATACAGAGTGAAGTAAGTCAGAAAGAGAAAACCAAATATTATATATTAATGCATACATGTGGAATCTAGAAAAATGGTACAGATGAACCAGTTTGGAAGGCAGAAATAGAGACATAGATGTAGAGAACAAACGTATGGACACCAAGGCGGGGAGGGTGGTGGTGTGATGAATTGGGAGATCAGGATTTACATATATACACTAATATGTATAAAATAGATAACTAGTAAGAACCTGCTCTATAAAAAAATAATAAAATAAAATTCAAGAAAAAATACAGTGAAAAGGCAACCCACAGAACAGGAGAAAATATTTGCAAGTCATATATATGATAAGGACTTAATATTCAGAATATATAAGGAATTCCTACAAGTCAATAACAATAAAACAAGCTGGTTAAAAAGTGGGTAAAGAACTTGAATAGACATTTCCCTAAAGAAGATTTATAAACGGCCAATAAGCATGTGAAAAGGTTCTCAATGACATTATCATTAGGAAAATGGAAATCAAAACCACAATGAGAAACCACTTTACACCCATTAGGATGGTTAATATTAAAAAAACAAATAAAAGATAAAAAGTGTTAGGAAGGTTTTGGAGAAAGTGGAAACCTCATGCACTGCTGGTAGGAATATAAAACGCCCCAGCCACTATGGAAAACAATATGGTGGCATCTCAAGAAAAAATATTAGATGACTCAGCAATTCCACATTTGAGTACCTGACCAAAAGAACTGAAAGTAGAGATTCACAGAGACATTCGTACACCCATGTTCTTAGCAGCATTATCCTCAAAAGACAAAAGGTGGAAGCAATCCAAGTATGTTTTGACACATTAGTGGATAAATACATGTGGTATGTACATACAATGGATTATCACTCAGCCTTAAAAACGAAGGAAATTCTAACATATGCCACAGCACGGATGAATTGTGAATACATTATGCTGAGTGAAAAAAGCCAGTCACAAAAAGACAAACGCTGTGTGAAACCACTAATATGAGAAACCTGGAGTAGTCAAATTCATAGAGACAGAAAGTAGAATGGTGGTTAACTAGGGCTGCGGGACGTGGAGTTCTTGTTCAGTGGGTACAGGGTTTCAGTTCTTTAAGATGAAAAAAATTCTGAAGATGAATGGTGATGGTGGTTGCACAGCAGTGTGAATGTATTTATGCAACTGAACTGTACACTTAAACAGTTAAAATGATAAATTTTATGTTTGTATATTTTATCATCATGTTTAAAAATTAAATAAAATTTTTAAAAATTCACCATTCATTTATCATAAAACTTTCAATAAATTATAAATAGAAGGGAATTTCCACAACTTTATAAAGGACAACCATGAAAACCACAGTCATGCTTAATGGTGAAAGGCTGAATGCTTTCCTCTTAAGATCAGGAAACAGGCTAGGTGTCTACTCTCACAGCATGTATTCAACATTGTAGTGAAGTTTTAGCCAGTTCAATTAAGCAAGAAAAAAAAGTTAAAGGCATACAGATGGGGAAGTAAATATTAAAACATGACTATCTATGTACAAAATCCTAAAGAATCTATGTAGAGCTAGTAAGTATAGCAAGGTCCCAGGATACTAAGTCAATTTTAAAAAGTATATTTCTATCAACTGGCCACCAAAGACTAGAAAATGATATAAATTATAAGCATCCCAAAACATGAAATACTTGGTATAAATTTTACATGAGCAAGAAATGTATACTATAAATTATAAAATACCAATGAGAGACATTAAAGACTTAAATGGATAAATGGATAAATGGATAAATACTATGCTTACAAATTGGAACACTCAATACTGAATATTCAGTTGTCCCCAAATTGATCCATAGATTCCAATCAAAATCATTTCACACATTTTTGAAGAAATTGATAATAAATATGGCTAATTGAATAACTGGATATCAATTTAGAAGAAAACAAACCTCTACCCTTACCTCACATCTATATAAAAAGTTAACTCAAAATAGATCATGTATCTAAATGTGAAGGCTAACACTATAAAACTTTTGGAAGAAAACACAGAAAACCTTTATAAACTTGGTATATGCAAAAATTTCACACACAGAAGTCTGAATCATAAGAGAAAAAATTGACAAACATAAATTTGAGCAAAATTTAAAACTTATGCGCTCTAAAGTATACTATTAAGAAAATGAAAATGCAAGCCACAAATGGAGTGAATACTTTCTCTAAGAAAAGACAAAGGAGCACTATCTGTAATACTTAAAAAAGCACTCTTACACTTTAGTAAGAAAGCAATTTTTTTTAAATGAGGAAGATATTTGAATAGACACTTTACAAACGAAAATATAAGTACATAAAAGTTGCTTTAACACTAAATCATCAGGAAAATTCATATTAAAATCACAAAAAGAGACAGCCATGAGAATGACTAAAACAAAAATAAACTAAAAATACTAAGCGTTGGTGACTATGTGGAGGTACTGGAACTCTCATACATTGTTGCTGAGAATGTAAACCACTTGGCAGTTTCTTATAACATTAAGCATATACTTATTACACAATCCAACAATTCCAAACTTAAGCATTTATCCAACAGAAATAAAAACATATGACTACACAAAACCTGTACAGGTATGTTCATAGCAACTTATTCATAGTAGTCAAAAATTAGAAACAATCTAAATCAATATCAACAGATAAATGGATAAACAAATTGGTATATCAATACTAGGAAATATACTCCTTAATAATAAAAAGGAATCAACTACTCAGATAAGCTACAACATGGATAAATCTCAACAACATTATGCTGAATGAAAGAAGCCAGACAAAAGAGAGTATACTATTATACTCTGTTTAAATGAAATTACAGAAAAGAAAAAGCTAATCTGTGGTGACAGAAAACAGATCAGAGTTGACTAAGACCAGGATTGAGAGAGTGACTGACTATAAAAGGGCAACAGAGAACATTCTGTGATGAAAGAAATGTTTTATTCCTTGATTACAATGGTGGTTATAAGGACATATACACATTAAAACTACCCAACTGTACACTTTAAAAGGGTAAATTTTATTCTACATAAAATTTGCCTCAATAAAGTTGATTTTTAAAAAATAATATTGCAACCACAATAATACATTAGCCTAATTATATGTAATAAAAGTAACAAATTAAAAGAAACATTAAAAGGAAAAACCCACCTAGATCCCACTTTCCTAACAAAGCCTTTTCATTTCTGTGTTCCCTCCTGATCTTAGTGAATGCATATGTACTTTGCACAGCTGTTATCATTTTGTATAAACAATTTTGCATTCAACTTTTTTACATATTTACATTACACACATTCTTTACATTCTTTCATAGGCTATATAAAATGACAATATAATATTTCATCAAGTAGATATAATTTGGTTATTTACTAATGCCTAGACATTTTGGTTACTTCTCACTCTTTCCGATCATAAAAATTATTATAATGAACATCATGTATTAAGATCCTTTCTTAATTTGAATATTGCTTGGGATAAACTCCCAGGAACTATGGCTAACTTTTTTTTCTTTTTCTTTTTCATTTTAGAAGTTATAGTAGAGGGCTAGGGCTACTGTAAAAAAGTACCACAAACTGAGTAGCTTAAAATCACAAAAATTGGGACTTCCCTTGTGGCACAGTGGTTAAAAATCCGCCTACCAATGCAGGGGACATGGGTTCGATCCCTGGTTCGGGAAGATCCCACATGCAGCAGGGCAGCTAGGCCCGTATGCCACAACTACTGAGCCTGCGTTCTAGAGCCTGTGAGCCACAACTACTGAGCTTGACAGCCACAACTACTGAAGCTTGTATGCCTAGAGCCCATGCTCTGCAACAAGAGAAGCCACCACAATGAGAAGCCCACACACCACAACAAATGAGTAGCCCCCCCCCCCGCCACAACTAGAGAAAGCCCGCGTGCAGCAATGAAGACCCAACACAGACAAAAAATAAATAAAATTAAAATAAATAAACTTAAAAAAAAATCACTCCTTGGCTCAAAGAGTATCACCCCAATCTCTAACTTCATCTTCACCTGACATTCTCCCTGTGTGCCTGTCTCTGTGTCCAAATTTTCCCTCTTTATAAGGACACAAGTCATATTGGATTAGGGGCTCACCCTACTCCAGATGACCTCATCTTAACTAATTACATCTGCAATGATCCTACTTGCAAATAAGGTCACATTCTAAGGTACTGGGACTTAGAACTTTAACACATGAATTTGGGGGGAACACAATTCAACCCAAAACAAAATTTATACTTGTTATTAAAAACTCAAAAGGCAGAAAAATATACAATGAAAAGGTGAAGGCCCTTCTCAGTCTCTGAGAACCAAGCCTTTCTAGAGAAGTAATCACTATTAGCACCTTAATTTTTCTAACATTTGAATAACACCTTGGCCTGCCATAAACAGCAACTGGAGCTGTTGATGTACCACAGACTAAATCTAGTATGGCAATTTTTATTCACTATAAATGGTAGAGGGGTAGTCTCTGAACACCGAACATTGAAACTTTTTTTCCCCCTCACTTGTAAGATCTCTGCAGGGTCCCTGGGGCATCTCAGAATCATAGAATCACATATTCCAGAGCTAAAAAAGCAGGAATAGTATGATTTATGCTTAGCTGGTAGCACTATATTTTTTGAATGGGTTTAGAGTCACACCTAGATCCAAAATGGCCTGCCACTTACTAGCCAGTAAATTACTTCTCTAAATCTAAGTCTTCTCATCTATAAAACAGGGTAATAATACCTGCCTTCATGGAGTTGTGAATATTTATTGAGATAATGCATCTAAGGTACATACTAAGCACTCAATTAACAATAACACTATTAATTTAAAAAATTAAAACATTTAAAAATTGTGAAAAAAATAACAAAGATTCACCATCTTAACCATTTTAAATGTACAGTTCAGTAGTGTTAAGTATATTCACATTGTTGTGTAACAGATCTCCAGAACTTTTCTTCTTGCAAAACTGAAACCCTATGCCCTTTAAACAAACCCCCATATCTCTCTCCCCCCACCCCTGTACTTTGTTTCTATGAGTTTGACTACTTTAGATACTTCATGTAAGTGGAATCATATAGTATTTGTTATCCTTTTTTTAAGACAAGGAAATGAGGGTATGTGATTCATAAAAGGTCTCACTAGCAGAGCCAGAACAGATTTGGATTTTCTGATTCTTAAAAGAGTGACTCATTTGAGGTCATTTTTTAGTTCCAGTTGAACTATGAAAGCCTTCTGATAGCCAGAATTTTTATAAGTACTGCTATGTCTACCATAGAGTAAAGGACTATTTTAAACCACAAAGCTTTTAAAAGATCTGGAAATCAAGATTTATGGGTTTAAATATGCCTGGTTCTTTTGCCATGCTGCTAATTTATAGAAACTCCAATGTTGTCAATATTAAACAGAACCAGATCTGATAGGAACAACAGTCAGTAAACTAAGACAAAGTAGACAATCTCTAGGTCAAAAAGAATAAGCCAGTTATAGTTACCAGCTTACAATGCCTGGGTGCTGGGAGGGATGTCAGTCCCCTAAAGAAATACACATGTAGTTTGGGAAACAAATGACCTCAAAACAGATGTAGAGATCATGCTGCCACATGTAGTATAGATATCCACACAGCCCCTCACCAGTGGCTATTCAAATGCCTCCCACTACAGACATTACTGTTTAAATTTGCCCTTCACAGGGACTTATTCCTAAACAGCCCAAGGAGCACCAGCCAGACAATTTAGATTGAAACACAGTGAGCCCATATCTTAGAAACATATATTTTATCTGTAACCCACAGACCTAAAAATTCCAGTCACTCCAGACTAAGGTTGGGGCACAATAAGAGAATTGGGGGGAGGGGTGTGGAATGAGGAGAGAGCTGGGAGTTAGAGAAGGGGATCTGGTTAATGTTCTATTTACTAAGCCAACTCAATTAAAGTTATAGTTTAATGGAAAAGCCAACATGATCATAAAAAAAAATAAAACAAAATAAACAGAAAACATAAAACAGGTCATCCGGAGAACATCACTAAACATCTCAAACATCCTGTTCCTAATTGGCAATAAATGCCTTGATCTGGCCTATTTGAGCAGTGGCAACTTACTAAGAAACAATCTGATACGATTTAGAGTTAAAATGAGCAGAACTCCATCTAAATGAAATCAAAAACAGAAAAACCTAGCCAAAACACAAATGGTATCTCATTTTGCCCCTTCAGAGGAAGCAAATTTTCAATCTGGGAAGTTTAATAATAAGTTCAGTGTATTTCAACTCCCTCAAAACACGGACATATAAAGACAAAAAACATTCACAATTAGACTTCATATATGCAATGAACTGCTGATCACATCAAATGAACTTAAAATACTTGGGAATGAGAATTACAGTGATTTTCCATTTTCCAGAGCCCTGAAAAATCCTAAATATCATATTTATACTGCAAAACTATGAAATGTTGAAAAAACTTTATCAGACTAAATAAAAACATGATATTTAGTAAGGCAGATGCCATTTTGTGGATTTACTTAAGTATTTGCTGAATCCAGCCTACTACCAGACTCCACTGCCCAAACACAGTATGACGGACAGCTCTGGTGGTTTCCAAAACCCCAGGGAACATACATTAACAAAATTATAAAGAAGTTTTCCACACTTTCCCTTTCTCAGTGGCCTGTTCCCCGCCAGTTCTACTCAATAACAGACAGGAAGATAAATGGAAGAGGACTCAATTTGTATTATATTCCCTGCACTATGGTCCCAAGCATGTATAGGGGCAACAAAAAGCAGTGAGGAAGGCAGGAGAGAAGACAGGGTCTCTACATGACACTGTGCTGGAACATGACACAGAAGAGGAATATGGGACACTTGCTGGGATGACCTGATCTCCACCTCCTCACTCTTATATGTTCTTTCTTGGCTTATTTCAGGGATCCTGCCACCTCTGCCCCTTACATTTCTCAGTGAATGGTACTACCATCCACCATGATGCCCAAGTCAGAAACCTAGGAGTTCTCTCTTAGAGGGAAACATATTGCTTAGTCCTCGTATTTCCAGAGAAGATAGAATATCCACCCCACTCCCTAGGAGGGAAGCAGAGAAGGAATACTTTTGGTACATGTGATGGATGTTGTGATGTCACATCTATATCATCCTCAGCTGTCTCTACCTTGCCCAAGATCACACCCCCTTCCCAGAGGTGGCCACACCCCCATGACTGATAGACAGAGAGGTATAAAGGCCCAGTCCTCTTTCCCAAAGCAGAAAAGCTCTGAATGGTCTCCCATCTTTGCCCCTGTAGGCACAGCAGAAGCTTCTGTTGAGACTACATTGAAGCTAATCTTTTCCCTCTGCACAGTCCTGCCTCCTTCCTTTCCCTTCCACAACTGTCACTCCCCCAAACACTCCCTGCACACTAATCTCCATCTCAAAGTCAGATTTCCAGCGAGCCCAAACTATGACATCATCTCTCAATTCCCTCACTCTCTCCTCTCCAGGGAAAGAATTGGTCAATTTGCAAGAAGAAACTAAAAATGCCCAGCACCACACACTGCTCTCCCTGTGTCTTTCTGATTTACCTTACTTGAGAAGGGATGTGATCTGATCTACTGCTGCACCATGCTTAGCCAGGAAGGCTTACTCCCTGCCAGGCAGGCCCTATGGTGGTTCATCTTAGCTGTGACTGGCTGATTTGTCTACCAGATCCAGAGGAGCCCAACTGAACCATAAGCTACATTCTTGAATCTGTTTTAACAGTTAAGGGACAGATGTTTTGATTTCCAACTGTCTACCTCTGATATCTTATATCTCAACTGGTTCCTGTCTCAGGAGAAGACAGAGGTGTTCTTTATTAGTTCCTCCAAAGCTCAACATTATTCTTAACTGCTCTTCTTTCCTTTCCCTAACAACTAATCAGTACCAAGCCCTGCCCTAATACACTCTCAAGTGTATTTTCAACACTAAAGCTACTATCTTATTTATATTTACTGAGGGAATAAATATATTTATTTAGAAAAAAATATACATTTAGGAAATATTCCCTTTTTAGGAGTACTCATATTTTCCTGGCCATGTCCAACCTTCCGTGTGTTCATTCTCTTCTTTCCAAGTGGAAATTGCCTCCACCAATCACCACCACCAGATTTTACCATCTAAAACTGTACTCATTTATTTACTAATTCAGCAAACAATCATCAAATGCTTATGTGCCAGGCACTGTTCTAGGCTTTAGAACAAAGTCTCTGCTCTTATGGAACTTGAAACCAAGTTGGGAGGTAACAGGGAGACAAAAAAAAAATCAGTCTGTCAGGGGATGATCAGCACTAAGAAGAAAAATAGTTCAAAATAAGAAGAGCAAGTGCTTGAGACAGGATGAGAAGGAAGGCCTCTCAGATAAGATGATATTTGAGCTGTGGCCTGAAAAAGGTGTCAGAAGAACCATGTGACTCTCTGGGAAAGAGCTGTGGAAACGCTTGCATAAACTCCAGGGACGGGGTTGCTGGGTACACATGAAGAACAGCAAGGCCAGTATGGCTGGAGTGAAGTGAGAAAATGGGAGAGAAGATCAGAGAGGTCACCTGGGGCCAGGTCATGGAGGGACTCATACCCCAAATACACATTGCATTTCACTCTGAATAATATGGGAAACTGTCAAAAGGTTTTGAGCAGAGGCCCTTTTAAAAAGATCATTTGGACTGAGACTATAGGAGAGCAAGGGTGAAAGCAGGAAGACACACGAGGTATACTGCAGGGGTCCTGATGAGAGGTGATGGTGGCTTGGATGGAGGCAGAAGCATTGAAGCTGGTGAGAAGTAGTCAGATCCTGGATATATTTCATAGATAGTATCAACAGATTTGTTGACAGACTGAAACGCAAGAGGAAAAGAACAGCCACAGATGATTCCAGAGTTTCTTAGTTGAGAAACAGGAAAGATGAAGGTTGCTTTTAACTGGATTAGGGAAGCCTGTAGGAGAAACAAGTTTTGGGGAAAAGATAGGAATTCATTTTGGACAGGTTCAGTATAAGATGCTCATGGACATCCAAGTGCAGATATCAGACAGGCAGTTATGAGTCTGGGGCTCAGAGGAGAGGTTTGACCTAAAGATGTAAGCTTAGGACTTAGTGCGTATGCACACACATATATCTCCCCGTGCCCTCCCCCGGTACAACAATTTATCCCTCTTTCATGGCTCCTTCCACATTTGATCTGGAAACAGATTCATCTCAAAATAAAACAAAAAGTATGATAATCTACAGTTTAGTAAAAAGAGAATGAACAAAATTCTGAATTAAAATTTACTTAATTTTAATCCATTCAGTAGTTTTAAATTTTGTGCCTGTTATAAGCTAGAAATACAATGCTAAACAAAACAGACACAACTCAATTATGTGGAATTTAACATCTGGTAAGCTGACAAATACTGCTTAAACAGTACTTCCTTAATTTTTTTTAGTAATAAAAAAATTTTTTTTAAGTATTCAATTCAGAAAAAATAGAGACTTTTTCAAGGTCACATGAAGAAAATTCTGCCCTCTGTTGTCCCCAGCAGTCTGGAGGACAGCGAATGAGCTCTCCTTCACTGGTTACTACCAATGTCCCGCTCCAGAAAATGCAGACACAGTGCAATCACACATACTGCATGAACTTTGGGCCACTGGCCAGAGCAGGCCAGATGTCATGTAGCACAGAGTCTAAATGCTTTTCACACAAGGGAGTGGTTTTACCAGGTTAAGTCTGTTTTCATGGGTAAGAAGTCTGGAGAAGCACATATCTTGCTTTCTACATTGCATCTGGCCTACGGATGAATAAAAGACCATCATCTCCAGTGCAAAACTGTTTAACCTTAGTAGGAGAATTTTTTTGTTTAACTTTATACCATTTTAAAAATCTGACTTATTATATTCAATTTTAAGCCTGAACCTTTGAATTCTGCAAATTTTAACAAGTACTATTTTTAGAACATTAGTTTACCCTTATGCTTAATTTTTCTGAGATGGTCTACATTGCAATATTTTCAGAAAGTAAAAACCAAGTCCATAAAATATCTAAGTTATGTCAGTTTTCCAAAGGAGGTTGCAAAGAAGCTTTTTAAAAACAATGATTCATCAAATCAAGGTCACACTATATTTGAAAGTTTCAAATGTGGACAAAGAAAGAGGTATACGGCTCATGATTGACTTGAAGAAGAATTTTTATGGAGACGCAAATCAGAGAAAGGGACATTTTAAAAAGAAATTTATATTGGCCAGTCCTTTATTATATGGTAAGCTGTAACATGGGATAAAGGTTATCACATGCGGGCTAGTCTCTCTTTCAGCAAGATCTTGTGGTGACACTTTTTTGGTTTATGCCATTTCAGTCTGCTACTATGTAAATGAGTGTGAGGTGACAATTACATTACAATCTCACTTCAGGACTGTGCAAAACAGTGAAATGAACTAAGGCTAGGAAGGGCCCTAACCGCAACCCAGAGTTTTTCTGCCTATTACCCAATGCACAGGCAGGCAAATATATGGCTGTTAGCATGACCGACACCATTTTGGGCCCTTACAGTTTCTCCTATCCTTTCACTGACTCTACCCAGGACTGTACTGTGCAGTGAATCACTTCTCTGCTGTTAAGGGCTTTGTAGTTTGAACAGATACTGTTTAATAATCATTAGGACTAGGTGGATTCTAGTCCCCGAACAATGATGAAAGCCTTCCCTAACATATTCCCAGAGCCCACAACACTAGTTACTCATTCATAAATCTTGACTTTGGACTGTATATCCTGTTGCCAAGCACCTACCCCCACACCTTCGGTTAACTATAAAATTATCCCCATGTCCCCTCAGCAGAGTGGAGTGGGTCTGCGAATGCTTCCAGATCACTGTCCACCCCATCCGGATCCCACCTGTGAGTAACTTACCCTATACTAAACGGATCCATTGATTCCATGGAGCTGTCTGCCTCGTTTTTCCATCTCAAGATGCGTTCTCAGTTCAGTAGGCACTTTCACTCCCTCCATCTTCCAACAGTGAGACTCCTCCTGGGTCCCCTGGTGTACAGTGCTAGATCCCACAACTCCCACAGAGGCACTTTTGTTCACAGACAGTTGTCAAATTATAGACGCTATGGGGAGACTAAATTGAGGGAAGTCTTATGTCACCATGATGCTGCTGTCAGTCTTTTAAGGACACCTTCTTCAAAACATATCTTCCACAAAGAGTGGTAGTGGTAAAAACAACTATGAATCAAGTATGAATTAAAAGCAACTTTTAAGAAACTAAAAGTATTTCATTAAATTCACTGTTTATTCAGAGTATCCTTTGAATAAATAAGACTTTAACCCAGCTTTGTCCCTGAATTTCACCTTGCCTCTACTGTGTTTTACTAATCACCTCCAGGAAAATGGTATTTTCTCTTTTAAACTACCATTCAAATGTGGACAGAAATTCTTTCCCTAAGTTTTGATATCCCAGCCGCACCAGGCTAGCATTTTCAAATCCAAAATAGCAAAAAAACAAATAACAGTAGAAACTACCAATAACACAGACATCATCATGTTTCCAAAATAACAGTGTCTGTCCCTTGGCTGACCAATTCCTAGTGCACTTGGGCTGCATCAAACCTGCTGTCTGTTTCTTCTGAGTCCCCTGCCTGTCTTACATCTTGCTGTACATACCACCATCATGTCTAATAATACTGGTTTTCTAAAAATGCAGAATGCTCTCTGTAGAATGCCCTGACAATGATATGTTACACTAAAAATAACAAAATGTACAATTTGGGATTCACTCAAGAATCACTTTTTTTCCCTCCGAGTGCACAACATAATGATTCCATATTTCTATACACAGTGAAATGATCACCACAGTAAGTCTAGTTACCATCCATCACCATACATAGTTACAATTTTTTTTCTCATGATAAGGACTTTTAAGATCTACTCTCTTAGCAACTTTCAAATATGCAATATAGTATTATTAACTATAGTCACCATACTATACATTACATCTCCATGACTTATTTTATAATTGGAGATTTGACCTTTTAACCATCTTCACCCTTTTACCAACTCCCCACAACCCCTCCCCTCTGGCAACCACAAATCTATTCTCTGTACCTATGAGCTTGGGCGTTTTTTTGCTTGGGTTTTTAGATTCCACACAAAAGTGAGATCATACAGTACTTGTCTTTCTCTATCTGACTTATTTCCCTTGGCATAATGCCTTCAGGGTCCATCCATGTTTTTTTTCACAAATGGCAAGATTCCATTCTTTTTATGTATGAATAGTATTCCATTATATATATACACACCACATTTTCCATTCATCCATCAATGGACCTTTTGGATGTTTCCATATCTGGGCTGTTGTAAATAATGCTGCGATAAATATGGGGATGTATATGTATTTTCAAGTTAGTTTCTTCATTTTCTTCAAATACCTAGAAGGAGAATTGTTGTGTCATATGCTAGTTCTAGTCGTAACTTTTTGAGGAACCTCGATACTGTATTCCATAGTGGCTGCACAAATTTACATTCCCACTAACAGTGGACAACGGTTCCCTTTTTCCATATCCTCAGTGACATTTGTTATTTGTAGACTTTTTGATAATAGCCATTCTGACAGGTGTGAGGTGATAATCTCATTATGGTTTTGACTTGAGTTTACCTGATGATTAGTGACATTGAGCATCTTTTCATGTGCCTGTTGGCCATCTGTATGTCTTCTTCAGAATAATGCCTATTCAGGTCCTCTGACCTTTCTTTTCTTTTTTTTTTTTTTTTTGCTATTGAGTTCTCTGAGTTTTTAAATGCATTTTGGATATTAGCCCCTTATCAGATATACAGTTTGTAATATTTTCTTCCAGTCAGTAAACTGCCTTTCCATTTTGTTGATGATTTCTTTTGCTGTGCAAAAGCTTTTAGTTTGATGTAGTCCCACTTGTTTGTTTTTGCTTTTGTTGCCTTTGCTTTTGAGGTCAGATCCAAAAAATCATCGCCAAGACTGATGTCAAGGAGCTTACCACATATACTTTCTTCTAGGAGTTTTATGGATTCAGATCTTACCTTGAAGTCTTCAATCCATTTTGAGTTAATTTTGCTGGCCTAGTTTTATTCTTTTGCATGTGGCTGTCCAGTTTCCCCAATACCATTTTTTAAAATTTAAGTACCATTGATTTACAATATTGTGTTACACTGGTGTACAACAAAGTGATTCATTTATACATATATATACATATTCTTTTTCATTTTCTTTTCCATTATAGTTTATTATTGGATATTGAATATAGTTCCCTGTGTTATACGGTAGGAACTTGTTGTTTATTTTATATAGAGTAGTTTGTATCTGCTAATCCCAAACTCCTAATTTATCCCCAACCCCCTTTCTCCTTTGGTAACCATAAGTTTATTTTCTATGTCTGTGAGTCTGTTTCTGTTGTAAATAAGTTCATTTGTGTCATATTTTAGATTCCACATATAAGTGATATATGGTATTTGTCTTTGCCTGACTTTATTTAGTATGATAATCTCTAGGTCCACCCATATTGCTGCCAATGGCATTATTTCATTCTCTTTTATGGCTGAATAGTATTCCATTGTATATAATACCACATCTTCTTTATCCATTCATCTGTCAATGGACATTTACGCTGCTTCCATGTCTTGGCTATTGCAAATAGTGCTGCTATGAACACTAGGGTGCATGTATCTTTTCAAATTATAGTTTTCTCTGGCCTAATACCATTTATTAAAGGAACTTTCCATTCCCTACTGTATATTCTTGGCTCCTTTGTCCTAAATTAATTGACCATGTATGTGGTTCTATTTCTGGGCTCTTTATTCTGTTCCATTGATCTATGTGTCTGTTTTTATATCACTATCACACTGTTTGAATTACTATAGCTTTGTAATATAGTTTGAATAAAGAAGTGTGATCCCTCCAGCTTTGTTCTTTCTCAAGATTTCTTTGGCTATCTGGGGCCTTTTGTGGTTCCATACTAATTTTAGGATTGTTTGTTCTATTTCTGTAAAAAATGCCATTGGAAATTTGATACGGATTACACTGAATCTGTAAATTGCTTTGGGTAGTATGGTCATTTTAACAATATGAATTCTTCCAATCCACGAGCACAGTATATCTTTCCATTTATTTGTACCTTCTTCAATTTCTTTCATTGGTGTCTTATCATTTTCAGTACACATCTTTCGCCTCCTTGGTTAAATTTATTCCTCGGTATTTTATTCTTTTTGATGCAACTGTAAATGGGACTATTTTCTTAATTTCTCTTTCTGATAGTTCATTATTAGTGTATAGAGACACTAATATATTATACTGCATACTGGTTTTGTATTCTGCAACTTTATCGAATTTGTTTATTACAACAGTTTTTGGTGGAGTCTTTAGAGTTTTCTCTATGTAGTATCACGTCATCTGCAAATAGGGACAGTTTTATTTCTTCCTTTCCAATCTGGATGCCTTTTATTTCTCTTTCTTGCCTAATTCCTCTGTCTAGGACTTCCAATACTATGTTGAATAAAAGTGACGAGAGTGGATATCCTTGTCTTGTTCCTTATCTTAGAGAAAAAGCTTTCAGTTTTTCACCACTGAGTATGATGTTAGCTGTGGGCTTGTCATTATATGGCCTTTATTATGTTGAGGCACATTCCCTCTATACCCACTATGTTGAGAGTTTTTATCATAAACGGATGTCAAATTTGACATATGCTTTTCCTGCATCCGTTGAAAGGATCATATGATTTCCACCTTCATTCTGTTAATGTGGTGTATCATACTGACTGATGTGCAGATATTGAACAATCCTGGAATAAATACCACTTCATCATGGTATACAATCCTTTCAATGTATTCTTGAATTCAGTTTGTTAATATTATGTTGAGGATATTTGTATCTATATTCATCAGGGATATTGACCTGTAATTTTCTTTTCTGTGGTGTCCTTATCTGGTTTTGATATCAGCGTAATGCTGGTCTCATAAAATGAGTTGGGAAGCATTACCTCCTCTTCTATTTTTTGGTAACTGATTGGTATCAATTCTTCTTTAAATGTTTAGTAGAATTCACCAGTGAAGCCATCTGGTTCTAGACTTTTGATTGTTGGGAGGATTTTGATTACTGATTCAATCTTCTTACTAGTAATTGGTCTATTCAGATTTTCCATTTCTTCATGATTAAGTGTTGATAGGTGGTATGTTTCTAGGAATGTATCCATTTCTTCTAGGTTGTCCATTTTATTGGTGTATAATTGTTCATAGTGGTCTCTTATGATCCTTTGCATTTTTTGTGGTTATCAGTTGTAACATCTCCTCTTTCATTTCTCATTTTATTTATTTGAGCTCTCCCCTTTTTTCTTGGTGAGTCTAGCTAACAGTTTATCTTTTCAAAGAAGCAGCTCTTAGTTTCATTGATCTTTTCTATTGCCTTTTGAGTCTCTATTTCATTTATTTTCTCTCTGATCTTTGTTATTTCCTTCCTTCTACTAACTTTGGGCTTTGTTTTATTCTTCTTTTTCCAGTTACTTGAGGTGTAAGTTAGATTGTTTATTTCAGATTTTTCTTGATTCTTGAGCTAGGCATGAATCACTATGAACTTCCTTCTTGGAACTGTTTTTGCTGTATCCCATACATTTTGGTATGTTGTATTTCCATTTTCATTTTTCTCAAAGTATTTTATTGATTTCCCTTTTCATTTCTTTGTCAGTCCTTTGGTTGTTCAGTAGCAGGTTGTTTAATCTCCACATTTTTGTGATTTTTCCAGTTTTATTCTTGTAATTGATTTCTAGTTTCATACCATTGTGGTAAAAAAAAAGTCCTTAATATAATTTCCATCTTCCTAAATTTGTTAAGACTTGGTTTTTGGCCTAACATATAATCTATCCTCGAGAAAGTTGTAGGTGCACCTGAGGAGCAGATCTTCTGCTTTTGGATGGAATGTTCTATATACATCTATTAAGTCTATCTGGTCTAAAGTGTCATTTAAGGTTGATGTTTCCATATTGATTTTCTGTCTAGATGATCTATCCATTGATGTGAGTGGGGTATTAAAGTTCTCTAATATTATTGGATTGCTGTCTATTTCTCCCTTTAGGTCTGTTAATATTTGCTTTACATATTTAGGTGCTCCTATGTTGACTACATAAATATTTACAAATGTAATACCCTCTTGTTGGATTGATCCCTTTACTGTTATTTAATGCCCTTGTCTTTTATTATAGTGTTTGTTTTAAAGTCTATTTTATCTGATATAAGTATAGCTACTCTAGGTTTCTTTTATCTAAAGTGAGTCTCTTGTAGGCAGCATATAGATTATTATTATTATTACTGTTTTTGGCTGCATTGGGTCTTCATTGCTGTGCACAGGCTTTCTCTAGTTGCGGCCAGTGGTGGCTACTCTTCGTTGGGGTGTGCAGGCTTCTCATCGTGGTGACTTCTCTTGTTACGGAGCCCAGGCTCTAGGCACATGGGCTTCAGTTGTTGCGGCTCGTGGGCTCTAGAGCACAGCCTCAGTAGTTGTGGCGCATGGGCTTAGTTGCTCTGTGGCATGTGGGATCTTCCCAGACCAGGGATCAAACCTGTGTCCCCTGCATTGGCAGCAGGATTCTTAACCATTGTGCTACCAGGGAAGTCCTGGTCTTATTTTTTTTAACCCATTTAGCTACTTTGTCTTTTTAGGGAATTTTAGTCCATTTACATTTAAAGAAATTATTGATATGTATGTACCTATTGATAGGTATGTACTTATTGCCATTTTATTAACTGTTTTCTGACTGTTTTGTAGTTCTTCTCTTCCTTTCTTCTTCTCTTGCTCTCTTCCTTTGTGGTTTGATGACTTTCTTTAGTGGTATGCTTAGATTCCTTTCTCATTAATTTTTGGGTATATACTATTGGTTTCTGCTTTGGGGTTACCATGAGACTTACATGTAACACTTATATTTATAACAGTATATTTTAAGTTGAAAACAACTTAAGTTTGAATGCACTAAAGCTCTACATTTTTACTCTCCCCCAACACATTTTATATATCTTATTACATCTTTTTATCTTGTGTATCACTTTAAAGATAAAGATTCTCCTTTTACCTTTAACTTTAGACATTTTAATCATAATGTGTCTTGGTGTGGATCTCTTTGGGTTCATCTTATTTGGAATTCTCTGGGTTTCCTGAATCTGGATGTCTGTTTCCTTCCCCAGGTTAGGGAAGTTTGCAGTCATACTTCTTCAAATAAGTTTTCTCTCCCTTTCTCTCCCTCTTCTCCTTCTGGGACCCCTATAAAGTGAATGTATTCTGCCTGATGTTGTCTCATAGTTCCTTAACCTATCTTTACTTTTTAAAATCCTTTTTTGTTTTGCTGCTCTGTTTGGGTGAGTTCCACTGCCCTGATTTCAAGATCACTGATCCTTCCATCTGCTTCATCTAGACTCCTGGTGAACCCCTCTACTGTATTTTTCAGTTCAGATTATTGTATTCTTTGGCTCTGTAATTTTAGTTTGGTACTTTCTTTAATCTTCTTCCTTTTTGTTGAAGTTCTCACTGTGTTCATCCATGCTTCCCCCAAGTTTGTTGATCAACTTTATGACCATTATTTTGAACTCTTTATCAGGAGTTACTGATAATTACTTATCTATGTTTCACTAAGGTTTTTCTTTTTTTTTTCCCTGAGGTTTTACTTGGTTCTTTCATTTAGAACATATTCCTCTGTTTTCTTCATTTTGCATGACTCTCTATGTTTCTATGTATTAGATGAAACAGCTACCTTCCCAGTGAAGGAGTGGCCTTGTTAGGAGGTTCACCTTCATTCAACCTTGCCTTAGCAATGGTTGTGTCTTGGACCTTTGTGATTGTCCAAGCAGCCTATTTTATTTTTAACAGCTTCTAGAGCTTAAGCATGTGCCAAGACCTGTCAGTGTCCCAACAAGAGGGATCTCAGTCAGCACCTAGTTTAAGGCTAGAGGCCAGACCTACAAGTAAAAGCTTTTAAAGTATGCAAATATATACAGTTGTATGGGACCCCAATCGTAAACTCTGGTGGTCTCTAGACTAGGCAATCTGGAAATGTCCAATTGTTAAAGTCTGTGAGACTCAGGAACACAAGCTCCAATGGCCACCAGAGCCAGGCAATCAATGAGTGTCCCCCATGTGGCAGCTGCAAAAACTGGGGAACCAGAGGGCAGGAAGGTAGAGCCCACCTTCTGAGGTCCCTAGAAAGGTTAACAGTCATCAATGAGATGTATGTTTAATTAGAAGCCTGCCCCTCACGCTGCAGCTATGATGATGAGCTTATAGGCCTCTTTCACAGGAAGACTGATCTCCTGGGTCTGTTGCCTCTTCCTGGTGGAGGACGGTAGCTGTTTAAGAAGTCTTTCTCTGTTGGTTACAGTCCTGTGGGATCTGTGAGTATAAGCCATGATGACCTCCAGAGCCAGATGATATACAGGTGTCCCCTGGCAACAGCTACAAAAAAAAATCAGGGCACCAGACTAGGGAATTAGCTCCTTTCTGGGAGATACCAGCAAGCTGTAGCAAGGCAGAGGGGGAGCTCAGTGACTCATCCACCAGCCTCTGTTCCCTGAGTATTCCACAAGCCTCGAGGAGTGTGCCAGACTAGAAGCCTGCCCCTCAAGCCAAAGCTTCTGGGCATGCAAATAGGCTTCTTTACCAGAAAGATGGGAGTTGTGTTTCAGTCTGCTATCTATGCAGTGCCCTTGGCGTGGCAGACTGCCAAGAACTGTCTCTCCAACTGTTACAGTCCCATGGGACCCAAGATGGACCCCCACCATCCTTCAGAGCCAGGCACTCAAGGGGTGTCCCTCAGCTATGGTTGCAAAAACTGGGGCACCAGGTATATAAAAACCTGGGCACCAGGCATGTGTAAAAGCTCCCCTCCAAGAGATACTGGCACTGTGGAGCATGGCAGAGGGAGAGCACAAAAGATGGCCTGCACTAAGGAAAAAAGAAAAAAGGAAAAAACTAAGCAAAACTAAAAAACCACTGTTTATTAGATTCCAACAGAGAGAAAACTTAGGGGAAAAGCAAAAAAAAGAAAAAGAAATTATACCTCTAAATTTATTTTTCTTTGCCTGAATATTGAGATCAGACCATCATATTCATTTAGAGGCAAAGTCTTTGTTAAGCTTAGGGACAGCAAAGTTTAACACACAATGTTATAATATAATATATAATTATTATAATATAATATAACCAAAAATCAGAATATATGATATATCTACCAGACAAAATGTTTAAAATTATAACTTTTCCCCAAAACCTAGGCCATTCAGTTCTATACCTTTGCACCAACATGATAAATGGTCTTAGGGGCCTGAGCTTCAAAGTCACACAGATCTGGATTTGAACTGCAGCCCCACCACTTACTCACTGTGTACTTTTGAACAAGCTCCTTAATCTCTCTGTGTCTTCATTTCCTCATCTATTAAAATAGGGCCAATAATACCTCCCTGACAGAGTTGCTATGAGGCTTACATGAGATCATCTATGAGAAGTACCTAGTACAAGGCCTTTCCCATAGGAGATGCTCACTCCTTCACCTCACAGGACACTGTTTACGTGCAGCAGTGACAGACACATAAAAGATACACTAAAAATCCCAGAAAGTATTTATGAAAAAAAAAGTATCATAAAAACTGAAAAAGAATTAATGAGATAGATACAAAAGTAAAATATTTAGTACTTAATAGGACACACATCCACCAAAGGGCATAAAGGGCAAAGAAAAATCAAGAGGTCAGTATATAAAACAGGTAAAGAGAAGGAGGAAAAATGTTCTGATGGAGAAAACAAGTGACAAGGTAAAGAGTGTCTTCAGTGGATGGAAGTGCATAAGATGACAATAAGAAGGAGAAGCAAACACAAGGACAGATGTTCAGGTCCCAGGTACTGCACACCAAAACATATTAAGAAAAACAAAAACTACATATATGATAAGTTCTACTACCATTAAAAGGAGTGAAATAGAGCCAGGGTAAAGGAAGACCCTCTCAATGGTCCCCCAGAGACCTCTCAGTGCAGCGGCCCTGGGTCTACTCCTCGGCAGGGCAGGAAATCTGAGAAGCAGCACACTGAACACAGTGAGGCTTCTCACACACTGACCCATGCTGGCAAAACTTATAGGAAATGATATATAGTTCAGACCAACAATTTACTGATTATAACAAGAAATATATTTTTCCATTTGAAGAGAATACTTAATGGTTTACTCTTCAGGATATGAGGAATACCAATTTTAAAAACTAGTAAAAACTAAGATTGGTAAAAATCAAAGTATCATTGGTCATTCAACAACAATCATATATCCAGCAAATATTTATTGAGCACTGACAGTATATGGTAGACACAAAGCTACATAAGCTTCAGCTACAAGGATTACTATGACACTGCCCTGCTCTTGACCATGGTAAAAGATACCTATAATACAATTACTTTCAGTATGAAAGACTAAGAAATATAGCTACCATGCAAACAGAGCAATCCTACTTCAGGAGAACTAGGGAAAGGAAAGGGACAAATAAGCTGGATATTTTAAATTACCTTTCAAATATGAGCTTTCTAGAAAAACAAGGGTTGAAAACCATTCCAAGAAGAGGAAAAGGAATATGCAAAGTACAAATCTGTGAAAATGTTTGCCATATATGGAACCAATGTGGTAAGATCCTAGGATGTAGTAAGATCCTGAGATGGCCTTCCTGGTGTGTGGGGTGCAGACAATGGGAAATGGCAGGATATGAGGATTGAGAAAAGGTTGAGAAAAGCTGCATATACCAAGGTAGCATGTGGATTTTGTCAATTAGACTAGTAGTCACTAAACTTGGGGATGTGCAAGCCAACTTGTGTATAAGATAATCCACTGAGTTGTGAAAAAAAGTTAGAATTTTTATATAAAAGAAAAAATTAAGCTTTAGTAAGATTTCATAAATGGATCAACCCTGCAGCCTCATTCAATCTTCACATAAGGTGGTCATGTGTCACAAACTGTCCAAGTGGTATCTTGAAGAAAGAGTAGTGGTTCTACCACATGCAGGGAACCCTCAGGCTTTCGTTCACTTTCAGGATATACATTACAGTTTCTACAGGACCAGCAAGGAAGATGTACTGAGTATACTATTTAACTAAAGTAACCATCAAATGGACACATTGCTTAAAAAGATTCTTGCAAAGAAGTCAGAGATTAAAGATAATACTATCAAGGCAACAAAAGCTGGAAACTAGGAAATGATAGAGCTGACACTTCTATTCCCACTGTGAACTATTCATCAGCCTCATTAAGAGAATAAGCTAATAAGAGGTCAGCAAAAATTTTTCAAAATTATCAGGAAGACCATTTAAAATAACGAATTTATAGACCTTAATAAGAATTCATTCACTCTTTCAAAATTTTACTGTGCAGGTATTGTTCAATTTGCTAACAGTTAAAAAGCTGATAACAAGCAATTTTGCCCTAAGGGTACAGTGTTCACTGAGAGTCTCACCAATTGATTGATTATAATGTCAGTCAAAATCCCAACAAGTCATTTTGTTTTGGGGTGAAACTTGACAAACAGATTCTAAAATCTATATAATGGTAATGCAAAGTTCAATCATCAGTCAAGATGATTTGATGATTTTTTTTGACAAAAAAAAAAAAACCAAGCTGCAAGGACTGCCTCCTTGATAGTAAGACACTTAGAAGGCCACATGAACGAAGACAATGTGGCATTGGCATAAAGATACTGTTTTAGTGGGGAATCTCCAGAGAAAAAGAACTAACAGGAGATTATATAGATACATATAGAGAGACTTATTATAAGGAATTGGCTTACTTAATTATGGAGGCAAGCTGAAGACCCAGGAAAGCTGATAGTTTAGTTCTAGTCCAAATTTGAGGGCCTGAAACAAGGAAAGCCAATGGTTTCTGAAGGCTGGCCAACTCAATACCTAGGAAGGTCCAATGTTTTAGTTTGAGTCTGAAGGCAGGGGAAAAACTCAGGCCCCAGTGCAAGCCCTGTCAAGCAGAAGGAATTCTCTTACTCATGGAAGAGTTCAGCCTTTTTGTTCTACTCAGCCCTTCAACTAACTGGATGAGGCCCACGCACATGAGGTAGGGTAACTGCTTTATTCAGTCTATTGATTTATATGTTAATCTCATCTAAAAATACTCTCGCAGAAACATCCAGAAAAATGTTTGACCAAATATCTGGGCACCCTATGGCCCATTCAAGTTGACACATAAAATTAAGCATCGCAGATAGACAATGAGAACATTGGAGACATTTAGGATCAAACCTGCACATAAAAAGACATTTGATTTATGGTACTTCCCTGGTGGTCCAGTGGGTAAGACTCCGCGCTCCCAATGTAGGGGGCCCGGGCTCGATCCCTGGTCAGGTAACTAGATCTCACATGCATGCCACAACTAAGAAGTCCCCATGCCGCAACTAAGACCAGGCGCTGCATAAATAAATAAATACTTTAAAATTTTTTTTTAAAAAGACATTTGATTTATGATGAAGGTAGCACCACAGCTCAGTGAGGAAAAAAGACTTTTCAATGATGGTGTTGCGACAATGGGGTATCCATGTGGAAGCAAAGTGAAAATGAACTCCTACCTTAGACCACACAATGAAACAGTTACACGTAGATCACAGACCTAAATGGGGAAGGCAAACCAATATACTTTTAGAAGATAACGTGAAAGGTCTTCATGACCCTAAAGTGGGGATAAGTTTTCTTAAATAAGATACAAAGTTATTAACCACAAAGGAAAAGACTGATAAATCTGACAACAATAAAATTTTAAATGTC
Source organism: Balaenoptera musculus (assembly GCF_009873245.2). Classification (NCBI taxonomy): domain Eukaryota; kingdom Metazoa; phylum Chordata; class Mammalia; order Artiodactyla; family Balaenopteridae; genus Balaenoptera; species Balaenoptera musculus. Next base: position 29,357,499 of record NC_045790.1, on the reverse strand, counting down.
TTTCTTAAAAGAAGGTAAGACAGGTACTTCAGAGGCCAGCCCAAGCCCATGTTGTTACCTGTGATTCTGACTGACTGGCTACATTGTGACTGGAGGTCCCAATGACCCCCTCCAACTCAGGATGCTAATCCCAAGTCCAGATTATTACCTGTACTTCTGACCAACTGGCTAAATCAGAGGTTCCCACAACCCCCTCACTGGGTTCAATTAATTTGTTAGAGTGGCTCACAGAATTCAAGAAACCCACTTACATACTAGATTACTGATTTCTTATAAAAGAATATTAAAGGATACAAGTCAACAGTCAGATGAAGAGATGCATAGGGCAAGGTCCCAAACAGAGAAGCTTCTGTCCTTATACAGCTTGGGGTCTGTCAAGGTGGCATGCAGAAACATTCTGCTTCCCCCATGTGGAAGCTCTCTGAAAAGGGGCCAAAAAGCGGTCCTTTGGGTTTTTATTGAGGCTTCATTATATAGTCATGATTGACTAAATCACTGGCTAACGGCAACTGATTCAACCTCAAGCCCCTCTCCCCTCGCAGGAAACCAGACGGTGGGACTGAAAGTTCCAACCCTCTACTCACAAGGTTGGTTCTCCTGTCAAGCAGCCCTCATCCTCAGGTGCCCTCCAAAAGTCACCTTATTAACATAACACAAGACACCTTTTATCACTCTCAACACTTAGGCGATTCCAAGAGTTTTGGCAGCTGTGAGCTGCCAGGAACTGCAGACGGAGACCAAATATAAATAAAAAATATATTTTGGTCATCTGAATGACCAAATATATATTTCTTATAAATCACAATATCTCAAATACATACTGCATTATTCCATTTTTACCAAGATAAAATAACAGGCCAAACTGCATAATTAAGTGGTAAAACCATAAAGCAATGTAAATAAAAGTCAGGCTAGTAGTAACTGCTAGCAAGGCACATAAGGGCATATAAATAGGAAGGGGCACTTGGGAGCTTCTAGGAGGGAGACAATGTTCCATTCTATTTCCTGACCTGGGTGGTAGTTGAAAGGGTATTTATTTGCAACAATTTGTTAAGCTTGGCATTTATGCTTCATGCACTTTTCTGCATGTTGGTTAGATTTTGTAATTTAAAAGGGTTTTTTTTGTTTTAATCCTAAAGAATGAAGTAGAGGACTGAAGCAATACAGGAACATCTGGATATTGCTTACTACTGCATTTAAAGGGAATAAAGATTGAATAAAACCCTTCTGACTGATCTCCACTCCTGGTATTCTGCCATTCTTTTCTCATCAGAATAAAATATAATACTGGTATGGTCTTGCCCAAAGAAGATAAGTAGTTGCTAAATTTGGCAGGCCCAGAGACCTTCCCTTTGGATTATAAACTCTGAGAACAGACTGTCTTTAGATCCACTACTGTATCCTCAGCTTCTTTAATAGTGCCAGGCAAACAGTAGGTTCTCAAAAAGCATCTGTTCAATGGATTCACTGGTAAAACTAAGTTTTTCAAGAACCAAATATTCCAAAAAGATGTGAAAGAGTCCTGTGACTTCAACCAGTCTCTAAGGGCTGTAAGAGGAGCCATAGAGGTGGTGTTATTTGACAGTACATTTGAGGTTACTAGTAAGACTCCAAAAAAATTAATGTATTTCCAATATAACATATTAACAAAGGCTAACATATGGCAAGCATCAAACAATTTCTAGGACAGGTGTGGAATTTGCCTCTGCGCCATCTTCCATTGGATGCTGTTTGTGCCGTCATTGGAGGGCTGGCAAGATGACGGAGTAGAAGGATGTGAGCTCACCCCTTCCTACAAAAACACCAAAATCACAACTAACTGCTGAAAGACCACTGACAAAAAAAACACTGAAACCTGACAAGAAAGATACCCTACATCCAAAGACAAAAAAAGAAGCCACAAGATGGTAGGGGGGGCACAATCACGATAAAATCAAATCCCATACCCACCTGGTGGGCAACCCACAAACTGGAAAATAATTACACCACAGAAGTTCTCCCACAGGAGTGAAAGTCCTGAGCCCCACGTCAGGCTTCCCAGCCTGGGGGTCTGGCAACAGGAGGAGGAACCCCCAGAGAATTGGTTTTGAAGGCCAGTGGGGTTTGACTGAAGGAATTCCACAGGACTGGGGGAAAAAGAAACTCCACTCTTGGGGGGCTCACACAAGGTCCCATGCTCACCAGGACCCAGGGAACAAAGTAGTGACCTCATAAGAGACTGGGCCAAACCTACCTGCTAGTATTGGATGGTCTCCTGCAGAGGCAAGGGATGGATGTGGCTCACTGAGGGGGAAAAAGACACTGGCAGCAGAGTTCCGGTGAGTACTCATTGGCGTGAGCCTTCCTGGAGGTCACCATTTCCTCCCCAAGGCCTAGCCCTACCCAACAGCCTGTAGGCTCCAGTGCTGGGCACCTCAGGCCAAACAACAAACAGGGCGGGAACATAGCCCCACCCATCAGCAGTTAGGCTGCTTAAAGTCTTCCCGAGCATGGCCCTGCTCACCAGAGGGACAAGACCCAGATCCACCCACCAGTGGGCAGTAATCAGACCCTCCCAACAAGAATCCGGCACAAGCCTCTTAGATAGCCTCATCCACCAAAGGGCAGACAGCAGAAGCAAGAAGAACTACAATTCTGCAGCCTGCGGAACAGAAACCGCAATCACAGAAAGTTAGACGAAAAAAGACGGCAGAGGAACATGTCCTACATGAAGGAACAAGATAAAACCCCAGAAGAACTAAGTGAAGTGGAGATAGGCTATCTACCGGAAGAAGAATTCAGAGTAATGATAGTGAAGATGATATAAGATCTCGGAAAAACAAAGGAGGCAGAGTTTGAGAAGATGCAAGAAATGTTTAACAGAGACCTAGAAGAACTAAAGCACAAACAAACAGAGATGAACAACACAATAATTGAAATGAAAAATACAGTAGAAAGAATCAATAGCATAGTAACTGAGGCAGAAGAACGGATAAGTGAGCTGGAAGACAGAACGGTGGAAATCACTGCCGCAGAAGAGTATAAAAAGAATGGAAAGAAATGAAGACAGTCTAAGAGACCTCTGGGACAACATTAAATGCACCAACATTTGCATTACAGGGTTCCCAGAAGGAGAAGAGGGAGAGAAAGGGCCTGAGAAAATATTTGAAGAGATAATAACAGAAAACTTCCCTAAAATGGGAAAGGAAACAGTCACCCAAGTCCAGGAAGTGCAGAGAGTCCCAGGCAGGATAAACCCAAGGAGGAACATGCCAAGACACATAGTAATCAAACTGACAAAAGTTAAAACAAAGAAAAAATATTAAAAGCAACAAATAACATACAAGAGAATTCCCATAAGGTTATCAGCTGATTTCTCAGCAGAAACTCTGCAGGCCAGAAGGGAGTGGCACGATACCTTTAAAGTGATGAAAGGGAAGAAACTGCAACCAAAAATACTCTATCCAGCAAGGCTCTCATTCAGATTCGACAGAGAAATCAAAACCTTTACAGACAAACAAAAGCTAAGAGAATTCAGCACCACCAGACCAGCTTTGCAACAAATGCTAAAAAACTTCTCTAAGCGGAAAAGAAAAGCCCACTACTAGAAAGAAGAAAATTATGAATGGAAAAGCTCACTGGTAAAGGCAAGCATAAAGTAAAGGTAGGAAATCATCTGCACAGAAATATGATATCAAAACCAGCAATTGTGAGAAGAGAGCACAAATGTTGGATATTGGAAATGCATTTGAAATTAAAAGACCAGCAACTTAAAACAATCTTGTTTATATATAGACTGTTATATCAAAATCTCATGGTAAAAGCAAACTGAAAATCTACAATAGATATGCATTTCTTTAAATGTAAATGGATCAAATGCTCCAACCAACAGACACATACTGGCTGAATGGATACAAAAACAAGACCAATATATATGCTGTCTACAAGAGATGCACTTCAGATCTAGGGACACATACAGACTGAAAGTGAGGGAATGGAAAAAGGTATTCCAGGCAAATGAAAATCAAAAGAAAGCTGGAATAGCAATACAGACAAAATAGACTTTAAAATAAAAACTGTTACAAGAAACAAAAAAGGACACTACATAATGATCAAAGGATCAATCCAAGAAGATATAACAGTTGTAAATATATATGCACCCCGACATAGGAACACCCCAATATATAACAGAACAGCCATAAAAGGAGAAATCTACAGTAACACAATAATAGTGGGAGGCTTTATTTATTTCTTTGTTTGTTTGTTTATTTTTATTGGAGTAGAGTTGCTTTACACTGCTGTGTCAGTTTCTGCTGTACAGCAAAGTGAATCAGCCATACGTATACATATATCCCCTCTTTTTTGGATTTCCTTCCCGTTAAGGTCACCACAGAGTAGAATAGAATTCACCGAGTAGAATTCCCTGTGCTATACAGTGAGATCTCATTAGCTTTCCATTTTATACACAGTAGTGTATGTATGTCAATCCCAATCTCCCAATTCATCTCACCCCCTCTTTTTCCCCCTTGTATCCATAAGTTTGTTCTTTACATCTGTGTCTCTATTTCTGCTTTGCAAATAAGACCATCTATACCATTTTTCTAGATTCCAATAGTGGGGGAATTTAACACCCCACTTGAATCAATGGACAGGTCATCCAGACAGAGGATCAATAAGGAGACACAGGCCTTAAATGTCACATTAGACCAGATGGACTTTATCGATATTTATAAAGCATTCCATCCAAAAGTAGCAGAATACACATTCTTCTCAAGTGCACATGAAGCATTCTCCAGGACTGATCACATGCTGGGACACAAAGCAAGCCTTAGTAAATTTAAGAAAACTGACATCATATCAAGCATCTTTTCTGACCACAATGCTCAGAAATTAGAAATCAACTACAAGAAAAAAATCGTAAAAACACAAACACATGGAGGCTAAACAATATGCTACTAAACAACCAATGGATCACTGAAGAAATCAAAGAGGAAATCAAAAAATACCTAGAGACAAATGAAAACAAAAGCACAACAATCTAAAACCTATGGGACGCAGCAAAAGCAGTTCTAAGAGGGAAGTGTATAGCAATATAATCTTACCTCAGGAAACAAGAAAAGTCACAAACAACCTAACCTTACACCTAAAGCAATTAGAGAAAGAAGAACAAACAAAACCCAAAGTTAGTAGAAGGAAAGAAAACATAAAGATCAGAGCAGAAATAAATGAAATAGAAACGAAGAAAACAATAGCAAAAGTGCATGAATAAAAGCCGGTTCTTTGAAAAGATAATCAAATTAGCGAGACTCATCAAGAAAAAAAGGGAGAAGGCCCAAATCAATAAAATTAGAAATGAAAAACAAGAAGTTACAATGGACCCCACAGAAATACAAAGGATCATAAAAGACTACTACAAGCAAGTATATGCCAATAAAACTGACAACCTAGAAGAAACGGACAAATTCTTAGAAAGGTACAAGCTCCCAAAACTGAACCAAAAAGAAACAGAAAATATGAACAGACCAATCACAAGTACTGAAATTGAAACTGTGATTTTAAAACTCCCAAAAAACAAAAGTCCCAGACCAGATAGCTTCAGAGGCAAATTCTATCATACATTTAGAAAAGAGCTAACACCTATCCTTCTGAAACTATTCCAAAAATTGCAGAGGAAGGAGTACTCCCAAACTCATTCTATGAGGATACCATCACCCTGATACCAAAACCAGACAAAGATACTACAAAAAAAGAAAATTACAGGCCAATATCACTGATGAACAGATGCAAAAATCTTCAACAAAATACTAGCAATCTGAATCCAACAATACATTAAAAGAATCATACACAATAATGATCAAGTGGGATTTATCCCAGGGATGCAAGGATTTTTCATTATCTGCAAATCAATCAGTGTGATACACCACATCAACAAACTGAAGAATAAAAACCATATGATCATCTCAATAGATGCAGAAAAAGGCTGTGACAAAATTCAACACCAATTTATGATAAAAACTCTCTAGAAAGTGGGCATAGAGGGAACATACCTCAACATAATAATGGCCACATATGACAAACCATAAAAAGAATTAAAAAGAATGAAATTATGCCATTTGAAGCAACATGGATGGACCTGGAAAATTATAAATGATCACATTAATAATTTTTATATTGATTACATATTTAAATAATGGTATTTTGGATATACTGGGTTAAATAAAATAATCATTAAAATTAGTCTCAACTTTTTCTTTTTACATTTCTTCAAGCAGCTGCTAGAAAACTGAAAATTATCTATGTAGAATGTACTTTGTTTCTATTGGACAGTGGCATGCTATAGCATTCGATATAAATGACCACTCATTCCTTCTTAAAATGCTGCTGCTTTTCTCCTCCTTCTTCTTGGACTCCCCCTTTCTAGTGTGCAGTGTAACTTATTCTTCCACTCACTCCTTAAATGCCAGTGTCTCCCAAGGTTGTCCCTAGGCCCTTTCCCGTCCTCACACAGGTACTTTCCTTGGGTGATCTCACCCTCACGCATGGCTCCCACTGGTCCTGTACCCTGAGGACTGTCAACCCTCTGTGCAAATCAGCCCCTCTCCTGAAAACACTAAGTTCAACTCCACCTACACCTAAGTACACCTGCACTTAATTTGCCGTTACATCCTTACATATTTACCTTATTAATATCATAAATCTGGTCCTTCTTTTCCATTTCATTCAGGCCTTCATGATTTCTCACTTTTATCACTACAACTGCTTCGAAAGTGCTATCCCTGGCACCTTCCAAAGCAACTTCCTTTTGCTGGTAAGTTTCTAAAATTCACACCTGGCCACATGATTTCTCTATTTAAAATACTTCGGTGGTTTCCCCACTGCCTTCAGGTTAAAAGAAAAACTTCTTATAATCATACATAAGGCTTTATGGTTCATCATCAACCCTATAAAATCCCAAGCTCAGGGATATCTAAGCACCTGCAGCTTCCTGAACACAGCATTTGCTTCTTCACCACCATTCTTTGCACATGCTCTTTTTGCTGGCAGGAATATCGTTCCTAAAACTCTATCCCTGTTCTCTTAGTCATCCTTCAAAACTCAGCTGATATATCATCTCTCCCAGGAAACATCTCCAAACCATCAAGTCTGAACAAGTGTCCCTCCTCTGCGTCACCATCATCCCTATACACAGCTCTACCAATAACCCAATGACACTGCCCTAGAATGACCTGGTTACTAGTCTGTAAACTCTCTGAAGGTAGGAATTAAGTGTTTTAACTTTACCTCCCTGTGCTACACTTAATGAGTACCTATTTATTAAATGGACACAATATTAAACAAGGGAAACCCACAGAATAAACTGCAAGGCTAGAAACTTAAAACTAGGCTAATATAAGTCACGAGTTAAATGAAGAAAGTTAACCTAATCACTCTAAAAAACACTTTATTAGATGGCCTATTTCTGGACTTAATGAGCTAGCCAATAAAAATATATATCCTAAATAATCACTAAAATAGCAAATACTCAACAAAAGCAATAATTTAAAAAATTGAAAACTAAATATGTTATTCTATTTCTATAGCCTTGTTTTTCATACCTTTTCTTCCCTAATTCTACTTATCAGTTCCTTCCTTCAGCTCTTTAACTTTCCTTCCAGTTAAATGTTGCATTTTTTCCTTCCCTCGCCCAATCCTTTTCACTTCTACTGTCCCTCCAATTCTTCTTTTAATCTAACAAAAATGCAAATACTGTCTTTGTCATCTCTGTCAGCAATTCTGTATAAAACAAAGGAATGGTAAAAAGCAGTGAACGGAATGATATCACCAGTCAGATTGGTAGACAAAACCATATGCATTAATCTGGGTGGTTGGTTTCGTAATACTAAGCAGCTAATCTAGACCATATGCATAGTAAGTGCAGTCTGACAGGCATCAGCAAGTCCTTGAGGTTACTGCAGCAGGACAGTGGGGGGTAAGAGAAAAGACCAGCCAACTTGCTGGTGGTGAGGGCAGCTACAGCACAGCCTTACAACATTCTCCTATTTGTGCCCACCATTCAAGAGGAAGCAGACACAGGGGGAATTCAGGAAGCTGTCAGCTATCTGGACTAGCACGGTCAGGTAACCGATTTGACGGTGTTTGCAGCATTAGCCAACCAGCCCTAGATGCTAGTCTGAGCACACTGGCCAGGGTACCAACTTTAGGACACAAAATAAAGACTGCTGCTCCCTGGGCACTTCTGAATTTTAGTTTTACTACAGAATAGATTCTGAGAGAGGCAGAGAAGTACCTGAAGAGAAATTATGTAAGTATTTAAAGTAGGTTGGTAGGAAGAAACAATTGTTAGAAGGAAGGAGAGTACATTATTTTAATTACCTGAGAGTAACTTTCTAAAACCACTCAACATTAGTTCTTGCAGGCATGGGGAAGTTCACCCTGAGGACCTATCTCTTAAGGAATTCACAATCAAACAGAAATGAAATCTCTTGTAAAGCTTTACAAGTTTAACAGTGAAGGATGTGTTTGAAAAAGTTTCTGGACTGTCAAAGCAGCACCTTTATTGAATTCAAAGCAGTATAGTGCAAGATTTACTTTTACCCGTGTCCAGGAGTTAAGTTTCGATTCTCCAGAATTCTGTGGATCTTTCTTAATCAGACAACACAAGCACCATATTAGAATTTTTTGGCTTTCATCTGCAAAAAGGAAAACTAAAATGAGTAGGTTTTATCAAATAGAAAGAAAAGATAATCAGTAGAAAATTTGTAACATTATATACTAAAGGAAATATATTTATTATATTTTAGGAAAATCACAAACTACTAAGTTCATAGAACAAGCATCCAGGACCATGTGTGAAACTTTGTGGTTTTTTTCCTTCTTGTGGGTTCAGGATCACTTATGCTTAGCCCTTGTGAGGTCAATTCTCTTTCTGTCACAGCAGCAATTTTTAAAGCCAAAAGAGAATGATGGAAAGAACTAAAAGAACTAGCTTTTTCAAGATCAGTTCTTTATTTTATATTCAAACCATTAGTAATTTCAACCTTTTTAAGGCAGTATCACTGCTATAAGCAGTAGTCGATATTTCTGATTTAATCTAATTGGCCAAAATACCCCCACTTAAATAAATTTAACAAAAAGAATTGTTTTAAAATACATTCTTGGGCTTCCCTGGTGGCGCAGCGGTTGAGAATCTGCCTGCCAATGCAGGGGACACGGGTTCAAGCCCTGGTCTGGGAAGATCCCACATGCCGTGGAGCAGCTGGGCGCGTGAGCCACAACTACTGAGCCTGCGCGTCTGAAGCCTGTGCTCCGCAACAAGAGAGGCCGCGATAGTGAGAGGCCCGCGCACCGCGATGAGGAGTGGCCCCCGCTCGCCGCAGCTGGAGAAAGCCCTCGCATGGAAGCGAAGACCCAACACAGCCAAAAATAAATAAATAAAAATTTTTAAAAAAATTTAAAAAAAAATAAAAAAATAAAAATTATAAAACACATTCTTTTTAATACCAAATGGTTTGGATAAAATAGAAGCCTTTTACATGCTCCTAATTCTTTACTCTAAAATGTAAAACTTTACTAAATATGTGATAACAATGCTGACCTTTGAAATCTATTTGCCTAGAACATCTACTTGGTAAGCCATTTTCTCTTTCCTCCTTTGGTAACTAAGTCCATTCAAGTTGGAGATTCTATAACACAACTGAGAAGCAAAAATGAGACCTAAAAACTGAAGATGTCAGTACCTGAACTAGAACCAAGCTACTATGGACTTTACCACAAGGCCATGGAGGTGACGCTGAGGAAACCCAGCACCTGGAATCACTCCTCTGCAGGATCACCTGATGCTCTTTACTTTGTTATCTACTGCAATTTCATAAACACAGCATTTCTAAGGGCTTCATTAACAAGAAATAAGGAGAATACAAACTACAGTAAGCTATCTCGGCATTTTCAACCACAAACCAAAGGACCCTGATAGTAATTTTAAATCCATTTTCCCCCCATAAACTTAGGCTCTCCTAATAACTAACATCTCTGAACAAACTTTATCAGGGGTTATCCTGAGGGATATTCCTATTTTTCCTAGCTTTTATGAGCTCAAATACATCACTGGCTTGCCTGAAATCAGTTCATTGCAAGAATCACATAATTTAACCGCTGGAGATCCTAGGGTTCTTCAGGTTGAACCAATGCCCCTGATTAAAAATCTGATTGTTGTACTTTCTATGTTTTAAATATCAGAAGAAATTATAACTATCTGCATGTCACAAGTGTGACAAACACATCTAATGATATGCTTATGTAAGCAGCTTCCCATGTTATACAGAATGCAACCTGATGGGGAGCATTTCCAAAAATCAGACACTCACCACTAAAGAGAAAAAAGACAGAAAATGTTAATTATGGAGTGTAAATCTAAAAGAATCCAAAAGATAGGAGTTTTCCCCAGATGCTGAGTGACTCTGCACATTTAGTTCAACAAGCATATTATTTTTTACTTTTCTCTCAAAAAGAAAAAGAAGAGCAAGAGTAACTTGCCCCCAGCCTTTATTCCTTTGCCCAGAGTCAATGCACTGAAATGCACTACTAATGAGCTTACTTTGTTTTAGGGATTTAAAGATGCAAGCCATCACCTATTATTCATGAATGCCACCAGCACTGTCTACAGGGGATGGCATCTGTCAGGCTCCTCCCTAGAGGCTCAGACATCGGAGCTGGAGCACTGGGGATAGAAAACTGCCTGGGATTCATCATGCAGACAGTCATTAGTGCAAAGCACTCATCTAAAAATGAGTGTAAGGGAAAGGAATATACCAACATATATTTGCCACCTAATATTTTATTTTTTGATATCTTGAACTGAAAGCTCAAATGAAAGCTAAATTAATTCTTTAAATTAATTCTATAGTTTAAAAGTGTGATGGCAGCATTTTTTTTAGACAATAAATATTTGTTTTAAGCTGCCAAGTTTGGGGGCAAACTCTCACACAGTAATAAAAAGCATGAGGAAAACAGGTTATAGCTATAATATGTTAATCATAAGTTCAGACCTAGAACCTACCAGCCAGAACTCCAAGGAGGTGAAGGCAGTAATTTTATGGAGAGAACACCACTGAATAAAAGGTGTTTTTTCCCTTTCTATTACCTCTTTTTTCTCTTCCCTTTGCAGAGGCTTTTAATTTCCAAATCCTTCCTCGTCCTCCTTCCTTATTATCCTTATTTCTGATCCTATTCTCATTTACTTACTTCTTTCCTTGATGGAAATTGTTTACTTTTACTGTACTTAAAAAATAATTTTGATATTACAAAACCATAAGAAAAGATCCTTTCCTGGAAGAAAGTGCCCAACTAGTGAAACAACAGTGGCAACACAGGCAAGATTTGATTACTCATGAGTTCTGTGCCTGTCAGTCTCCTCTACGAGCTCAAAACCAAATGCATACCTCAAACAGGAAACTGAAATTTAATGGGCAGTTCAAATGGTAACACAGGCATTTAAACAGAAAGAGATGGAGAATTTGTTTCTGGTTGATAGAGGGGGCCAAAGCAATGGAGATTAGGTGCTAAGGAAAGATCACAGACAGATACAAGTCTAAATCCACAGGGATAAATCAGTCCAGCCTCTCACTTTTACAAATAAAGAATCGGAGACCCAGTGAGTTCTGTGGCTTGCCTTAGAAAATCCTATCTCATCTATTTTCCTCCAAAAGTCAGCACCCACAAAACCTCCCCTGTGAAACTCTCCTTCCCCTCAGCAACTTATTCAAAGCTCCACAGTACCAACCATCATCCTGACTCTGGCTGATCTCCTTAGGTTTCCTTTTTCCCTGACTGGAAGCTCCTAGAGGGCAGAAATTGTGAGCCATGTTCTCCTAGGGCTTGACATTAAAAAAAAAAAAAAAAAATAGTGACTATATACATTCACATGAAGCTGGCTGGTGGTAAAGCCAGGACTGGAACATTTCAACCACAGTGGTACAATCCATGGGGGCAGATCATTACAACAATATGGGCTTTAGAGGAGTAGGATCCTGGATTTTATTAGTTGTGTATTCTGAGAAAAGTGACATATTTAGGCTAATCCATAAATACCTATCCTGCAAGCCTATCAAGAACTCAATTAGACCCACTATGCAATCCATAGAGAATAGTGCTCAGCACAAAGTGAGCAATGCCCCTCATTCTACTTCAATTCTACAACCCAAACTTTCCCACATTTTAACATTTCTCAATTAAGGATGTGTCCCAAATCCACTAGGTACATTTAAAGGGCATATTATTTCTTTTTTCTAAAAAGTGGTTATTCAATCCATGAAGTATCTAACAATGAGTGATGCCTTTAAATGGAGGAAATCCAACAGTTTCTTTTCCTTTCTCCTGCCATCAACAGCATTGGCCTAGCTCAATGTTTTTCACACTTTTGGTCACGACGTATAGGTGGATTGTAAAATCAGTTTTGGGTCATAAAAATGGTATAGTGAATATGAATTGCGCATAATAAAAGCAAGCATTTTTCCATGAAATGTGTGGGTGTATGTGTATAACTGTATGTATGCATATATACACATGTATAGAAAATGTATTTCTGGTCAAAGGTTTTTTGAGAAACACTGGCCTAGTTGAAATATATAAATTTAGGGCAGGTAAGCATGGCCCTGGTAGGCAAACACAGTGATGGCTTTGCCATTTTAGATCAAGAACTTGAACAAGCTAAGTGGGTAAAGGAGGAAGCGTCAACTTAAGGGGGAGGAGGAAGCAAGAGGCATTAAGTGAAGAGGAAAAGGAATAGAATGAAGATGGGGGTGGAGCCAGTAAGTTTGAGTATATGCAGTGCACCCATGCATGTATGCTCATGGAACCAAATGCAAATGTTGTCCCTTCCCCACCTAGTTCAAGCTCCTTCTAACGACTTAGAACAGGCTAGGAAAGAGATACTGTATAATTCTCTAAACATCAAAAGGGAATATTCATATTATTTTTGATTCTACTATCATTATATTATGCAATTAGTCTCTGACTTTAAAAATATGAAAAGTAAGTATTACATTAGCTAACAATATAGTCAAATCAAGGCAATAAACCTCCACTATATATCTTCAGATGTGCCTATTCACCCTCTGCTAAGCTCTGGGACAACAAAGAGAACTAAAACCACAGTTCCTGCTCTTGAGAGGCGTTCAGTCTTCCAGGGCATCAGACAGGCAAACCAACAATTACATAGCAGGGTAGTAAGTGTTTTAATTAAGGGAGATACTGGCAGCTATGCACACACTAAGAAAGGTTCCTAACTCAGCCCTAGCAAGGCTATTTCGAAGAAGATTTGAGGACATGAGATGAGAACAGAGTTCCAGGCAAAAAGAACTGCATGTCGCAGGCCCAGACATCAAGCACTGTTAGTAATTTAAACTGTCTACAATGCATGTGGTATAGCTGTGGAGGATTAAACAGGAAATGAGGCTAGACAGGTAGGCAGGAGGTCAGTGAAGGGACACCTCCCCCAAAGTATCCCCAAATTCCTCTTAACCTTGGGTAAAACCAAACTGTCACCCCTAAATAACGGCAGAGTCATGGCAGGATTCAAACACTGAAGAATTTTACACATGGAAAACGGCGTGTGAGTTAATATGAAATTGCAAAACAAAGAAATTATTTCATTATTATAACCATTTTACACTGAATTAAAAATGAGGTTATAACAGTCATCTGGGAGTTTCTACCCTCTAATCAAGGAGTTCTATTCTCCTACACATCTGCATGTATGTGTTTGCTTGTGTGTGTTTATCTATATACACATACACAAACATATATGGACAACAATAAAGGATGCCTTCTTTGTAATGGAACAAGGAATATATTTGGTAAGTTGTTTCATGAAAAATAAGAGAAAGGCTTATAATTTAAAGTTCTGTGTTTTGTTAAACAATGCAAAGATTAAAATTATCATTAGAAGTTTGTATTTTGAGAGGACATGCTTTGGATTCTTACCATATGCTAAGATAAAAGGATTCCAGCAAGTTTTTGCCAACAGTTGACCAATTGTGGGGAATCTTTCAATAATTGCATTTGAATCCTATAAAAGAAAATTATGTTTTGGTCAGTAAAAGGACACTACACAACTCAGAAAAGCCTGAACTGCCATTTTAGGTTGAGGGAGCTTGAATGTTTCTTGTTTAGCATATATTTTAGAAAAGTAGGGGGAGAAAAAGGTTAGAGAAGATCTTTAGGTAAGTAATTCTAATAAAGTTTAACAAGCAATCACCATACTTCATCCTTAAACCAGGCCACCAAAACTAAGAAGTACAACAAGTTTAGGTAAAATCAATATTATTGCAGAATTAACTTTATTTTACTCATATTTAAGTCAAGAAAGGCCACTTTATCTAAAAAATAACAAAGACTGCATAATAGTGAAAAAAAATTATAGGTGATTAATATCTATGTAACACCATATGTTCATCCTGGGTTTTTTTTTCTAACATAATAAGAGAAGTTCCTGAGTCAGCTCCAGTAGCACTATCTCAAAGAAGGTTTAGCAGGACAAGAACTCTGGAACTTGTAAAAAGAAATAAAAGCAGCCAAAGCATATAGATATATATCTCTGTTTATTACTATTTTGATTACTATATGCTAAATGACATCATACTTGTCTGCAACGACCTAAAACCTGACACAAAAAACAATCAACCAAATAGAAAACAGCTTAAGATTAAAAAATACACTTGCTGTTGTACACTTGGCCCTTTCCCACTTCTTTACCTTTCAAGAAAGTTAAAAAATAAGACCAAACTGGGCTAACATGCACATAAGCTGAAATGATAAGCATTTCCTACTGCTGAAGCAATAAATTCTTCACATTCGTCTGAGCATCAAGGTCAGTCTTGGACTTTCTGGAATCACTTTAAGGTCAAGTTACAAAAGTCTCATTGCCAAAAAACAATTTTAAAAGTTAGCATTAGTTGTTCATACAGACAGTATCTTTTCTTCTACTTTCTAAAGACATGTGAACTCATATCATCACTATGAATTATTCTTCAAATTTCCTACTTGCTTCTTTGATTAAGGAAAGAAAAGTATAACACAAGAACACCTACATTAAATGACAATTTTGCTTTTCATTTTGAAATTAGAAAATAAGTATAAACAAATAATATTTTCATATTATGAAAATACATTAATTCACAAAAATACCTATTGCAATGAAAATAAGAAATCTTATGTCAAAATGAAAAAATACCAAATTTTGAACACAATAACTTATACAATAATAGTGAAGACGCTCATAATCTTAATATCCACAAGAAAAGTCTACTTAAAATATTTATAAAGAAGAGATCTTAACATTTATCATCTCTTATTAGAGCCCACTTTAGAAGAGGGCTGAGAAAAGAGTAAGCATTTCAGCAAACCCTTCAATATTTAAGAGATACAAAGGCCTTTAAAAGAAACCCAATTATTACCTGACAAGTGTCAAAGTCTTGTTTATTTAAAAACAACTTGATTGGTCGGGAAGTCTCATGTGACAATATAACTAATCAAGAAAGAAAAGACTGAAGTCATAATGAATCAGACACTAGGAAACCACATCCTGTCTGCAATATTTACAGGTAATTTGTCTGTCTAATCCTTCAATACGTTAGGTCAATAGCACAAGTCCCTGGACTGCATTCAGGCTTAATAAAATCTGGTAAAGAGTTCCTGATGTCACAAAATAACCTTATTATTTTGGTCCACTACTCACCATCTCTTTCAAGGCTTCATACAACTGCCTCAGGAACTCCTGGAACTGAGGCAGGTGAAGACAGGTGTCTTGTTGGGTTTCCAAAGTGGATGCCTGGTCCCATACGGAAAGCTTCCGCATCCAAAACTGAAAATCAGAAGGAAGGCCTACTGAATCTTGAGCCATCTCAGAAAAAGGGAAAAGGTGATGTACCTTCACAGTGGTTTGTCACACACTGAAGGAAACAGTGAACACACATCGAATCTATAAGAAAGGGGGAAAGAAATGAAACATTTAAAAAAGGATCTTTTATCAATGCCTTCATAACCACTGATGAGTGAAAGGAGGATTACAAGGGACCAAAATAGCATGCCTTCTGTGAAGTCATCTTTGAGTTATTTTAAAATGTGTCACCCAGCTGTATCTCCAATTTTTACCATCTGAACTTTTTATCATGAGTAATATCATTACACTAAAAGTCATTATACCTCCACAGGCACATGCTAATTATGTACAAAAAGCACAGCTGATAATACTTTATATCTTCTTTTTAAGATTGAGCTATTTTTAAATGTTCTGAATATGAAGTTCATTTGAGTATTTTAATGTAATGGGAAATCAAAAACATCCATGGGAGTTTCATAATAGTCTATGCCTAAGAAATGTTTTTGAAGTTCTTATGTTTTATATGTACTTCTGGCTTCTCATTTAGGTGTAAAAAAAATCTCTATGCATTACTGTCTAATGAATTTTCTTCCTAGTTTCTCAATTCTGAGAAAAGAGTAAAATAATTCATTCCACATGCACCAATTTGAACAATCTGCTTAATTTAGTTAATGACTGCTGTATATGCTTGGTCTCCATTCACAAGAAGAAATCATATTTTGGTAAAATAAGATAAACTCCAATTGTTGAGGAGATATGCCAGTCCTAAGTGACAGAAAATAAAAACTCATAAACTTGACTTACCACATCTGAAGTACATGTTAAAAAGAATAGTGGAGTTACATGCAGAGTGAGTGAGTACCTCAGGCAGAGATAGGTAAATAAACTCCAGGTGCCTCACCACCATCCCAGCTCCTTGCCATCCACACCCATGGGAAGCATACTGGGCAAAGAAGGGAAGGCTGCTTCTCAACAGGTGCAGGCTTTTACAGACTCATAGTTTCCTGGGGCAGGGATAATACTCAGCTATCTAATTTCAAAAGATTACTCTGCAAGTGGTAAGTGAGTTTAAATCTTCAACAGCGATAATTAACAGATAAAGTGCTCCCAATTAAATGCCAATAACATCAACAATGGAGGTTTTCATTACTAAACAGGAAAATAAGAAAAAAAATAGGAAGATTGTACAATTTTGCTGCAGTGCAAAAAAAAATCTAGACCAGGAAGATGAATGTTTTAAAATAGTACTAAAAATTTAGCTCTGAAAAGTACCATAAAATTTTTTTAAAGTTTAATTATAGAGGGAATATATGCATACTGTCAAATGGCACATACATAAGTCAAAAATCTAGACGTCTGATTCCTCTTTCTCTATCTTCTTCATCCAAGCCACCACCAATACCTGTCAATTCTACCTCTAAAATAAATATATGTGATTTCATTTGACCTCATTCACTTCTCTCCATTTCCACTACTGCCATCCCATCCCATTCCTGTCCATTTCTTCCCTAGAGTCTTCTATCTGGTCCTACCTATTCATCTCCAGTTCATTTTCTACACTGTCAACAAAAACAACTTTCCCAAATGTAAATCAGACCTAGTACACTCCTGCTTAAAACCCCCTTCAATACATTCCTTGGAAGGAAATCTCAACCCCCTACAGAAAAGATACCAGCTCCTTACCAGAGTCTCCAAGGCCTTGTAAAACATAGCTCCAGCACACCCTCCCACGTCCTATGTTGCCTCTCCCCAGCTGACCAGAGTCCACTGCAGGCCTTTCATCTGTTTACCAACACACCAAACCCTCCTTCCAGGCCTTTCTGCTGATGCCTCCACAGCTCTGAGCACATCGGTTAATTACCCTGGGCATTTATTTGTTCACTCAGTTATTATTGCCTCTACCGGTACATGCATTCTCTGTCTTCCTTGAATTTAGCCCAGGCCTGGAAAATACTCAATAAATGTTGAATGAGGAAATATTTTTCAAAGTATAGTTCTAAGCTAAATGTTATAACAAAATGCTTTTCCAGGTAGAGCAATTTAATTTTTAAAAGGTAACTCCCCCCAAAAAGAAATTTTGAAGGTATTTTATGTTATCTATGTAAAACTTAATTATTAATATTCCATTTTATAAATATAGTAATAGCTTACATATTCATATAATTACTATGCTCTTGGCAATATATTAAATACCTTATGCATACTAGCTAATTTGATCCTCACAACAACCCTATGAAATGGGTATGTACTACTATTCTCATTTTACAGAAGCACAGACAGATTATGCAATTGCCCAAAGAAAGATTATGTAAAAGCCAAAGGAAGTAACTGTTAGTAAGTAGCAAGGCTATGGTTGTGGAATTTGAATTCAGACTTCAGCCCTGAAGTCTGTGCCCTTAAACAAAGAAATAAACTGAAGAAACAAAGTGATGAATTTCTAACATGTTTCATATGGCTCTACATGTAAGTCAGCTTAGATATTTGGGGACATCAAATTGAAGAACTTTTTGATAGAAGAGACAAGAAACTATTTTATTTTAACAAAATTAAAAACAACCTTTAGTTTAGCAATGGAAATGCATCTGATTGTTTTAAATGGAAAAAGCTTTAGGGATCATGCAGTGCAGTGGTCCTGGACGCTCTATTTCACAGCCTATCTGGGGAGTGGGGGCAGTGGGAGTAGGGAGATGATAGTGGTTGTGAAACAGGTGGTGCCCTGGTTGTGATGGTAGCAGTGGAGGTGCTGCTGGCATTTACTGTCCAAGAGCCAAGGATGCTGAACACACTGCAATGCACTGGGACAGCAGCTCAAAAAGGACAATGGTCTTCCCCCAAAGGCCAACGATGCCCCTGCTGAGAAATGCTGACCTAATCTGCACACTCTAGAATGGGCATCTGTTGGTTTTGCCTGTTTACCATTCCTCCTCCATTTTTAGTTATAACACCTTACTTTTCCTTTAGCAAAGTATCTCCACTATATTCCCCAAGTCTTGGCAGGTCCATTAATCAAGGTACCTATGCCATCAGTCAAGGGGTGAGATGATGATTCAAATTAGGCAAACTAGACTCTCTACTGGGACTCTGAATGTTGAGCAGATTGCCATAAAGGTGGAACTAAGTCATTCAAAGATTCTCTTAGTCTAGATCCCTATGTCGTCTTCTTAACAAGGTATGACTTTTCAGCTTTCTCTTTAATTCCGTCAGCTACCCAGGGGCCGTCTAATAATTTTTTTTTTTTTTTTTTGCTTAAATTAACCACTCTTGGTTTCTGTGATTTTCAATAAAAGAACACAAACTGATATAGTCTGATGTTATACAGTATCGGATACAAACTGATACCAGATAGTGGGCTGCAGACAACAGACCTTTGGAGGAAGGAGGGGAATTTAGAACTGCTACTGGGCCAAGTCAGGTAAAATGACAGTGAAACTTCTGTTCCTATTAGGGAACTGGAAACCAGAAGTCCATGGAAGAAGAAGGTAATACAGATCAATGAGGTATCACCCTCACACAGGGGTCCTGAATCATTATACTCTTCTAGAAGGAATGGCCAAGTGAAACCACTTGACTATCAAAAAAAAAAAAAAAGGCACATCTGATGACTTGCAGAGAACCTCACTCCCCAGCTGAGGGGCCAATGGGTCTTAGTCAGTGATATTAGGCTGTCAAAAACGTAATCAAATGGTGACTCCAACTCAAGGTGTACTTTTAGATATGAATCCTAACTGGGGCAAATTAATACCACCCTTGCCACCTAGAATACAGTTACGAAGCTGGTAAATGCATTTCTCCATGGGGATAAACTGAGGACATGAGAAAGCAGGTGACTTTCACCTGACTCAAAGATATCAACTCCAGATACAGCACATTACACTGGTCTACCATATTGAAGATACCAGGCTGATCAAAGTAGGAAGATACGGGTGCCTTGTTTGTATTCCATATGGTGGGATATAAATCCCATGAACATACAGGGCCTGCCACTTCAGGAAGTTTCTTGTAATCCAATGGTCTGTGGTCCGGTCAGGATATGCCCTTTAAAATGAGGATACACAAGAATCTAGTACCAGTGGTTGCCTCCATTGTGGAGACCTAAGTAGATGGATAATAAGTGCAGGAAAGGAAATGTCCTTTTCTGTACTTTTACTGTACACCTTTTTGCACCTTTTCAATTTAATGCCATGTGTACTAGTTACTGACTCAAAATTAATAATAATAAACAAACAAAAAAGAAAGTGAATGATAACTGCTATACCTTACACCTGCTAAGAAGCAAAATGCTTGGCTGATACCTCTGGGATTCTGAAGGTAACATATACTACATGGGTTTTAGACCATTTATCTGCTTCTACCCACTTGCCTGGCAAGGAGAAAACACGGGTAGGCCCAGAGGACTAATCACTACACAGCTTATCTGTCCATACTGAAGTGCTCTGCCACTCAGCTACGACCCAGCAGATCCTACACTCTTTAAAGCTTGTGTGGAAGATCTGGATTCTGGAAAAACCTTATGGCAGGCCTCAGTGACTGGACTGATCTTCCAAGCCACAAAGCTGGGTGTACCCAGCAGCACTCTATCATCATGTGCAAATTATGCCTGCTTGGTCAAAATGCATGAGTGAGGTTTTTGGATGCTATCTGTATATGTCTTGCTTACTATGTCATATAATTTTTAAAAATTCCCTTCTCTTTCATTTTCCCCTCTCCTACTACTGCATATATAAAGTATATTATTAGTAGATAAATTTGCTTAAATCTATAATTTACAGATAATAACAAAGATGGGAAAAGGAACTGACATTATCCAGAACTTCTGGACTTGAAGCCAGATGCATTAACTAGGCATTACTTTGAATTACCTCCCTTTTTGGAAGGAAGAGAAAGCTAAATTATGTTAGTGGAAAGTGTTTTAAAAATTCTGTGTATGGAAAGCAATAGGTTTGAATGTCTTGAGTAACCAACAAGAGACAGTGGGCATATCTGTTGTTTTTGCCCGCCTAACACCCTTTTCCTGTTCTTTTAATATACAGTCAGTGCTCCCTATCCACAGGTTCTGCATCTGTGGATGGAAATTTTTTTTAATTTCAGAAGGTTCCAAAAAATTTGCCATGCACCCACTACTATTTACAAAGCATTTATCTTGTATTTACAACTATTTACACAGCATTTATTGTATTAGGTATTGTAAGTAATCTAGAAATGATGTAAACTATATGGGAGAATGTGTGTAGGTTATATGCAAATATTATGCCACTTTATATAAGGGAATTGAGCATCTGTGGATTTTGGTATCTGCGGGGGTCCTGGAATAAACCCCCTGCAGATATCGAGGGACAACTGTATACGCACCCCACTTATGCTCTGAAAAACTGCCCTTCTTTTCCGTATAGTTTTAATGAGACTGGTTTGCCTCCTCAGAAGTGGAAGAGTTAACACAATTCTAACAGACAAAACTAACAGCTAAGGAATACACTATACAAATAAAATGAGTTTATGCCCTTTTTATCTGACATAAACCGTAGACTTTCACCCATTAAGGAGAGTACTTTATGATGATCTCACTTAAAACACAAATTGTGTGGCACAAGTGAAATTCTGTTTATGATGTTTTCTTTTTTTTTTTTTTGGTACTGTTCAGTGAGTATTTTTTAGTATACAAAAAAAAGTAAACAGCCAAATGAATCCTATGTACCCTTTAAACAGTTCAAACAATTATCAAGATTTTCCATTTTTAAAGCAAATCACAGATACCATATCACTTTACTCAAAATACCTTGATTTGTGTCTCTTTTTTATAAAGACTTAAAATAGAAGAAACTTAACTACAATATCTCTTTCATATCCAATAAAGCCAACAATGATATCATCTAATAGCCCTTCTATGTTCAAATTTCTTAAAAACTTCCCTTTATATTTGGATCATTTATATTCGGATCCAAACAAGACCCACACATTGAATGTAGTCAATATTGATATTTCTCCTTTAATCTGTAACAAAATGATGTAAAAAAAAAAGGCTTCTCTAATCTGTAACAAGTACCCCTCTTTCATTTTTTTTTAACCTCTTCATATCATTTATCCCCGGGAAAAACCAACACATTTGACCTACAGAATCTCTCACATTTGTGCATTTAGCATTTCTTGTGGTGGTCTTTAACATGTTTTGCTCTCTCTTCTATACTGCTTGCAAACTGATAGGTAGACCTAGAGGTTTCATTAGATTCAGAGTTAGTTCTTTTGCAAGAATACTTCGTTTGTGGTGGTGTGTTCTTTGAATCAAATCAGAAGTAACATAATATTTGGTTGTCTCGTGTATCATAATGTTGAAACTGATCAGTGGTTTCAGGTACTGTCAAACAAATCCATCCATTATAAAGTTCACCACCACCTTTTCTCTAACGGTTTTAGGATCTTCTGATGATCATTTTAGGTCCATGAGAGGTTGAAAAATAGTGATTTTTCTAATTTTATCCATTCTCCTGCTTTTATGATGCTTCCTGACGTACAGAAGTTTCACATTTTTAGGTAGTCAGGTTAACAATCTTACCATTGGAACTCCGATGTATATCTCTCCAATCCTGTGAAATTGCCAAAAGTTCTGCTAACTTCTCTCACTTTTAGTAGTACAGGCCCTCTTCTAGGTTCTTGGTCTCTCCCAGCTTCTCAAGAAATGACAAATGCCCTGAGGTTGAAAAGCTGCTGTGAAATGTCTGGTCAGAACTTTGCACCTCCCTTCATCCCAAGATCTTAACCCCTTGAGTCATGAGTACCTTCATAGTCCTCCAGTATCTTCCAAATATGTTTTATCTGGCTTTTCTAGCCACTCTAAAATAGCTGGAGGTAAAGTCTATAATAAGTTCTCTTGATTAACCAGGATAGGTGAGGTAGAAAAAAGTATGATACAGACTATTTAATGCAAACATACTTTCTTTAAAATTGCACCCAATTTCAGTTCTATTTCAGACTACATAGTTGAGACCAACCTTCCTGCTGAAAGTTATTCTATAAGGCTACATGAAATATAAAAACATAATTCAAAAATCACCAAAGAAACAGCAAGATAGTGCGGAATTTTCAGAGAAAGATCTTGGCACATAAGGTGGCACAGGCCTAGGGAGGCTTTTCTGATCCTGAAGAGGTAGTTTAAAGACAAAGCAGCAATTCTAACAGCCTTGCTAAAGAGTAAAAGTAGGAGGCCAGGCCTGTCAACATGAGGTCCTGGTAAACCACCCCACATTGAGGACTGCACCCACAGAGGTCCACCCTGAGAGTATGGGTGACCCAGAAGTAAACCAGCCTGCATACAGACTACAGCCTAACTATGAAACTGGAACTGAATTAAGGTGGTCCCAGGTCGCTAGTGCTGCTAGGTACCTGCAAGATGCAAACAAAATTCCTCTCTGGAGAAAAATAACATCATCATACCTTTCTAATTATTTCTGAAAATAATTTTTCAAATCCAACAAAATTAAATAATTAAAGACAGGCACACAGGAAGAAAAGAACACATGAACAAGAACCCAAAAACAATGGACAAGAACAACAACAAAAAACCCCAAAACAGAGAGGTACTCAAGATAGTTCAAAAACTAGACAAAAACTATAAAGTAACGAAGAGGGTCCCTTGTGAAGATAAAAGCCAAAATTTCATCAAGGAACTGAAAACTATTAAAAAAATGACCCTGTAGATGAAAAACAAACAAACAAACAAAAAAGCAGGAATTCCAGAACTAAAGAAAAACTGAAATTAAGAATTCAACAGATGGGTTTAACAGCTAATTAAACACAGTTGAAAAGGGATTTGATAAACCTTGAAGATACATTAGAAGAAACTATCCAGAATTCAACATGGAAAGTAAAGACAATGGAAAAATACAGAAGAATGGATAAGATACACAGAAATACAGTGAGAAAAAGCTAGAAAACCTATCTTCAATGCAATGAAAGGAAGAAAGGACCAACCTAGAATACTACGCCAAGCTAAAATACTCTTCAGGAATAAAGGTAAAATAAAGCCCTTTTGACACACTGAAAGAATCTGTCACCAGTAAACCTGCTCTAAAGGATGCTCTTCAGGCAGATGGAAAATGATTCCAGATGGAAGTCTAGAGATGTCAGAAGAAATGAAAAAACAATAAAAAATGATAAATACATGTGAAATTTTAAATTAACACTTATGATATAAAATAAGAATAGTATTATTGGGGTTTTATACATATATATACTGAAATTAAAATATACAAAACAATAGTACATATGCCAGGAGAATGACAGACTTAAAGAGTTCTAAAGTCCTTGCATTTTCCAGGAAAAGGAGGATAAAAGTGTTAACATTCGACTTTAATAATTCAAAAAAGCATACCATAATTTCTAGGCTATCGACTAATGGAAGAATAAAAGACAGTATATAATTTCCAAGTTATCAGGGGGGAAAAATTCATAGTAAAAAACACTTAACCCCCAAAAGGGCAAGACTGGAGAGAAAAGGAATATAGAATAGACAAAATAAATAAAAAGCACACAATAAGATGGTAGATTTAAACTCAAATATATCAGTAATTATATAATATGCAAATAGATTAAATTCTACAAGTAAAAACCAAAGATTATCAGTTTTGAATTTTTTAAAAAGCTAAATGTTGTTACAAAAGACACATCTAAAACATAAGGATATAGGGATTACAGACAGGTTAAAAGAAGAATAGGGAAAAAAATGCCATGTTAACTGAACCAAAAGAATCAAATAGAGAGGGTGGGAGGGAGGCACAAGCAGGAGGGGATATGGGGATATACGTATACATATAACTGATTCACTTTGTTATACAGCAGAAACTAACACAACATTGTAAAGCAATTATACTCCAATAAAGATGTTAAAAAAGGAAAATCAAATAGTTTCAATTTAAACACACTTTGGGGCAAAAAGCATTACTAGAGGTAAACAGAATCACTTCATAATGATAAAATGTTTAATTTACCAGGAATATGTGACAATTTAAGTCTGCATGTACATAATAACATGGGATGTAGAACAACATATAAAGCTTAAAATATAACACAGAAATTAACATAACTTACAATGAAAAATAATAAATTCCAATCATAGCAGGAAATTTTCACACACTTCTCTCAGTAAATCATAGGATAATCAGACAAAAATCCATGAATTACAAGTTTTCCCTCAAAGCGCACTCTAAGCTTATGTGTTTATGTACATTAGTAGAATGCTCATAGCAGTATTATTCATAATAGACCTAAATTGAAAACAACCTATATGCCAATCAAAAGTATTCATACAAGGGAATACTATGGAGCAATGAAAATGTAGAAACTACTACTACAGTCATAGAGATGAACTGATAATCACTGGTTGAGAGAAAGAAACCAACCCATAAGCATATAAGGTATGGTTCATTTATATAATGTTCAAAAACAGGTAAAACTAAACTGTAGTGATTACCCCAAAAAAGCCAGGAAACCTGCTACATTTAGAGGAAAGGAAGCAGTATTATTGGGAGGGTATGTGAGAAAGGCTTTCAAGATGCTGGCAACATTCTATTTATTGACCTGGATGGCAGTTACATATGTATTAACGTTTTAATAATTTATTAAAGTGTAAATCATGTTTATGCACTTTTCTACATGTATTATTTCCACAACTACAGAAAAATTGTTTTAACTTCTAGCTACAGATTTGCCATACAGATATCACCCCAAAGGTAAGGAAAAAAAAGAAAACATAGTATAGTTTGTAAATGCGAATCAAGACGTAAAGTACTTGATGAACATAATAAAAGGTTTTTTTGTTTTTGTTTTTGTTTTTATAGATTTGGCAGGAGGTTTCATGGGGTATGGGGCTTTAGAGTTCAACTTTGGAGCCCCTGAGAAGGGCTGATGCTTTCACCTGTAACTGTGCGGGGGGAGCTCCCTATGATTAGAGCTTCAGACCTTTTTTTTTCATTCATTTATTTATTTATTTATTTTTGGCTGTGTTGGGTCTTCGTTTCTGTGCGAGGGCTTTCTCTAGTTGCGGCAAGTGGGGGCCACTCTTCATTGCGGTGCGCGGGCCTCTCACTATCGCGGCCTCTCTTGTTGCCGAGCACAGGCTCCAGACGCGCAGGCTCAGCAGTTGTGACTCAAGGGCCTAGTTGCTCCGCGGCATGTGGGATCTTCCCAGACCAGGGCTCGAACCTGTGTCCCCTGCATTGGCAGGCAGATTCTCAACCACTGTGCCACCAGGGAAGCCCCAATAAAAGGTTTTAAATTGTTGAAATAGTCTGCATTTTCTATTTTTTAGTTGAGTTCTCTGTTTGAAAAAATTAAAACCACCAGAATTGGCCAGGGATACAGTTCCAGCGCTTGCTTCCTCTTCTTCATTCCTGTCCTCAAAATGGCCCCATTTTCCCAATCCTGGCTCTGAGGAAGAGAAAATCCACAGCCTTCTCCCTCCATCTCCCTTCCCTTAGCTATATGGCTACTGCTTTGCCCGGTGAGGGCCACTGCCACAAGAAGGGAGAGATATCCAATCTACCACGCAGGGGAGGATAACTGGTGAGAGCATGAGGTGGTCTGTGCTCAGGTATGAGGCAGTGTCCATGTATCTCAAAAAAAAAGAGAGAGAAATGCATGCCTTGTAAAATGGGATTCACAATGATTTCAACTTTTTTCACAAATCCACTGATTTTTTTATACCAGTTATTCTGCACACTTACTACACAACTGAGAATTAACTATACTTTTGATTGATACCACATCTTTTGATTGGTACCAAAATCCTTGATACTGCCCTGAATGTAAATCCTTGGCTTTCTTATGATCCTGCTGAGTGTATATGCCCTCACATGGATGTCTATGCCTATATTCATTTCATACAAACAACTAAAGAAATATTGTTTAGCATCTTTTATTAAAGAGCATAAAAGAAAGGTGGACGTTCAATGACATATTTCCTCAAAACTCAAGATTTTAACACGTATTTTGTGCACACACACACACACACACATATATTACTAACGTATACTAATGTAGCAAAAGCAAAGGGCATGGAAAGTTAGAAGGAAATCCCCTTTTACATTTCTTGAATATTTCTCTTTTAGCACATTTACACAGGTTCCTAAGGAATCAAACCATGATTTCACCTTCTCTACATACAGAGACTAAAAATAACAGAAATTGCTAGTCTCCTCAGTATATATATCCAAAACAAAATAAAATGACCTTCAGAAATTCTTATGTAGAGTGAACTAAAGGGAAAGTCCTATGAGCAGAGAGACCTAGACACCTGAATGGAAATGACTGTCCTGTGAAAGAGTCCCATGTGCTTGTTCATGTCCCTGTTTCCTGCTGATCAGAGGAAAGCAGGAGGTGGGAGGGGGAGGAGTAAAGTGGCAAGGGAAGCCAGCTATGGGGTCCAGCAAACATCTGAGATACCGAAAAGAGACAGGGTCAAAATGGTGTCAGGTTGGGATCACTGCATTTGCCCTTCCCCTCTCATCTATAAATTGGTCAAAAGTTACTTTGTTGCTTGCCAAGTACTATTCTATGAACTCAAATCACATGGCACAAAGATACACTATTGCATATGTTCAATACCCTCAATGTCTATGAGGGTTCATACTCAGACTCAAAGTACAGCAGGTGAGAGAGAAGTAATACTTCAGGGCTAAAAGATTCCCCATCTTGGTTGACTTCTGTTCTTTAGAAAAAGGATATATTCAAAAACTTCATAGAAATGTCGACACAAGGTATATGGATTTCACCAGGCACAATTCATTTGAGTAGAAGAAGGAAATAAAAGCATCAAAACACTTAATGTACTGTCTGAAGAAAGACAACAAAAAGTGAAGAAACAATTGGGAGACAGGTTGGAACAAAATGTCCTAATTCATTAAAAACAAAAACATTTCCCTTAATTTAGAAATCAAGAGGTTTAAGAACCTGGCAAGGGACAGCCCTAGGCCAGTGGTTCTCAAATTATCTTTCAGAAAGCAAAGTGGGTTCCTAAAGTTCTATGTTAACACCTGAGCATTTAAGCAGCCCCGACTTCAAAAAGCCAAAGGCAGGGCTGCACAGTATGTCCAATCTACCACAGTGCTAGGACTAGTGACCAGTAATGACATGAGCAATTTAGCCTCTTGCTTAACATTATATGACATTATTTCCCTCTCCTAAGTTACTACGTTTCAGGATGGAAAAATAA
This sequence comes from Balaenoptera musculus, assembly GCF_009873245.2. Lineage (NCBI taxonomy): Eukaryota > Metazoa > Chordata > Mammalia > Artiodactyla > Balaenopteridae > Balaenoptera > Balaenoptera musculus. The sequence goes on along the minus strand of NC_045790.1, from coordinate 29,329,444 downwards.
ACATTCTATAATTTAACCTGTGATATTCTGGTTCTCCATTTGCATTACTGTTGGTTGAATGATACTTTCACATCTCAAATGGTGGTTCCATCTAGGAACATCTTAGAACTCAGCCTTTTAAAGATTTTCTGAAAAGTCTAAAAAGAATCCCTACTCAGCTGATAGAATCTGGTACCTTTAAAGTTCTGTCAAAGGCTACAATTCCCATGGATGAAAGAAAAAATATTTTAAAAATCATTTAGCCTTAATCATCGTTTTCTTTCATGGCAAATATGAGGTAATCTATAAAGCCATGTATACAAATAAGAGTAGCCAGTGTCACATATGGAATAGTGTGAGAAATTCTAAAGCAGTTATTGTAAATTAATCATGAGCACTGAAGTAATTACCAAGGTCCTACCATCTATACCTTCTAAACCAGTGCAGTGTGTAAACACCTAGGATGACAAACATGAAAATAACAACAGTGATATAGAGCTTTAAAGCTCTTTTAAAAATCATTTAGCAAAATGAAACCTTGTGTAAAAGTTCTACATACAAAATGGACAGACCCATGCAAATCATATATCTGATAAGGGATTAATATCCAGAATATACGAAGAACTACAACGCAATGACAAAAAAACAAATGACCCAGTTTTTAAAAAATGGGCAAAGGGCTTGAACACACATCTCTCCAAAGATATACAAATGGCCAATAAACACATAAAAAGAAGTTCAACATCACTAATCATTAGTGAAATGCAAATCAAAACTGCAATGAGATACTACGTTATACCCATTAGGAGGGCTATCATCAGAAAACACAAAAAACTACTACTACAAAGCTACAGGAATCAAAACAGTATGGTACTCCTACAGAAACAGAACTATAGGTCAACAGAACAGGACAGAAAGCCCAGAAATAAACCCACACACCTCTGGTCAATTAATCTATGAAAAAGGAGGCAAGACTAGACAATGGAGAAAAGACAGTCTCTTCAGTAAGTGGTTCTGGGAAAACTGGAGAGCTACATATAAAAGAATGAAACTAGATCATCTTCTAACACCACAAACAAAAGTAAACTCAAAATAGATTAAAAACCTAAATGTAAGACCAGATACTATAAAACTCTTAGAGGAAAACATAGGCACAACACTCTTTGACATAAATTACAGCAATATCTTTTTGAATCTACCTCCTACGGTAGTGAAAATCAAAACAAAAATAAACAAATGGGACCTAAAGAAACTTAAAAGCTTTTACACATCAGAGGAAACCACAAATAAAACAAAAAGACAACCCACACAATGACAGAAAATATTTGTCAAACGAAGCAACCAACAAAGGCTTAATCTCCAAAATACACAAGCAGCTCATACAGCTCAACATCAAAAAAAACAAACAACCCAATCAAAAAATGGGCAGAAGATCTAAATAAACATTTGTCCAAAGAAGAAATACAGATGGCCAAAAAGCACATGAAAAGATGCTCAACATCACTAATTATTAGAGAAATGCAAATCACAACTTCAATGAGGTATCACCTCACACTGGTCAGAATAGCCATTATCAAAAAGTCTACAAACAATAAATGCTGGAGAGGGTGTGAAGAAAAGGGAACCCTCCTACACTGTTGGTGGGAATGTAAACTGGTACAACCATTATGGAGAACAGTATAGAGTTTCCTTAAAATACTAAAATAGAACTACCATATGATCCAGCAATCCCAATCCTGGGCATATATCCAGCGTAAACCATAATTCAAAGAGATACATGCACCCCAATGTTCACAGCAGCACTATTTACAATAGCCAAGACATGGAAGCAACCTAAATGTCCATTGACAGATGAATGGATAAAGAAGATGTGATATATATATATAATGGAATATTACTCAGGCATAAAAAAATGAAATAATGCCATTTGAAGCAACATGGATGGACCTGGAAATTATGATACTAAGTGAAGTAAGTTACTTATATGTGGAATCTAAAAAATGAAAAATGAACTTATTTACAAAACAGAAACAAACTCACAGACTTCAAAAACAAACTTATGGTTACCAAAGGGGAAATGTCTGGGGAGGGATAAATTAGGAGTTTGGGATTAACATATACACACTAGTATATATAAAATAGATAATCAACAAGGACCTACTGTATGGCTCAGGGAACTCTACTCAATATTCTGTAACAACTAGATGGGCAAAGAATCTAAAAAAGAATGGATATATGCATATGTATAAATGAATCACTTTGCTGTACGCCTGAAACTAACACAACATTGTAAATCAGCTATACTTGAATATAAAATAAAAATTAAATTTAAAAAATAAATAAAACTAAAGCACATTTTGGATAAGCTGAATCTATGGCTTTCTTTGAGGGAGTTTTGGACCTAAGTGCTTGAGTTTCACCATTTAACACTGGTATGGGATATATGAGATCTTGGCCTTGAGTGGAGCAGGGAATCAGAACTGAGATGCCTACATGAAGGCTGTAACCTTTGAAGAGATCCACCCTCAATAAAAAGGCAGATTAGTGAAAAACTGATTCACCAGCCTTGACAAAAACAAAGCCTGTCCTAGTCTAGGCTCTGAAGTAGAAAAAACTTCCCTGTGAATATCTATGGGACAATATTTGGGGTTCAAATTTACCTTACCCACATCATTACAGAAATCCAACACCAAGAAATTAACATACAAATGATCCTGGAGGAAGGATACCTCTGTAATATCTGGCAGAAGCAAATATAAAAGTTCTCCAGAGTTGTGGTTTCTAAGGGGGAAGGGAAGTGGGGGAGGGGTGGGTTGGGAGTTTGGGATTAGCAGATGCAAACTATTATATATAGAATGGATAAACAACAAGATCCTACTGTAGAGTGCAGGGAACTGTATTCAGTATCCTGTGATAAACCATAATGGAAAAGAATATGAAAAAGAATGTATATATATGTTTAACTGAATCATTTTGTGGTACAGGAGAAATTAACACAACACTGTAAATCAACTACACTTGAATAAAACTTTTTAACTATTTAAAAAAGAAGCTCAACATCACTAATCATTAGGGAAATGCAAATCAACACCACAATGAGATATTACTTTATACCCATTAGGCTGGCTATCATCAAAAAACACACAAAAAAGCAAGTGTTTGTGAGGATGTGGAGAAACTGGAACCTCAACTGCTGGTGGGAATGCAAAAGAGTGTAGCTACTGTGGAAAATGGTATGGTGGTTCCTTTAAAATAATTAAACATTGAATTACCATATGATCCACTTCTACGTACATACCCCAAATAATTGAAAGTTGGGCTTCCCTAGTGGCACAGTGATTAAGAATCCGCCTGCCAATGCAGGGGACATGGGTTCCAGCTCTGGTCCGGGAAGATCCCACATGCTGTGGAGCAACTAAGCCCGTGTGCCACAACTACTGTGACTGCGCTCTAGGGCCCACAAGCCACAACTACTGAAGCCCGTGTGCCCTAGAGCCCGTGCTCTGCAACAGGAGAAGCCACCACAATGAGAAGCCCGCACGCCATAACGAAGAGTAGCGCCCGCTCGCCGCAACTAGAGAAAGCCCGCACACAGCAACGAAGACCCAACGCAGCCAAAAATAAATTAATTAATTAAAAAAAAAAAGAAAGTAGGGACTCAAACAGATAATTTGTTTCCCCATACTCACAGCAGCATTCACAGTAGCCAAAAGGTAGAAACAACCCAAATGTCCATCAACGGATGGATAAACACAATGAATATATACAGACAGTGGAATATTAGTCATAAAGAGGAAGGAAATTCTGACACATGGATGAACCTTGAAAACGTTATGCTAAGAGGAATAAGCCAGACACAGAAGGACAAATACTGTATGATTCCACTGATAGGAGATACCTAGAATGGTCAAACTCAGAGGCAGAAAATACAATGGTGGTTGTCAGGGGCTGGGAGAAATGGAGGAGGTGGGGATATATTGTTTAATGGGTAAAAAGTTTCAGTTGAGAAAATGAAAAAGTTCTGGAGATGAACGGTGGTGATGGTTGCACAACAATGTGAATGTAATAATGCCACTTAACTGTACACTTTTAAAAAATGGTTAAAATGGTAAATTTTATGGTATGTCTATTTTACCACAATTTAAAAAATAAAGGATAGACCTGGGTGGAGTGGCTCCAGTCAAAGCAGAGGCAGGGCCTGGAGCACACCCTGGGTCTCAGCCATGCCCTCCCTGCCAAAGCCCCCTCCTCAGAATAGTTCTATAAACACTGCTGGTTGCCCATCCAACAGCCTAACCCCTCTACTGCTTCTTTGTTAACAGAATCAGTTTCGTCCAGGAATCTCACAGCCACTGAGTCTTGGGGGAGGCTGGGATTTTCCCAAATGCCAGGGGTGAATCTTGATTAATGAAGACCAGTGGATCTCAAACATTTTGTTCTCAGGCCCCCTTTATACTCATACATGTTATTGAGGACATTACTGAGAGCTTTTGTTTAAGTGAGTTATATTTATCAATATTTACCACGTTAGAAATTAAAACTGAGAAAACTTAAAACCCAAGAATATATTCTATTAGTTGCCAGAGCAATGATGTCATCATATATCATGTAACCTCTTAACAACTCCACTGTAGACTAGTGAGAAAATTAGACTAGTAAAAAACACAAATGATGTTTTAGCATTATTATGAAAATAGTTTTGCTCTTGTGAATCTCCTGAAAGAGTCTCAGAGATACCCAATGCCACATTTTGAGAATGGCTGGTGCAGACCAGTCATGGTATTTCCATTTGTCTTCCGACTAACTGTAGGAATGTAGGGATGGGCAATGTTACGCAACTCTGGACAATAAGAACTGAGTTTCAGCTGGAGGATTATTGAGAGAGTCTTTCTCAATCTTAAATAAATTCACTTTTTTCCATATTAGACACTGTAGTCTTCATGTGACACAAAATAACAGCAGTAGTTACCTTGGGACTCAAGCAATAAGTAAGCCTGAGGGGACTGGCCAACATACTGCAAATAGCAAAGCAAAAAGATGGACCTGGGTCCTCTCACTAGCACAGCTGAGGGAATGAAGGAGCCAATCTTGAAATTTTCCTTTTGGCTTAAGTCACCTTTCATTGGGTTTTCTTACAGTCAAATGTGTCCTAGCTGGCACATCTCCTCAGAACCTAGTTTGCTGAACACATTCTGAAAACCACCATTGTGTACATAGCTGGCACACAGTAGAAGCTCAATAAATATTTGTTAAACAAATGTGTGAATAAATAAATAAGTAAACAAACAAATCCACTAAGGCTGTTGTAGAGGAGAGACTAAGATAAAATGTTGACTGATTTTGTGTTGATAGAACATTGTGTAGCTCCCAGATTGTCAACATTTAAAACAAAGCTCATTATAAACCTCATAGTACCAAAAATGGCTGCATACTGTACCTGTCAGGGGGGTCAAGAGAGTTAGAAATTGCTTTCTTTTAGTCTGCACAATCTCCAAGCCAGAGGTATGAGAGGTAAGTCTACACATGCCAAATACAGACCATAACCTACTCAAAGTGGCAACCTGATAAAAAGCACTGGTTTTTATTTTTCCTCATTTCCCCTGAGCATGAGTCAACTGAAGTCACTTCTCCCAGGAAATAAGCACCAAACAGAGATTTATGGACAGAATGCTAGAAAACACACTGTTTATGGAAGAAGGAAAAGAGACAAATCAAATACCTAGCCTCCAATCAATGTCACTAACTAGGGGCACGATGACCTTGTCTGAAACTACTTAAAACCTCCATAAATATAATCAAATATAAAGTTAAGAAATTTAAGCAACTATGCTTAAACTTGACAATATTCCTCCTCTTCCTTACTGAAAACCTGATACCAGTATTTTTAATTTACTTTAATGTTTCTTTCCTTCATTACTTTAAGTAGAAGTGATCGATTTGTCTTTTTGTTTGTAGTGTTCTTAAAAAATTCACAATAAAATATTCTTGTTCCCATAAAGCACTTATGATAGAAACAAGTGATATTTTTTTCCCTTAAAAACAATGAGGTTTTAAGAAAAGGTCCACTAGGAGGAGCTGGCTTTTTTCTCTGTTGAGTCAGGAGTGTTTGGCCTCTGAGCTACTCTAACCAAAAACACAGACCTGAAATTTGTAGATAATTTGAAACAAACCCCAATCATAAACAAAATCTGGGCCTAAGGAATCAGAGGAGGCAACTGCAATCCAGGTGCAGAGTGTACACACTCTTCACTCAACCTTGCAAAGAATTAAGGAAGTTTAATCTAGCAGATAACTTTCTGGGGGTTTACTGAGCTCCATTCTCCCACCCATGTCCCTAGCCGCGTGGGAAGTAGAGCTGCTCCCTGGATCTGGCTTCCAAGTAGAAGCATCCCTTCATGAGTGGTTTACCTTTGAAGCTGCTCAGATAGAAACCCCTGACCTTGTTCTCCATCAGAGAACCGAAGACCTAGTACTGGGACTTGAAAAATACCAGTCTTCCCACATACATTCTGTTAGAAATAGTGGTTACTTACTTTCCTTGCATTCTTGTTCTCAATTCACTTAACTGACAGTAAGACTGTGAGCTTTCTGTGAGACCAGATACAAAAATGGGCTGAGGAGCATCTAAAAGTAGTGCTACCTGGTGCCAAGACAGGCACAACTGCAGGCACTGACATCTTAAGACACTAAGACACTATTCAGTTAGAACTGTGGGCAGTTAGTTAGGTGTTTGGAAACAACTGAATTCTTAAAATTACCATCAAAATGAAAAATAAGGGACTTCCCTGGTGACGCAGGGGTTAAGACTCCTCCACCTGCCAATGCAGGGGAACAAACATAACAAAACAGAAAAAGACTCATAGATACATAGAAAAAACCAGTGGTTGCCAGAGGAGAAGTGAAATGGGCAAAATAGGTGAAGGGGATTAAGAGGTACTACCAACTTCCATTTATAAAATAAATAAGTCATGGGGATGTAATGTACAGCACAGTGAATATAGTCAGTAATATTGTTATAACTCTGTATGGTGACAGATGGTAACTGGACTTACTGTGGTGATCATTTTGTAATGTACAAAAATATCAAATCACTATGTTGTGCACCTGAAACTAATATAACATTGTAAGTAAATTATACTTCAATTAAAAAATCAAAATAATTGTATTTAAGATGTTATAAAGCTAATTAAAAACAAGAAATTATAAAGCAAAAAATGCAGAATTAAAACAATAGATGGTTAAAAAAGAATCAATTGAAAATTATGTAAGTGAAGAACACAGTCAGTAAAATTAAAAACTCAGTATACAAGATACTTTAGACCAGAAAAAACTGAAGAAAGAACTGGTAAATTTGAAGATAATACTAAGGAATTCACTCAGAATGCAGCCCAGAAAGAAAAACAGAAAATTATGAGACAGCAAATAAGAAACATATAAGGATAATTCCACAAACATCTAGGAGGTGGCATAGCAAAAAAAAAAAAAAAAGTGAAGAGAATGGAAGAGAAGCAATGTTTAAAGAGATAAAAGCTAGGAATGCTCAAGAAATACATGAGTTCTCAGATTAAAAGTACATTCTAAATACTGAGAAGGACAATTTAAATAATGAGATAAATAAATCAAGTGTTAAAACCCACACAAACTAAAATATTAATTGTAAAAAGAAAATCTCAAAAGCTACCAGAAAGCACCCTGAACATCACTGGATCTGCTGGGTCACAAGGCTTAAGAGGCAAGCTGCTGGAGCTCCGGGTGAGCTCACTGAGACCTGACAGCCTGCCGAGACAATGGAGAATTAAGCAGCTCAGATCAGCACACCCAGGCTGATTCAGAAGTCCCACAAGAATTTTGCCTCTTCCTTAACAGTTGGTGGATACAAAGTGAAGTGACTGTCTTTCATTTTAGAGACAACCCCAAGAAACTCCCTGAAAAAGTAGAACCTTAAATGTTTCCAGCAACTTCTAGCAACAAGAGATTTGTCCTCCCTGGAATGATACTCAGTCTGGATTTAAATTTCTCTTCCTTGCCCACCACGCTTCTGCCAGCAGCATCAAACATGGACTTTCTTGGATGCCTTGTTCACCATCATGGTATCACAACCAACTTCAGACCAAGACTCATTATACAGCGAAAGAAGTGAGGCAAGGAGCTGATGCCAGCAGGGTTCACTGTCAGCTCTGGTTATTACTAGCTGCTATCTAAACTTGATGTTTTTCATCTGTGTTCCTTCATCACAAATTTCTCTACCACATATTATTTCATTCCATTGCATCTTATCTGAAAACATAAAGAAACAAGAATGATAGCCTGAGTTATCTGGAAAAGAACTTGATTTGGAGGATCATAGCTGATTTCCAGTAGAACAAATGGTCTCAGAAAATTCGTAACACACAACACACATCATAATTGTTTGGAAAAAGACTAGAGCCACAAATTTTTTTAAAAATGTCAGCAAACCTCTCATTTAGGTTCCCCTGGAAAGCAGAGCTCAGGCAAGCTAGAGAAGGTGAAGACCTAAATTCACCTTATTTCCAGACATAAAATCTCTCACCAAAACCACCATATGACACTATCCAAGTGGTGCATCTGGTAGTCACTCAAGGGGATCAATAAGGACAAAGGCTCTAGAACTCGCCACCGGGTCTCAGAAATTTTCTAAAAAGATTTGTTATATTATGACACAAGAGCACCACCTACTGAAATTGTTCCAAGGGACAAGTTAGTCCATTTATTGGAAAATGGCTAGCTATATACCCACCTCTGACCAACTGTTTACCTTAGCTTCAGAAAAATATGACTGTGGAGGGATGGACTTCAAATCGTTTCAATATAACTGGCTGTGTCTCTTTCTTGTTTAAAACTAGGGCCCTTGCCAAGACCACCTGAAAAAGAAATCGCTCTCTTCATTTTTGCTTTAATAACCACAGTAAAATGAGTCTTGCTACCGTCAATATCCTCTTTCTCTCCTATCCAGCTTCAGCTATCTCAGTGAATACCACTATTTCTAGAACTCTTCCCCTACCTGTTTTACAAGAAGCAGAGAAAACTCAAGGGGAGAACCTATAGTATTTCTAATGGGCCTGGAAAGGATATATATGTCAAGTCATTCAGTCAAATTTTAAACCATACAAGGCACAATACTAAGATTAGGGAATTGTGCTTTTTTTTCCAAACTCATTTAAAGATGATTACAATAGTCTCCCAACCCTCAAGGAGCTTAAAATGAACACAGAAGTTCTAGACCAGCAAAGCTGGAGGCCAAATGAGATACTAGTAAAATAGAAAAAAGAAGAAAACACATAGGGAAAGACAATTTATGGGATATTATAACTAATATCAGAGTATGACATTGTTTCTGCAATGCTATATACATACAGAATAAAACTAAAGCCATGGCAAAAACAGGGTTCTTTCTGTAGCCCTTCAGGCTTTCATGAAGCTCTTAGTTATTGCCAAACCCTGGCCCAGACTCACTTGAACAATTCACATAAATTCTAGCTTGTAAGTCATTTAGTTTTGTTACATTTTATTGGTCTGATGGGGGTACTCTATTTATGAGCCATTGTATGTGTAACCTCTACTAGGCCTTAGATGTAATGAAATTCTAAGATAAAGAGCAACTGACTAGTTGACATAAGTAAAGCAGAAAAAAACCCAACAAGTGATTCACAGGCCCATAGAATTAAAAAAATAAAAGGCATAATATTGGGTTTTATTTGTCCAACATAAAAGACCATAATGTTAGACTATACCAACAAGGACCTAAAAAAAATTTAGTAGGTCTGCTACATTTGACCCAATTTTGGTCCTCATTAGAATTTCAGGTGTAGTGAAAATTCGCAGTTACCTCTCCAACACCCATTTTCTACATTCCTCCTTCCTAACAAGACCCGAAATTTCCTAGCCAGCAGATTTTGGTGAGACAAGAATAGCTCTGACTGGTTCTCAATCAGGGGCAATCTTGACCCACAGGGGACCTTTGCCAATGTTTGAAGACACTTGTGGTTGTCATAACTGGAGGAGTGTGCTGCTGACACCTAGTGAGTACAGGCCAGGGATGATGCTAAACGTCCTATAATGCACAGGACAGTCCTCCAAGACCAATAATTATCTGGCCCAAAATGTCACTCCCTCGCCCATGCTAGAATACTCTTCTCTCACTCAGGAGCTACTGAAAAAAGACTCTCTCTTTGTCAGATGTAAAGGAAATAAGAATTCTAGTTGCTGCTGGGAGCCATCTCACAACCACACGGAAGCCAGCTTTAGGGTGAAGTGTGGTAGGCAAACACAGATTTCAGGTGATGACCTCCTGCCAATAGGGCTCTTAAAAAGATATACCACTTTTTGGACAATGACTCCTTTTTTTCCCCCTCATTATATGACCTTTTCACCCCATAGCACACTACATAAATCACCAAAGGTAATATATCGACATTACGATTTCAGAGAAAGAACACTCACTAATTTACAGATCACAGCAGTTTTTTGTCAAGAATATCATAGAACAAAAAGATTTTAAAAATCGTTCAAATATGCCACCTCATCTGCAGTAGGCTAAATGACGGGCCTCTCAAATGTAAGGTCCCCCTGAGACCTGTGATTATTACTTTGAAGGAGTGAATTCATATTCACCTTGTAAGGCAAACGATGTGATAGTTAAGGATCTTGAAAGGAAGTATCAATACTTATAACGGATTATCAAGGTAAGCCATAAAAGTAATCAGATGTACCCTTATGAGAGAGGGAGAGGGCGTTTGAGACAGACACACAGAGGAGGAGGCAATGTAAAGACAGGCAGAAATTGGAGTGACGTAGTCACAAGCTCAGGAATGCCACGCTGGCAGCACCAGAAGCCAGGACCAGATTCTCCTCTAGTGTCCCCAGCAGGAGAGCGGCCCTGCCAGATTTCAGATTTCTGGCCTCCAGAACTATACAAGAATAATACATTTCTGTTACTTTCAGCCACTAAATTTGTAGTCATTTGTTACAGCAGCCTCAGGTAACTAACACAGCATCCTACAAAGAGGTATAAGAATTGCAGACTACAAAAAGGGAAGCAGGGCTTCCCTGGTGGCGCAGTGGTTGAGAGTCTGCCTGCCAATGCAGGGGACACGGGTTCGAGCCCTGGTCTGGGAAGATCCCACATGCCGCGGAGCGACTAGGCCCGTGAGCCACAATTGCTGAGCCTGCACGTCTGGAGCCTGTGCTCCGCAGCAAGAGAGGCCGCGATAGTGCGAGGCCCGCGCACTGCGATGAAGAGTGACCCCCGCTTGCCGCAACTAGAGAAAGTCCTTGCACAGAAACGAAGACCCAACACAGCCATAAATAAATAAATAAATAAATTTATAAAAAAAAAAGGGAAGCAAACTTGTATCTTGCTATTTTTTTGTTCCCAAAGATACTTCTTCTTTGATGCCAAAGGTTTCCACAATCACAAGTTTCTCCTGTCAAAGTCCCAAAGAAAAACAATTATCACTAAGCACTCCTGATATTGAATACATGCCTGAAAACCCATCACCTGACTCTACCATCTTCCAAAGAATGGCTCCTTCCCTCTTCCATCAATCCCCACAGCCTGTCAAGATGCCTCCTTCTTATTTATTGAGGCAAGAAAGCAACATTTTATTATATTTTATGTATAAACTGTAGTTGTTTTCAAATTATTGTTTACTTCTTACATAAAAATGTTTTCATTGCTCGATATATTTGTCTATTTGTGGAAAATGTTTGAGTATCTTAGGTTAGGTTGAAACACCTCATAAATTTTCCCATTAAAATTAACAGAAGTAGTTTTTTCTTCACTAGCTTTTCACTTAGTGACTGAGTTTACAGAAATGAATTAAAGTCATTAAAGTATATCTATTTCATCTATAGTAAATGCCTGGTAAGTAGACTGATTTCTTAACCCTCTTCATTAATGCCTTATCAAGAATATGGAACAAAAAGTTTTAAAAATAGTTCAAACATGCCATCTCATCTATTGTAAGTTAAATGGTACTCTCCCATTCCAAAATATTGAATATATGTCCACATCCTAATCCCTGGAACCTGTTAATATTACCTTTAAGGAATGCAAGAGCTATAAGTTGGAAATCAGTGATCCAGCCCAACCCTTTCACTTCACTGAAGAGGTAACAGGGGCAGGATGAATGAAGTACCTTCCTTAGACCATCCATCTGGTTGGAGTCCCAGCAAGAACAGAATCCAGGTCTCCTAGCACCTAGTCCAGTATGCTACCTAAGGTTATATGAAGGAACTGAAGAAAAATGCGATGAATAAAGAGTCAGAAAACAACAAAACTTTTTTCTTTTTCGAGAAAAGATGAAATGATACAGACATTCTTTAGCCTAGAAAAGGGAAGGGTAGTGAATGAGTTAATAAATGCCTAGAGGTGAAGAAAACACTGACTGACTAAAGGCTACATGACATACATTTATTTTGCATTGATAACAAGACCTTGACTTTCTTTTTTTGAGTCTTACAACCCAAAGAGTCTTCAAGACTTTAATTATACAAGACTCTCTTATATTAGATTCTACTAGCACTATCTCAGTTGCAAAACAAAAACTCACACAACTAGCCCAAGTCAAATGGGGGGTGGTTACGAAAAGGCTACAAAAGATATCACGGATACACAAGGAAAGAAAACAAAGTTTAGGTGGACCAAATGAGGACTGGAACTAGAAGCTCCCACCACCGTCTCTCATGGGTCCCTATACATCTGCTCCACTCTACAGCTTCTCACTATAGACTAGCTTCCTCTGCTTTTTTTGTTGCCTCTGACTTGCACATGGCTTTTATGGTGTAGTTCAAAACCTGGTCACAACTCTATATGATCCTTCAGCCCAAGGATTCATCATCAACCAATTAACTCAGAATCTCAAGGTCCCCATTCTCAGGAGGAAAATTTAATTGGCTCAATCCATCCAATGGAGTCTCTAAATTGTTTTCTATTGGGTCAGCTGCTCATCCCACAAAGACTGGTGTTCGACAGATACTAAAGTCTGTGCAGATTCTTCAAAGGCGGGTATAGCAAAGAGGAAATGATCAGCATGTGCATTAAGGTACTCAAGAGTTATATAGCTCTTTTATTGGGTTAGCCAAAAAGTTCGTTCACGTTTTTATGAACATCTTACGGAAAAACCTGAACAAACTTTTTGGCCGAACCAACAGTTAAGCCTACCCAGGAAGATTATGTCATTTCTGTATTTGAGATCTGTGGAAGAGATGACCACAATCTGTAAACAGAGAGAAGAAGTCATTTAAAAATGTCCTTCTAGCTCTATGGGTCTAAAGCAAAACCTTACTACTTAGGGCTGTATTATCAGATTGTATCATTTATCCAGAAGTATCTGCAATTAGCAGACCATCAAGGAAATCTCAGGAAATGAAAGAACATGTCTGTTATACAATATGGTCACTGACTTGCCATTATTGGGGGAAAGGAAGGGAGGAAAGGAATAAAGGGAAGATATCAGCAGTCCTTACAGAAGTAAAAATCCTCTGAACTAGTTATGGTCAAAGTACAGTGCAACAGTTCAACAGAGCAGTGGAATTGTAACACAACTGGTCCTTGGGTAATTAAAAAAAAAAAAAAAGCCTGACAGGAATTGAGGAGAGGGGAGGATGAATAGGCAGGACACAGAGAATTCTTAGGACAGTGAAACCACTCTGCATGATACTCTAATAGTGAATACATGTCATTATATACTTTCCCAAACCCATAGAATGTACCACACCAAGAATGAACCCTAAAGTAAATGATGGACTTTGGATGATTATGATATGTCAATATAGGTTCATCAACTGTAACAATTGTACTACCGTGGTACAGGATGTTGAGAATGGGGGAGATTGTGCATATGTAGGGGAAAGAAATATATGGGAAGTCTGTACTTTCCACTCAATTTTGCTGTGAACCTAAAACTCCTCTATTAAAAAAGAAAAGTCTTTTTAAAAGGCCATGGTGACAGGAGCAATTTTGGCACAACAAACCCAAACCTACTCTAGACACTCTGAGCATAAGGGTCAGAAATAGCAGGAGCAGAGTGAAAAAGGCAAGAACAGCTCTCAACTATTATCTGGCAGCAGCTGCAGCCCTCATACCCTATATAATAAAAGTAATCAGTTCCCTGAGTTACAATTTCATAAATTCAGACAGCCAGATGCTTGCTTCCTCCAGACACAGAGGATAATTCCTGTTGGTTATACTATGAGGTATTATCTGCTTCAAAGTCTACTATGTGAACTCCTCAACCACCAGGAAATTAAAATACAGAAGTTTTTTATTGGGTCTCCCCCTAACTCTACCCTCAAGATATTATGCATTTCCAATGTCAACTAAGAATTTCACAGGGGAAATCTCTCACATGTAAGATATGAAGGTTTTTTTGTTGCTGGGTTTGTCTGTTCTTAAAGAAGTTTTCATCCCAACTTAGACTGTAGAATATTCTAACAGTACCATATGGCCTCTGGCATTAATTCCATGGACCAACTTTTCTTTAATCCCTTCCTCTAACAGATGTTCCTCTCCCTGTCACAAGGAACCTAGTCTTTTTCTTACCCTCCTCTACCTCATCTTCAAGACCCCTCATTTAGGGGCAAGGTAATCTCAAGTAACAGCTTAGTTATGTATGTATGTACCGAGCCTAAGTATTAATAAAGTGCTACTCATCATTCCTTGTCACACCCCAAGAATTGTATTTGGTCTGGCAATCCTCAAAAGGTTTAACCATATTTATTTGGCTAAGATCTTTAAAAAGGGCTTCCCTGGTGGCGCAGTGGTTGAGAATCTGCCTGCCAATGCAGGGGACACGGGTTCGAGCCCTGGTCTGGGAAGATCCCACACGCCGCAGAGCAACTAGGCCCGTGAGCCACAATTACTGAGCCTGCGCATCTGGAGACTGTGCTCCGCAACAAGAGAGGCCGCGATAGTGAGAGGCCCGCGCACCGCGATGAAGAGTGGCCCACACTTGCCGCAACTAGAGAAAGCCCTCGCACAGAAACGAAGACCCAACACAGCCATAAATAAATTTTAAAAAAAAATAAAAACATTAAAAAAAAAAAAGATCTTAGAAAAAAGAAACAAAAAAAAAAAAACAAAGAAAGAGTATGAGTCCATTTGCTTACTAACTGTGGGTAAAGATCTTGAAATTTTCCACTAGCTTAAGAAGTATAAATGTAACCTTTGGCTAATTAAAGTTAAGACTTGAAAATAAACTAGCTCATACATAATTACTTTTGTCTACCTTGTCTTCTGTCTCTATGCCTCCTTTCTAATAGTACAGATTTCTTCCTTTAAACATTTGGGAAGGAAGGTCCTATGAAAGTACAAAATGTTTACATGGTATATCCTGGGTTTTACCCATCATTTTCATTGGAGAAAGAAATTTACAAGCCATACTTCTATTCATTAAAAAAAAAAAAATTTCCCAAGCACTAGTTCTGAGATACTTATAGGGACTCCACAATCAAAGGGTTCAGGAGTCAGGTAAGGTTTCTAACTGTATGCTATAATCTCTCTTAGGGTATCTCAGTGCACAGTAACTTGTTAAAGACTGGGAAGTCTGGCATTCACATGATCATTCAACAAACATTCATTAAATGGCTACTGTGTACCAGGCACTGTGCCAGAAATTAGTGACAAAATGTAAGTCCCAGGAACAGTCCCTTGCCTCAAGGAGCCTCTGTCTAAAGAGTGATTTTCAAATTGCAAGTTGTGAAATCAATTAGGTAGATTGCAACCAAGGATTTTTTTAAATGAAGTAAGATATAATAGAAAATATCATAGTGTATCATACACAGAAAGAGTAGGTGCTATTTGTTGAAACCTTTTAAAAAATTATGTGTGTGTGTGTTCTAAATAGGATATAAAGTGTATTTTTTATTGTGAAACACAGTGAAAAAGCTTTCGAAAACCCTGCTCTAGCAGAAGAAATACATTACAATAGAGATTATAATAAAATATAATGGGTGATGTAAGAGAGTAAATAGAGGATCCTATGGGAACAGCAAAGAGCATTCCCAAAACTTTTTTTGAGCCTAAACCCATTATCACTTCACACTCGTTAAAAACCTACAGAAGAATGGATCAACTTCCAGCAAGACAACATGAGGAGCTCTGCTGACCTGCTCCCCTGTGAAACTGGTGAAAATTATTAAAACACAACAATGTAAAGCCTCTGGAAATGGTCCTACAGGCAAACAGCAAATGAAAAAAATTCAAGAAAATGTATGAAAATTTGGTAAGAGTGAGTCTGTGGTATTTAAACCAGACCACTATCTACTTCCCTCCTCTCAACTCAGTGTGGCCCACTCCACACAGCTTCATCCAGAACAGCTCATGCTCCCTCCAGCTACTAGCCAAAGGGCTTTCTTTCTAGAAGGAGTGGGACTTTAGCTTTTCTCATCTTGCCTCCAGCCACCTGTTGTTAAGTCCCAGAGGAGTAAGACTAAACGGTGGGAGCTCCTTTCTTCCACCCAGCCCCCACTTGCAGAATGGCAGCTCTACCTTGTGTGTGGCACACAGAGAATAATGCAGCCCTGAACACTTCTGTGCCAGTGGTTCCACACCAGATATGGCAAGCTGAGAAGACCTCAGGCTATTGCACTCCCACCAAGTGCTCACCCCCTGGAGCAAGAATGTCACTCAAAGAAGCTTGTCATTGTCACCAACCCAAGCTCCAGAGCCCCAACTCAGAGATTTTACCTGAAAGGGGAAGCCAGCCGTAAAAGACAGCTTCTAATCTTTACCCAAAGGAACTGATTTCATTTGCAACAGAGTCTGAAGAAGTTCAAGCCTAAGTGTGCTCCCCAAAACATTGGAAAATGTGGGAAAAGGCAATTGGGAGGAGATTCAAGATACAGGCTTCAGTGCAGGCTAGCTAGTTTGCAGGAGAGAACTGTGGATAAGTCAGGAGAAGCCCTTCCCGGCCTGGAACAAATATCAAACTCTGATCTCAAAAACTATACTTTCAAAGGAGTCACAATTTGATTGGATTAGTTTGTAGAGCAATGTATGTCCCAGGGCACTGTTAAAAACATAGAGTAATTAGCCAGCAATCAGTGGAAATCATCAGCTGGGTGTGGTCAGAGAAAGAGTTGAACAGAGCCCTACCACTATCACTGTCATCCCAGGGTGACAACTGGCATACCAAAACTGCTGAGGAGCAACATCAGAGGCTTAACACTGTAAAGGAAAATAAACTAACCAGTTGTTAAAGAAATAAACAAGTAAATAGCATAACAGGCCCTGGAAGGGGGTAGGGGAAGACAACCAGTGTCCAGGTTTGCTACAATATATTATTCAAAATGTCCAGTTTCCAACAACAACAACCAAAAACACCTATGAGGAATGAAAACAAACAGGAAAGTATAACCCATACTCCTGAAAAAGCAGGCAACAAAAACTGCCTGTGAGAGCAATCAGATGTTGGATTTATCAGAAAAAGATTTCAAAGTAACCACTATAAACATGTTCTCAGAACTAAAGAAAACCATGATTAAAGAAATAAAGGAAGGTATGATGACAATGCTGCATCAAATAGAGGATATCAATAAACAAATAGAAATTATAAAGAAAGGACCAAATGGAAATTCTGGAGTTGAAAAGTACAGTAACAAACAATTAAGAAAACACCTCACTAGATTGGCTCAATAGCAGATTTGAACTGACAGAAGAAAGAATAAGCAAACTTGAAGACAAACTGACATAGATCAACTCAAAGAAGAAAAATAATGAAAAAAATGAAAAGAGCCTCAGAGAAACGGGGGATCCATTAAGTGCACCAACATCCTCATAACAGGAGTACCAGAAGAAAAGAATAGAGGGAAGGGAGCACACAAATGCGCACATGCGCGCACGCACACACACACACACACACACACACACACAACTAAAAATAATGGTTAAACTTTCCCAAATTTAATGAAAAAAATGCAGGAAGACCAACAAAGCCCAAGTAGAATAAAAGCAAAGAGATCCACAAACAGAAACATAGTAATAAAACTGTTGAAAGTCAAGGACAAGGAAAAAATCTTAAAAGCAGCAAAAGAAAAATAACCCATTACTTACAAGGAAACCCCAGTGAGATTAAAACCTTGAGTTCTCAGCAAAAACAACAGGTGCCAGAAGAGACTGGGGTAACATATCAAAGTGCTCAAAGAAAAAAACTGTCAACCAAAAATCTCATATCCAGCAAAACTATCTTTCAAAAATGAAGATGAAATAGAAACTTTCCCACATCAAAAAAATAAAAAGCAGAAGATTTGTTTCTTAGAAGAAAGTCAGTTCTTCATATTGAAAGCAAGTAACCAGAGTTCACACAATAAAACAAAGAACACTAGTAAAGATAATCATGTAATTGTAATTGCATATTTTTCTTTCTTCTCATAACTGTATAAAAATCAATTAAAACATTATGTATATAATGTACTGTTGGCCCTATAACATAAAGAAATGTAAGATATGTGTGATATATTTGCCAATACCAGTGCAAATGAGGCGTGTGGGAGCAAAGCCCAGTAAGGCTAAGGAAATAACTACATATGGTAAAATAATACCTATAACAACATATGGTTGGGTTTGAAACATTAAATGATGTAATCTGTATAACACAAAAAGGTGGGGGGAGAAGGGAATAAAGATATATAGGATTAACATTCCTATATACCACTGAAATTAAACTGGTATAACCTGAAAATGATTAAAATAAGTTAAAATATATATGGTTAGCTTTCGAGGAACCTCTAAAAAAAAAAAAAAAAACTCAAGCTGGTGTGGCCAAGATGGCAGAGTAGGAAGACCCTGAGCTCACCTCTCCCATGGGCACATCAAAATTACAACTATTTACAGAGCAACTATCTATGAGAACAACCTGAAGATTAGCAGATAAGATTTTCCACAATTAAAGTTACAAAGAAAGAACCACGTGAGATGGGTAGGAGGGATGGAGATGTGGTACAGTCAAGACCCACACCACTGGGTAGGTGACCCACAAACAGGAGTTTAATCAGAATTGCAGAGGATCTCCCCAAGTAGCAAGGAGTCTGAGCCCCATATTGGGCTCCTCCGACTGGGATGCACTGGGATGATGAGCCTCCAGAACATCTGGCTTAGAAGACCAGTGAGGCTTGGGTACAGGATAGCTGGAGGGCTGTAGGAACCAGAGACTCCATTCTTAAAGGGTGGATGCAAAATATCACAAGCTCTGAGTCCCAGCACAGAGGCAGTAATTTTGAAGGAGCCTCGGCCAGACCCACCTGCTGATCTTGGAGAGCCTCCTGGAGAGTCAGGACGCAATGGGGACTCACCCTGGAGACACAGGCGCTGGAAGCAGCCATCTGAGCGAGTTCATTTTACCACCAGGACAGTAGTGCTGACAGTGCCGTTTTGGAGTCCTCCCCCAGCCTCTTAACACTAGAGGCTTACCCATCCACCAGCTGATTGACATCAGTTCCAGGGACCCCCAACCCCTGCAGCCAGCCACCCCAGAATCATGCTCAGTAGGCAAGCACCAGCCCTGGCCCTACCCACCAATGGCCAGCAGCCTCACCACAAAGCAGAATCTGGTGGGCAACTGGCTGAGAAGCCAGCCCCACCTACCAGCATGCTCACAGCAGTTGGCCTCATGACAACAGAAGGGCCCACAAAACCCACCTAGGGGGCACCCCTAGAGCAGCAGTCCCCAACCTTTGTGGTACCAGGGACTGGTTTTGTGAAAGACAATTTTTCCACGGATGGCAGGGGTAGGGGGGGATGGTTCAGGCGGTAATGCAAGCAATGGTTCAGTCAGTAATGCAAGTGATGGGGAGCGATGGAGAGCAGCAGATGAAGCTTCTCTCACTCGCCTGCTGCCCACCTCCTGCTGTGCGGCCCAATTCCTAACAGGCCATGGACTGGTACCAGTCTGCAGCCTGGGGGTTGGGGACCCCTGCCTCCTAGAGTATGTTGCTCTGATGACCAGAGGAGAGTGTGTTGCTGGGCCCCATAGAATGTCTCCTACATAAGACCACTTTGCCAAGATCAGGGACATAACCCATCTACCTAATATATAGAAATAAAAACAAAGAATTAGGCAAAATGAAGCGACAGAAGAATATTTTCCAAACAAAGGAACAAGGTAAAACCCCAGAAGAACTTAACAAAGTGGAAATAAGCAATCTATCTGATAAAGAGTTCAAGGTAATGATCATAAAGTTGCTCAACAAACTTAAGAGAAGAATGAATGAACAAAGTGAGAAGCTGAACAAAGAGTCAGAAAACATAACAAGAACCAAACGTAGCTAAATAATACAGTAACTGAAATAAAAAATACACTAGAAGGAATAAATAGTAGATGAGAGGATACAGAAAAACCAATCAGTGAACTGGAAGACTAGTGGAAATCACCCAAGCTGAACAGAAAAAAGAAAAAAGAATTTTTTTAAAAAATGAGGATAGTTTAAGAGACCTCTGGGACAACATCAAGCATAATAAAATTTGCATTCTAGAAGTCTCAGAAAAAGAGACAGAGAAAAAGGGGCAGATAACTTATTCAAAAAGATAATAGCTGAAAACTTTCCTACTCTGGGGAAGGAAACAGACATTCAGGTCCAGGAAGTACAGAGATTCCAAACAAGATGAAACCAAAGAGGTCCACACCAAGACAAAAATGGGAAAAACTAAAGACAGAGAATCTTAAAAGCAGCAAGAGAAAAGCAACTAGTTAAGTACAAGGGAACTCCCCTAAGACTATAAGCTGACATTTCAGTGGCAACTTTGCAGGCCAGCAGGGAGTGGCACTATTTATTCAAAATGATGAAAGAAAAAAAAAACTTAAAACCAAGAACACTCTACCCAGCAAGGCTATCATTAAGAGTTGAAGAAGAGAGAGAATTTTACAGACAAGCAAATCTAAAAGAGCTCAGCACCACTAAGAAATGTTAAAGGAACTTCTCTATGTGAAAAAGAAAATATCACAACTAGAAATATGAAAATTACAAAAGGAAAAATCTCATTAGTTAAGGCACACATCATACAGCAAAGGCAGTAGATCAACCACTTATAATCAGATAGGAAGGTTAAAGACAAAAGTAGTAAAATCATCTATATCCACAATAAGTATTTAAGAGATACACAAAATATAAACATGTAAAATAGAAAGTCAAAAATAGAATGTCAAAAACATAAAAAGTGGGAGAAGGGGAAGTAAAAATGCAGGGTTGTTAGTGTTTGAACTTAAGAGATCACCAACTCAAAATAATCACTCATATTCATATTCATACTTATATATGTTGTTATATATGAATCTCATGGTAACCACAAACCAAAACCTATGATAGATACATACAAAAAAAGAAAAAAAAAGAAAGAAAGAAAAGACTCCAAACATAATACTAAGACAATCATCAAATCACAAGGGAAAAAAGCAAAAAATGAGGGAGGAAAAGAAACTACAGAAACAAGCAGGGAACAATGAACAAAATGGCAATTAGTACATACTTATAAATAACTACTTTAAGTGTAAATGGAACAAATGCTCCAATCAGGAGACTCAGAGTAGCTCAATGGATTAAAAAACAAGACCCATATATATGCTGCCTACAAGAGACTCACTTCAGATCTAAAGACACACACAGACTCAAAGTGAGGGGATGGAAAAAGATATTCCACGCAAATGGAAATGAACAGAAAGCAGGAGTAACAATACTTATATCACACAAAATAGACTTCAAAATAAAGACTTTAACAAGAGACAAAGGACATTACATGATGATAAAGGGATCAATCCAACAAGAAGATATAACAATTGTAAATACAGATGTACCAAATGAAGAAGCACCTAAATACATATAGCAAATATTAATGGACATAAAGGGAGAAAGTGACAGTAACACAACGATAGTAGGGGGCTTTAACACTCACATCAACAAACACATCAACCAGACCAAAAAAAAATCAATAAGAAAACACCGGCCTTAAATGATCCATTAATCAGATGAACTTAATAGATATATACAGAACATTCCATCCAAAAGTAGCAGAATACATTCTTTTCAAGGGCACATGAAACATTCTCCAGGATAGATCACATGCTAGGTCACAAAACAAGTAATAAATGTTAAAAGACTGAAATTATATCAAGCATCTTTTCTGGCCACAATGGTATGAGCATAGAGGTAAACTACAAGGGAAAAAACTGCAAAAACACAAACATGTGGAGTCTAAACAATATGCTACTAAACAACCAACAGGTCACTGAAGAAATCAAAGAGGAAATCAAAAAAATACTTGGAGACAAATTAAAACAGAAACATAATAATCCACAATCTATGGGACCCAGCAAAAGCAATTTTAAGAGGTAAGCTTATAGCAAGCCTACATCAGGAAACAAGAAAAATCTCAAATAAACAATCTAACCTTATACCAAAAGGAACGCAGAAAGAACAAACAAA
This sequence comes from Balaenoptera musculus, assembly GCF_009873245.2. Lineage (NCBI taxonomy): Eukaryota > Metazoa > Chordata > Mammalia > Artiodactyla > Balaenopteridae > Balaenoptera > Balaenoptera musculus. Next base: position 29,307,031 of record NC_045790.1, on the reverse strand, counting down.
ACCCAAAGTTAGTAGAAAAAAGAAATCATAAAGATCAGAGCAGAAATAAATGAGCTGTTTCTTTGAAAAGATAAACAAAATTGATAAACCTTTAGCCAGGTTCATCAAGAAAAAAGAGAGAAGGCCCAATAAATAAAATCAGAAAGGAAGGAGAAGTTACAACTGTCACGAGAGAAATACAAAGAATCATAAGAGATTACTATGAACAATTATATATATGCCAATAAAATGGACAACCTAGAAGCAATGGATAAATTCCTAGAAATGTACAATCTCCCAAGACTAAATCAGGAAGAAACAGAAAATATGAACAGACCAATTACCAGTAATGAATTTGAATCAGTAATACCAAAACTCTCAACAAACAGAAGTCCAGAACCAGATGGTTTCTTGGATAAACTCTACCAAACATTTAAAGAAAAATTAACACTCACCCTCCTCAAACTATTCCAAAAGATTTCAGAGGAAGGAACACTTCCAAACTCATCCTATGAGCTCAGCATCACCCTGATAGCAAAAACAAAGACACCACACACGTGCGCGTGCACACACACACGCACACACACACAATTACAGGACAATATCATTGATGAACATAGGTAAAAAATCCTCAATAAATATTACAAACCAAACTCAGCAATACATTAAAAGGATCTTACACCATGATCAAGTAGGATTTAGCCCAGAGATGCAAGGATGGTTCAATATCCACAAATCAATCATTGTGATACACCATATTAAAAACCTAAAGAATGAAAATCGTATAATCATCTCAGTGCAGAAAAGGCTTTGGACAAAATTCAACATTCATTTATGATAAAAACTCTCAATGAAGGGAGTATAGAAGGAACATATCTAAACGTAATAAAGGCAATATATGGCAAACCTACAGCCAACATCATACTCAAGAATGAAAAACTGAAAGCATTTCTCCTAAGATCAGGAACAAGATGAGGATGTCTACTCTCTTGCCATTTTCATTCAACATAGTATTGGAAGTCCTAGCTACAGTAATCAGAAAAGAAAATGAAATAAAAGGTATCCAAATGGGAAACAAGTAAAACTACCACTGTTTGCAGATGACTTGATATCATATATAGAAAATACTAAAGATGCCACCAAAAAAATATTGAAACTAATAAATGAATTCAGTAAAGCTGCACGATACAAAATTAATATACAGAAATTTGTTGCATTTCTATACATGAACAATGATCTTTCAGAAAGAGAAATTAAGAAAACAATCCCATTTACAATTGCATCAAAAAGAATAAAATATCTAGGACTAAAATAACCAAGGAGTAAAAGACCTGTACCCAAAAAATTATACGACATCGTTGAAAGAAACTGAAGATGGTGCAAAGAAATGGAAAGATATACCATGTTCATGGATTAAAGAATTAATATTGTTAAAATGACCATACTACAAAAGGAATACAGATTCAATGCAATCCCTATCTAAACACCAATGGCATCTTTCACAGAACTGGAACAAATAATTCCAAAATTTGTGTAGAAACACAAAAGACCTTAAATAGCCAAAACAATCTTGAGAAAAAAGAATAAAGCTGAAGGTATCACATGCCCTGATTTCAAACTATACTACAAATCTACAGTACAGTAATCAAAACAGTATGGTACTGGCACAAAAACAGACACATAGATCAACGGAACAGGAGAGCCCAGAAATGAACCCACGTTTATATGGTCAATTAATCTACGACAAAGGAGGCAAGACTATACAATGGGGAAAAGACGCACTCTCCAATAAATGGTGTTGGGAAAACTGAACAGCTACATGCAAAAGAATCAAACTGGAATACTTTCTCACACTTTATACAAAAATCAACTCAAAATGAATTAAAGACTTAAATGTAAGACCTGAAACCATAAAACTCCTAGAAAAAAACAGAGACAGTATGCTCTTTGACACTGGTCTAAAGGAATATTTTTTTGGATATATCTCCTCAGGCAAGGGAAAGAAAAGCAAAAATAGACAATTGGGACTCCATCAAATTAGAAAACTTCTGCACAGCAAAACTTTTACACAGCAAAACAAAGGGACCATTCAAAAGATGAGCACTGATAACATTTCTGAAGGCACCCACCAAAAATATCACCACCACCCCATACTCTCCTTAACAGCTGCAATTCATATAACATTTTACTTTTATCTTTAATAGATTATTTTCAAAATGTATAAAATGTTTACATCATTTTAATCAATTGTGTACTAGGAATAATTTAAAAGATAACTAAATTCAGGAAAAAAGTTAAATGCATCATCTTAAATTATATACATTTTATTGCAGAATTTTAACTCTATTACGTAACATACCTATATTGTTTCACTGTATTCTACTCAGTCAGAAGTTTCTTCATCTTTGAACTATCTATCCTGAATATCCTCAACTTCCCATACTTGCCTCATTTCCAGATGAAGATTCATCCTTTCCTACTTCCCTGAGTTCCCTCACTTTTCCCACCGATGATCCCTCACTCTTCCCACCCATGATCTACTCATATCCCTTCCCATCTCATTTAAGACTTTCTCCATCTACTGTTCTCCCTGTCCATCACCTCTTCTTGAGGTCTAGACTTGACAGCAAATCAGAGAGACTGCTGGAAGAGAGATGAGGATGAGAAGGAGAAATCTCCTGAGCCACATGAAGAAGAGAGGCAAATAGTGAAAGTAATTCTGCACCCTGGCCTTTGATTTTTTATTAAATGCAAATTCCCTGAGAAGATGAAACATAATCTTAAACATTAATATGAATATCTTAGGAGGGACTTGTTGACAGTGAGCAAAGGTGGTTAGGCACCCCATCCCACCTAGTAATGGGGAAAGGCAGAAGAGACCAAGGTGCCAATGATAGGTAAAATGAGAAGGTGTCAAAGACAAATTCTGCCTACAGCCAGCCTGGGCAATTCCAAACTATTTAGCCTGTCATTTCTAGAACATTCAGTTATAAAGGATGGAGTACAGGACCAATAAGGCATGGTCTATTTATTACAGAGCATTAACAAGATCACTTGATCATTCTGTGACTATCACTTTGATTCTGAACCCACTCTTCATATTTTGTTTTAAACACTGTCTTTCTAGGAGACCATTTTATTTATTAGAAATGCAAGCTTATCTAAATTTTTATAATCACATAAGAATATGCTTTACCCACTGTTTCCACCATAATATTAGGTACAAGACAATTCATTTTTAAGAGTTAAGAATTTAATGAATGGCAACAGCTTAACTATTTTGAGTTGCCAGTAGACATAAAATTAAACCTTTTCCAAAAACATGAACAGCTACTTAGGAGTCATCTATCCCCCTCTCTCTTTTCATCTAATAAATGTCAGTATAACAGAGTAATTAAAGAGTCTGCCTCTGGAGGCAGACTGCCAAGGTTTGAATCCCCACTCTGCCCTGTGACCTTGGGAAATTATTTAACCTCTCCATGCCTCAGTTTCTGCATCCATAAAATGGGGACAACCTAGGAGGGTTACTGTGAATAATAAAATATATTACTATCTAGAAAGCACTTAGACTTGTGCCTGGCACATTGTAAGCACTCAAAAAATGTTAGCTACTATCATTAGTTATGGCATTTCTAATAAAAAGACTATGATGGCTTTCTCCAAGATTTCTCCACTAGGTAGAGATAATCTCTCTTGGCGAATCTAAATGCCTGTCAGCAAAACTGTTCATGAAAGCAAGGGAGTCAACAGTGAGAATCAGCATCAAAGCCTTGGACAGGCTGCACCACACAAACCTGAAAGCCACAAAGTTGTTTGTTTTACTATACCACAAATATTAGAGTCAGAAGTTTCAAGATTTTGCTAAGCCAGTTTTCCTGCTACATTCAAAATATGGTAATATAAGATGGTTTGGTCTGCTGTCAAGTCATGGGTTGTATAAACACTAGTTTACAACAAAAATGACTGTAAAAGTGGTATGGTTCTTAATGGTTATATTAAATTATATTTGAGGCCTTTTATTTTTCTAGCTGAAAATAATAGCGAGAAGAGTCTACTTGAAAGCAAGAAACAAATTTAAATAAACTGTAAATTTCTCAACATAACTTGGAAACTTCAGTTCAGTCTCTTTTTATGTGTAAGACCAAACACAGTACAGTTTATAATGTGAAATCCAAACACATCACTAGCAAACTAGGTTCCAGTCTAGCTCTACCACTATTAGCTGTGTGTCTCAAAATATTTCACCTCTCTCTAAAAGAAAGGGGTAATGATAACAATCTCCTAGAACCAAAAAGTAGATTAAATGAGATAAATGTTAACAATAAGTAGAGTTGTAACTATTAAAAAATAACACAGGAAAATATCATTTACTTGAGCTCTGAGATTACACACACACACACACACACACTCTCTCATACAATTAAAAAAAAAGAAAAAGAAAAAAGAATCTGATCTAAGAAGTGAGAAGGAAAGCTTAGAAAGAACATAATTTAAAATTCCTCCTATATAGAAAGGTTTTTATACCTGGGAGAAAGTGAAGATAAATAAAATGCTATGTTGTCAAAGCAAAGAAATGTGAGTAAGAGTCACAGATATTTACTAAATAACATAAAAGAATCTGAAAAGAAACAATTTATTTTTCAGTCAGTATCAAAGATGAAGTTTATACGTAATTAGGAGCACCAGGAAGGATGGAATAACTCACCCAATCAGAGTTGGCTCTAAGAAACTATAATATTATGTTCTTTATGTATATTATAATAAAGTAAAAATAATGATGCCACGTAAAGGAGATCACATCAAGAAACACACATTTATTCTTTCATTCAACTGATATCTGGATTGCTTGACTAAATGAAAAAGTATTCAATAACACTGGTAATCCAAAAAAAAATTAAAAACCAGAGTAAAACAGAAGAATACCACTTCTTGCCTATAAAATTAGCAAATAAAAAATAATTCCCAGTGTTGGCAAGAATACAGTTAAATAGTCACTCATATACAGGTTTATGGGAGTGTAACTGACACAAGTTTTCTGGACTTCTAGGAACTGAGCCTAAGGAAATAACCAGAGGCGTAAGCAATGATTGATATAAAATGATGTTCACTGCATATTTACAACAGTAAAAAACCACTATCTAAATTTCCAACAACAAGCAATTAATTAATTTGTAATATAGCCGTATGAAGGAACCAATGAACTCCTGTCTCATTTTAGATGAACGTGATTTAGTGGCATGGAAAAATGCTTGTGTCAGACTGCTGAATTTAAGACTCTAAAACACTATATACAATATGATTGCAATTTTCTTTTATACACACAAAATATATCCATATACAACCAAAAACTGAAAAGTGAACACTGCAATGTTAACAACAGTTATCTTTGTGTGATGTTTTTATTTTCTTAATTATACTTTTCATTATTTTCCAAATTTCCTATGATAATTGTGTATTATTTTTATAATCAGTACAGACATCTTTGCGGTTTACCCAAAACACTTATTCCACCTAAGTCTATCAGGGTAATCCCACTCCCCTGTCATGACTATATCCTGGCCAAGGAGATACAAGGAGACATCTGGGACGGAGGCTTCCAGGAAAGGTTTCCTTGCTTCTGAGAAGAAAAGTGGGAGAGGTATTGCTTTCTTCTGAAAACGGTCACATCTAGATGTGATTCATTTATTTATCATTCAATACACATGTACCTGAACACCTACTGTGCAGTTCTCAACCCATACCTAAATAGAGAGATTATGTTTGCTATTACTTCTAAGAGTCCTAAATTAATAGCTTTAGTAGTTAAATACAAAAATCTTAATTATCATCCATCTTCCACTTTATTTGTCACAGGTAAGAGAATTTGCTGACTCCATGGCAGTATTGTACAAGAAAACAAAACAAACTTAAACACAACAACAAAAACCTGACCAATTGCATAGGTTAAGCAAAACAAAACAAAAATAGACAAGACAGCTTCAAGCCATCATTACCGTATTACACATTATAGACAGACAATATTACAAAAGACAAGAGGAGTATGAAAGTCTGGAAGGAAGATTAAGGGCTTTGTTTCTCTCATGCTAACTTTAAGGCTGTGAAAAAAATACATGAATCTTTCATTTCAATGCACCTAAGAATACACTAAACCTGACAGAAGTTGCTAAAATCACAGAGGAATTTTAAGTACCAAAACTTGCTATATGTATTCATGATGGAGATCTTTTTCAAAAGCAGATATACAATTCCATGTCTTTTTAAAAGCACATCTGAAAATCTGGATGACTTTGGGGCTGGCCACCATTAAGAATATTACTCAGTCATAAAAAGAAATGAAATGGAGTTATTTGTAGAGAAGTGGATGGAGTTAGAGTCTGTCATACAGAGTGAAGTAAGTCAGAAAGAGAAAAACAAATACAGTATGCTAACACATATATATGGAATCTAAGGGAAAAAAAAAAAAAAAAAGGTCATGAAGAACCTAGTGGCAAGACGGGAATAAAGACACAGACCTACTAGAGAATGGACTTGAGGATATGGGGAGGGGGAAGGGTAAGATGTGACAAAGTGAGAGAGTGTCACGGACATATATATACTACCAAACGTAAAATAGATAGCTAGTCGGAAGCAACCACATAGCACAGGGAGATCAGCTCTGTGCTTTGTGACCACCTAGAGGGGTGGGATAGGGAGGGTGGGAGGGAGAGAGATGCAAGAGGGAAGAGATATGGGAACATATGTATATGTATAACTGATCCACTTTGTTATAAAGCAGAAACTAACACACCATTGTAAAGCAATTATACTCCAATAAAGATGTTAAAAAAAAAAAAAAAAAGAATTGCTGTGTAGCTCCGTAATATAATAATGCCCTTAGGGCACACTGGGGTGTGTAGAGTTCTTTGCCCCTACACTAAATGGCTTCATGTGGCTGTATTTTTATGTGACATTTACTGGCTCATGTTTTAATTAGGAAAAATGCTAAGAAAATACTTACATTTTTCAAAAGTTAATTTTTCAAAGGTAACATGGACATATTACAAATCACCTTAAACACTGAACAATTAATTCATTCCTAATTCATTTTCATAAAAATACATCAAATATACTTAGGTTATTAGAAGAAGTAACTTCCTCTTCAAGAGACTTTCTTAATCTATTGATATAAAAATGATGATGATAATTATTATTATTAGACCAGCTAACACTTAAACAGTGCTTATTCTATGCCCACAACTATAAGCTCTTTTGACATACCTCAATTAATCTCCACAATCCCATTATATAGATGAGGAAACTGAGGCAAAGAGAGATGAAATTTCTTGCCCAAGGTCATGTATCTTGTGAGATAGAACCATTCACTGAGGAACAGATCAAATACTCATCCACAACACAATCACTGATGCCATGTCACAAAAGGAAAGAAGCCTGAATATAAAAAGTAACTTTTGTTTGTTTTTATCTATAACAAAAGCAAAATTTTGGGGGGACCTTGACCTAAAATTTTTGGCTTATTTCTTAAGGAGAAATTGCCATTTTATTCTGAGCATTTGCATTCCTCATTTACATTCAAATTACTTAATTCTTCTCTCAAATCTCTCTAACAACCCTGTCGAATCCCACATCATCAGGGTCAACTGTCTCATTCTAAATTCTCAGTGGGTCCTTCCAACTGTCAGAGGCAATCTCTCTGTCTGCTGTTTCTATTTACACATCCCATTTCTACCCACCCAAACTTCTGTGGGGAAACCACAGACAATGTCTGCCTCTGCCAAAGGATAAAGGGAGCAAAATGTTTTCCACACAGTTAAAAGAACGCCTTTTGTCAAATCAATCTGATGATGCTGAATAAACTGAACACTTCCCTCTGACCACCTCATCACCATTAAATTGCATAATTTCCAAGATGGAAACTATTCAAATTGCCCTCAAAAAGTTAAACTAGAAAATCTTTTTTGTCTATAACAAAAAGGCAGGCATTTGCAGACAGAAGCTGTTACCTGCAATATGCTTTTTCCTGAATAAAAATGTGTTTCTATTCTCTTATATAAAAATTCAAGACACATATCCAAGATAAGGGATTTGGTATAGATGTTTTTACCATGGCTATACAGTAGTAAAATCAGTTTTTCTAGCTGATAAGGTTTCCCTATCTTCCCAAGTCCAATTCACAATTTCTCTCAAGAGCTCTGAAATTTAATTTCTAAATTCATGTCCTCAGTTGTAGAAAATTCATGTCCCCAGTTCTTGATAATCTATGTACGTATTAGAACAGGGTATGTGACAGAAGTAAAATGTTTGGCATTTAACATTAATGAATGGGATTAAAAATTGTTTCTTTTTTATCTAAAAACATTCGTGCTTCCTCTACAACAAAGGCTAATGTTTCAGCAAGGAAGAATAATTTTCAAAGTAGGGTTTTATTTACAATTTCATTGTCCAAGTGCTTGTGTCTTTTTTATGTAAGATGACGTGTCTTTACTTAGACCATAATAAGAGAAAATTAAACTTGGTATGGAACTATTTTCTCCAACAGATCTTTTTTTTTTTTTTAACATCTTTATTGGAGTATAATTGCTTTACAATGGTGTGTTAGTTTCTGCTTTATAACAAAGTGAATCAGTTATACATATACACATGTTCCCATCCAACAGATCTTAATAGTTATAAATAAGACATTGATGTATTTTATTTATCTGCCCATGTACTTGAAAACTGGACCATTTCAAGGTCATTGCTTAATCTTAGCACGCCCTGATACAAACTCCCCTGGCAAACTGCACTCTCATAAAGGTGTCCGTGTTTTTTGTGTTTTATGTAAATTTCCTTTTAAAAGTTCTCATAATAGGTAATAGTTATAACACATAGCACATGGATTCAGTGTTTAATGCTCGTGCTGCATTAATATCTTGCATTATCAAGCTCTTGCCAGGACACAAATTTCCTATGCTCTTCCACCTTGATTAGTTTCTTCAGTATTTGCATCCAGTGCTTCTACTTGATTAGCATTATAGCACTTTATTCTTTTTCTTATTTCCAATCACATTTCTCTTTCTTCACTGTTTTCTGTTCCTCTAAGAGTTTCATTTCAATCTATAGTTTCTCCTTTTATATTTCACTAATGTGTCTTTTACAGTTTGTCAAAGGTACTACATGGGGTTCAGCCTTTCTTTTTTAAATTTTCTGAACCTTTGAAATGTCTGGTGCAGTAAATGCTCAGAAGCATATATAATTCCTATATATAGCACTACCTATCTCCTGACACTGAGGTATACATAAATTAATGGGTATGGTTTTCACACAATCACTGAGTGTTTGCATTTCCACTGGTTGGAGTAGGAACCTAAAAACTATACAACTGAACCTTGACAAAATATACATAAGTATATTATAAACAGAGCACACCATAAAAGGGCAGTTGTCTTTTACACTTGTATTTCACAGGGTAGTAATAATTTCATGTGTTAATATCTATAGTTAAAGCTTCTGATCATGCTAAAATTCATAAATCATTCTTCTCCACAGAATTCATATAAATTCTAATATTCATAAATTCTCTATTGTTCTCAAATTTTTTAAAAATTTAATTTTAACCTGAACTGTAGCACACAGATGTCAGAACATGCTTGGACATGTCTTAAGTTTAGGCCTGCTGAGAGAATGCTCCCAGAAAACTGGTCTTCATGTCCATCCAATCTTGCAGTAAACTCTGAAGAATGTGTGGGGATTGCTATCTATTACTTCTACCTATTGAGTGGGTAGGCATGTCACTGGGTTCCAGAACAATAACATTCAAGCATGAGGGGTGCTAAATGACCAAAAATGTAAAAAAACTCATGAGAACTACTAAGGGGGCTTGATTCACAGATCTCCAAATCTATTACCATTAAGGAAACTGAACATCTTCCAATTGTATCTTTCCATCACCAATATGCACATTAATCCACAGATCTTAGAACTCTAATTAATGCCAAGAACGATAAATGCCTTATTTTGGGTTCCCTAGAAGTAGTTTATTTGGAAGGTAAACTGTTAGGGAAGTGGAGAAAGGATACAGGGAAGAGAATTTTGAGGATAACCATTAAAAGAACAGACATAGAGTATGTAATTTTGAAACTAATAGAAATAAACTATGGAATGATTTTTTTAATTATCAATCAAAAAGAATGCAAGAAAGGAGAGAAAATGGAATGCAGAATAGCTGGAGTTCAAAGAAGGAAGGAAATAAAAGACTGATTTATCATTGGTCACACCAAATGTAAATATACTAAAATGATCTAGTTTGAAAAAGATGATCAAATTGGATTTTTAAAATCCAAACATACAACGTTTATCAGGGTGACAAGTAAAACATAAGGATAAAGAAGGGCTGAATATGGATACAAACATTGTCAAAAATAAGGTTGGTGTAGTGATTTCTATTAAACAAAATAGGCTTTAGAGCAAAAATCATTACTAGAGAAAGAGGTTCACTTCACAATGACAAAATTCAATTCACCAGTATGCTATAATAATTTTAAATTTGTATTCATCAAACAATATAGTATCAAACTATATTTGATACTATAAAGTGAAACATAAAGCAAAAACTGGCAAAACTCCAAGAAGAAATGGAATAGTTCCACAAGCAAAACAAGTGGGACATAATTAAAGCATTTATAGCTGTAACTGTGTACATTTTTTAAAGGCTTAAAAATTAATGTACTCTAACCTTATACCATATACAAAATTAACTCAAAATGGAACAAAGATCTTAATGTAAGTGCTAAAACTATAAAACTCTTAGAAGAAAACATAGGGGGAAAGCTTCATGACACTGGACTTGGTAATGTTTTCTTAGATATAACATCAAAAATACAGGTAACAAAAGAAAAAGAGATTGAACTTCATAAAAATTTTAAACTTTTATGCATTAAAGGACACTATGAAGAGAGTGAAAAGAACACACAGAATGAGAAAAAAAATTTGGAAATCATATTTCTGATGTTAATATGGAGAATATATAAAGAAGTCCTATGACAACAACAAAAAATACAAACAACTTGATTAAAAAATGGGCAAAGGTCTTGAATAGACATAACCCCAACAAGATATACAAATGGCCAATAAGCACATGAAAAGATAGTCAACATCACTAATCATTAGGGAAATGTAAATCAAAACCACCATGAGGTATCTCTTCACACCCATTAGGATGGCTATCATCAAAACAAACAAACAAAACAGAAAATAAGTGCTAGTGAAACTGTAGAGAAATTGGAACCCTTGGGCATTGCTGGAATGAATGTATCATGATGCAACCACTGTGGAAAACAGTATATGACTGTTCCTTTAAAAATGAAACAGAATTACCATATATGATCCAGCAATTCCACCTCTGGGTATATATCCAAAAGAACTGAAAGCAGAGAGCAGAACATGTACACCCATGTTCACATCAGCATTGTTCACAATAGCCAAAAGGTGGAAACAACCCAAATGTCCAACAAGAGATGAACAGACACATAAATTGTGATATATACATACAATGAAACTTTTATGTTCTGTATATTTTATATGTTACATAACTTTTATGTTAGGTATATTTTACCACAATGAAAAAAATTTTAATTAATAAGTTAGGTATCTCAAGAAGTTAGGAAAAAAAAAGAAGAAGAATCCAAATAAGAGCAAAAAGGAAGAAGTACTAGATTATTACTCAGAAGAAACTGTTCAAGAAAAGTTTATAACCCAGTTATGAATCTCTGTTATAAATTAAATTTCCTAACTATAAAAGACCTTATAAGAAATAGTTCTTGAGACCTTTGTCAATACCACTAAAGTATATTATAGAGCAAAACATAACTAAAAGTTTTAAATGACTCTTTCAGACTTTAATTGTTGTACCAATCAAAACCATCTATGGTCAGGCAGAGAAAGAAAAATATTATATGATATCACTTACATGAAATCTAAAAGAATAATACAAGTCAACTTATTTACAAAACAGAAACAGACCACAGACATAGAAAACAAACTTATGGTTACCCAAAGGGAAAGGGGAGGGGGAGGGATAAATCAGGAGTATGGGATTAACAGATACACACCACTATATATAAAATAGATAAAACAACAAGGATTTACTGTATAGCACATGGAACTATATTCAGTATCTTGTGATAACCTATAATGAAGAAGAATCTGAAGCTGTACACTGAAAACTAACACAGTATTTTAAATCAACTGTAAATAAATTTTAAAAAAATCATTTGTAAACTAGTGATACAAAAAAAACAATAACAAATGCTGATGGGTTGTGGAGAAATCGGAATCCTCATACACTGCTGGTGAGAATGTAAAATGGTGCAGCAAATTGTGGAAAACAGTTTGGCAGCTCCTCAAAAAGTTAAACATAGAAATACCATATGACCCAGAAATTCTACTCCTGGGTATAGCCCCAAGAAAATAAAAAACAGGTATTCAAACAAAAATTTGTATACATATATTCCTATCAGCATTATTCATAATAGTCAAAAAGTGGAAGCAACCCAAATATCCATCAACTGATGAATGGATAAAATATGGTATATCTATATGATAGAATATTATTTAACCATAAAATGGAATGAAATATTGATACATACTACAATGGGGAACCCTGAAAACATTAGAATATTATTTAACCATAAAATGGAATGAAATATTGATACCTACTACAATGGAGAACCCTGAAAACATTATACTGAGTGAAAGAAGAAAGACACAAAAAGCCACATATTGTAAGAATCCATTTATACAAAATGCCCAGAATAGGCAAATCCATAGGGACAGCATATTAGCAGTTGCCAGGGATGGGTGGGGGTCAAGGGTTCAAGGGGTGTTGGGAGGATAACAGGGATTTTCTTTGTGTAATACAAAGTTAATGTGAAGCATAAACCAATCATAGTGCTAGGGACAAGTTTCCTCTTGAGTTCCAGAAGGTGAAGATGTTATTGACCAGAAATGTACTCCATAAGATGACAGAGACAAAACAAGTGGTGAGGAATATGAATAAGCAGTGTGTGATGTTCAGAACCCTGGAGAAGTACTCTAATATTAGAAGTTGCTAACTGCCATATTCAATCATTTGTGACATACAGTAAGTCTCCTACAAAGGAACCTTCAAGTTGCGAACTCTCAAAGATGCAAACGTACGTTCCATCAACGTCAGGCGTGAGTGAAATTGCAGCTTGCCCTCCGTCTCCTATTGCTGATGATCCTTCAGCTCTACCATCTCCCACCTTCTCTCCCTCCTCCAGTCAGTAACTCTTCTTGCCTATTCACTCAATACCAGTCCCTGTATGCCAGCTGTTGTACTGTACTACTGTACTTTTCAAGATACTGTACTGTGAGATTAAAAATGTTTTATTTTTTGTGTTTGCTTTTTATGTATTATTTGTGTGAAAAGTATTATAAACCTATTACAGTACAGTACTATATAGCTGATTGCGTTAGTTGGGTACCTAGGCTAACTTTGTTGGACTTACAAACAAATTAGACTTACAAATGCGCTCTCGGAATGGAACTCGTTCGTATGTAGGGGGCTTACTGTATTGATGAATTGAAGAATGCCTGAGCAGTAAATTTCTCATTAGCCCCATGTAAAATAAATTTATAAGAAGGTAGAAAGGGAAAAAATAGTTATTAAATATTCTTTAAGGGGCAGTAATAGGGTAGCGGATTAAGAGGTAAAACTACTATGTATAAAATAAAAAAGCTAGAAAAGATATATTATACAGCATGGGAATATAGCCAATATTTTATAATTACTATAAATGGAGTATAACCTTCAGAAATTTACCTCATGTCTTAAAATTATGGACCTTTAAAAGGAACAAAGGATCATCTAATCTTACCTTCTACATATTAATTACAAATAGTTTGGTGACTATTCATTTAGCCTTTGTTTTCTATGTGTAGTATAACAAAAATATAATTTTCTATTCTGCCCCCCCCCAAAAATTATGGACCTTTACTCTCATTAAAGATTATTTTTAGAAATTGACTAGTGCCTTCAATACTTGATGTTTCATATTTTATATCCATGACCCTGGTTTTCTACAGAATATTTCCACAAAGAATAACAGACTTCTTCCTATCTTCAGAGCACAAACTAATTACCTATCCAACTTCTACAATTTCTCATTCGCTTGAGCAACTTTCACACTGGCTGCAGTACTCAATGCAACAGGTTCACTAACTTGATGACTACCATGGACTCATTCACATTTTAGTTCAGAATTACAATTTAATTAGACATCCTAATCTTTAATTTATACAAAACTTTACTATTCACACCTAGAATCAACATGTTCTTAGCTCTTAATATTTTCACTTCTCTTTCTTCAACAGGACTAGCAGTTGGCTTTCTTTATAAAACCATTTAAAAAATGTTTTATTAGTACTTCATAAGAACTATTGTGTAAGCTCTTATGATGAGCAGACAGCAAAGTCACTCTGAAAGGCAGACTCTGAGGCATGAGTTAAGCTTACTCACTAAGTCAGGGCCTCATGCCCACAAACTTGCCTCATAGTATCGATTACTCAAATATGAGTCTCAGCAAAACTACAACTTACTGCATCTCATAGATTTTTGAAATCAATTGCAAATTGTCAAAACTGCACATGTTAAATCTGAAACTATCTAAAGTCTACTGTATATTATACTGAAAACCCTCTATATCACACTCCAATTTAAAATGAAATAAGGATCATGATATAGACATACTGATTTAATATATCAGGAGGCTTCATTGCCTAGAAAATAGAAAAGAGACAGAGGCCCCAAATGTCATGTCTTTTGGATGACAAAGACGACTGTGATAAAGTGAAAAAAACATATTTGAAAAGAAATGTACTCTTTTTTTCATTGCTCCTTTAGATTCCACATCAAACCCATATTTCTTTGTTAAGTATTTTTTTTCTTATTCAAAGGTAATTTATTTGGATTTTCCAAAAGGGTTCCAGTAAAGCATAAATTAGGAAATTACATATCCTTATTGGATTACAGTATGTCAAGCATATTAAACTCCTCTGAGCATAGAAATAAAAGTGGTCTCAGAAACAACAGTTCTAGACAACACCACCTGAGGAAAAACACCTGGTTAATAAAAGGTAAATATCCATTCTAACAGGAGGGGATTTAGGGGCTAAGTGCTAAAGAGGGCAAAGAAAACTTTTAGGCTGAAAGTGGAGAAAATGCAGGTAGGGTATATCGAGTTAGCCAAACAAGCACAGGTCATGTATTGGGACAAGACTGGGCTGGCTTTAAAGCTGGAGTATATACCAAAATAAAGAACATTAAACATGAACACCAGCATTCACATTCAAGTCATTCACAGCTAGACTGGGGCAGGCTAGCTCTCCTCCACAGAATACCTTATGGTATGCTCTGCCTAAAATTTTCAAAGTTGTAATTAGGTTCAAAGGCAACTCATGGCTTTATTGGTTTCAGGAGTGGAGAAATGCCTCGTGACTCTAGTCAATTCTCTTTTAAAAACCTCCTAAAATCCCTTTCATTTTAAATGGTAAAATTAGTCACAGTCAATGAACATAAACTAAAGCTGCAGTATGAGAAGTGTTCTGTGGTATGGGAGACTCAGCAGAACACTTAATCCAGACTTGAGGTGTCAAGGAAGGTTTCCAGAGAAAGAGACCTGAACAACATGTGAGGGTTCATCAAGTGAACAGTAGGCAGAATGTTACAGGTAGAGGGAACAGCATGTGCAAAGACTGAGGCAAGAGGACCTGTCAGTAGACAAAGCACAGACTAACAAGAGAGCTGTTTTAGGATCTTGCCAAATCAAGAAATACTCCTTTCTCTGGGAGAGGCCAACACTGACTTCTTTTTTAATCATGAAAACAAACATTTTAGGGCATCTAGAGATAGAGACCAGCCAAAGGATTACTCTACTGGTGCTTCTGTATTCTGACCTCATCATTTATATCCTTCCACCAGAGACATTCTTTTCTTTGTTCCTTCCTTCCTTCCTTCCTTCCTAAGATTTTCAGGAACCCCACTCTCTTAGAGGGAGACTTACCTACAGCCAACCTCTGTTGGCATGTTTGGGCAACTGCTTCAATGGGAGCTGTTGTTAACTCTTTTATTACCTTGTCTGGAGAAAAATGACAGGCTGCGGTGACATCTAATCACCTCCATTACTTTATTTGAGTCAGGCTCAATAAAGTAGATAGCCTCTCTATAGTCTGTAATAAAAACATTAAAATAACATCAAGCATAACTTCTAGAGATTTCTCAATGGAATTTGCCAACTAGTACAACTATCTACTACAATATGTATAATGTATCTTTAGGAAGAAGGGCACACAGCTCTGACTGGGGTTTACTAATGGACAATAGACCACAATAAAATTTCTGGCTTCTCATAAGAAAAGCATCATGAATGATAAGTGTTAGGGGGACTTCAGGCTAAAAAAGTAAATTTGACCAAGGCTGTCACCTTGTTTAGGCAAGCAGTAGATGGATTTGAAAGAACCTTATAAGATTGGTAAGGACGCCAGACTATATTCTAAGAGCAATGGGAAGCCACTGAAGAATTTTTAGCACAAAAGTGATATAATTAGGTTTGTATTTTAGAAAGATCACTAAGAAGTAGTGTAGAAAATGAGTAGAAAACAGGAAGACTACACTGTAGGATAGAAGATCATCTTTTAGTAATCGAGGCCTAACCTAAATGCATGAAAGAATGTAGAAAATTGTGTAGATATGAGAGATACTTAAGACGTAGAGTATATAATATTTAGTGTCTGATTGAACATGGCAAAAAAGGAATAGGGAGGAACTAAAGATGGTGTTCAGGTTTCTGATTAGGGAACTAGATGCCTGGTACCACCATGTACTAAAAGAGGAAACAGAAGAACAAGGACATACTTAGATAGAAAGATGAGTTCAGTTTACAGCATGTTGAGTATAAGATACTTGACGCATCCAAGTGAAAATGTCCAATGAGCAATGGGCTATATGAGTATGCAGGCTAGGAGACAGATATGAGCTAAAGACGTAGATGTGGGAACCATCAAAAGATAGAAGGTATTTAAAGCCATGGAAATGGATGAGCTAACCTAGGGAGGATGGAAAAAAAAAAGAAGGATTGGGCCAAGGACATAGGGATGTGAGAGCTATGGAGGATTTCGTTGACTTGCAGATATTTAAATGAGGAGGGGAGGGAAGTTAATCACGACAATAGTCATGTTAAGAGAGCAAGGTCTTGCATTCAGGGAGAAATTGCACTGATTCTCCTGGGACAAATTAGCCGACCTGTAGTAGGGAACAGGAGTGTCCACCCATTCTGTTCTTGCCTCTAGTTTCTAGGTTAAGTCTGCCACCTTCACAAGGACTACAGTCATCCAAAATAAATAATCAGTAAAAACTGGCAAAATCATTGTTGTTCTAGTTTTCTTTTACTTAGTAATTCAAAACTGATACCATCTGTGCAGCGAAGCAATGTATCTTACTTAAATATAAGAATCATTCTTGTACCACTAATGCAATCCAAAAGCCATATTAGGGCAGCACAAACATAAAAGTAATATCAGATGTAGTTTCAGCTGCTATAAAACACAGTGATTCTACATTTTGGTTCCAGGCTTTAAAAATACTATAGTATATGTGGTTTTGAATAAGATTCTACATTGTAGTCGGATTCTTAGACTAGTTTTTTTCTATTTAAGTGTTGACAGGAAAAAATATAGTTTTAGTCTGACCTTACAGGCACACACCATTTACCCTACTTTTAACTTGATTTGAACCTTAAGGGTATCCTTGCAAAGCAACAAAAATGTGTAAAACTAAGGTCAATTAATAACTAGTTTCTAAAATCTACTGAAGTTTTTTGACTGAACAATATCAAATCCCTATAATTTGTAATGAGCAATAATAAAATTAAAAATTTTCCAGTTTCAACTAGGATTTCCCCAAAGATGATGAACAGGTTCTTTTAAGAAATTCTGATTCATCTATATGTCCCTTTAACGGCTTCATTAACAATTATTCTATTGTTAGATATAAGGTTAGATATAATAACCACATTCAGACCACATTTTAGTAAAAAGCTGTCCAATTCAATACTGAAATTATTATTCAAATTTAACTGTCTTCTAGGAACAAAACCTTGTTTTCTGAGGCCCAGAATAGGTTCTATCCCTTAGTACTTAACCTTTCTTCAAATAAGAGTAACTAACAGTATAGCCCTGTTTGTTACCAACACAAAATATCTCTGTATACTTAAAACTCAGCTCCTTCTGAAAGTCTTTCCATTTTTATCTATCATCCATTCACAATGTATGTGTCACTGATACCATAGTTTCTTACTGTCATGTTGGTTTATCTTTGCTGGCATATTTTTCTTGCACCTTCTACACAGGCAGGTACCTTTTCCCACAATGCATCATGAACTCATGGGAAATGGGGACTTATCATTATCTCTTTGTAAGGCTTTGCACACAAAAGCCACTTGATATTAGTGTCCAACTGATTCTACAGTCTCCCAAACACGAGGAATCAAAAAGAAATTACGTTCTTTAATGTCTTCTTTAACATTATATGAAACAATTAGCAGGTGGTATATTTACCCCCACCTTCCTATCTCACCCTCCTGTCCCCACCCAGTGAAAAACTAGATCATTAGATGCAAGCAGAATGAAAATCTGATTAGCACAGGGCTGATTAAGAAAAAGGAAAAAGTCTGAGGAATCAGAAATAGGGAAAATGTAAGAAAAAATGAGCAAAGTAAAATGACTAAAGGGAAATTTAAGCCAAAAAAATTAAAAAGGAATAAGATAGATAATAATAAGGCAATAATGTCAGATGATGACCAAGAAAAAGAAGCCTGTAGGAAATAAATTTAATCTCTTGCTTAAACTGATCACTAAACCACAGCTCACAGGACAACTAACAACTTTCAAATCCCAGTCCACCGACATGTGGTTATCCCACCGTGGTACTTGTTATGCCAAATATTACTGCTGACTTGGGGTGCTCTTGAGTCAACTGAGAGGACCACCATCATTTCCATTCCCTGCCAAGAGACACAGCAGTGACTGGGGGCTGGAACAAGAGCCAGTGGCAAATATACCACAGCAACAGGCTAAGGACTGCACAAAAGAAGTCTGGTATTGAGGTTAAAATTAAATGAAATGGAAGAGAAATAAAGACAAGGGAGGATGAGAAGAACAAACACAGCACCAGTGTGGGTTCTTTCTACACGCAGGGAAAAGCAAACATCTGGAATTATTTGGTGCTGAGTACCACCAGATTTAAGACTTTGTTCCTCTCTTGCAATTATTTCTTAGTAATCATACAAAGAAAAAATAGACCTAAAGGCTAAAATGAAGGAGAGTAGTTAAAGTGGGTATAACAATAACCATTAAACACACACACACACACACACACACACACACACACACATTTTTAAAGTAACAGAGCAGTGAACTGCACAAAGAATATTCCTGACTGGCTTGGAGAGATGTTCATCCTAAATTCTGAAGTTCAACGAGGAAGCTGCAGACAAATACATATAATAACATGGTAACATTTTTGTAAAAATATGCCTGTACAAACACAGGAAACATCTTTAAATGATTCCAAAATAAGTGCTGGTATTATGAGTGGTTTTTACTTCTTTTTCACTTTTCCTGCATTTTTTAATGTAATTATTGATAAAATAACAACAACCCCCTAAAATAAAAGAAAAAATATCCCCTTGCAGGTCATTCAGTCTTTACCTTGAACTAAATGTGTATTCAGTCTACAAAAACCCCTTTTACATAGAGCACAGCTTTGAGAGACCTGGTCCCACCCAGTGGAGAGGAGGGGCCCCAGGTCAAGTCCAGCTGCATTACGGTGGAAAAAACACAAGCTGTGAAGACCAATGAAAAGACTTGAATCCAGCATCTCTATTCACTAGTTCAGTGACCCAGGGCAAATTACATGAAACTTCTGAGTGCTACCTTCACTTGGCTTCAGGAGTGGAATAATATATACCTCACAGGGTTGTTTTGAGGATCATCAAGACCAGCTCCCACATATGACGACAGACTGGTGGGCTAGGTACCAGGGAGATTTTGACCCTTCTGAACAATGTTATACTGTTTATCATCTCATGAAACAATCTGTTCTGAATCATGCCACGTTGTTTGCCACTTTTACTGACCTCCCCTCAGTCTATGATTCCTCAGACTAATTAGTGTTCAGCAGAGCAACCTGGTTACTGATGCTTGCTTCTACAGCATCTGTATCTACTGCCTCCAGGAGAGAGCAAACATCCAGCGGAGAAAAACAGGGAAGCAGGCATCAGATAACAAAGGCATGTTTATCCAAGTTCTTTGTCCTACAAATACATAAGCAAGCCCAGAAGGAGTAGAAAACAGTTCTCCTAGGGGCACATACTGCAGAAGCATGACCAAATGAATAGCTTGATAATTGCAGATATTGTTACAGACTCAGCTTGACATATTATACTTTAACAGAGTTTGCACTGTAATTGTGTCCATTTCTTAGTGTTATTATTTTAAAAACTTTAAGGATGCCCACCAAAAACTTTAGTATTCATAAGTATGCCTTGAACCTGCAGAAGTTTGAAACCATTGAGACAGAAAATAAATAGTGAGAGGTTTGAGGCAACGATCTAGAAAAGTGCTGCTAAGAAAGACTTTCCTCAATGACGGAAAATTTTTCTCTATATTTATGTCATCCAATACCACAGCCACTAGCCACATGGGGCTACTGAACACATGAAATGTGGCTAGTGCAACTGAGGAACTTAATTTTTAATTTTATTTAATTTTAACTAATTTAAATTAATTTGTTTCATGAAATATGGCTATAGACTATGGTATTGGATGGCACAAATCTAGAACACTGGTTTAATAACTTGTGCTAACCCAAAAAAGGTGGTATGTGGATGAGTTAGTGAAGCTTAAAAGCTAACAGACAAGAAGAGAAACGAACAAAACACACACAAAAACAACAACAACAACAAAAAACCCAGCACCATGTTAATATTTCTCTTGCTTCACACAGGATTCACCTTGATAAAGCTGAGGTCCTACTCTGACCTCAACCTGTCATAGTCAGCTCAGGCTGCCACAACAAAAAAACATAAACTGGGTGGCTTAAACAACACAAATTTATCTTCTAACAGTTTTGGAAACTAAAAAGCCAAAGATCAAGGTTCTGGACAAATTGGTTCCTGGTGAGATCCTCTTCCTAGCTTGTAGATGGCCGCCATCTCTCTGTGTGCTCACATGACCTCTTCTTTGGTGGGTGCAGGGAAAGAGATCTCTTTTCCTCTTTTTATAAGGCCACCAAACCTATTAGATTAGGACTCCACCCTTACTGCATTAAACCTTAATTATCTCTCTAAAGGTCCTATCTCCAAATACAGTGACACTGGGGGATAGGGCTTCAATGTATGAATCTGGGGGTGGCAAAATTCAGTCTTTGCACAACCTTCCACTCTCCCACAACTAGCTTTTTTATCATGAGTTCCAATATTCCATAAGCCATATTTCTTGCCCTTAATTCATAATCTTCTAGAGGCTTAGTTTTCTGCCTTTTCTTACTACACCACCAGTTTACACCTGAGTAAGGCTTTAACCCTGCCATCAGACAACTCTGAAATTCACTGAGATTAAAACTTATCTTTGGGGTTTCCCTGTTGGCGCAGTGGTTGAGAATCTGCCTGCCAATGCAGGGGACACGGGTTCGAGTCCTGGTCTGGGAAGATCCCACATGCCGCGGAGCAACTAGGCCCGTGAGCCACAACTACTGAGCCTGCGTGTCTGGAGCCTGTGCTCCGCAACAAGAGAGGCCGCGACAGTGAGAGGCCCGCGCACCGCGATGAAGAGTGGCCCCCACTTGCCACAACTAGAGAAAGCACAGAAACGAAGACCCAACACAGCCAAAAATAAATATAAAAATAAATTAATTAATTTTTAAAAAAAAAGATAGGCCTAGAGCTACAGAAATTTAAAAAAAAAAAAAAACTTATCTTTGGCCCTCAAAAATGACTTCTTACCTCTTAAACTGATTATGCAGAAAAGAGTTATTTAACATAGCAGGCCGGATACTGTTTTCCTTAGAAAAAACTGTTTGTAAGGTTGGCCCCTGGATAGGGTCTGGGAACTTGGATACTGGAAGAGTTCCCACCTCTCTAACTACTAAGAGGGACTCTCCCTGCCCAAACTGTTTGTACAAACAATGTGATTGATGATGAACATCTGCTTTCCTTCTGAGGGTCTGGAATTTTGGTACTTGCTAGACATACGATAACTATGTGACCAACCCCCAAAATAAACCTTAGGCATTGAATCTCTAATGAGCTTCCTTGATGGATGACATTTCACATGTGTTGTCACAACTCTGCTAGAGGAATTATGTGAGTCTTGTGTGACTCCACAAGGAAAAGACTCTTAGAAGCTTGTGTCTGGTTTCCTCCAGACTTCGTCCCATGCACCTTTTCCCTTTGTTGATTTTGCTTTGTGTTCTTTCCCTGTAGTGAATTATAACCATGAGGATGCTGAATTCTGCGAGTTTTCCTAGTAAATCATCAAACCTGGGGGTTATCATGAGCACCCCCAACACATCAAACCACAAACATTTTTATATAAAAAAAAAACTTGCCCCCCTATCTCTTAGAGAACATTCACCCCAGTTATAGAAGTATTAATCCTGGAGGTCAAACTCCAAATACAGGAGGGCCAAAGAAAATGAAGGGAAGGATATAATCAACAAAACTTTTTTTTAGAACTAAAAGACAAGCATTTCCAGATTGGAAGGGCTGACCAAGTATCCAACACAACGGATGAAAAGATGTACCACAGTATGTCATCATGAAATCATAAAAACACTGGAAGGCAGAAGGAAATGGAACAATGCTTCCACAATTCTGGAAGAAAATTATTTCTAACCTGGAATTCTATATCCAGACAAACTATCAATCAAGTATGACTAGTACAATGACACATCAACAGTCAGTGACCAAAAATAATTTACCTCCCACACACCATTTTAAGAAGAAACTAGAGGATGTGCTCCACCAAAAGCAGGGAGAGAAGATATAGTAAAGAGAAGATATAATATCAGCCAAAGGATAGAAGAATGGATGATAATGAAGGAAAGTCCTAGGATGGTTGCAAAGAAGTTTTTAAACAAGAAAGGAAGGGCCTATTTGTATCTGCCCAGATTACCATCTCAAGATACAGAAGTTTATGTAAATACCAAAAGAGATTAAAAAAAAAACCTCCACAAGCTCTTAAGTTAAAAGAAGGGGGAGGGAGGCAAGAAAGAAGAGGGAGGCAAAAGCAACAGCAGTAGTCATAGTGGTATACCAATCTTTTATGTTGATAGAAATATCCAAAGCTCTTTTGAATGAGAGATTACCAAATCAGCTATGCGCTTTCAAAATTACCAACTTTAGGTTACAACATGGTACTTGACAATGGTTGGCAATTCTCCTGACCAAAAAAAATATGTTCAACAGAAGTTAAAGAACAAATGTAAATGAGAGATTCCACTGGCCTCTTTTGATAAAGGTTGCCTCTTTTTATTCAGGGACTAGGGATAGCTTATCAACAGACACATAACCACTCTATTACCCAATTTAAAGGCTCCCTCAAAATTCTAGTTAAGAAATTCAGAAAAGGCAAATGAATTTTAAAATCTAGTCAACAATAAACAAGCGAACAAAACCAAAACAACCACCTTCCTCCTTCCCACCCCCTCCCGCCCCCTGCCAGAACTATTTGGCCCAATTCATTCAAAAAGCCTCCAGTGGACCCTTATAGACCCTTAAATTTGACCTTTATATACTCAAAATTCATACAAGATTTCATAGGAAATCAGAGCACAGAATGTAACTCTAGAAAATATATTGCTGAATTGATACCTAACCAGTCATATCACTAAGTGGAAAATGAGGAGAAAAACAAATTAGAGTGGTGCAGATTTTGAATGCTTGTCCCACCCTGGTCTAGCTGAAAGACAAAACCACAAGAAACATGCTCAGAATCATTTAAATAAAATTCTTTCCTTAAATACAGCATTCTAAAATGTCAAACTACAAAAGACCCTGAATAGCCAAAGCAATCTTGAGAACGAAAAACGGAGTTGGAGGAATCAGGCTCCTGGACTTCAGACTATACTACAAAGCTACAGTAATCAAGACAGTATGGTACTGTCACAAAAACAGAAATATAGATCAATAGAACAGGATAGAAAGCCCAGAGATAAACCCTCACACATATGGTCACCTTATCTTTGATAAAGGAGGCAAGAATATACAATGGAGAAAAGACAGCCTCTTCAATAAGTGGTGCTGGGAAAACTGGACAGCTACACATAAAAGAATGAAATTAGAACACTCCCTAACACCATACACAAAAATAAACTCAAAATGGATTAAAGACCTAAATGTAAGGCCAGACACTATAAAACTCTTAGAGGAAAACAGGCAGAACACTCTATGACATAAATCACAGCAAGATCCTTTTTGACCCATCTCTTAGAGAAATGGAAATAAAAACAAAAATAAACAAATGGGACCTAATGAAACTTAAAAGCTTTTGCACAGCAAAGGAAACCATAAACAAGACCAAAAGACAACCCTCAGAATGGGAGAAAATATTTGCAAATGAAGCAACTGACAAAGGATTAATGTCCAAAATTTACAAGCCACTCATGCAGCTCAATATCAAAAAAACAAACAACCCAATCCAAAAATGGGCAGAAGACCTAAATAGACATTTCTCCAAAGATGATATACAGATTGCCAACAAACACATGAAAGGATGTTCAACACCACTAATCATTAGAGAAATGTAAATAAAAACTACAATGAGGTATCACCTCACACCGGTCAAAATGGCCATCATCAAAAAATCTACAAACAATAAATGCTGGAGATGGTGTGGAGAAAAGGGAACCCTCTTGCACTGTTGGTGGGAATGTAAATTGATACAGCCGCTATGGAGAACAGTATGGAGGTTCCTTAAAAAACTAAAAATAGAACTACCATATGACCCAGCAATCCCACTACTGGGCATATACCCTGAGAAAACCATAATTCAAAAAGAGTCATGTACCACAGTGTTCACCGCAGGACTATTTACAATAGCCAGGACATGGAAGTAACCTAAGTGTCCATCGACAGATGAATGGATAAAGAAGTGGTGGCACATATATACAATGGAATATTACTCAGCCATAAAAAGAAATGAAATAGTTATTTGTAGTGAGGTGGATGGACCTAGAGTCTGTCATACAGAGGGAAGTAAGTGAGAAAGAGAAAAACAAATACCATATGCTAACAAATATATATGGAATCTAAAAAAAAAAAAAAGAAAAGAAAATGGTTCTGAAGAACCTAGGGGCAGGACAGGAATAAAGACACAGATGTAGAGAATGGACTTGAGGATGCGGGGAGGGGGAAGGGTAAGCTGGGATGAAGTGAGAGAGTGGCATGGACATATATACACTACCAAATGTAAAATAGATAGCTAGTGGGAAGCAGCTGCATAGCACAGGGAGATCAGCTCGGTGCTTTGTGACCACCTAGAGGAGTGGGATAGGGAGGGTGGGAGGGAGATGCAAGAGGGAGGGGATATGGGGATATATGTATACGTATAGCTGATTCACTTTGTTATACAGCAGAAACTAACACACCATTGTAAAGCAATTATACTCCAATAAAGATGTTAAAAAATAATAAAATAAAATGTCAAACTAATACCATCCTAAAATATCAACTATTTGTAGTGTCTTTTAATATTTTAATTGACCAATGCAATTGGATTCCATTAATAGCTAATTTTTGCCAAATTTAATTCTAACAAACTCATTTAAGTTAAAAGACCATAATGAAAGAATAAAAATACTTATACCATATTTTTGCATTCCTACAATTCAAAAGCAACAGGATCAAATTTTTTCAGGCTGTGAATAAACATGCCATACTTTAGGCTAAAAGCATATTTTATCCCAAAATTAGAAGTGAAAATGAAGCTCAAAAGAAATGACCTCCCAGTCTTGAATTCAGTGGCATTAATATTAATGACAATCCCACTCATTTCAAAGGCATGTCCCAGAGTGTTTATATTATGAAAAATGGGTCTGGAATGTCATCTTCAGTAAATTTTAAACTGTTTAATCTGAGGTTTTGCTAGATTTGTAACAGCTGCACTTGTGTTTACAACTATAATTTACAGCATGGCACTCTTTTACACATTTTTTTTGGGATATGATTGGTACAAACATGTTGTACTGATCAATGGAAATGAGTTTGGTATCTCTCTATAGCTACAAGTTTAGTCAGAATATAGTTTTGTTTTGGATTAACACTGTAAAACAAATGCATCATGGACCTTCAGAAGTCTTATGGTATTGGTTAAAGAAGGAAAAGACAAAAACTTCCATTCATATACAAACATTTGGAAAATGACTCAATTTGTGTTTGTTGAATTCAAATTTTGTTTGGGGAAAAGATATGCATATCAAATACACTGTGGGTCTAATTTGTTTGCTGGCATTCATTGAGGGTCTCAGGGCACATTACCAAGCAGAAACTGGTTGGGCAGTATTCAAAAATTACATTTCTTCTAATGCCTCTATTTACACAGTAGAAAGACGCAACAAAAAAGCCTGCCAAAGACTTGCTTAAGAATGCTTCAGGGGCTTCCCTGGTGGCACAGTGGTTAAGAATCCGCCTGCCAATGCATGGGACATGGGTTCGATCCCTCATCCAGGAAGATCCCACATGCCGTGGAGCAACTAAGCCTGGGTGCCAAAACTACTGAGCCTGTGCTCTAGAGCCCATGAGCCACAACTACTAAGCCCGTCAACCTAGAGCCCGTGCTCCACAACAAGCCACCACAATGAGAAGCCTGCACACCTCAACAAAGAGTAGCCCCTGCTCGCCGCAACTAGAGAAAACCTGCACACAGCAACAAAGACCCAACACAGCCAAAAATAATAAATAAATAAAATAAATAAATTTATTTAAAAAAAAAAAAGAATGCTTCAATAGGAAGCATCAGCAACCCTTGATGTGGAGTTGCTGGTGCAATGAAAAGAGCACCAACAAGAGTTAGTTTCTCAGGGTAACACTCAACAGCTTTGCCACTAACCTCATCTTCCTCCTCTGCAAACATTTCGAAGAGAAGTTATTACTGAACGTGAATGTTTTCTGCTAAAATCAGTTGAGTCTGAGTAACCAGAAATGCTCGGCTCTTTTAGTAACTGAAAAGGTTATCATACCATAAGAATTAAGACACATGTAAAAGTTGCACAATAGAAGTAACCCCAGCAGTTCTCTAGCAGCTATCTTCTTTTTGGGCAATCTCTCGGGAACCCTTAATCCTGGTCTAAATTAATTTTTTTGAAAAAGCTCCACTCTATTTTCCTTTTTGTTTTAATACCTGTCTTACCTTGGTACATATGGTTACTGTAAGAATCACATACAATCTATATGAAAATAATTTGGAAAGTATGAAACATATTTAGTAGGGCTTATGACCAAGGCAATGTTAGAAATGAACCAAGACCCAAAAGTAGTGGAAAAAAAAAGCTTATAAAATCAATGAACTTTTTTAAAAAATCAATAGAACAAAAGCTCTGATTTCTAAAGGGTATAGGGTATATTATTGTTCAAGATAATAATAATAAGCTTTTTTCTACAAGTATGAAACTTTGAACTCACCAGAGAACATAGACTATTGTAGTAATTTCCCCAATAAGTATGATAAATTTGTTTTGAACTACCCATTGTTTTTTCTAAGTGTCAGTCTGGCATTTCAAAATGATTCAAAAGTTAGTAAATCACTCACTTTAGACAAAGGTCATAAATTCAAATGTCCACAACAGGTAAGTAAAATGAGTAAAGCAATCAGATGGGCTTGAAGCAACCAGAAGACAAAGCACTATCCAAAGAAGACGGCCAGAACTTAGCTCCTGCCAGCTGCTGCCAAAAAAAGAAGTCAGATTTAGTGTTGCCAGATTGCTTTTCATCTAAAAGATAAGCTGAAAATATGGATTTTTAAAGGTAAAATAACTCAGTGTTTAAATGTAGGTAAATGACTCAAAAAAGCTTAAAACATCATGCAAGCCACACATATCTGCAAAGCAGATCTGGTCTCAGCTTTATCATCTCTACCATGTTTGTTCTATATAGATCTATTTAAAATACCATTACAAGATTGAGAAGAACTTTGGTGACATTTTTTTAATGCTTCAATTATACTATGAGTCATGTTAATGTACTCAACAGAGTTTGCTTTTTCCTATAAAAATTATTACCTGAACTTCATCAAGCAAGAGAATTCATCTGGCCAATCGCAAATGGAAAACAGTAAACGATTCTTCTTTTACCAAATACCCAAGTATGCCACGACACCCTCTCCCCCCAATCCATCCTGGAAGGTAACCTCAGCTAGAACAGGAATCAAGTCTACTTTGCCCACTATTATATCCGCAGCACCTAGCACAGTGCCTAACTCATAATAGCTGTATGTGACAGAGTTTAACAGTGCTCCCCACATCTGGGGCAAATGAGTATTTCCCAGCTCCCTGGTAGTTAGGCTGGCCATATGACTAAGTTCTGGCCAAAGGAATGAGAGCATAAATGATGTACACTACTTCCAGGCCTGGCCTCTAAAACATCCTGCGCAGTAGTCTAGCTTCTCCCCCAATACACAAGGCTGGAAGTAAAGGACTGAGTCAGTGCAGCTAGAAAATGGAAGGAGCCCAGAGAAATTGGGGACTCTGCAGAAAATCTGTACTATGGAAATATGCACAAAAGAGACATTTGACATACAGGGGCCTGTGACACCAGCAAAAATTAGCACTTGTATTATGTTAAGCCACTGAGATTTAGGATTTGGTTACCACAACTAGCATTTACTTTGACTAATACTGTGTTCAATATTTGTTAAATGAACACCTAAATAAATAAATAAATGCCTTAGGCAAGTAAGAATCTAGGCATCAAAAGTGCAAAGATTCCTGTCCCTCTGAGTTGGCTGACAAATGTTAAAGTAATGATCTTCAACCCCATTACAGACATTATGGCTTGAATTTCAAAACAGGAGATTGTGGAAAACAACCACAAAATTAGCACAAAGGCAGTCAAAACAGTTAAATGAGAATAGAATCTCCAAGAACTTATGTGTACCTCAAAAGAGGCAGAAAAAGCATGTAACAAAAATTAATAT
The DNA here is from genome assembly GCF_009873245.2 of Balaenoptera musculus. Classification (NCBI taxonomy): domain Eukaryota; kingdom Metazoa; phylum Chordata; class Mammalia; order Artiodactyla; family Balaenopteridae; genus Balaenoptera; species Balaenoptera musculus. The sequence goes on along the minus strand of NC_045790.1, from coordinate 29,277,811 downwards.
CCATTCGTGTTTTTAAACATCTCATCAAACTAGGAATACAGAAAAACTTCCTCAGCCTGACAAAGGACATCTACAAAAAACCTACTACATGTAACATTATACTTAATGATGAAAGAAAGAATACTTGGAAAACTCAATATTGTTAAGCTAACAATTCTCCTAATGTGATCTACAGATTCAATGCAATCCCCATCAAAATCTCAGGAGGGTTTTTTGGAGATATGAACAAGCTAATTCTAAAATGTATATGTAAATAACCTAGAATAGCCAAACAACTTTGAAAAGAACAACGTTGGAGCACTTACACTACTTAATTTCAAGACTTATCAAAAGGCTATAGTAATCAAGGCATACAGACACGTATATAGACAATAGAACAGAAAAAAGGGTTCAGAGATAGAGCCACACATATACTGTGTGATTTTTGACAAGCTCCAAAGCAATTCAATAGGGAAAGAATAATCTTTAAAGTATGGAACAACCAGAAAGGTACATAAAAAAATGAACCTGAACCCTTTCCTCATACAATACATAAAAACTGAACTCAAAATGGATCATACAACCTAAAATGTAAGAGCTAAGCTGGACTGCATCAAAATTAAAACTTCTTGTTCTTCAAAAGATACCATTACAAAAATTAAAAGGAAAGCCATAAACTGGGAAGAAAACATTTGCAAATCAGGTATCTGACAAAGGTCTTGTACTAGAGAAGTGCAATTTAAAATGACTGTGAGATATCACTACAAACCCATTAAAAGGGCTAAAATTAAAAAGACAATCAAAAAAAAATATCAAAAATAAAAAAAAAAAAAAAAAGACTGACCATACCAAGTATTGGTGAAGATGTGGAGCAACTGGAAACTCTCATATATTGCAAGTGGGAATATAAAATGGTATAACCCCTTTTGAAAATAACTTAGCAATATTTTTATTGAAGTATAGCTGGTTTACAATATTGTGTTAGTTTCAGGTGTACAGCAGCAACTTCTTAAAAAGTTAAGCTTTTACCTACCCTACAATCTAGCCCTTCCACTCTAGATTTTTACCCATGAGAAATAAAAGCTATGTTCATAGAAAGACTTGTACATAAATATTCATAACAATTTTATTTGTATAGACAAAAAATGGAAACTACCCAATGTCCATGAAAAGGAGAAAAATAAACTGTGCTATATCCAAACAATGAAATACAACTCAGCAATAAAAATGAACTAGTAATACATGCTATATAACACAATTATCAAAACAATTATACTAAGTGAAAAAAGACCAAAAAAAAGAAAAAAAGAGTATATATCATCTGATTCAATTTGTATAAAATTTTAGAAAATGCAAATTAGTTTACAGTGACAGAAAGTAGATTAGTGATTGCCTGGGAATGGGGGAAGGGGTAGAGTGGAACAGGGGAGAGGATGACAAAGAAGCACTAGGAAACTTGAGGGTATGATATACATTTTCATTATCTTAATTGTGGTGATGGTTTCAAGGATGTATTCATATTTAAAGAGTACAATTTGATTTGTTTTGACATATCTGTAGCTCACTGTCTACCAATAAAACCTCAGTTAATCTGTTTTAAAAAATAATTAAGATATAGTCAGATACTCATAGCTACTGTGGCCACAAAACAACATAACCAAAGATTGTTCTAATCAAGTATAACAGTATTTTCAAACGCTTGTCTTATTTTAACTATTTTGTCTCAAAAACAGATAATTCTTTTAAAACTCACATTATTTTAAAGGTAAAGAAATTAGACAAATTATTTTAAAACTTAAAGAACTTAGTGCAGTATTAGCCATATATTAAATGTGTACTGTACACACTTGTAGAACTAAATGGAAATACAGATCTTTCATATAATGAAATAAATTTCTAGCTTTTAATATAGTTCCAAAGGAATGTCACTACCAAATTCAAGACATTGTTCATTGCACTTATCTTAATTTATAATCACTCAATTTAAAAATAAAGTCATTCTTATTACAGTACTTCATATAAAAGTATTTTTAGGTGTGTGACTTCTAAAACTGGCTGAACAGTTTCAAAAAAATATCAATTCATCAAAATACTTATCAGCAAGCAAAACTTTCACTAGCTTTGCCAACATTTTTAGTATAATGACTAAGAAGTCTAATGGTGCTGATCAGAATCAGAAACAGGATATTTTTCTGTGTGCCAAATACTGCAGAAAATACCACTTGATAAATAAAATATCACACTGTTATACCACTAACACAAGGTTACTTACTCTCAAGGCCTATGATTACAGATACATAGCTAACAGCTTCAAATAAAAGCAAAAACGAGTCTCGCTAGAAATTGGAAATGTCCAAATACACATTCTATATAGCCTTTTGTTATAGATGCTGATTTGCAGGGATAGGCTAAAGGAATCATCACAATCCATGTTTTACAAGGTCATGTTTGAGTACCCCAAGTTCAGAAAGCTAGGGTTAAGTACAAATGATTTCTTCAAACAAGCATAAGTCTTACAAATCAGTTTGCATGTATAATCTGCATACACTGTGTATATCACATACACAAGTAATTATAAACCATATCACTTAGAATGCTTTTGGTTTCTAGTAACTGAAACCTAACTTTATTCATCAAAATAAGATAAATTATGCTATGGTAATTTTTTGCTCATGCTGCATGTTCAATGCCTGTGTGGGAGGTGAAGGGCATGAGAATGGTCTGCTTACTCACTTGTGGATCCAAGATGACAGATGCTCTGACATCTTAGCGCCTGGCATCTATAATCACCACTGCAGGGAAGAGAGACAGCTAGGTCATTCATCTACTACTAAATGTTTCTACCTAGAAGTAACCTGCTTAAAACCTATTGGCTAAAGAATCACACGGCTGTGCTTAGCTGCAAGTGAAGCTAAGAATTAATATTGTTGAAATGTCCATTCTACCCAAAACAATATACAGATTCAATGTAATCCCAATCAAAATTCCAATGGCATATTCACAGAACTAGAACAAATAATTCTAAAATTTGTATGTAACCATAAAATATCCTAACTAGCCAAAACAATCTTGAGAAAGAAGAACAAAGCTGGAGGTATTAAAATCCCTGATTTCCGACTATACTACAATGCTAATAAAATCAAAACAGTATGATACTGGTACAGAAACAGACATATAGAGCAATGGAACTGAAAGTCCAGAAATAAACCCACACATACATGAACAATTAATTTATGAGAGGAGCAAACAACATACAATGGATAAAGGATAGTCTCTGCAATAAACAGGAAAACTGGAGAGTCACATGCAGAAGAATGAAACTAGACCACCATCTTACACCATATACAAAATTAACTCAATGTGGATTAAAGACTTGAATGTAAGGGAGTGGCCAAGATGGCAGAGTAGGAAGACCCTGAGCTCACCTCCTCCCATAGACACACCAAAATTACAACTATTTACAGAGCAACTACTGATGAGAAAAAAACAGAAAATTAGCAGAAAAGATCTTCTACAACTAAAGGTATAATGGAACTGCAAAGAGAAGGGCAGGAGAAGTGGAGATGCAGTATTGTCAAGACCCACACCCCCGGGTAGGCAACCCACAAATGGGAAAATAATTACAGTTGCATAGAGGTTCTCCCCAAGGAGCGAGGGGTCCAAGACACTCATCAGGCTCTCCAGCTCGGGGGTCCCACACTGGGAAGACAAGGCTCCAGAACATTTGGCTTTGAAGGTCAGAGGGGATTATCTTCAGGAAAGCCAGAAGGCTGTGCAAAATAGAGACTCCACTCCTAAAGGGTACACACAAAATCTCACACACTCTGGGACCCAGGGAAAAAGCAGTAATTCGAAAGGAGCCTGGGTGAGACTCACCTGCTGATCTTGGAGAGCTTCCCAGAGAGGCAGGAGGCAACTGGAGCTCACCCTGTAAACACTGGCAATGGTAGCAGCCATTTTTGGAAGCTCACTCTACCTGGAGGACAATGCTGCTGATGAGCACTATTTTGGAATCATTCCTCTAGCTTATTAGAGCTGAGACCTGGGCCCACCCACCAGCCTGTAGGCAGCAGAACTAGAGCACCTCGGGCCAAACAACTAGCAGGGCAGAGACACAACCCCACCCACCAGGAGACCTGCTGCCCTAAGCCCCTGAGCCCACAGCAGCCCTGAGATTGGTCCTGATCACCAGAAGGCACAGGATCCAGCCCAGCACACCAGCACACCCCCAGGGCCCTGCAGCCAGAGACCCTGGGACATGGCCCCATCCCCAGTGGGCTAGCACTAGTGCCAGGACCAGCCTCACCCACCAATGGAGAGACACCAACCCTGGGAGCCCTGGGACCACTGCCCCACCCAGGCAGGCAGACACTAGCTCTGGGACCCCCAGGGCTCTGTAGCCAGCCACTTCATGACTCAGCCCCAGCTACCAGCATACTAGCACCAGGACTGGGACTCCTCTGGCCATGCAGCCAACAATGCCAGGACCCAGTCCCACACACCAGTGGCTGGCAGCCTCCACGCAAGGCCAGACCTGGCAACCAACTGGACCAGGACTAGCCACTTCTACCAGTGTGCCCACAGTAGTCAGCCAGCCACAACAGAACGACCCATACAGCCCACATAGAGGGCATCCATAGACAGTACAGTTATGGTGACAAGAGAAGAGTGTACTGCTGGGACACACAGAACATCTCCAACAAAAGGCCACTTCTCCAAGGTTTGGAAATATAACCAATCTACCAGATATATAGAAATAAAAACAGCAAATTAGACAAAATGAGGCAACAGAGGAATATGTTCAAAACAAAGGAACAAGATAAAACCCCAGAAGAAAAACTAAGTGAAGTGGAGATAGACAATCTACTCAGTAGAAAGTTCAAGGTAATGATTGTAAAGATGTTCAAACAACTCAGGACAAAATTGGATGAACAGATTGAGAAGTTAGAAGTTTTTAACAAAGAGTTAGAAAATATAAAGAAGAACCAAGCAGAGATGAAGAATACAATAACTAAAATGAAAAATATGGGACTTCCTTGGTGGTCCAGTGGTTAAGAATCCACCTTCCAATGCAGGGGACGTGGTTTCAACCCCTGGTCAGGGAACTAAGATCCCACATGCCATGGGGCAACTAAGCCCAGGTGCTCTAGAGCCCACACACTACAACTAGAGAGCCCATGCGCCACAACTAGAGAGCCGCCCACATGCCACAACTAGAGAGAAGCCCGCGTGCCGCAACGAAGAACCTGCATGCCACAACGAAAGATCCCGCATGCTGCACCAAAGATCCCGCATGCTGCAACTAAGACCCAATGCAGCCAAATAAATAAATAAATAAATATTTTTTAAAAAACAAGAAAAATACACTAAAAGGAGTCAATAGTAGATTAGAAGACAGAGGAATGGATCAGCGAGCTGAAAGACAGAGTAGTGGAAATCACTGAAGCTGAATAGGAAAAAGAAAAAAGAATAAAAAGAAATGAGGACAGTTTAAGAGACCTCTGTGAAAACATCAAACATACTAACATTAGCATTATAGGGGTCCCAGGAGAAGAGAGCAAGAAAGAGACAAAGAACATATTTGAATACATAATAGCTGAAAATTTCCCCAACCTGGGAAAGGAAACAGACATCGAAGTTCAGAAAGTACAGAGTCCCAAACAGGATCAACTCAACAACACATTGTAATTAAAACAGCAAAAATTAAAGAGAGACTATTAAAAACAGAAAGGGAAAATCAATAAGTTAAGTACAAATGAACTCCAATAAGGCTACCAGCTTACTTTTCAGCAGAAACTCTACAGGCCAGAAGGCAGTGGCACAATATACTTAAAGTGATGAAAGGGAAAAACCTACAACCAAGAATACTCTGCCTGGCAAGGCTTTCATTCAGATTTAAAGGAGAGATCAAAAGTTTTACAGACAACAAAAAGCTAAGAGAGTTCGGCAGCACCACACCAGCTTTACAATAAATATTAAAAGGACTTCTCCATGCAAAAAAAGGCCACAACTAGAAACATGAAAATTACAAAAGGAAAAATCTCATTGGTAAAGTCAAATATACAGTAAAGGTAGTAAATCAGCCATGTATAAAGATAGTAGAAAAGCTGAAAGACAAAAGCAGTAAAACCGTCTATATCCGCAATAAGTAGTTAAGGGATACACAAAACAAAAAGATGTAAAATATGATGTCAAAACAGTAAAAATCCAGGGTTGTTAAAATGTGTTTGAGCTTAAGAGATCAGCAATTTAAAATAATCATAGATAGATAGATAGTAAGATAGCTATGTACAGTGTGGGGAATATAGTCAGTAATTATGTAATATTTTTGTATGATAACATTGTAACTAGACTTATAGTGGTGATCATTTTGAAATGTACAGAAATACCAAATCACTATGTTGTGTAATGGGAAATAACATAGTACTGTAGGTCAGTTATACTTCAAAAACAAACAAACTCATAAAGAAAGAGATCAGGTTTGTGGTTACCAGAGGTAGGGGGTGGGGGGAAAGGGGAATTGGATGAAAGCAATCGAAAGGTACAAACGTCCAGTTATAGGATAAATAAGTACCAGGAAAACACAGGGAATATATCCAATAATTTATAATAACTATAAATGGAGTATAACTTTTAAAAATTGCAAATCACTATGTTGTACACCTGAAACTTACAGAATATTGTATATCAACTATACTTCAAAAAAAAGTTACAAAAAAAGATAAATAAGTCCTAGGAATGTAATGTACAACATGATAAATATAATTAACACTGTTATATGTTATATATGAAAGTTAAGAAAGTAAATCCTAAGATTTCTCATCACAAGAAAGAGATTTTTTTCTATTTTTTAAAAATTTTGTATCCATATGAGATGACAGATATTCACTAAACTTACTGTGATAATCATTTCATGATGTATGTAAGTCAAGTCATTATGCTGTACACCTTAAACTTACAGAGCTGTTATGTCAATTATATCTCAATAAAACTGGAAGGGAAAAAAAAAAGACTCGAATGTAAGACCTGAAACCATAAAATTCCTAGAAGAAAACATAGGCAGTAACTTCACTGACATCGGTCTTAGTGATTTTTTTGTGGATTGGACTCCAAAAGCAAGGGAATCAAAACCAAAAATAAACAATGGTGCTGTATCAAACTAAAAGTTTTCTCATAGTGAAGCTTCCCCATCATCAAATGAAAAGGTAACCTACTGATTGGAAGATATCTGCAATCATATATCCAATAAGGAGTTAATATCCAAAATATATAACCTCATACAACTCAACATCAAAAAAACAAACAACCCAACTAAAAAATGGGCAGAGGTCCTGAACAGATACTTTTCCAAAGAAGACATAGAGATGGCCAAGGGGGTTCATGAATTGCTCAACATGACTAATCATCAGGGCAAATCACAGCCAAATTACAGCCAAATCACAGCAAATCACAACCATAATGATGTATCAACTCATACCCATCAGGATGGCTATTATTAAAAAAAAAAAAAAAAAAAAAGAATAACAAGTGTTGATGAGGATGCAGAGAAAAGGAAAACCCTTGTGCACTGTTAGTGGGAATGTAATTGATGCAGCCACTATGAAAAACACTATGGAGACTACCATATGATCCAGGAGTCCCACTTCTGGGTATTTAACTGAAGAAAACAAAACACTAACTTAAAAAGATATATACACTCCTATGTTCACTGCAGCATTATTTACAGTAGCCAAGATATGGAAACAACTTAAGTGTCCACTGATAGATGTATGAATAGAGAGTATGTGGTACATATATACGGTGGAATTATTATTCAGCCCATAAAAAAGAATGGAATCTTGCCATTTGCCGACAACATAGACGGACCTGAGGACATTATGCTAAGTGAAATAAGTCAGACAGAGAAAGGCAAATACCGTTTGGTCTCACTAAAATCTGAACTTATTGATACAGAGATGAGATTGGTGGCTGCCACAGTGCCGGGAGCGAGGGACTGTAACAGGCCAAATAGGTGAATGAAGTCAAAAGGTATAAGCTTCCAGTTATATAATAAATAAGTCATGGGAATATAATGTACAACATGATGACTACAGTTAGTAATACTGTACTGCATATTTGAAAGTTGCTACGAGAACAGATCTAAAGTTCTCATCACAAGAAAATAAAAATTCTGTAACTATGTATGGTGACGAATATTAACCAGACTTATTGTGATGATCATTTAGCAATATATACAAATATTGAATTATTATGTTGTATACCTGAAACTAATATATGTCATTATACCTCAATTAAAAAATGAAAAGTTCACATATACTTTGATTTGGCAATCCAATTTCTAGAAATATATACTACAATTATAGATACACATGTGCAAAATGACATGTATGCGAATATTTCTGGTAGCACTGTTTGCAACAACAACAGAATTAATCTAAATCCATTGTGTTGCATTTACAAACTGAATAAAATGTAACTATTTAAAAGAATGGGGCAACATTCTGTATACTATTAGGAGAGACTGCCAAGGGATATTATTAAGGAAATCCATTCTCATTATTCACTAATTCTGCATTTGTGAATTCATCTACTCAGTATAATCTTCCTGTAACCCCAAAATCAATATCCGTTGAACTTCTGCGTTCATTTGTGGATATGCACAGAACAGCAAAATACCTGCATCACCCTGTACACTCATTCTTAGCTGACTGAGGTCCAACAACATGTCTCTCTGCCTTCTTGTTCACTGCTCATACTATAAACAAATGTTATTTTGGGGTCTGTTTAGTGTCATATTTTTCACATTTTTATGCTTTTTGTGAGTGATTTTGCTGTTTAAAATGGCCCTCAAGCATAGTGCTCAAGTGCTAACTAATATTACTAAACACAAGAAGGCTTGGATGCACCTTATGGAGAAAACATGTGCCTTATAGTTACAGTGGCAAGCTCTGCGGAAGGCAACTTGTTAATTGTCTGATAGGCTTTTATACTTTGGGGAATTTTATATCACTTGCATGTACTACTAAATCAAAAGATACATAATTTTATAAAAGAAAAAAAAAAGAAACTGGCAAATCCTGAGACAGGGCAGACTTCATGATTGATCCACCTCCATCCTATTCCCCTCATGATAGCAAAATAGCTCAGTCATTATAGGAGTCCCATTACACACCATACCACCCAAAAAAAGAGTATAGATGAGATGCTGTTACAGCATCCCCCCAAGTAAAAGACCTCAGATGTTTTCAGACTGTACTTGTTTAAGCTTATGTCCATCCCTAAGCAATGACTGTGATCATGCAAATTTTATTGCCTATTTTAAGGCAGATTGTTTTAAGCCAATCAGAGTCTACCGCAGGAGCTAGAAGTGAGATGCATGCTCCCTAAAGTCTATATAATGGTGACTTCTGAAAGAAAATCCAGACCCTGTTACGAAGGAGAAAAGCAAGAACAGATGCTGGGTAGGCACCCAGCAAGGTCAAAATCCTGAAGAAGCAGGCTAAGAGTTGTGGAAATAAAGCATACACACATAAGACAACATTATAAATTACAGTGCATAAGGACCAGAAATGATCATCAAGCAATCAGGGCTTGGTAAGGAAGTCTATGGATACAGCACATAAATGTACAAACAAAATCAGAGAAATGGGGTTAGGGTTAAGTACAAGGAGGACTTATAATGTGATTGCTCTAAATAAACAACAACAACAAAAAAGGAACCAGCCCCAGGAGGATGTTGGAAGTCATTAAGGTAAATAGCACCTCCAAATTCCTATGAAAGAAGCAAATTAGTTTAGCAGTTCTGCACCTTCAAACCTGACCAGGTAAGGGATCATAGAGCCAAACTCAAATTCTTAAATAATGCCTGACCTGAATAATTGTGTGTATGTGAAAAACAGCAGTCTCAAACTGTCTTATTGGTAGTTACCAGAGTATCAGACCCCAGATCTCAGATTATGCTAAAATAGATTAAATTTACACAAAATGTTTATATAACATATATATTCTGTATTACAAAATCAGTGTTGGGCCTCTAAAGGAAAATGAAAAAACAACAGTCCTAAAAATCTGAAAAATGAAAATCATGGGGTAAAAGGTAATAAGAAGTATAGCCAGACAGATGTAAAGTCATGCCATCTGGGGGTCCTACCCACTGGATGCCATTAACACTGACCACAGCACCAATTCCCTTCCTCTTCCCCTTCCTTCTTACCCCCTAACCCCACTTCCCTTGGTACCTGTACTATTTCTAATTTTCGAAGGCCTGAAAGAAGCAAAGGAAATACAAAGTCCAATTCATCACTGTACTTTTGTACAGTGACATACATAAGTCATATTCTCACCAAAACCTACCTTTTGTGATATGGAAGTGGTAATAACCCTAAGGTTTTACTTTCACAGTTCAAGAAAATGAATAGGCTAAATACTCTCACCACTCACTATCTCTTGAGAAGGCTGGAAGCAAAGATAATGGATCAATCTGGGTCCCATCAGGAGAGAGAAATCACACAGTAATTTGAATAAAGAAAATCAAATATAAACAATTAGTCACTATAACAGGAGATTGGAGTAACCAGGGATTGGCTAGTCAAAAGTAAAAAAAAAAAAAACTAAAAACTAAAGAATATAGGCATAGCAGATATAAAAAGGACCCACTACCTTCTAGTGCTAGAATTCAGCACCCAAGGAAGAGCACCCCCTTTGACCTTACCCACCATGCACACAGTAAGATCTAGATCTTGTTGGAGAGGGCATAGCCATGGCTCACTGAATGACAGTGAAGTGTCTATGGGTGCTGTGCCAGTAGAACTTGCTGGAAATCCACCTTTTGTAACTTGCCGGATACCTACCCTGTAGGGTGCCATGAAAAGCTGGCCACAAGGAGGTGTCTCACCAGAGGCACTCTGTTACAAAATCACCTGAGGGGAATGATGGGGTAAGTTGCTGGCAACTGGGTGCTGCTGGCCATAGTGCACAATAGGACTGGGCACTAAAAAAGCCACACATGTCCAGGAGCCTGTGAGAGGAGCCACAAGTCCAAGGAGCTGGGCAGTGGGGGAGCCGTGCTCTGGAGGAACCACTCAAGCTACAGGAGCTGGGCACTGGGGAAGCCATGTGGGCTGCAGGAGCTAGAAGTACTTGTCCTGACAGTACGTAAAATATCACACTGGTCTACTACTTGAACAACATTATGCTGATTGCATCTGATGAACAGGAAATAACAAGTACTCTAGATGCCTTATTAACACACATGCCAATAAGTGGATGAGAGATAAACCCCACAAAAATTCATGGGTCCCCCACCTCAGTGAAGTAAATGGGGTTTAATAGTTTGAAGCAGAAGTTAGCAAACTTCTATAAATATCCACATAGTAAATATTTTAGGCTTTAGGGAGTCTGTCACATATTCTTTTTGGTTTTTATTTCAAACACTTAAAAATATAAAACACATTCGTAGCTCACACAAAAGCAGGAAGCAGGCCGAATCAGACCCACAGGCCACAGTTTGCTGATTCTTGATCTGGAGCATGTCGAGGTATCCTCTACAAGATGAAATAAAAGCTTCTCCACCTTGCACCACCTACCATGAAAAGAGTCACAATGATGCGGTAATTTTTTTGAATTTTGGAGGCAAGATATATCACATTCGCATGTACTATTTTGACCCGTCTATAGAGTCATGGGTAAGCTGCCTGCTTTGAGTGGGATCAGAGCAAGAGAAGGCTCTGAAGCTAGATCCTTCAAGAATAAAGATTTGCTCATTTACCAGGCAAAAAACCCCAGGCATCTAAGGCTCTGGCTGAGGGCAAAGGAAATAGGGAATAAGTTGTGGAAAGAAGTCATAGATATCAATTATAGCCCTGTGGTCAACTAGAGAACAAGGATTGTAAATAGTTTTGCATATTTTCTATTTGCTTATTATATGTGTGTGTGAATATATATATATATATATATGTATATATATATATACTCACACGTACACATATGTTAGCAAATTTCCTTCTCTTTCCTTCCCATTTTTATCTTATGTACAAGTTGTTAGAAGTTAGCTTTACAATTTTGTCTTTAAGCAACAGAATATTCAGTGGGACTACTGCTGATTTTGAAAAGTAATATAGTAAGCAATTAATACAATGACTCTTGGGATTGTGCATTTGCTCATTTGGGGAAAAAGTAAAATTTGTTCATTTGTAAGGATAGCTTTACCTTGTTGGGTAGAAATACAGTTGTTTTGTTGTTATACAGCCAAAACAACAGGCCTTAATAAATTTTAAAAGCACGTGTTCTGGGGGACTTCCTTGGTGGTCCAGTTGCTAAGACTCCACCCTCCCAATGCAGGGGCCCAGGTTCAAACGCCAGTCAGGGAACTAGATCCCACATGCTGCAACTAAGAGTTTGCATGCCACAACTAAAACCCAGCGCAGCCAAATAAATAAATAAATACTTTAAAAAAAAAAAAAAAAGCACATGTTCTGACCACAATGGACTTAAATTTAGAAATCAATAACAAAAATGTATGAAATCCTAAAATATTTGGAAATTAGGCCCACACTTCTAAATAACCAATGGGTCAAAAAATGAAATCACAAAGGAAATTAGAAAATATCTTGAACTGAGGACAAAAACACAGCATATCAAAATTGGGGGGATGCAGCCTAAGCAGTGCTTAAAGAGAAACTTGTAACTGAACAGGTGTATTAGAAAAAATAAAGGTCTCAAATCAATAACTTAAGCTTCTACCTTAAGAAACTAGAAAAAGAACATCAAACTAAACCTAAAGCAAGCAGAAGGAAAGAAATAATAAAGATCAGAGTGGAAATCAATGAAATAGAACACAGAAAAACAACAGGTAAAATCATGAAACAAAAAGTTGGTTCTTTTTTGATTTGAAAAGATCAAAACCAATAAACCTTTAGCTACAACAGCAGTCTCCAACCTTTCTGGCACCAGTTTTGTGGAAGACAATTTTTCCACAGACCAGGTCGGGTGGGGGGCGGTGGTTTCAGGATGATTCAAGCACATTACATTTATTGTGCACTTTATTTCTATTATTATTACATTATAATATATAATGAAATAATTATACAACGCACCATAATGCAAAATCAGTGGGAGCCCTGAGCTTCTTTTCACTTGCCACTCACTGATAGTGTTTTAATATGTCTGCAAGCAATTGATTTATTACGGTCTCTGTGCAGTCAAACCTCTCTGCTCATGATAATCTGTATTTGCAGCCACTCCCCAGTGCTAGCATCACTGCCTCAGCTCCACCTCAGATCATCAGGCATCAGATTCTCATAAGGAGTGCGCAACCTAGATCCCTCACATGCGCAGTTCACAGTAGGGTTTGCACTCCTATGAGAATCTAATGCCGCTGCTGATCTGACAGGAGGCGGAGCTCAGGTGGTAATGCAAGCTATGGGGAGCAGCTGTAAATACAGATGAAGCTTCACTCTCATGTCCGCTGCTCACCTCCTGCTGTGCAGCCCAGTTCCTAACAGGCCACAGACCGCTACTGTGCGTCAGGCACACAAAGTTGCATTTGGTAACAAAAGATTAAATGTTTTCTCCCTAAGATCAGGAACAAGAATGTCCACTCTCCTCACTTCTGTTCAGCAATGTATTGGAGATTCTAGGAAAAAAAAAAAAAACCTAAAGGCATCCAGATACAAATAAGTAAAATTGTCTATATTCACAGTGACATGATACTGTATGTAGAAAATTCTAAGGAATTCACAAAAAATCTGCTTACAGTAATAGTCAAATAAGGTTGCAGGATACAAGATAAATATACAAAAATCAATTGTATTTTTACATACTGGCAATGAACAATCCAAAAACGAAATTTGAAAAATAATTTTACTCACAATAGCACAAAAAAATGAAATACTTCAAAATAAAGTTAACGAAAGAAGGGCAAGACTTATACACTGAAAATTATAAAACATTGCTAAGAGAAATTAAATATCTTAAACAGAAAGACATTCCATGTTCATGTTAAGATGGCAATGGCAATTCTCCCCCAAACAGATCTACAGATTCTATGCAATTTCTATCAAAATCCATCACAGTAGGCTTTTTGGAAAAAATGATAAGCTGATGCTAAAATTTATATGGCAATGTAAGGAAACCAGAATAGCCAAAACAATTTTGAAAAAGAAGAAAAACACTGGAAGACTTATACTACCCAATTTCAAAATTTACTACAAAGATACCCTATAATAAAGACAGTGTGTTGCTGGTGTAATAAGAGGCATAAAGATCACTCAAACAGAAATGAGAGTCTGGAAATAATTTATGGTCACTTGATTTTTAACAAAGGTGCCAAGGCAATTAAATGGGGAAAGGTCCTTTTTTTTTCTGAACACATAGTGCTAGAACAACTGGATATTCATATACAAAAAAAGATGAATTTGAACTCATACCTCATACCATACACAAAAGTTAACAGAAATTGATCATAAACCTAAAGAATGATCCAAAAGAAAACTGATAAACTGGACTTCCTCAAAATAAAAACTTTTGTATTTCAAAAGATACCATGGAGAAAATGAAAAGACAGATAACAGGCTGGGTAAAAAAATTATTTACTGAAATAACTTACAAAACATATATCTGATAATGGACTTGTACTCAGAATATACAAAGACTGCCTACAGCCCAGTAAGAAGGCAAACCCAATCCAAAAAATGGACAAAAGATTTCAGTAGACATTTCAAAGACAACATAGCAAGTTAATAAGAACATGAAAATATGTTCTACATCATTAGCCAGTGGGGAAATGCAAATTAAAACCAATATGAGATACTACTTCATAGTAAGATGGCTATAAAAAAGACACAATAACAAGTGAAGATATAGAAAAATTGAAACCCTCATACACTGCTTGTGGGAATTTGATATGGTACAGCCACACTGGAAAACAGTTTGGCAATTTCTTAAAAAGTTAAAACATGAACTTACTATACAACCCAGTAATTCCTTCATAGGTATCTGTCCAAGAAAAATGAAAACGTATGTCCACACAAAGACTTGCACATGAATGCTCACAGCAGCATTATTCATAATAGCCAAAAAGTAAAAAACAACTGAAATGTCCATCAACTGATGAATGGATAAACAAAATGTGGTATAATCATACAACGGTTATTCATCAATAAACAAGAACAAACTACTGATACATGCTACAACATGGATGAATCTCAAAAACTTTATACTAAATGAAGCCAGGCACAAGACAGCACTTATTCTATACATCCATTTATATGAAATGTCCAGAAAAAGTTAAATAGAGACAGAAAGCAAATCAATGGTTGCCTGAAGCTGAAAGCCAGCGCCAGGTTTGAGTACAAAACTCGCATGGGCAAACTTGTTAAGGTGATGCAAAACTTCTAAAACTGAATTGTGGTGATCACTGCACAATCCCCAAAATTTACTAAATTTACTAAAAATCACCTAATTATTTAGAAAATGAGGATATTGTTTCCAAAAGGTGATTTCCATATGAACTCTACCTTCCTATAACTAGAGAAAGGCACCAGGAAGATTATAGATGTTCCTATATTAGAGATCTTACCAGAGATCTACACGTGCAGCAGAGTTTATGAAGAACCTAAGAGAATGGACCAGATAACTTTGCAAAGTCTCTTCCAAAATCAGTCCAAAAGAAAAAATTCTGATATTTAGCAGAAAATTAAAAATGCTCAAGATTTGCCTTGTTATCTAACTTTTCTGATGAAATTTTTAAAGTTTTTCCTTCTCTACTTCTACTGCATTTTTATTAAAACACTGCAAAGTCAGTGCACTTCCCCTATAGGTGTTCTTTCGTATTAAAAATCAGTCATTCAAGATCTATGAACAAAAACAGAGAATGTACATACCCCAGCCTAAAATAAAATTTAATAAATCCATTTAAGGGAGGGGGATCAAGATGGCAGAATAAGAGGATATGGAGCTCACATCTACATGTGGAATAATTCTCAAGGAAAACTAACTGGAAACTGGCAGAAGAAGTCCTATTAAATCAAGGCTGTAATAAAGATACATACATAATTGGGCAGGACAGAAAGAAACGTATCAGTTGGACCTGTGCCCCTAGGAAGGGACTAAGAGGGAAAGGGAGATGGCACGGGCAGACACTTACCCTGGGGAGTGAGTGGGACCTATGCGGAGGAGACAAACCCCCTTGGCTGACTGGAGAACTGCTGGGACAGACAGAAAGACTGGAGAAGCCAAGACTCCACTAGTAAGAGGTACATGGGTGCTGGCTCACCACCAGACAGGGAGGAGAGAGGTCTGCCCTAGCAGCTGCTTCCTTGCCACACTCCCCAATCCACACCAATCCCATGCTTGGCATGGGATCTAGGGTAGCCAGGACCTGGGGAAAGACTCGATCTAGGGACACAGAGGAGACATGGGGGCCTAAGGTGTGGTCCAGGTGAGGCAGCAGTGGCCATTGTTGATGCTTACTCAAACAGCAGCACAGAAGCAGCCCAGACTTCTGAAAGCAGCACAACTGCTTCCCCCAGCCACCAAACCATGCTCCCCAGTCCCAGCTCAGTGAATGCTCCGGCCCTGCCCACTCCACGCCACACAACAACCTAGCACTAGATCTGAGACAACCACAACAGGGGAAAAGACACACCTTGAGCTGCGTCTGAGCAGAGCTGCAGATGCCTACAAAGGCAGAACATCAGGTCTTTGTAAGCACACGAGTCCCATTTGCTACAGTACTCCCCTCCTTTGGGGCAAAGGCCCTAGTGCAGGGAGAAGGAAAAACACATACTTAAAGGAAACAGAGCCAGCTTCAGTTTGACATTCAGGGTATCCTCTTCAGCACCCTGGGAGCAGAAGCTGCCCCTTACAGGGTGGCTACAGCCACTGAGCAGAGAGGAAGCCCTGCCTTACACCCTGCACAGACTCTAGCTCCCCAATCATCAGCCACACCCCCTACCAAAGTGATAGCAGCCAGCACACTCTGAGGAAAAACATGACTGGCATCCACATCAAATTCAGCCCTAACACCAAAGGCACTGGGCACATGCAGTCTACACAGGGATGCTCCCACATAAGAACACTCCTTTAAGACCACAAGATATAACTGTTTCACCTAAATTCACAGAGACAGAGAAAGTTATATAAGATAAAAAGGCAGAGAAACTACCCTCAGTTGAAAGAGCAAGAGAAAACCCCTGAAAAAATAAATAATGAAACACAGATAATCAGCCTACCAGATCATAAATTCAAAACATTGGTAATAAAAATGCTATCTGAATTAGGGAAGAGAACTGATCTCAGCACAGATCATTTTAACAAGAAACTAGAAAATATAAAGAAGACCCTATCAAAAACAGTTCAACTTCTGAGATTAAAAAGCACTCTAGAAGCAATGGATAGCAGACCAAATGACACAGAAAAACACGTAAGTGATCTGGAAGATGAAAATAATAGAAATCACCCAATCAGAAGAGCAAACAGAAAGACAAATGTAGACCTTTTAGAATATGTTTGAATTTAAATGACTATCAGTTTAAAGCAAGTAGATATAATTATGGGTCAACATATATGAACCCCATGGTAACCACAAATCAAAAACCTATGATAGATACACAAAAACCAAAAAGAAAGGAACCCAAGCATAGGAGAAAAGAAAATCATCAAACCACAATGGGAGGAAAAAAAAAAGAAGAAATGAACAGGGAAGAACTACAAAAAACAAACAAACAAAAACAAAAAACTGGTAAACAAGGAATAAAATGGCAATAAGTACATATCTATCAATAATTACTTTACATGTCAATTGGACTAAATGCTCCAATCAAATGACATAAGGTGGCTGATTGGATAAAAAAACAAGACCCATCTATAAGCTGCTTACAAGAGACTCACTTCAGAGTCACACACAGACTGAAAGTGAGGGGATGGACAAAGATATTTTATGCAAACAGAAACAACAAGAAAGTGGGGGTAGCAATACTCATATCAGACAAAGTACTAGACTTTAAAACAAAGGCTATAATGAAAGACAAAGAAGGGCATTATATAACCCTCCTACACTGTTGGTGGGACTGTAATTGGTACAGCTACTATGGAGAACGGTATGGAGACTCCTTAAAAACCTAAAAATAGAGCTACCATATGACCCAGCAATCCCACTCCTGGGCATATATCCAGAGAAAACCATAATTCGAAAGGATGAATGCACCCCAATGTTCATTGCAGCACTATTTACAACAGCCAGGACATGGAAGCAACCTAAATGTCCATCGATAGAGGAATGGATAAAGAAGATGTGGTGCATATATACAATGGACTATTACTCAGCCAATAAAAAGGGACGAGGGACTTCCCTGGTGGTCCAGTGGTTAAGACTCAGCGCTCCCAATGCAGGGAGCCCGGGTTCGATCCCTGGTCAAGGAATTAGATCCCGCATGCCGCAACCAAGAGCCCCCATGCCACAACATTCCCCATGCCGCAACTAAAGATCCCACGTGCTGCAACAAAGATCGCACACGCAGCAATGAAGATCCTGCGTGCCGTGACTAAGATCTGGCACAGCCAAATTAATAAATAAATGATAAAATAAATAAAAAGGAACGAAATAATGCCATTTGCAGCGACATGGATGGACTCAGATATTGTCATACAGAGTAAAGTAAGTCAGAAAGAGAAAGACAAATATCATATAATATTGCTTATATGTGGAATCTAGAAAAATGGTTCAGATGAACTTATTTGCAAAGCAGAAATAGAGTCATGGATTAGAAAATAAACTTATGGTTACCAAGGGGGTGACGAGGGGGTGGGATGAACTGGGAGAATGGGATTGACATACACATACTACTATTTATAAAATAGATAACTAATGAGAACCTACTGTATAGCACAGGGAACTCTACTAAATGCTCTGTGGTGACCTAAATGGGAAGGAAACCTAAAAAAGAGTGGATATATGTATATGTATAACTGATTCACTTTGCTGTACACTTTGCTTTACAACATTGTAAAGCAACTATACGACAATAAAATAAATAAATAACTTTTTTAAAAGGGGCATTATATAATGATAAAGGGATCAGTACAAGAAGAGGATATTATACTTGTTAACACACATGCACCCAATACAGGAACACCTAAATAATCAAGTTTTATTTATTCCAGGGTCACAAGGATGCCTCAACATACACAAATCAGTCAATATGATACACCACATTAACAAAAGAAAAGACAAAAACCAAATGATCATCTCAATAGATGCTGAAAAAGCATTTGACAAAATTCAACATCCATTCATGATAAAAACCCTCATCAAAGTGAGAATAGAGGGAACATATCTCAACATAATACAGGACATTTACGACAAATCCACAGCCAACATAATACTCAACAGTGAAAAGGTGAAACCCTTCCTGCTAAATTCAGAAACAAGACAAAGATGCCCACTCTCATCACTTCTATTGGAAGTCCTAGCCACAGCAATAAGACAAGAAAAAGAAATAAAAGGTATCTAAATTGGAAGGGAAGAGGCAAAACTGTCTCTATTTGCAGATGACATGATACTCTATGTACAGAGCCCTAAAGTTTCCACCTAAAACTATTAGAGTAAATGAAACCAGCAAGATTGCAGGATAGGGCTTCCCTGGTGGCGCAGTGGTTCAGAATCTGCCTGCCAATGCAGGGGACACGGGTTCGAGCCCTGGTCTGGGAAGATCCCACATGCCACGGAGCAACTGGGCCCGTGAGCCACAATTACTGAGCCTGCGCGTCTGGAGCCTGTGCTCCGCAACAAGAGAGGCCGCGATGGTGAGAGGCCCGCGCACCGTGATGAAGAGTGGTCCCCACTTGCCGCAGCTAGAGAAAGCCCTCGCACAGAAATGAAGACTCAACACAGTCATAAATAAATAAATAAATAAATAAATAAAAGAACGTGAATTTCTTTTAAAAAAAAAAAAAAAGATTGCAGGATACAAGATACAGGTTTAACCCTCCCAGACTTCAGACTATACTACAAAGCTACAGTAATGAAAACAGCATGGTATTGTCACAAAAACAGACACATGATCAATGGAACAGAATACAGAGCCCATGCACCAATGGTCAATTACTCTATGACAAAGAAGACAAGAATATACAATAGAGAAAAAACAGTGTCTTCAACAAGCAGTGCTGGAAAAACTGGACAGCCATACATAAAACAATGAGATTAGAATATTCCCTCACACAATATACAAAAATAAACTCAAAATGGTTTAAAGACATAAATATAAGACCTGAAACCATAAAACTCCTAAAAGAGAACATAGGTGGAATATTTTTACATAAGTTGTAACAATATTTTCTTGGATCAGTCTTCTAGGGCAAATAAATAAAAGCAAAAATAAACAAATGGGGCCTAATTAAACTTTAAAGCTGTTGCACTGCAAAGGAAACCATCAACAAAATAAAAACACAACCTACAGAATGGGCAAATACTTGTAAATGATGCAACTGACAAGGGGTTAATATCCAAAATGTACAAAGAGCTCTTACCACTCAACATCAAAAAACCAAACAACCCGGGCTTCCCTGGTGGCGTAGTGGTTAAGAATCCGCCTGCCAATGCAGGGGACACGAGTTCAAGCCCTGGTCCAGGAAGATCCCACATGTCACAGAGCAACTAAGCCCGTGCGCCACAACTACTGAGCCTATGCTCTAGAGCCCACTAGTCACAACCACTGAAGCCCGCGTGCCTAGAGCCCGTGCTCCACAACAAGAGAAGCCACCACAATGAGAAGCCCGCTCACCGCAACGAAGAGTAGCCCCCGCTCACGGCAACTAGAGAAAGCCCGCACGCAGCAACAAAGACCCAAAGCAGCCAAAAGTAAATAAATAAAATAAATAAATTTAAAAAAAAAAACCAACCAAACAACCCAATCAAAATATGGGCAGAAGACCTGAATAGACATCTTTCTAAAGAAGACATACAGATGGCTAACAGGCACATGAAAAGATGCTTAACATTGCTAATTATTAGAAAAATGCAAATCAAAACCACAATGAGGTATCACCTCACACCTGTCAGAATGGCTATCATCAAAAAGTCTACAAATAACAAATGTTGCCAGGGATGTAGAGAAAAGGGAATCCTCCTACACTGTTGGTGGGAATGTAAATTGGTGTAACCACTATGAAAAACAGTATGGAGGCTCCTTAAGAAACTAAAAATAGAACTACCATATGATCCACTCCTGTGTACGGTCTCTGGAAAAAATGAAAACACTAATTCGAAAAGATACATCCACCCCAATGTTCACAGCAACACTATTTACAATAGCCGAGATATGAAAGCAACCCAAGTGCCCATCAACAGATGACTGGATTAAGATGTGTAGTATATATATGCAATATATTAGCCATAAAAAAGAATGAAATACTGTCATTTGCAGCAACATGGATGGACTTAGAGAATATTATGCTTAGTGAAATAAGTGAAACAGAAAGACCGACAAATACTGTATAGTATCACTTGTATATGGAATCTAAAAAATAATACAAGTGAAGGTGTATGCAATAACAGAAACATGCACAGATGTAGAAAACAAACTTGTGGTTACCAAAGGGGAAAGGAAAGGGGGGGAGGGACCAACTAGGGGTATGGGATTAACAGATACAAACTACTATATATAATATAGATAAGCAACAAGGATACACTGTATAGCACGTGGAATTATACCCATTATCTTGTAATAACCTATAATGGAGTATAATCTGCAAAAATACTGTATCACGAGAGCCTCCCATCAAGCCTCTTAGATAGCCTCAACCACCACAACAGGGCAGACAGCAGAAGCAAGAAAAACTACAATCCTGCAGCCTGTGGACCAGAAACCACAGTTACAGAAAGACAGACAAGATGAAAAGGCAGAGGGCTATGTACCAGATGAAGGAACAAGAAAAAACCCCAGAAAAACAACTAAATGAAGTGGAGATAGGCAACCTTCCAGAAAAAGAATTCAGAATAATGATAGTGAAGATGATCCAGGACCTCGGAATAAGAATGGAGGCAAAGATTGAGAAGATGCAAGAAATGATTAACAAAGACCTAGAAGAATTAAAGAACAAACAAACAGAGATGACCAATACAATAACTGAAATGAAAACTACACTAGAAGGAATCAATAGCAGAATAATTGAGGCAGAAGAACGGATAAGTGACCTGGAAGACAGAATGGTGGAATTCACTGCTGCGGAACAGACTAAAGAAAAAAGAATGAAAAGAAATGAAGACAGCCTAAGAGACCTCTGGGACAACATTAAACGCAACAACATTCGCATTATAGGGGTCCCAGAAGGAGAAGAGAGAGAGAAAGGACCAGAGAAAATATTTGAAGAGATTATAGTCGAAAACTTCCCTAACATGGGAAAGGAAATAGCCACCCAAGTCCAGGAAGCACAGAGAGTCCCATACAGGATAAACCCAAGGAGAAACACGCCGAGACACATAGTAATCAAAATGGCAAAAATTAAAGACAAAGAAAAATTATTGAAAGCAGCAAGGGAAAAAACGACAAATAACATACAAGGGAACTCCCATAAGGTTAACAGCTGATTTCTCAGCAGAAACTCTACAAGCCAGAAGGGAGTGGCATGATATACTTAAAGTGATGAAAGGGAAGAACCTACAACCAAGATTACTCTACCCGGCAAGGATATCATTCAGATTCAATGGAGAAATCAAAAGCTTTACAGACAAGCAAAAGCTAAGAGAATTCAGCACCACCAAACAGCTCTACAACAAATGCTAAAGGAACTTCTTTAAGTGGGAAACACAAGAGAAGAAAAGGACCTACAAAAACAAAACCATAACAGTTAAGAAAATGGTCATAGGAACATACATAGCGATAATTACCTTAAATGTGAATGGATTAAATGCCCCAACCAAAAGACATAGACTGGCTGAATGGATACAAAAACAAGACCCATATATATGCTGTCTACAAGAGACCCACTTTAGACCTAGGGACACATACAGACTGAAAGTGAGGGGATGGAAAAAGATATTCCATGCAAATGGAAACCAAAAGAAAGCTGGAGTAGCTATACTCATATCAGATAAAATAGACTTTAAAATAAAGAATGTTACAGGAGACAAGGAAGGACACTACATAATGATCCAGGGATCAATCCAAGAAGAAGATATAACAATTATAAATATATATGCACCCAACATAGGAGCACCTCAATACATAAGGCAACTGCTAACAGCTATAAAAGAGGAAATTGACAGTAACACAATAATAGTGGGGGACTTTAACACCTCACTTACACCAATGGACAGATCATCCAAAATGAAAATAAATAAGGAAACAGAAGCTTTAAATGACACAGTAGACCAGATAGATTTAATTGATATATATAGGGCATTCCATCCAAAAACAGCAGATTACACGTTCTTCTCAAGTGTGCACGGAACATTCTCCAGGATAGATCACATCTTGGGTCACAAATCAAGCCTCAGTAAATTTAAGAAAATTGAAATCATATCAAGCATCTTTTCTGACAACAACGCTATGAGATTAGAAATGAATTACAGGGAAAAAAACGTAAAAAAGACAAACACATGGAGACTAAACAATACGTTACTAAATAACCAAGACATCACTGAAGAAATCAAAGAGGAAATCAAAAAATACCTAGAGACAAATGACAATGAAAACACGACGACCCAAAACCTATGGGATGCAGCAAAAGCAGTTCTAAGAGGGAAGTTTATAGCTATACAAGCCTACCTAAAGAAACAAGAAAATCTCAAGTAAACAATCTAACCTTACACCTAAAGAAACTAGAGAAAGAAGAACAAACAAAACCCAAAGTTAGCAGAAGGAAAGAAATCATAAAGATCAGAGCAGAAATAAATGAATAGAAACAAAGAAAACAATAGCAAAGATCAATAAAACTAAAAGCTGGTTCTTTGAGAAGATAAACAAAATTGATAAGCCATTAGCCAGACTCATCAAGAAAAGAGGGAGAGACTCAAATCAATAAAATCAGAAATGAAAAAGGAGAAGTTACAACAGACACCGCAGAAATACAAAGCATCCTAAGAGACTACTACAAGCAACTTTATGCCAATAAAATGGACAACCTGGAAGAAATGGACAAATTTTTAGAAAGGTATAACCTTCCAAGACTGAACCAGGAAGAAACAGAAAATATGAACAGACCAATCACAAGTAATGAAATTGAAACTGTGATTAAAAATCTTCCAACAAACAAAAGTCCAGGACCAGATGGCTTCACAGGTGAATTCTATCAAACATTTAGAGAAGAGCTAACACCCATCCTTCTCAAACTCTTCCAAAAAATTGCAGAGGAAGGAACACTCCCAAACTCATTCTATGAGGCCACCATCACCCTGATACCAAAACCAGACAAAGACACTACAAAAAAAGAAAATTACAGACCAATATCACTGATGAATATAGATGCAAAAATCCTCAACAAAATACTAGCAAACAGAATCCGACAACACATTAAAAGGATCATACACCACGATCAAGTGGGATTTATCCCAGGGATGCAAGGATTCTTCAATATACGCAAATCAATCAATGTGATACACCATATTAACAAAGTGAAGAATAAAAACCATATGATCAACTCAATAGATGCAGAAAAAGCTTTTGACAAAATTCAACACCCAGTTATGATAAAAACTCTCCAGAAAGTGGGCATAGAGGGAACCTACCTCAACATAATAAAGGCCATATATGACAAACCCACAGCAAACATCATTCTCAATGGTGAAAAACTGAAAGCATTTCCTCTAAGATCAGGAACGAGACAAGGATGTCCACTCTCACCACTATTATTCAACATAGTTCTGGAAGTCCTAGCCACGGCAATCAGAGAAGAAAAAGAAATAAAAGGAATACAAATTGGAAAAGAAGACGTAAAGCTGTCACTGTTTGCGGATGACATCATACTATACATAGAGAATCCTAAAACTGCCACCAGAAAACTGCTAGAGCTAATTAATGAATATGGTAAAGTTGCAGGATACAAAATTAATGCACAGAAATCTCTTGCATTCCTATACACTAATGATGAAAAATCTGAAAGAGAAATTATGGAAACACTCCCATTTACCATTGCAACAAAAAGAATAAAATACCTAGGAATAAACCTACCTAGGGAGACAAAAGACCTGTATGCAGAAAACTATAAGACACTGATGAGAGAAATTAAAGATGATACCAACAGATGGAGAGATATACCATGTTCTTGGATTGGAAGAATCAACATTGTGAAAATGAGTATACTACCCAAAGCAATCTACAGATTCAATGCAATCCCTATCAAATTACCAATGGCATTTTTTACAGAGCTAGAACAAATCATCTTAAAATTTGTATGGAGACACAAAAGATCCCGAATAGCCAAAGCAGTCTTAAGGGAAAAAAATGGAGCTGGAGGAATCAGACTCCCTGACTTCAGACTATACTACAAAGCTACAGTAATCAAGACAATATAGTACTGGCACAAAAACAGAAACATAGATCAATGGAACAAGATAGAAAGCCCAGAGATTAACCCACGCACCTATGGTCAACTAATCTATGACAAAGGAGGCAAAGATATACAATGGAGAAAAGACAGTCTCTTCAATAAGTGGTGCTGGGAAAACTGGACAGCTACATGTAAAAGAATGAAATTAGAATACTCCCTAACACCATACACAAAAATAAACTCAAAATGGATTCGAGACCTAAATATAAGACTGGACACTATAAAACTCTTAGAGGAAAACATAGGAAGAACACTCTTTGACATAAATCACAGCAAGATCTTTTTTGATCCACCTCCTAGAGTAATGGAAATAAAAACAAAAATAAACAAGTGGGACCTAATGAAACTTCAAAGCTTTTGCACAGCAAAGGAAACCATAAACAAGACGAAAAGACAACCCTCAGAATGGGAGAAAATATTTGCAAATGAATCAACGGACAAAGGATTAATCTCCAAAATATATAAACAGCTCATTCAGCTCAATATTAAAGAAACAAACAACCCAATCCAAAAATGGGCAGAAGACCTAAATAGACATTTCTCCAGAGAAGACATACAGACGGCCACGAAGCACATGAAAAGATGCTCAACATCACTAATTATTAGAGAAATGCAAATCAAAACTACAATGAGGTATCACCTCACTCCTGTTAGAATGGGCATCATCAGAAAATCTACAAACAACAAATGCTGGAGAGGGTGTGGAGAAAAGGGAACCCTATTGCACTGTTGGTGGGAATGTAAATTGATACAGCCACTATGGAGAACAATATGGAGGTTCCTTAAAAAACTAAAAATAGAATTACCATATGACCCAGCAATCCCACTACTGGGCATATACCCAGAGAAAACCGTAATTCAAAAAGACATATGCACCCGAATGTTCATTGCAGCACTATTTACAATAGCCAGGTCATGGAAGCAACCTAAATGCCCATCAACAGATGAATGGATAAAGAAGTTGTGGTACATATATACAATGGAATATTACTCAGCCATAAAAAGGAACGAAATTGAGTCATTTGTTGAGACGTGGATGGATCTAGAGACTGTCATACAGAGTGAAGTAAGTCAGAAAGAGAAAAACAAATATCGTATATTAATGCATGTATGTGGAACCTAGAAAAATGGTACAGATGAGCCAGTTTGCAGGGCAGAAGTTGAGACACAGATGTAGAGAATGGACATATGGACACCAAGGGGGGAAAACTGCGGTGAGGTGGGGATGGTGGTGTGCTGAATTGGGCGATTGGGATTGACATGTATACACTGATGTGTATAAAATTGATGCCTAATAAGAACCTGCAGTATAAAAAAACAAACAAAACAACTAATACTAAACTTTCATTGGGTTATTTGTATGGAAATATGTTAATATAAAAAAAAATACTGTATCACTATGCTGTACAACTGAAACTAACACAATTTTGTAAATCGAGTATACTTCAATTAAAAAAATAATAATAATCCATTTGGTGCTGATTTCCAGCCTGACTTGAGGCTCCACCACTACCAACCTGGAACTGCCACAGATGTGAGATTTCCTCAGCTGTCTCTGTGGCCTGGATAATCAATCCAACTTTCTATTGGCTAGGCTAGCCTCCCTGTAACTGGTTTTCATAATACAAAATTTGTATAATTGTTACTGGAACTACTTGCTGAAATATGGAACTTGTTAGAAGTACCATTTATTTTAAAATGTACATGCACAGTTTCACATACAAGCAGCAGCACATCTTTCACATCCAGCCAATCAATCAAGTTAATGTTTCGTATTAGAGAACAGAACAAAAAATTCAGATATTGCACTACAGAGTTTGCCTTTCTTTTCTGGGGCCTTAGTAAACGTTTTTCAAGAAATCAATAGGTATATGACTAAATAATGAAAAGAATGAATTAAAATGTATAATATACCAAGGTATAATTAGCTCAACTCTAAAGAAGCAGGACCTAACTTTTACTCTGGGGGAAAGAGGCCTTTGATATAACTGGGAAAAGTAAATTCTTTTTTGATGCAGTCTTTCTTGTACACGTATATGAGTAATGTATATGAGGGCTTATTTCCCTGCGAATCTGGCACAGTACATTAGATTGAAACATCAATTTGATTTAAGCTTAATGGATAAAGTCACAATGAATATATTTTTATCTAAGTTTATGTATAAATGACCCCAACACACAGTATGAATTCTATCATTTGTAGAATGTACAACCTTTCCACCTCTCATGAGGGGAGTAATGAAAAACTGTTCTGAGCTGCACATCACTAAAGGTGAGTGACATCCAGAAAGAAATGAAGTTGGGTGGTCCAAAAGTGCCTGCTCATCTGATAAATAACTCAGTCACATCTCAGTTAAGATGCATTAAATGGGACACAGGTTAGAATGAAACCAGGAGCCCGGGAGCCTTCCAACAGTTTCAGATTAGGACAAACGCAGAGGCACATACAGGTCTTTGCTGGAAAATTCCTTGGCCTTTATTTGACATTCTGGTCCCAAATTTCTGATGTTTTAAAAACTCCAAATCTTTTTCCCCCTCCCGACTTTTCTAGCCCACACAACATGACCACAAAGGGTTCATGGTTGTAAACGCGTCCACGTAAAAAAATTCGAAAAAAGCAAGCTAAACAAACACACCCCACCCCACCCCCCAAAAAAAAAACACCTCTCAAAGGCTTTGGACGCTATTTGGCCTGTCATTCAAAAAAAGTGAGTTACTGGGAGATGATCGCCCACCAGAACCCTCCTCCCCTCACAGAAGGAAAAGCCCGGAGAGTAGGAGGAGTAACAGCCCGCCCCGGGCTCCTCTAATTGGCCTCCCGCTCCCAGCGCCCTGAGGAAGGGGGGCGGTGCGGAAAGCATGCGGCCAGCTGTAAAGGGTGATGAATTTTAAAAGGCGAGCTTTTCACATCTCCCACGGATCCAGGGCGAAGAAATTCCCCTTTGCTCCTGTCCTTTTAAGAAAACATAGCTAACCTAGGCTCAATAAACAGAAAGAAGCAAAACGCCAACCCCGAGCTCCCACGGCTCTGGGGGACTCCCTTCCTTGCGACCCCTCTGTCGGCTCCACCCCCTGGGCCTGCTCCGCCCTCTAACCACGCCCCTCGCCCGAGGCCCCGCCCCTACGGTTGGCGCCATCCCATCCCCTACCCACTCTCCTCAGTCCCTACAGACCGCGAGAGCCCTGCTCACCCACCTAGAGGCGGGGAACGGAGAGAACGTCCTAGCGAGTCTCCCCCACCCCTACCCAACCCACACCCCCAGGCTGACGTGTCGGCCAGACCCCCGAAGGAGGCAGCTGCCTTCGCTGTCGTTCTGCGGCCTCTCTCTTACCAGCTGGTCCGCGCCAGAGCTGCTTCAGCAGTTTGGGCAGTGGCGGAAAGGCTGCCACCGCCCGGTTCTGTGGCTTGAAATTTTGACTTTGCCTCGTATTGGTTTTTTTGTTTTGTTTTGACTTTTTTAGAACTTTCCCGCGGTCGCTCGTCAATGGAGCCGCGCGCGCACGTATCCGCAGTGCACTCTGGGGCCTGGCCAGCGGCTCCGCGCCCCCGCGGCCTCGCGGGAAAATTCCGACGAATCTCTTGCTCGTGGGGCGGGGCGGGGTAGGGGCCCCGGCTCAACCGGAAGTCGGTCTGGCGGGGCGGGTTCCCTGGCGAGGGGGCCTGCTGAGGCTGCTTTAGATGTCACCGGTGTCTGGTTGGTGTCGCTGGCCACGAGTAGACAGCAGGAAGTACCTGGAGGGGAAAAACGCGGATTTTTTAATCGTTTGTTGCTCAGTTATTTCAAGATTCTGTTCAAAATGCAGAGAATTTTTATAAGAAAAATTGGGTCTTTGTCAAGAAGGTAAAACCTCTAAAGAAGGCCTAGAATATGATTTTCTAAGTGTGGTCACACACAAAAAAGGAATCTTTCTTGGGTTGATGCCCCTCACCACCACCAAAATCATTTCTATACACTGTTTGATTGGGGTTCAAATCAGTTCTGCGCTGCATTTAAACCTAAGTGTTCTAAATAAATAAATGGAAAACAGCATTTTTAAATTAACTTCCATTAATGTCATTAGTATTAGCGTGTCTTGGTGGATTTTTTTTTTTTTTAATTCTTGAACTTAGTAATACACGAAGGTTTTTCACAGATGTTTAAATTTTTGCAAAAAAAATTTTTGAGGAAACTACCTAACCTTAAGCCTTATTTTTTTTTAAATCAATGAAATAATTATAAAACTACAACTTAACAGGTGCTTTCAAAAAATTTACTACAAGGCAATGTACACACATAATTAAAATATTCAGACACCTCCAGCCTTCTATAATAAAGGAATATCCACTTTACCAAATATGCACTTTACCGAATAAATTGAATTCAGAGATTAGATAATCTATTAAGGTTATACAGCTTGTAAGTGACAAAGTTAGTGTGTAGGGTAATGGTGACAACAACAACAACAATTTTTTAATTAAAGGGAGATGCAAAAGGAACCAGACCTAGAATTTGAGACAAAATTGGCAGGATCTGTATCAAGGAATAAGGTGTTAAATATATTCTTGAAAATATTCCCTGCCAGCTAAAGAGGTCTGTGCTTGTTTGATGTGTGCATAGCTCAAGGTGAGTAAATCTAAGGCAGGGCTTGTGCAGAGAGACACATGCTTGAGTGATATTTACCATGACACCTTGGCCATAAGAAGAAAGTAGCCTTTGTGGTGACAAATGTGACAAGTTTAAGTTTTGTGTTTACCAGCAAAGGAAGCAATTAAACCATGTATTTCTTTAGAGAAAATATCTGTTTTGTTACTCAGGTCCTTTTAAATATTTGCTGAAAAATCATTTCTAGTGTTTGTAGTGTTAATAATTGAGGTCTTGCCATATTGTAGTTTTATGTCTTTTTAATTCAGTGGTTAATAAAGAGTTGCATGGCTCATTACAGTATATGAAAGGACATCATATTTAAGCTTAATTTAGACCTAAATGGGTAGCGTGTATACTATAAATTTCCAAATATAAATTTATGGGAATTTATAGACATTCATTTTATCTGGCATCCATATGTATGGAGCTATCCTAATACTTTAATACTGAGATGATCACTATAAAATGCCTGAAAAGTTTCTTGAGAAAAATACTTAGATATGAATCCTATTTTTAACTGCCTCATAAAATTGAGTATGTGTGCTTCTAGAAACAATTTTGGTTACAGTATAGAGTCAAATCACACAAATAATATGGCAAAAATGAAAAATGGCATGTGTAGGTGAAAATTATTTCATCCTTAGACACAATTAGAATTAGAATTCATTCTAATGGAATCCATCCTTTAGAATCTTTACATTCTAGAGAGAGGAAACACCACAGCTGCATGCTGCAAGGTTACTGACATTAAATCTTCCTTTAAAATTCAACAAACAAATAGAATAAACTGTCTCGGATTCTAGCCATTGTAGTAAGACTCATGTTTCCAGAGTTAGTCCAGACACCCACCTGGTTTCCAGCTCTCATATGGCACCCCAACACTTAACACTATCTTGTCCTTGGCTCTAATATTTGCCACTGGTATCTCAACTGTGAATATTTAATAAGTGTTTATTAAGTCCCAGGCAATAGGCTGATTATTTTCTTTAATTCTCACAGTGATCTTTTATGGCAGACAGTATTCCAGTTTCACAGATAAAGAAATCTGATGCACAGAGCAATCTCAACTAATAGGTGTTATACCTTCGAATACAAGTAGATTGATTCTGGTGCTTCTTATTACTTGCCATTCTCTTGCTCTTGCCCCAGTCTGGGTACCAGACCACTTCCCAAGATTTTAGTGGGGCAGAAGTGGGGGAGGGGCGGTGTGACCCCAGAGGCTGTGCATGTTCATCACCACACTGCTTTCCTCTTAAAACATTCTGACTGAGGAAATGAATGTTGAATTGCAGTTGAAAACAATAATAATAATGCTTGTGCACGAAATGCATCAAGAAATGGTGCAAGTAATAGTGAAAGTCTTTGATCTGTCATGTTGATGGCGGAAAAGCACCTGAGGTCAGGAAACAGGGCTGCCAGAGGTGGAAAATAACAGAAAAAGGGAAATGTATTATAACTGTTGCATGGTACTGCCACCCTCCCCCAACATGCTCATTCTCTAGGCTCTGCTGAAAGAATGAACCTTAGGAAAATATATTTGTACTAATCACCCAGCTCCCTGCCACAACTACTTGAACCAGAAATAGTAACCTGATCCTCACTGACCCAATCAAACGGTTGCTGGGGAATTTGAAATCTCAGCGCTGAGACTGACTGTACCACCCCTACATCACAGAAGCCAAACCCCACGCCAACCAAAGACACTGGGGGAAGAAAAAATATAAGTAGCAAATAAAGTTAGTTGGCAGAAAATGTTGAAAGACCATGTTATTCCATGAGAGATAGAGGGTAGTTACCATTCCCAACTTTCCATTTTTAAGCCCAATTTTAAGGCAAACTGACTAGCTTATTTTTCTGTTCTTAGTTGTCGGTGAGATTCCCTTGTATCATAACAACAATCACTCCTTCACTTATTCTGACTTCAGTGAGTTTCTCTCCCTTACTGCAAAGCAAGCCCTGACTAAGGACCTGGCGGTGGCAGCTCTTCTTTGTATTACTGGGCATTAGCACTTTGGATAAAACCTACTTGATAAATTAATCAATGGATACCTCATGAGAACCTCCCAAGCAGAAGGCATGAAGCATATAGGCTGCATTGAAAACACAGATCCATCTGAGTATATTGAAGTTTGGAGAAATCTCACAGCTCACCTATATTGTCCAGCAGTTCCCTGTATGTGGGCCAGTAAAGTGTCAATAATATTAGAAGACTAACAGAGTTAACTGTTTATTGGGTCAAATAAAGACTTTGGGGAACAAGGGGGAATCTACCATCATTTCACTTTTTTAGTAACATTTTTGACTTTCAAAAAAGATGGGAAGGAGTCTCAAAGAACAGTCTTATAAACTGAATAAATTTTGCTTCACAAAAAACTCATTAGATTGTCCTTATTAATCTTGTTTTACCACTTCCTCTTTCCTTGTTAGTATGAGAACACTGCTTTCACTTAGCATGGCAATGTGCCCAATAAAAAAAGACTACATTTCCCAGACTCCCTTCCTATTAGGGGTGGCCACGTAAGGAGGTTGTAGCCAGTGAGAGAGAACTGGAAGCTGTCGGGTAGGACTTCCAGAAAGGTTTCTTGAAAGGCAGAAAGACAATAGAGAAGGAGCTTTTTAGCCCTTTCCCTCTTTCTCTTGCTTCCTGCTGGAGGTCCAGTCATCTTGGACCATAAAGTACCTCAAGGACAATGGTCATGGAATACGGACGGCAGAACAAAGGAAATAAAAGGACCCTGGGTCCTCAGTAATCATAGGAGTCACCTCGTTTGCCTAACTCTGGACTTCTTTTATTTTATTTTTTTAATAAATTTACTTACTTCTTTATGGCTGCGTTGGGTCTTTGTTGCTGCACGCGGGCTTTCCCTAGTTGTGGCGAGCGGGGGTTACTCTTCTTTGAGGTGCGCGGGCTTCTCACTGCAGTGGCTCCTCTTGTTGCAGAGCACGGGCTCTAGGCACGCGGGCTTCAGTAGTTGTGGCATGTGGGCTCAGTAGTTATGGCTCGCGGGTTCTAGAGCTCAGGCTCAGTAGTTGTGGCACATGGGCTTAGCTGCTCTGCGGCATGTGGGATCTTCCCTGACCAGGGCTCGAACCCGTGTCGCCTGCATTGGCAGGCGGATTCTTAACCACTGTGCCACCAGGGAAGTCCTGGACTTCTTTTAGAACAAACAAAAATAAATCTGTTTTGTTTCTAAAATAACTACTGTTATTTTATTTTATTTTTTTAACATCTTTATTGGAGTATAATTGCTTTACAATGGTGTGTTAGTTTCTGCTTTATAACAAAGTGAATCAGCTATACATATACATATATCCCCATATCTCCTCCCTCTTGCGTCTCCCTCCCTCCCACCCTACCTATCCCACTACTGTTACTTTAGATCTTTCTTGCTAGCAGCTGAACTCAGCTGAGGCACTATAGTAGGATCTGTGGTTACTGTGATGAAAAAAATAAGAGAAAGAGAAAAAAATACATATCCTCTGCCCTTGTGAAGCTTAGTCTAGTGAAGGGGATCGTCCTTTAATTAATCAACATCTTCTCTGCCAGTAGCATAGATGTTGTCAAAATGAGATATACTCAAGACACTAGCACGTTTCATTCAAAAAAGGGGGTGGGGGGGTTCTAAACCACCTCTAGAGACAGGAAGGCAGGAGACTCTTATCCACTTACTAAAATCCTATAAATGTCGTAGAATGGAGAAACAACTTTATCATTTTGCAATCTCTGACACAGAATTCCCAGAAAACAAAAGTTTGTTCTTTTTCCATTGATCAATGATATACCCTGTTTGGAAAAAAAAAGAAAAAGAAAGAAATATATATATATAAGGGCAGTTTTCATCTGATTTTCTTTAGTTCAGTAAAAAATGCATTCCTATTTAGAGCATGCATTCCCACTAATCATGGTGTGTTGTAACTAACATAGCACATTTTTACTGCCTGCAAAAAATAATAAATTACATTTTGAAATAAGCACATGGCTTAAAAATAATTTTCTTCTTAAGTATTTCATAATGATTCATTTAGCATGAAATTAATAGTAAAGAACTGCTAATAAGCACTTTAAAATAGCAAATGAAAAGAAATTCTGCACATTTATGATTTGATTAATTCTGGAAACTATTAAGTCAAAAATAAGTAAGTTTTTTCCCATTCTTGTGTCAGTTTCAGATTGACACTTAATCGCTTAGCATTTCTCAGTAAGACTAGTTAACTGCATTTATTAATGTGCTACATTTAGGTTTCAATACACTCAAATCATACAATAAAACAGCTGCTGGTAAGTGGCGGAAATGTGGAGATGTGGCTCAAATGGTACAAACTTCCAGTTATAAAATGAGTGAGTTCTGGGGATCTAATGTACAGCGTAGTGACTGTAGTTAACAATACCGTATTATATACTTGAAAGTTGCTAAAAGAGTAAATCTTAAATGTTCTCATCAAAAAAAAAAAAAGGTAATTATGTGAGGTGATGGAGGTGTTAACTAACCCTATTGTGGTAATCATTTCACAATATACACATGTATCAAATCATCACATTGTATGCTTTAACTTATACAATGTTATATGTCAATTATAATTCAATAAAGCTAGAAAAAAACCTGCTGCATGATAAAGGAAAAAACCCCAAACATGACACCAACATGTTTATATAAAGTATAGTATTATACTATAAAGTATAGTATAATATATACATATATGAATATATTATACTGTATACATGTATATAGTATAATATATACATATATATATATATACATATATATATAGCTTTCATTCCTCAAGATCCAAGATCTATAAGGGTGAGTGGGAGAAACTAACATTTAATGAGCACCTACTATGTCAGGCATTTTGCTAAGCGCATAACGTGTATTATCTCATTTGATTACTTTCTCTGGCATAATCTCATCACATTTAAGTGTAATTAAAAAAAAAATGTCACTCCCATTTTGCTTGTAAGCCAGTAGAGACAATGTATCAGGAGAAATCATTTTAACTGTAAACAAAATCAGGACTGCAAGTGACAGAGCATCATCTGCAGTCTCACTGGGGCTTGATTTCACAACTTCCTTAAATGTCTTGGATCTATTTTCTTCTCACACTTGCAGACACCTGTCTTTGCATTGCTCCCTGGCTTCATGTGCATATATCTTAGCTCCCAACAAGGCCACAGTCATCTTAGGAGCCGAAACCAGGTCCTCTTCTTCTGTATCTCTTGAGGATCTAACAAAATATTGGGCCAGAAAGAATAAGCAAGCACCCTGAAGTTTGCATCTTGCCAACAGAATTGTTTTGTTTACCTTGAAGGCCGTTTGAGAAAAAAATTGATTGAAAACATTTAGAAATCAGAGGATCTCACAAAAAATTCTCTACATCCCACTTTTCTTTTAAAAATGGAAAATATGGGCACCCTGGGCCAGCGTTTCTGCCTGGGAACCATCACCTGTAGTTCAAGAGCAGTACCTCCTGTAGATAGGCAGTGGTTCTCCAGCTGGGTCGCCTCCATCCAGCCCCAGACTGACCCCAATAAGCACTTGACTTTGGGATTCCTGTACTAAACATGCCACAGAAATCTTTAGTGATGTCCTAATAGTATCCCATCATTTTTCAAGTGTGGAACCTGCTTGCTAAACCCATGTTTGGCCCAGGATCTATTTGAGGGAATCTTCGCAAAACATTTTTAACGTGTAAATTGTCCTCTAAGACCTTGCTAATCAAAGTGTAATCCGTGAACCTACAGCATTAGCATCAACTGGGAGCTTGTTAAAAACTCTACTGAACCAGAATCTGCAGTTTAGCAACATACCCATGTGATGTGGATATGAATTAAAATTTGAGAAGTACTCCTCTAGATGAAGTTCCTGGCTAACCCTATCTCTCTCTCTCTCTCACACACACACACACACACACACGCACACATGCACAAACACCCCAAGGCCAGGCCAAATTCACTCATTTTTGTGTCATGGAAATAATATTTTGAAAATTACTAACAAGTCTTTCTCTTTTGCCTTTCTGAATGTAGAGTCAGAGGCATTCTTCTAAATGAATGGAAAGAGATTAAAAATACAAAAAATATGAGGTAATGTCTCTAGGCTTAGGCCACGAAAACCCAACTCATAGAATTTACCTATTATTCTTGATGACAGAAGGAGGATACACTGCAAGAACAGTAAAAGAAAAGCACCACTCTTTTTAGCACTAAGAACTGAGGGCAGAATATAGAGGCAGGAGAGACCTTCAGTCCAGGGTCTGAGCATGTCCTACATGTCCTCCCTTCTCCAGAGAGGTGTATAGATTCCGTAAGGCCCACATGAAGGCACAAGGGTTTTTTTGTCCTCACTCTTCTCTTAAAATCTGCCTCTGACAAAAGAACAGACAGCACAATGTAAAAATGGACAAAGTACTTGAATAGATATTTTTCCAAAGATCTACAAATGGCCAATAAGCACATGAAAAGATGTTCAACATCATCAGTCAACAGAGAAATGCAAATCAAAACCATTTCACACCTAATAGGATGGCTATTATAAAATAAAACAAAACAAAACAGAAAACAACAAGTGTTAGCATTTATGTGGAGAAACTGGAACTCTCATACATTGTTTGTTAGAATATAAAATGGTTTAGCTGCTGCAGAAAACGGTTTGGCAGTTCCTCAAAAAGATAAACATAGAACGACTGTATGATCCAGCAATTCCCCTCCTAGGTATAGACCCAAAAGAATTGAAAACAGGGGCTGAAACAGATATTTGTACACCAATGTTCATTGCACCATTAGTCTCAATAGCCAAAAGGTGGAAACAACCCATATCCACCAACAGATGAATGGATGAACAAAATGAGGTATATGCCTACAATGGAATATAATATAGCCATAAAAAAGGATGAAGTTCTAATCCATGTTGCAACATGGATACATTTCGAGGACATTATGATGAGTGAAATTAGCCGGACACACTAAAGGACAAATATTGTATGATTATACTTACATGAAATATTTAGAATAGGCAGATTTATAGAGATAGAAAGTAGATTAGAGATGACCAGAGGCTGGGAAAAGGGAGTAATGAGGAGAATTTCTGTTTCAGATGTTGAAAAAGTTTTGGAAATTGTGGTGATGAATACTATGAATCAAATTAATGCTACTGAATCGTACGCTTAAAATGGTTGAAATGACAAATTTTATGTTATGTATTTTTTGCTACAATAAAAAAAATACTTTTTGCCTCTGGGGCTCCCCACAGTACTGTGGGTGATTTGAAAGTTGATGGTCAGAGTGAGTGGACAGTAAATGGACCTCTGGCTGCTTAGCCCATAGGCTGGAGGGAATATGTGGCATAGACCCAGGTGTCTACAGCCAGTGAAGGTCAGTGTGATGCCAAGTCAGGAGGGGTCACCTCAGACCAGTGACCAGTCTGACAAAGAGACCAAACCAGAGGTGAATGACATCCAGGCAACCTGCAAACAGGACTAGAGCCATGGTCCCAGAGGCCAGAGAAGTCAAAGGACACCTCAACCAGACATCCCAACCCTTCTCTGTCACCATAAGAGGGTATAAGACACTCTACCACTCATATCTCTGATATTATCTCAAGAGAAGAAAGGGGGAAGGGGCAAATGAGAAACATTTCTATCTGAGAAGGCTGAGCAACAGCTAAAGACACTGATACGATCTTTAAGCCAGAGAGAACTAACAGTTAATTTTTTAACTCCCTCTCTACTCCCCACCCACACCATAAACCAAAGGGTGGGCTTTCATGAGGAAGATCAAACTGAGTAAACAAAGAAATTTCGAGAGCATGGCGGTGCGTCCCCCAGCTCCTGTTAAACCTCTTACACTGATTCTGGTGCCCCTCTTTTGGCTTCTATGTGCTTTTGTGCTAAGGGTCAGGCTCTGTGGGGACTGTTTTTGAAAAACTTGACTGGGGATCCTGGAACCAGCTCACCTGCAGGTGCAGACTCTGAAATTGAACGTTTGCTTAGTTTCTTCCCCTTCTCTGTCCTTCTTCCTCCATCCCCTTCCTGGTTTCTTTAGGCACCCCCCCCCCTTAATAAATCACTTGTATACAAAAGCTCATCTCATAGCCTGCTTCTGGGGAACAAACCTACAACATGCATTTTTCTCTGCACTCCCAAGTTACAATATAATTTAACATCTTCCACCTTGCCACCTCTGTTACTTGGCTGACTCCAAAAGTATTTGAGTTCGTGGCCCCTGTTGTAGGTGTTCTGCATTGTTTGTGGGAAGCACTGAGCCAGCTCTGTGGTAGGAGTACCTCAGGGAGGGAAATTTCAAGCAAGGTTGGAAGCACAGTTGAAGAGCAAGATCACAGAGGTGGGCCCCTACCTCCTTCCTCCTCAATTTGGCCACCCCTCCCCCAAACCCCAACTCTGCTTCTAGATGTTAGACTCCAGGCTGTTGAAGTGCCTCCAGGAGCCCAAGTCCAGCTTTCCAAAGTGAATCACAGGAGGGCCCGACTCTTAGAACAAAAACAAACTCTTTAAAATTTAAAAGGTAATATGGGTTTATTTCAGAAACCATAAACTAGTAAGAAATAATAAAAATAAAAGCAATTAATTCAAATTTTCTGTTTTATATCCATGAATCCATTAATTTTTTTCTCTTTTCCTGTTTTCCACTGGATACTTTGAGATTTCTTCTGCTAGTTTAAGTTATGTAATATTTTTGTTCAGTAGTGGTTGTACTCATGTTTATCCCCATTGACTTCTTAAACTTTTCAACATTTGCACCTTCCCCTAAAAGTACTACTCAACTGCTACTACTCTAGTTCCAGGTATCACCGTCTCTCACCTGGATCACTACAAAGCATTGCTGTTGGATTTCTCTGCTTCCACCTTGCAGCTATACAGTCCTTTTAAAAGCCAAAATTGGCACTTCTCCACTGAACATCCTCCAGTGGCACCCTATTTGACTAAGGAAAAAAAAGTCAAACTCCATAGCTTGGCCGACAAAGGCTCACTGCGTCTGAATTCTTGCTATTGATGTGGCATCATCCCCCTGTTAATCCCCCCTTAGCTGACTGGGCTTCAGTACATTGGCCTTTTTGCTCTTCTTCAAGCATGCTATGGAAGGTCCCACCTTGGGGCCTTTGCACTAGCTGTTGCTTCTTCTTTCTCTCACCTCTTTCATGTCTTTGCTCAAATGTTCCTTCTTAATGAGGTATTCCCTAATCCTCCTATCTAAAATGGAAACAAAAACCAAAACAAAAAGCCCTCCCAGCGCTCCCAATTCCCTTATCCTGCTCAATTTTTATTCTTTTTGACCAAAGCATCTCCTAACATATTATGTAATTTACTTATTTATTATGTTTATTGTTTATTTTCTGGATCCTCCAACTAACATGTGAAGCCTTGAGGGCAGGGATCTTCTACTGGCTTGCTTACTGATATATCCTGAATACCCAGGCCAGTGTCTGGCACAAAGCAGGCATTCAGTAAATATTGGTTGAATGAATGAATGAACGAATGACTAATGTTCTACTTTTCTTATGATTTATCTTCCAATTTTCTGTCTAATTATCTTTCTCCTTTTAATTACTGGATCATTTCTTCATCTTTATTTTCTGAATATTGGATTGAATTTTACATTTCTGCAATCATATTTCATTTTCAAAAGCTCTTCCTTGTTTTCTAAATGTTGCATATTTATAATCCCCCATTTTTATCATGGATACAATATGTTCTCTTATTTTGAAGTTTTCTTGCATTGTCTTTTCCTCTGTTTCCTTTTTTTGTTTTTGTTTTCTATACTGAAAGATTTCTTCAAATTTATGATGAACTTTATCTATTCATATTTAATATTGAGGCACTAAAGGCCCATTGGAAATTCCACATACCTGGTTGGATCCTGTCAATGGGTGGTCCTCAATGGGTGGTGATAGGTGTCAGCCTGTCCTTTCTGTAGGGGAACCTTAAATATCAGTATCTACAGAATTTCGGGGAAGGGACTGGTTAGTCCTCCAGTAGAGAATCTCCTTCCTGGGAGCA
The DNA here is from genome assembly GCF_009873245.2 of Balaenoptera musculus. NCBI lineage: Eukaryota > Metazoa > Chordata > Mammalia > Artiodactyla > Balaenopteridae > Balaenoptera > Balaenoptera musculus. The sequence goes on along the minus strand of NC_045790.1, from coordinate 29,237,648 downwards.
TACTCCTGGCTGCCAGCGGTAAGGGACCTGAGCAGAATACAGGGGGCTGCAGTTCTCCCAGTTCAGAGTGTAGATTTTCACTGGAGTTTTCCAGTACAGAACTTTATCCCTGCCATAAATTGGAGTGTAGCCACAAGATCAGAGCCCATGTGGTTCAATCTTCTTGTCTTCAGCCAGTGTAGGGGCAGGGTAATTCTCTAGCTGCGTGGTGGGGAAGGGGAGGGTTGCAGCTTGGGGGTCTATTTCTTACCACCAATTTTACTCCTGCTTTTAACTCTGCACTGCACCCATGTTTCTGAAGTACCCAGCACCTCCAATTCCTGAGCCATCCCAGGGTTTAGTAGTGCAAACCTGCTCACTTCTGATCTTCTCAAAAGGTGGAGATTTTAGCTTCCAGTTTGCTAAGACAGATGTCAGCCACTGATTTGCTTGCCAGCTTCCAAAATTTTATTAAGCTCTTGCCTCTGCTGTTGTCTCTTCTGCTTTCTTTATTCTTATGGGTTTATGTCTGTTTAATTTATTTTGCCCTATTTTAGTGGGGTTTTGGGAGGGAGCAAAAATTAAATTATTTAATTGGAAGTGATTTGTGTTATGTCCAATATAAATTTTATTTATGTAAAAATAAAAGAAAAACACTTGCATTTTTCTTTTTGAGAGATTGTATTTACATCAGGACACTGATTATCAAATGAAACCAAGTTTTACACCATATATGCTTATTTGTGCAATACTATCTAAAAAGGATCTAATTTTTAAAGACATTTAAACATTTAAAAATGATGGGTGGAAGCATTGTAATTTTACCCTCTATAACATGAATCATTTGTTCTGCTGGGACACTGTTTCCCAATATTTTTAAACTCATGTCTCTTTTGAACAAATATAAAACTTTTCATTTTCCCCAGTCCTTGCCATTTCTGATAAATTTCTCTTAAGGGCCTAGAAGATATTTATTAAGCTTTATATTCTATATTTTGAATTACAAAAGTAAGGTTTTATTTATATTTCCAAATATAAAGTATTGAGTAAATATATTTATTCAAATCGTATTTTCTCATTTCTCCAGATTCTAATTAGTTCCCCCTGCTGGGGGTAGGAGGGAGGACAGGTGACTTACCAAGTTGGTAATACTATGTTTAGGATGATTTTAGAAGCAGTATTTTTCACCCTGATTCATGAGCATAACTATTCTGTGAAATTTGGGGCAAGGGGAAGAAGTTTCAAACAATGTATGTTTTAGACAATGATTTCCACCAAGGTCTATTGCCTTCCAGACTTGACTAAATCATTGTGATAATTAAACTGCTGGTATAATGTGAATTTAAGCTGACTAACTTATCATGGGAAGTTTATCATCTTCATCATGGGAAGCAGTCCCAAGCTACCTTAATAAAATTAAATGGACTGCATTTAACATCTCCTCCACAACCATGACAGTGGTTATTTCACCATTTTAATAACATATTTAACCACATTAAATTAATTGGTGGAAAAGTTATTTGTAAAATCCAGCTATAGAAATATAAAGAAAAGCACAAGTGAAAAAAGAAAAATTAATTAAAACAGACTTCATCAAAATTTAAAACTTTGTGCTTCAAATGGTACCATCAAGAAAGTGAAAAAACAACCCACAGAATGGGAGAAAATATTCACAAATCACATATCTGATGAGGGACATATCTAGAACGTATAGAGAATTCTTACAACTCAGTAATAAAATGATAAATAAACCAATATAAAAATCGGTAAATTATTTGAGTAGACATTTCTCTGAGGAAGATATACAAAGGTCCGATAAGCACATGAAAAGATTCTCAGCATCATCAATCAATAGAGAAATGCAAATCAAAACCACAATAAACCACTACTTCATACTGACTAGGGTGGCTATAATATCAAGTATGTGGAGAAATTTGAACTCTCGCACATCGCTGGTGGGGATGTGAAATGTGCAGCCACTTTGGAAAAAGAATCTGGTAGTTCCTCAAAACGTTAAAATGGAGTTACCCTATTATATGACCCATCAATTCCACTTCTAGGTATATATCTCAAAGAACTGAAAACATATGACCACACAAAACCTTGTACATGAATGTTCATAGCAGTATTATTCATAATCGTCAAAACATGGAAACAATCCAAATGTCTATCAACCGATGAATGGATAAACAAATGCGACATATCTATACAAAGGAATATTATTCATCCATAAAAAGAAATGAAGTACTGGTATCCTGCTACAATGTGTGTGAACCTTGAAAGCATTATGCTAAGTAAAAGAAGCCAGACACAAAAGACCACATATTATATCATTCCATTCATGTCCAGAATGGCAAATCCACAGAGACAGAAGACAGATTAATGCTTACTAGGGGCTGGGATGAGGGGGAATGGGCAATGATTGTTAATGATTATGGGGTATCTTTTGGGGGTGATAAAAATGGTCTAGAATTAAATAGTGGTGAGTGCTGTGTAAGATTGTGACTATACTAAAAATCACTGACTTGTACACTTTTAAAGGGTGAATTTTATGGCAGGTGACTCATAATTCAATAAAGCTATTATTAAAAAGCAATTTCCCTAATTACCTAAAAAGAAAATCTCTGATCTACCAGGTAGTTGTTGGAATCAAGATATAACAAGGCCCACACAATTCATTTGGTTGATAAATCTCTTAAGGCTCTTTTAAAATCCATCCATTTCCCTTCTCTTTTTCATGCCACTGATTTGTTGAAACAATCCCTTAATTAATACATCAGATTACTGTATTGCTTGTGTTGCAGTTGTAGGATGGTGTAATGGTGAATTTCCTTTATTTAAAATTTTCTTTCAGCCCCTTTAATGTTCCATTTTCATTCTGGAAGAAATAAGCCTCATTCCCTGTTATGGGAAACTTCCGAGCTTTCAGAGACTTAGATCCTCATTAGCCTGCCTCTCTCCACATCCCCCACAATCATCCCCTCGACCTCCCTCATTGCTGACCTCGGCCTGTTCTCCATTACCCTTCAGCCCAGCCTGGCCTCCCCAGGGTGGCACACAGAATTGCAACTCCAGATGTGGACTGACCAGGGACGCGCCTATTGGGATGGTTATTTCCCTTGATCTGGACGCCATCCTTTAGTTAATATAAATTAAGTTCTCATTAGTTAGTTCATTCATCAGCTCACATTTTTGGCTCATTTTCCCCTTGAAATCAACTAAAACACCTAGAATGTGTTTGCATGTGTGTGTCTGTTTTCTCATATAAACTTATGCCAGGTTGTGTACTTTACAGTGGGATTTTTGAACCTAAAGGCAGGTTTTTATTTTTACTTCGGTGCATTAAATTTCATTTTGTTGATTTTTGTCCATCTCTACAATCTTTAGAGATTCTTTGAATCATGAGTTTTACATACTTTACAAATCTGAGAAGCACATTTCTCTGTTGCAAGGTCAAATACAGAGCCCTAGAGCTTTCCTTTAAAGGCCTTCTTTCCCATATAACATTGATACATTGCCTCTTTGACCTCTTAGGTTTAATCAACTATAAATCCACCAGACTGTACCATTTCCCAGGCCTTAATTCTCCATGTGCTCTACAATAGTATCAGGAAGGACTTTGAGAAGTGCTTATCCGAAGCCAAGAAACTGTTCATTTATTTCCAGACTCATTTCATTTTTCCTTACCTTTCCTTGCAGCTCACTAAACAATAAAGTGTTTCCTTGATCTCAAGAATGAAATGAGTCCCCACATTGCAAGACTAGATTGTTTTGCTGAAAATTTTGATAACTACATTATTCTGCTCACAAATCCATAATTTCTAATCTTTGAAACATAGTCTTTAAAAAAAATTATCACTAAGTTGTTTTAACAGACCTCTGCCTTAATGAATATTTCCCTTCTTTTACCTTGTTAGTCTGAATTTTGCTTATCCGGATAACGTGTTGGACAAAATATTCATTGACTTCAACATTTTGTTTTCAGGAGAATACTTTCTAATTTTAAGAAATTTCTTGAGAGTATATTTATTTAAGCTCTCTTAAATGTGTCTTATGATAAATACCATATGTATATAGTAATATGTTAACTGCTTATTCATTTTGACATCCTTTGTAGGCAACAGCATGCTTAAATCTATACACTACTCTACAGAAAATCAGAATGTGAAAAGTAACTGCCGAATACAGCCACGAACACAGTGAACTCGATAAGGCAGGCTGAGAGACTCAGAGACTTCTTTCTGTCAGGTTCTGAAAGAAAACCCCACACTCCCATAGCTCATAAATGATAGGCATTTATGAGAGATCCACAAACTGTGTGAATGGCTGGAGAGTCTTTCCATGACTGGTGCTCTTGCAGGACCACATTAGGCTCTGCATCTGAACTGGCCACATTCAGTGATGTGGATGTGGACAGGTGAGCTTGATGCTCTGCCATTTTTACTATCAATCATCCAAAAAACATTTGCACTCAGGAAATACTGGTCGGTTTAGGATTGCAAGGAAATGGCAGAGTTCCCTCTGCTTGATGAGGTGATCCACTATAGGAAGATCTCACATTTTTTTTCAACCATTCCAAATGGAAAACAGCCAAGCTCTGGACAAGAGCACATGGTTTGGTCTCTGCAAGATGCAAACCTGATCCTGCTCAGATAATTTTTTTCCTGCTAAAAGAGTAAACAAAGCAGTAAATAAAGCAAACATTCTGTAGGAATCCTATGTGGAGAGTGTGGGGAAGGCTGCTCTGTCAGAGCCGACATTTCAAGAAACATCTTCAGCCTGAAGGAGACTTATGACTTTTGCATCATTCAGCCCAGTAATAGGTATACTATGTTTTAGGGAAACATTCTAAATGTAACCATATTAATGGAACTCATAACTTTACTAGTAGATTAATGAGGATCTGAAAGATAGGGTAAGTCTGAGCTGTTACTGGATAATGTGGTGATTAATGTTTGTGATGTAATAAGGAAGCCCTAATTAGGAAACTACGGGGGAAAAAACCTCAACAGGATTTTTCACTTAACCAAAGCTTCTACCACCTAAAGAAATTTTGCAGTGTCATTTAATAAGCTTTATGGACTCAGGACATAAAGTCAGAGGAAAGCCTATTAAACGTTGAATCAAGAGTAAGCAATGTAACGATCCACTGAGACTTCATATCTTTCCTTATGAAAATTCCAACATCAGAACAAATTACTGTGAAAAATATGATTTGAGGTTATAATAATAAACTGGCCTATGTTTGTGATATTTCAAGTATACTTTATACTCGGTTCTTTTAAGAATATGGGAAACATACGGCATCATTTTCAAGTGAACATTCACCTACAGTCCAATTTTCACTCTCATTATGACTTTTAATAAATTCATCCAAAGTATTGAGGACAAAAACAAACACCCCCATCTTTAAAGTGAATCTTATACCCCCTTTTCTTTGGACCAGTAAAAACATTTTAGGATGCCAGATATTAGTAATAGTTTCCCCTACATACATAGCATATTTATGTCAAATTATTCTTTTGTATTGGAAGAACATTCTAGAAATAAAAACCTAAAGAAACTTTAAACTACTATGCACATACATATACAATATGAGAGACATCTTCTTACATTAAAAATATATATATATGAAACAATTATACAGCCTTTTAAATGATACTGGTGAAATCCTTTTTTGCACCCTACTTAGTGGTTTCTGGAGGTTAATGACCAGATTCTAGAGGTTAATGACCATCTGAGGAGGATCAATGAGCTAAGCCTTCGTCAGAACTATTAACCTCAACCAATCATTAATTGCTAGAAATGTCTTGGGTCTGGGAGGTTAGCTATAGTACAAGATTAAGGAGAAGGAACTATAAACTCTTAATACCATCTTTATGCGCTATACCCTTTAATTTGGAATGTACATGGCAATTATTGTTTCATACATTGGCTGATCAGATGATTTAAATCACCATTCAGTATTCTGTCCAACAGTGCTATAATTAAAGGCCTTGGATTTAAAAAGAAAATAAAGTCTATTAATTTCTATCTATTTCAGTTGCTTATGATTTTTATATCCCTTGCCAGAGTTAGTTTTGTATTTTTTCTTAGCATCTTTGTACAGGGGTTTTTATTTCTTAAAAAAGTCTACCTATTTGTTAATCAATTCACTAGCGTGTAATCAGTACTCAAAATGATCTAGAACAAAGTCAAGAAGTCTTCTCAAAACACTGCAATTTAAGCAACCACCTGCATTTCTCAGGTCCCAGAGAACTCTCTCTGAATCTTTCAATTTCACGCTTATCACTGAATGTTTTGTAATGGGCAGGGAAAACATCTTAGGTGTCTATGCAATGTCTATTTTGTTTTTAGTACATGGAAGTCCCCCAAAAACATGTATTGATTTGACTGTATACATGTGAACCAAGTCTCTGTACATGCATCTTTAAACACAGTAGCTATTCTTATTTTCAAATACTCATGCTATACATGATTAAACATGTTCAGAACAGTGATGCCCATAACATATTACTACATGAAAGAAGGAAGTATGTAAAATATGATCCTATTTTTTAAAAAAGAAAGGAAAATATTCTCAAATTATTTGAATTATTAAAGTCACACAACTGTGAACTTATTCAATTATGTGTCTCTCTTTTTGAAAAAATTCCAGGTTCCTTGAAGAACAATCAGTTGGGAAGCTTTAGGCAAACAAATCAAAACTCCTCAAAGCATTCTCCTTAATCTTGCCTTATATCAATTACCCTTTCTTATTAACTTCTCACTCTTAAGAGGTGCTGCAGTGGGGGAAAAGTATGTGGTAGGCTTGCGGGTGAGGAGTGAGTTATAAAATGCAAATTATATAGAAGGGAGCTACAGCTATAACAACCACTTATGTTTATTCTGAGCCTTGCTCAGTGTTTTGTAAGCACAATCTCCTTACTCCTCTGGGATGAGTAGGTTGCCAGACTCTTGATCTTTACTTGACAGACATCTATGATATAGAAAATTAAATGTGAGCATAAGATCTTAACAGAAAGCAATTGGATGATGAGAAAGGTTAATTTTAATGTATGCCCTCAAGCGCAGTTCAGAGCAATCTACACTACACACTTGATTTTCAGCTGCATTTTTTAGCATCTTCCAACATGCAAAGTTCCCATGTGGTAGGATTCCCAAAAAACTGGTCGCAGTGGTTGCCTTGAGGGAGAGAAATTTGGCAGATGGAGGGAGGGATTAATGAGGGGGAGATTTTTTCACTGTGTACTCTTCTGTACCTTTTGGATTTACCTATTCAAAATTTAATTAAAATTTTTTAAAAAAACACAAAACCTCCTAAAACAGTTTTCAAGAGGGCAAATTTAATCAGAAGATCTGCTCCCTTGATGTTTTCCCTCCATTCTCCAGGAAACTTGGTGGCTGTGCTTTATCCTTCATGTTTCTTTGTAATACTCTGATAGAAATCGTTGCCTACAATTAGCCTACAATTTATAGTTTGTATTAAATGTATAAATTAGCCTACAATTAAATGTATAAATTCAGAGATTTAATAGAAATGAGAAGTGCAGTGTCGAAAGGCACTTTGGCTCTCCCTCTCTGTGAATTCATATATGTACTGCACTTTCTTCATCTGGGCGGTGGATCACACCAAAGACGTTTCAGGTGTCTTTACAAACCACAAAGAGTTTTTAAAAGAGGAGGTAAGTGTCCTCCTTTTCCTGATTTCACCCAGTTTTCAACTCCTTATCAATTATAGTCTTGATTGAATAAAATAGATGTGAGGTCTTAGGCTGACTAGCAATGAAATACAACTTTTTAAGCAGGAACAAGAAAAGAACTAAATCAGGGTAATGGGTGTGTGTGGGGGGGGCAGTGAGAAACATACTTAATGATTGTACATATACAGTTTTGCTCCCACCTCCCAGTGTTTGAAATTTATCCCAGTAAATCCCAAGGGTAACACTGTTTCCAGACAGACCATATCTTTCAGCCTAGGAGAGAAGAACTAAGGAAAATGTCCTTCCCTGACCTCTGTGAGCTCCAGAGCAGTGCTCCTCCAATTCTTTTTTTTTTTTTTTTATAAAGTAAGCCCCCAGAAGAGAGTACAGAATCTTGTTCACTCAGTTTTTATTTATTTATTTATTTATTTATTTATTTATTTATTCATTTGTGGCTGTGTTGGGTCTTCGTTTCTGTGCGAGGGCTTTCTCCACTTGCGGCAAGCGGGAGCCACTCTTCATCGCGGTGCGCGGGCCTCTCACTATCGCGGCCTCTCTTGTTGCGGAGCACAGGCTTCAGACGCGCAGGCTCAGTAATTGTGGCTCATGGGCCGAGTTGCTCCGAGGCATGTGGGATCTTCCCAGACCAGGGCTCCAACCCGTGTCCCCTGCATTGGCAGGCAGATTCTCAACCTCTGTGCCTCCAGGGAAGCCCGCTCCTCCAATTCTGAAGTGCCTCTAGATCAACCCCAGCAAATGAAAGTGCATACTTTTCTTGTTAAAATGCAGATTCTGCTTCAGCTGACCTGGGGAAAGGCCGTAGATTCTGCATTTTAACACACTGCCAGGTGACATCCTTGCTGCTGGTTCAGGGAGCACACCTCGAGTAGAGAGGATTTAGACAGAACCCGTGTCTCAGTTGCATCAGTTGTGAATCAGTTGTATGAACAGATTACGCTGATGCCAACAATTAAGGATTTCTTTTTCTTAGCCAACAAGCCGGGGGACTGGCAGAATTGGGCTAATGAGACATTTCCACAATGCCGTCAGGGATCTCAGATCCTTTGACTGTTTTTTCTTTACCATCTTTCATGTGTGATTTTCATTCTCATTCTGTCAATAGAGTGGCTGCCCTTCTGGGTATCAGATTAATTTTTTTATACAGGATATAGAGTTAATGGAAGAGGGAAAATGGTATATGACAGCTGAGTCTGCCTCTTTTAATCAGGAAAACAGTAGCTTTCTTGGAAGCCAGAATTCTATTTCTCATTGGCCAGTAGACTTCTACCGACATCTCATTGGCCAGACATGTCACATGACCACATGCAGCTTCAAGGGAACTTTGTAAATAAAAATTTTCGACCAATCTTCTTGTCACCCTGAACAAAGTGTTAAAAAGAAAGAAGGGAAGACTAGGTATTGGGTAGGTGTGGTAGGCAGAATAATGGCTCCCCAAAGATGTCCCTGTCCTAATTATTGAATCTGTGATTAAGTTACGTTGCATGGAAAAAAGGACTTTTTGCATATGCGATTCACTTAAAGCTCTTCAGATGAGGAGATTACCCTGGATTATCTGGGTGGGCCTAAGGCAATCACAAGGTCCTTAAAAGAGGATGGCAGAAGGGACAGGGTCAGGCGAGGAGATGTGATGATGGCAATAGGAGTCGAAGTGATGTGGGGCCATGAGCCAAGGAAAGTAGGCACATCTAGAAGTTGGAAAAGGCAAGGAGATGGATCCTCTAGAGCCTCCAGAAGGAATGCAGCCCTGCATTTTGTGTGACTTTGTGTGACTGTGACTTTGATTTTAACCCAGTGAAACTTACTTTGAAATCTTGACCTTCAGAACTGTAAGATAAATTTGTGTTGTTTTAAGCAACTAAGTGTACAGTAATTTGTTACAGCAGCCTTAGGATACTGATACAGTAGCCAACTAGCATTGCCTGTCATAAGATTTGAGTTAGGAGAAGGTGTGAAGAGGCCTGCAGTGAGGAGGGAAAGAAGCATGAGAACTCAGTACTGTGGCAGGGCCATGCCCTGTCATCAACAAACTCACCAGATTGGGGTGAGTACTTAAAGGAGAACTACTGAAAAGTTAGAACACAAACACACAAATACACTCAGCAAATGAAGACAACTGTCCTGAACTATAAACATTTTAAAATTCATCTGTTTGTTTTATTTTGTTTTGGCAAGTAATGTTTCTTTAATGGGATCATGGACGACAAGGGAACCATAGTGAACATCCCGGTCAAGCCCCTCATTTTCCATCTGAGGAGTCAGGCCTGAAGGTAAAGTAGTCATCTGCTTCCTATGTGAGTATGTTTTCTACCAAGTCCCACTGCTTCATGCTTTTAAGCGGGTTGCCAGATAAAATACAGGAAAATTAAATTAAGTTTGAATGTCAGATAAACAACAAATGATTTTTAGTGTAAGTTCTGTATGTTTCCTATTGCTCCTGTAACAAACTACCACAAACTTAGTGGCTTAAAGCAACACAAATTTACTATCTTACAGTTCTATATGCCAGAAATCCCACTGGGTCTCACTGGGCTAAAATCAAGGTGTCAGCAGGGCTGTGTTCCTTCTGACGTCTCTAAAGGAGAATCTGTTTCCTTACCTATTACAACTTCTAGAGGCCACTGGCAATTCTTTGGCTTGTGAACCCTTCTTCCATCTTCAAAGCCAGCATTGTAGCATCTTCTAATCTCTCTCTGTTTCTGATCCTTCTGCCTTTCTTATCAGGACCCTTATGATTGCACTGGGTCTACTCAGATAATCCAGGATAATCTTCCATCTGAAGAATCTAATTTTTTTTTAAACCTCTTGAAGAATCTAATTTAATCACACATGAAAAGTCCCTTTAGACACATAAGATAAACTGTTCAGAAATTAAAATGTGGACACCTTTTTGGATCATTTTTCTGCCTACTACAAGTATGTCCCAGATATTGCATGGAACCTACCTACACTAAAATATTATTCATTGATTTTCTGACATTCAAATTTAACTGGGTACGACTTCCCTGGTGGTGCAGTGGTTAAGGATCTGCCTGACAATGCAGGGGACACGGGTTCGATCCCTGGTCTGGGAAGATCCCACATGCCGCAGAGCAACTAAGCCCATGTGCCACAACTACTGAGCCTGCGCTCTAGGGCCTGCAAACCACAACTACTGAGCCCGCGTGATGCAACTACTGAAGCCTGCACGGTTAGAGCCCGTGCATTGCAATAAGAGAAGCTACCGCAATGCTAAGCCCGTGCACCACAACGAAGAGTATCACCCACTCACCGCAACTAGAGAAAGCCCACGCGCAGCCATGAAGACCCAATGCAGCCAAAAATAGATAAATTAATTTTAAAAACATATATACATAAAATTTAACTGGGCATATTGTGTTTTTATTTGCTAAATGTGGCAACCCTAGTGGCGTATATTCTCTATGGCATGATAACTATTACACCTAAGACTCAAACAATAAACAAAATTGTCTTTGCACTGGTGAGCTGCTTTTTCCATTTTGTGAAAATGGATATTCGCCTTTTAATATTTCGTACTGTGTTTTTAGTGAACATCTGCTAACCAATTTCTATCAAGTTAATCTTCCATGTGGACGTTTTACCCCTAAGAATAAATGAACATATCACAGCAGTCAGAGAAAGGATGCCAAGTATTTATTTTAAACATTTCCAATTTTCTCAAACACCAAATGGTTCAATTCTCTCAACCAGCCCATTAATAAATCTGTTATCCAAAAATGTGGAGCTAAACATGGCTTAGCTTGGCCTTACTTAATTACTGAGTGTATAGAATGTTTTTCCCTTTTAACCAAAACATTTCATGGGCAAGAGAGGGGCCAGGAAGTAGGACTATCACAGTGTAGGATGGTTTCAGATTTGATGCCTCCTTGACTGGCAGTGTTGAAACGCCCCTGATTTCCACTCCAGCTGCTTTCTAAATAATCCCTGGAACAATGGTCTCTGTGGGCACTGGAGGTCCCTAGGCCTTCTCATTTCTGCCGGCTTCTCTTACTTGACTCTTCTCTAGTCTGACGGTAGCAGGACACCTCTCCTCCTAGTGGAGCGTGTCTAATTTCAACTACTTCCCACTCAAGGAATCAGTCAAAATGTCTCTTTCTTTGAGCAGATCTCCTCAAGCTCCCTTTAAAGACTATGTTACAATTGATTACAATTAGCAGTATTTACTGACGTGTAGGTACTATAAGGCTCAAGTCCGTTAAAAAAAACACACACACACAACAAACTTGCCTTAAATAGATTGCCCTGGTGGTATTAGATAATAACAAAAATTATTCAGAACTTAGAAATAAACCCAAGAAGATTGTCTGTCTTTTTAATGTCCTACTAGAGCATGGTTTAACAGGCCCATCTAAGGATTATTTCATTCTGTGCATCTAGGAAGTTGTACCGTTATTTTACTTCTCTAGCTACTACTAAAGACTCAGACTTCATGCAGTTAGCTATTAACTTGTAGACCTGTATCCTGTCCAACAGAAGTGTGAGTAATTTCTTTCAGGTAGAAAAGATATCCCCAAAGGTTATGATTTCATTGCTCTGAAGCATATTAACCAGTTTTGTCTTTAATTTAGTAATGTTATTCTAACCCCCTTTTTTAAAAAAAGTGACTTTCCTGATGAGTGATATAAACCCTTGTCCCTGAGATGCTCTTCAAACCAGCTTCACACTCTTATCAGATTCCTTATTAATTAATGAGCTGAATGAAATCTTTGACGTGTACCCATCCTAGATTTATATGAGTCATGTTTTAACTTTTTGAAAATTATGTCTTGACACTAAGTCCATTTGGCTTATGCTATGGATTTGCTTTAACAATGTCTTTCCTCACAGTTTGAAGGTCCAGACTCTTAGCATGACATTCAAGGTTCTTCATATTCTGGTCCCAGCTGGCATCTCCTTTTCTGTGAAGCATTCCCCAACCTCTTCTTTCCCACCCACACCATTCCTTCCTCTGGCAGAGTCAGATGTCCCCTCATCTTTTGCACCCAACATCCCCAAACACATGTTTTTTGATAAATCGAAATATTTTCCTACCCTTGTGGTTGACATGTAACCTAGAGGTTAATTAAGATAACGCATTTCATCTCCTGGTCACAGTGATTGCTTCAGGTGGGGTTCAATAAGCACTGTTCTCAGGACATTTACAGGAATGGTGTGACAAAATCACTCTTTCTTTTCTGCTGGATGTGGGCAAAAGCCTGCCGCCCTGGAATCTGGTGGCAACCATCTTGGGACCATAGGAGGAGTCACCTCAAGATGAAGTGGAAAGCAGTTCTGAGAACTGGAAAGAAACCGAGGCCTTGGTAACATGGGACAGCCTCTGGATCAAGCCTTAAAACAGCCCTGTTTCTCGACATTTTAGTTCAGTGAACTAGTAGATCTCTTTGATCACTTAAGCCTGTTTGAAGCAGGTTTTCTATTATTTCCAGTCAGAAGCATCCTAGCTGATACATACACCTGTATCACTCATTTGTATATCCATCAATGTTTCCTGAATAATTTTGTATCTGCCTAACTTCCGGCCAAAGAGAAACATCTTTGGAAGGGCTATATTCTTGTCATTTCTGCAAGCAGTAAAATAAAAACCTACTTTCCCCACTTTCTGCAGCCCCCAGTGTCTATAGAATTCCAAGTTTTAATCATATTTTCTGGCATCCCTCTCATCACATCTGGAGCCACATGAATCTCTGTGTGCTTCTACCCTACTGTGCCCACCCTTGCCCACTTCCTCTGGAAATTTTCAGAGAGAAAAATGCCTGGGCTGGCAAACTGTGGGTCTAATAGAGCTCTACGTAAATATGCCTACATCATATGTCAACAGGATGCACTTTGTCACTTGCTACTTCGGATCTTGAAAGTGATTGTGGAAACTCAGCATTCAATGTGGAGATTTCCTCTGAAAGTTATGGGTCCCACCCTCTGAGCAGCCACGCTTGAGGACCAGGCTGAGAAATCACCTGGGAAAGAGATTTTGCTGCCAGATTGAGAGGGCCTGGGAATGAATCTCTTCTTAATGACCAGGCACAGATGCTGGGAAGCACTTTGGAATCATCTCTCTCAACGGACATTCACAACATCTCCATCTGACAAGCATACTTGTCCTGCCTGAATAACCACTTTTTGACAAGCATGCCAATTTTGTTTATTGGACTTGTTTCTCTCGTATGAAGAGTGAGAACTCAAAATATCTGTGGAAAGAACAAACCTGGAGAATTAGTTTGTGCTTAATATATTTGCATACCTTGAGAGTAGCAAGGGAAAAACATTACTTTGAACTGGTTCGAGTAGGTAAAAGCCAGATAGATTTGGTAATTTAAAATCGCAATTCAGTAAGCCCTTAAATGCCCAGGTAAGAAATTTGTCTGCTTCAATTCCTAAATAAAATTGGTAACAGTGCTGAAAAAAATACTGAAAGAAATCAAAGTGGTCTCTGCCAGTTCCATATTTCAGATGTTATTTATATTGTGTTAGTTTCCCAGAACCCACTTCATCTGGGACAAACCATTGCTAATAATTTATATATGATTCCCCATATCTCCATGTTAAAATAGAATGAAGTAACCAGTATCAACCTGGTTTTTACACCAAAGGCCAGAAACTTCTTTCCTACTCACCACCTGGGGTCCCTTAGGGGTGTGGCGCTACCATTTAAACATGAAACACCCTCAATCCCTGTATTTCTTCCTCTCCATCTCGACTCATGAAACACTTGGAGTTAAAAACAAGAAGTAGGTGTATGAGGCAGACACCCACACAAGGAAGCAGAACTTATGATTTGTATCTTACAGATTTAACAGATTCGCTAACACTTCTTCCTTTCATTGAATTTCATAGTATCTGATGCTACTACAATCATATAATATTAAACTCATGGAGTTCCCAGTTGAGGCGTGGCAGTGAGTATACAGCAGATGGACACCCATAAGTTATTTTTAGCAATGATAACCTGTCCCATCGGGTCACTGTGGACTTTCATTTTGAAAGGTGAACCTGGAATATTTCACATCATAGGGACATATGACCACATCCACATTAAAATGAATGTTTTCTGCCCCCAAATTGAAGATGCTTAAAGGAAGCAAGATTAGCACTTTTACATAACAGAAGGGCAGCTGTTACCTCCATGTTGCCTAAGATGCTCCCATTTTTATTTTGGCAACATAGCCATCATATCCTCAAAAAAGGTTAATAATCACATTAGACTATCTCAGTGTGGGTTACAGAACACAAATTTGCAAAGCTTAATGTGGCAATTTCTCAGTGAAAATGGAATTTCTAAGCTGAGGAGTCTAGGCCTCTGTCCATCTATATGAATTTATTAATCAGTTCACTAATACATATTGAATATTTAATCCATGCAAGGCTAATGATTGTAAGGGAAACTGAAAAGTCTAAGGCATGGTGCCTGTCTTGAATTGCTTATAATTGAATAGATGATAAAAGATTATATTATTTTTAAAACCCTCATATTCATCCTTCAAGAATCAGCTCAAGACTCTCTACCCTGACCCTCCTTTGGTATTCCTTCCTTGAAGGAGTTAATCATCCCTTTTTCTGGACTTTCCAGTACTTTCATTCTGAACTGTAATGCTTTCTACAGCTATCTTCTCCCCCACAAACTATCTTTGTAGTTACTTAATATAGTTCAACATAGTAGGTGCTTGAAAATATGTGGGTTAACTAAATAATGAAAAAAGAGTGCATTAGAAGAACCAAGAGAACATTCTGGATTGTATAATAATATGCATGAGACAAGTGGGGCAGAATGAACCCTCCCTCCAACCTGGTTTGGTCAAGAAAGATTACACTGAGGAGATGGGAAACACACCAGATCTTCACGGCTGGACTTGTCAGATGTAGGTAATTGTGCATGGGACAGTGAAGACCCCATATCCCCCCTCCCCCAATCTGGTGTTGCCTTTTTTTTTTTTTTTTTGAATTAATTAATTTATTTATTTTTAGCTGTGTTGGGTCTTTGCTGCTGCGCGCGGGCTTTCTCTGGTTGCGGTGAGCAGGGGTTACTCTTCGTTGCGGTGTGCGGGCTTCTTATTGCGGTGGCTTCTCTTGCTGTGGAGCACAGGCTCTAGGCGCGCGGGCTTCAGTAGCTGTGGCACACGGGCTCAGTAGTTGTGGCTCGCAGGCTCTAGAGCAAAGGCTCGGTAGTTGTAGCGCACGGGCTTAGTTGCTCCGCGCCATGTGGGATCTTCCTGGACCAGGGCTCGAACCCGTGTCCCCTGCATTGGCAGGCGGATTCTTAACCACTGCGCCACCAGGGAAGTCCTGGTGTTGCCTTTTGATATTTAAGTCAAATTAACATAAAATAAGAAGAGGTGGACTATTCCTACAAAAGTGCTTGACAAGAAAAAGCAGCTTCACCAAAAAGGGACACACATTTGAAGAAAGAATGCCTCCACTAAGTGTCTGTCCAGCTCAGAGAATTAGAGTGGAGAGAAGCAAACTTTAGCAGTGGGTGTGTAACATTGTCAAATAGAGAAAGAAGATGAATCTAATTCCTTCTAAATGGTCTTCCCACTCACCAGAAAACTATTTTATTCAATGAAAGGAAGAAGTGTTAGCAAATCTGTTAAATCTGTAAGATACAAATCATAAATTTTCAGCTAGCTAAACTCAACATACCTCTGATTCATGAAATCCTAGTTTGTACCCACTATGGAATATTTAATCCATCCTTAATCATAGCCTTTTCCCATTCCACTGTGCATCTCCTTCCCCGACCCAACTTCCCTCTGTCCTAAACCTTCAAAACTTCCTCCACCCCACTCCATGCCCTATTCCACCTCTTGTCCCATCTGGTCTTTGTCACTCATCATTCACTGAAGCTTCTTGCACATTATTCACTTTTTTAAATAATAAATGAGGTTTTTTATTGTGGTAAAATATACATAACGTAAAATTTACCACTTTAACCATTTCTGAGTGTACAATTTAGTGGCATTAAGCATATTCACATTGTTGTGCAACCATGACCACTGTCCTAAATGATGTATTTTTCATTACATCATATCTATTAATTTGCTTCTTAATTCTATCAAAATTATGTAAATGCAGAGTTTTGAGTAAAATGGTTCCGTGAGGCTTGTTATTTACATTAGCAATTCCTGGCCCACCCATTCCCCATTTCTTGCACCTCCCTCATCAGGATCAACCATTTCCAATTCTTTCATCTGTTCCTTCTGTACTTAGGTCTACATATCAAATATGTTGCTACTTTTTTATTTCTCTTTTTTCTTTTTTTTCTTTTTTTTTGGCCACGCCATTTGTGGGGTCTTAGTTCCCTGACCAGGGATTGAACCCGGGCCCTCAGCAGTGAAAGCGCAGAGTCCTAACCACTGGACCACCAAGGAATTCCCATCTTTTTCTTTTTTTTTCAGTTTTCATAGGCACTTTATTCATTGAAAATTACCTCTCTGACTTTATCAGGCTCTGTTCTGTGGCAAGATCTGTGTTATGTTTATTTTATTTTTTCTTCCAGTTTTATTGAGATATAATTGACATACATCACTGAACAAGTTTAAGGTGTACAACATAGTACTTAGACTTACATACATCATGAAATGATTATCACAATAAGTTTAGTGAACATCCATCATCTCATATGGATACAACATTAAAGAAATAGAAAAACATTGTGACTGAAACTCTTAGGATTTACTCTCTTAACAACGTTCATATATATCTACAGCAGAGTTCATTATATATGTCATGTTGTACATTACATCCCTAGTACTTATTTATCTTATAACTGGAAGTTTGTACTTTTGGCTGCTTTTATCCAATTCCTTCTCCTCACGCCCCAAAGCCTGTCTCTGGTAACTACACATATGATCTCTTTTTCATTGTTTGTTATTTTGAAGTATAATTGACTTACAACGCTATGTTAGTTCCACATAGTGATTCAATATTTCAATACATTTCAAAATGATCATCATGATAAGTCTAGTTGTCATTTCTCACCATACAAAGATATTATATAAACTCCCAACCCATCCTTCCTCCACCCCACCTTCCCCTTGGCAACCACAAGTCTGTTCTCTATGTCTGTGAGTCTGTTTCTGTTTTGTAAATAAGTTCATTTGTGTCATATTTTAGATTCCACATGTAAGTGGTATCACATGGCATTTGCCCTTTTGACTTACTTCACTTAGGATGATCATCTCTAGGTCCATCCATGTTGCTACAAATGGCATTATTTCATTCTTCTTTATGGTTGAGTAGTATTCCATTGTGTGTGTGTGTGTGTGTGTGTGTGTATACCACATTTTCTTTATCCATCATCTGTCGATTGCTTCCATGTCTTGGCTATTGTAAATAGCTCTGCTGTGAACATTGTGGGGTATGTATCTTTTCTAATTATAGCCAAAACCATTTCTTGAAGAGGCTGTCTTTTGCCCACTGAATATTCTTGCTTCCTTTGTCACAGACTAATTGTCTATATAAGTGTAGGTTTATTTCTTGGCCCTCTATTCTGTTCCATTGATCTATGTGTTTGTTTTTGTGCCAGTACCATAATATTTTGATTACTGTAGCTTTGTAGTATAGTTTGAAATCAGGGACCGTGTTACCTCCAGTTTTGTTCTTCTTTCTTAAGATTATTTTGGCTATTTGGGGTCTTCCGTGTTTCCATACACATTTTAGAATTATTTGTTCTGGTTCTGTGAAAAATGCCTTTGGTGTTTTGATAGGGATTATATTGAATCTGTAGATTGCCTTGTTGTAGTATGGTCATTTTAACAATATTAATTCCTCCACGAGCATGCTATCCATGTGTTTTTGTCATCTTTAATTTCTTTCATCAATGTCTTACAGTTTTCTAAGTACAAGTTTTTTACCTCCTTAGTTAGATTAATTTCCAAGAATTTTATTTTTTGTTGTGATTGTAAATGGGAATGTTTTCTTAATTTTTCTTTATGATAGTTTGTTGTTAGTGTATAGATACACGACAGATTTCTGTATATTGATTTTTTTATCCTGCAACTTTACCAAATTCATTGATGAGTTCTAGTAGGTTTTTGGTGGTGTCTGTAGGATTTTCTATGTATGGTATCATGTCATCTGCAAACTGACAATTTTACTTCTTCCTTTTCAATTTGGACAACCTTCCTTTCTTTTTCGTTTTTGTCTGATTGCTGGGGCTAAGACTTCCAATACTATGTTGAGTAAAAGTGGTGAGAGTGGGAATTCTTGTCTTGTTCCTGATTTTAAAGGAAATGTTTTCAGCTTTTGACTGTTGAGTATGATGTTCCTGTGGGTTTGTCATATATGGCCTTTATTATGTTGAAGTATGTCCCCTCTATACTCCCTTTGTTGAGAGTTTTTATCATAAATTGATGTTGAATCCTGTCAGATGCTTTTTCTGCATCTAATGAGATGATCATATGATTGTTTTTCTTCAATTTACTAATGTGGTGTATCACATTGATTGATTGTGGATATTGCATCCCTGGGATAAATCCCACTTAATCATGGTGTATGATCCTTTTAATGTATTGTTGGATTTGGTTTGCTAATATTTTGTTGAGGATTTTTGCATCTATGTTCATCAGTGACACTGCCTATAATTTTCTTTTGTTGTGATATCTTTGTCTGGTTTTGGTATTAGGGTGATGCTAGCCTCATAGAGTGAGTTTAGAAGCATTCTTTCCTCTGCAATGTTTTGGAATACTTTGAGAAGGATAAGTGTTAACTCTTCTCTAACTGTTTGGTAGAATTCACCTGTGAAGCTGTCTGGTCCTGGACTTTTGTTTGTTGGGATGTGCTTTTGATCCCCTTGCTCCTTGGGGAGAACCTCAGCAATTGTAATTATCTTCCTTTTTGTGGGTTGCCCACCTGGGTGTATATGTCTTGACTATACAGTGTCTCTGCACCTTCCACCCATTTTGTTATGATTCCTTCTTTGTACCTTTAGTTGTAAAAGATCTTTTTGCTAGTCTTCAGGTTGTTCTCATTGAGAGTTGCTTTGTAATAGTTGTAATTTTGGTGCCCTCATGGGAGGAGGTCGCTCAGGGTCTTCCTACTTTGCCATCTTGGCCACTTCCCTTGATTTTTTTCAATTTTAGAAATTATCTATTTTTTCCTACCATGAATATGAGGATTTTATTCTTGTACTGGCTTACTACTACCTCACACATGTACTTCTTATACTCCCATCCTCCCCATATAATTATACAATAATTTTAGATAGATCAATATGCATTGTTGACATTTTCATGATGGTAGCTTTGGATGGAACACAATTTAGAGCAGAGCCATGTAGAAGATATTACTTTCTTGCACAGTATTTTGTTTTCCCTGGAGTTATTTTCTTATTTCCTCATATGCTGAGTTCTCTATATGTCTACTATAAGTTATCCCCAGACTCTTCTCAGTTTGACTAAATCCCCTTTCAACATATTAGGACTTACTGGACATTCTATCAGTTTCATTTTTTTGAAGAAATCTCTCCAGGAGCCTTCTTACCTGGTCATATCTGAACTGGTTGCTCTCCAAATTTCCTGAATAGTTGTACTACTGAGATAGCCTTTCATCATTATCCTGGGATTCCCTTTTCTTTCCCCTGCATTGAATTCCCTTTATCTTGGATCCCCTGTCTTCTTCTCTCTTTGTTTAGTCCCTTATTTTTGTGGACCACACTCTATAGTAGCTTCTTTTTTTTTTTTTAGTAGCTTCTTGAGAAAGGGTACATGGGAGGTAAATTGAGATCTTGCAGTCTTTCTTTTTATAGCTTAATTGGGGTATAATTGACTAAAAATAAATGGCACGTGTATGCACTTGTGAAGCCATTACTACAATTGCGATAATGAACCATCACCCCCAAAAGTTTTCCTGTTCCTTGGTCGTATCTCCCTTCTGGTGCTCCATGTGCCTCTCTTCCACCTGTAAGTAAGAACTGATATCTTTTGACATTATAGATTAGTTAGAATGTCCTAGAATTTTATAAAAATGAAGTCATAGGGTTTCCCTGGTGGCGCAGTGGTTGGGGGTCTGCCTGCTAATGCAGGGGACATGGGTTTGAGCCCTGGTCTGGGAAGATCCCACATGCCGCGGGGCGGCTGGGCCCGTGAGCCACGATTGCTGAGCCTGCGCGTCTGGAGCCTGTGCTCCCCGACAGTGAGAGGCCTGCGCACCACGATGAAGAGTGTCCCTCGCTTGCCGCAGCTGGGGAAAGCCCTCGCGCAGAAACGAAGACCCAATGCAGCCATAAATAAAATAAATAAATAAATAAATAAATTAATTAATTAATTAAAAAAAATGAAGTCATAGAGGGTGTACCTTTAACAGAATTATTTTGAGCTTATTCCATGTTGCGTTATATAAATTCTTCATACCTTTTTATTGATGAGTGGTATTCCATGATACACATACACCACAATTTATTTATTCTACCACCTATGCATTTACATTTGAATTGTTTCCAGTTTTAAGCTGTTACAAATAAAGCTGTTATGTACATTCATGTACAGTTCCTCTCCTTTTATGTAAAAATGCTATCATTTCCTTTGGATAAATTCCAAGAAATTTAGATCTGATTCCTGGAAGTCAAATGACTGGGTCTTATGGTAGGTATCTACTTAAGTCTAAGAAACCGCCAAGCTGTTTTCCCAAAGTGGTTGTGCCATTTTAGATTCCCACCAGAAGAGTAAGAGAGCTTCAGCTGCTTCTCACCAACACTTGGTGTAGTCAGTCCTTTTAATTTTAGCCATTCTAATTAAGTATGTACTGGTATCTCATTGTGGTTTTAATTTGCATTTTCCTAATGACTAATGATGTTGAGCATTTTTCATGGGCTTATTTGCCATTTGAATATTTTCATTGGTCTGTTCAAACCTTTTGGCAACTTTCAAAAAATGGGTTGTTTTCTTATTATTGAGTTTTGAGAAAGTTATTTTTATATTCTGATTCAAATCCTTTATCAGATATCTAATTTACAAATGCTTTCTCCCATTTTGTGACATGTCTTTTCATTCTCTTAACAGTGTCTTTTGAAGAGTAGAAGTTCTTAATTTGACAAAATCTAACATCAATTAAAAAAATGTATTATACTTTTGCTGTTCTAAAAAGTTTTGATCAACCCAAAGTTTCAAAGATTTTCTCCTATGTTTTCTTCTACAAGATTTATAGTTTTAAGGTTTACATTTTGGTCTGTGACCAATTTTGAGCTTATTTTTATATATTGTATGAAATATAGACTGAATTCCATCGTTTAACATACAGATATTTAATTGTTCCAGCACTATTTGTTGGAAAGACAGTCCTTATTCATGGAATGAACTTTGCATTTTTGTTGAAAGTTGAATGACTGTATATATTTGGGTCTGTTTCTGGACCTAGTTTTCTTCCACTAATCTATCTTTATGCTAATAAAAAACTGTCTTGATCATTGTAGCTTTTTAGGTAAAGTAAATTCTCTATTTTGTTTTTCTTTTTCAATGTTGTGTTGGATATTCTAGGTCCTTTGCATTTCCATATACATTTTATAATCCTATTATCAATTTGGACCATAAAAAAGGTCTTGCTGAATTTTGATTTGGATTGCATTGAATCTATGGATTAATTTGGGGATAACTGATATCTTAACAGTATTCTGTCTTCCATTCTATGAACATAGTATATTTCTGCATTTATTTACATTTATTTAGTTTTCTCAACCATGTTTCATAGTTTTCAGTGTACAGATCTTGCACATCTTTTGGTGGATGATATACTTACATTTTCAATACACTCAGATGATAAAAATAAGTTGATGAAAAAGATGGGAACAGGGGACCCTCAAGATGACGAGGAGTTAAACATGGAGATCACCTTCCTCCCCACAAATACATCAAAAATATATCTACAGGGGCTTCCCTGGTGGCGCAGTGGTTGAGAATCTGCCTGCCAATGCAGGGGACACGGGTTCGAGCCCTGGTCTGGGAAGATCCCACATGCCGCGGAGCAACTGGGCCCGTGAGCCACAATTACTGAGCTTGTGCATCTGGAGCCTGTGCTCCGCAACAAGAGAGGCCGCAATAGTGAGAGGCCCACGCTCTGCGATGAAGAGTGGCCCCCGCTTGCCATAACTAGAGAAAGTCCTCGCACAGAAATGAAGACCCAACACGGCCATAAATAAATTAATTAATTTAAAAAATACATCTACATGTGGAACAACTCCTACAGAACACTCACTGAATACTGGCAGAAGGCCTCAGACTTCCAAAAAGACAAGAAACTCCCCCACGTACCTGGGTAGGGCAAAAGAAAAAAGAAGAAAACAGAGACAAAAGAATAGGGATGGGACCTGCACCTCTGGGAGGGAGCTGTGAAGGAGGAAAAGTTTCCACACACTAGGAAACCCCTTCACTGGGGGAGATGGGGGGTGGGTGGGGGGAAGCTTTGGAGCCACCAAGGAGAGTGCAGCAAAAGGGGTGCGGAGGGCAAATAGGAGAGATTCCTGCGCAGAGGATCAGTGCTGACCAGCACTCACCAACCTGAGAGACTTCTCTGCTCACCTGTCAGGGCAGGTGGGGGCTGGGAGCTGAGGCTCAGGATTCAGAGGTCAGATCCCAGGAGAGGACTGGGGTTGGCTGTGTGAACACAGCCTGAAGGGGGCTAGTGCACCACAGCTAGCCAGGAGGGAGCCCAGGAAAAACTCTGGACCTGCCTAAGAGGCAAGAGACCATTGCTTCGGGGTGCATGAGGAGAGGGGATTCCTTCCCCGTCTACCCACAGAAGGCAGAGCACCGCCTAAGCCAGCTCCAGAGATGGGTGCAATCTGCGGCTCTCAGCTTGGACCCCAGAGATGGGCGTGAAACACTAACGCTGCTGCTGCAGCCACCAAGAATCCTGTGTGCAAGCACAGGTCACTACCCACACGCACTCCCCACCCCCACCCCACCTCCAGGAGCCTGTGAAGCCCGCCACTGCCAGGGTTCTGTGATCCAGGGACAACTTCCCCAGGAGAACACATGATGCGCCTCAGGCTGTTGCAACGTCACGCCGGCCTCTGCCGCCACAGGCTCGCCCCACATTCCAATTATAACTACCATACCCCTCCCTCCCCCCGGCATGAGTGAGCCAGAGCCCCCTAATCAGCCGCTGCTTTAACCCCATCCTGTCTGGGTGGGAACAGAAGCCTGACGGCAACCTACATGCAGAGGTGGGGCCAAAACCAAAGCTGAACCCCAGGAGCTGTGCGAACAAAGAGAAAGGGAAATTTCTCCATGCAGCCTGAGGAGCAGTGGATTAAATCCCCACAATCAACGTGAGGTACCTGCATCTGTGGAATACCTGAATAGACAACGAATCACCCCAAATTGAGGTGGTAGACTTTGGGAGCAACTGTAGACTTGGGGTTTCCTGTCTGTGACTGACTTGTTTCTGATTTTTATGTCTATCTTAGTACAGTTTTTAGCTCTTGTTATCATTGGTGGATTTGTTTATTGGTTTGGTTGCTGTCTTCTTTTTTTTATTACTTTTTAATTTTTTTATTTAGTAATTTAAAAAATTATTCTATTTTATTTTTTCTTTCTTTTTTTCTGAGCCGTGTGGCAGACAGGGTCTGGGTGCTCCGGCCTGGTGTCAGGTCTGAGACTCTGAGGTGGAAGAGCCAAGTTCAGGACATTGGACGACCAGAGGCCTCCCGGTCCCACATAATATCAATCGGCGAGACCTCTCCCAGAGATCTCTGTCTCAACACTAAGACACAGTTCCACCCAACAGTCAGCAAGCTCCAATGCTGATGCCCCATGTCAAACAACTAGCAAGGACTTCCCTGGTGGTGCAGCGGTTAAGAATCCGCCTGCCAATGCAGGGGACAAGGGTTCAAGCCCTGGTCCGGGAAGATTCCTCATGCCGTGGAGCAACTAAGCCCATGTGCCACAACTACTGAGACTGCGCTGTAGAGCCCATGAGCCACAACTACTAAAGCCCGCACACCTAGAGCCCGTGCTCCACAACAAGAGAAGCCACTGCGATGAGAAGCCCACACACCGCAATGAAGAGTAGCTCCTGCTCGCTGCAACTAGAGAAAGCCCGCGCTCAGCAACAAAGACCCAACTCAGCCAAAAATAAAAAATAAATAAAAAATAAATAAATTTATTTTAAAAATTAAATACAAAGAAAATATATTAAAAGCAGCAAGGGAAAAGCAACAAATAACATAAAGGGAATCCCCAAAAAGTTAACAGCTGATCTTTCAGCAGAAACTCTGGAAACCAGAAAGGAGTGGCAGGACATATTTAAAGTGATGAAGGAGAAAAACCTACAACCAATATTACTCTACCCAGCAAGGATCTCATTCAGATATGATGGAGAAATTAAACCATTACAGACAAGCAAAAGTTAAGAGAATTCAGGACCACCAAACCAGCTTTAAAACAATGCTAAAGGAACTTCTCTAGGCAGAAAACACAAGAGAAGGAAAAGACCTACAAAAACAACCCCAAACAATTAAGAAAATGGTAATAGGAACATACATATCGATAATTACCTTAACTGTAAATGAATTACATGCTCCAACCAAAAGACATAGACTGGCTGAATGGATACAAAAACAAGACCTGTATAGATCCTGTCTACAAGAGACCCACTTCAGACCTACGGACACATGCAGACTGAAAGTGAAAGGATGGAAAAAGATTCCATGAAAATGAAAATCAAAAGAAAACTGGAGTAGCAATTCTCATATCAGACAAAATAGACTTTAAAATAAAGGCTATTACAAAAGACAAAAATGGACACTACATAATGATCAAGGGATCAATCCAAGAAGAAGACATAGCAATGTAAATATTTATGCACCCAACATAGGAGCACCTCAATACATAAGGCAAATTCTAACAGCCATAAAAGGGGAAATGGACAGTAACACAATCACAGTAGGGGACTTTAATGCCCCACTTTCACCAATGGACAGATCATCCAAAATAAAAATAAATAAGGAAACACAAGCTTTAAATGACACATTAAACAAGATGGACTTAATTGATATTTATAGGACATACCATCCAAAAAAACAGAATACACTTTCTTCTCAAGTAAATTTAAGAAAATTGAAATCGTATCAATTATCTTTTCCAACCACAACACTATGAGACTAGATATCAATTACAGGAAAAAAACTGTAAAAAATACAAACACATGGAGGTTAACAATACGCTACTAAATAACCAAGAGATCACTGAAGAAATCAAAGAGGAAATCAAAAAATACCTAGAAACAAATTACAATGAAAACATGACTACCCAAAACCTATGGGATGCAGCAAAAGCAGTTCTAAGAGGGAAGTTCATAGCAATACAATCCTATCTCAAGAAACAAGAAACATCTCAAATAAACAACCTAACCTTACACCTAAAGCAATTAGAGAAAGAAGAACAAGAAAACCCCAAAGTTAGCAGAAGGAAAGAAATCATAAAGATCAGATAAAAAATAATGAAAAAGAAATGAAGGAAACAATAGCAAAGATCAATAAAACTAAAAGCTGGATCTTTGAGAAGATGATAAACAAAATTGATAAACCATTAGCCAGACTCATCAAGAAAAAAAGGGAGAAGACTCAAATCAATAGAATTAGAAATGAAAAAGGAGAAGTAACAACTGACACTGCAGAAATACAAACGATCATGAGAGATTACTACAAGCAACTCTATGCCAATAAAATGGACAACCTGGAAGAAATGGACAAATTCTTAGAAAAGCAAAACCTTCTGAGACTGAACCAGGAAGAAATAGAATATACAAACAGACCAATCACAAGCAGTGAAATTGAAACTGTGATTTAAAATCTTCCAACAAACAAAAACCCAGGACCAGATGGCTTCACAGGTGAATTCTATCAAACATTTAGAGAAGAGCTAACACCTATCCTTCTCAAACTCTTCCAAAATAGAGCTGAGGGAGGAACACTCCCAAACTCATTTTACGAGGCCACCATCACCCTGATACCAAAAGCAGACAAAGATGTCACAAAGAAAGAAAACTACAGGCCAATATCACTGATGAACATAGATGCAAAAATCCTCAACAAAATACTAGCAAACAGAATCCAACAGCAAATTAAAGGGATCATACACCATGATCAAGTTGGGTTTATCACAGGAGTGCAAGGATTCCTCAATATACTCAAATCAATCAGTGTGATACACCATATTAACAAACTGAAGGATAAAAACCATATGATCATCTCAACAGATGCAGAAAAAGCTTTTGACAAAATTCAACACCCATTTATGATAAAAAGCCTTCAGGAAGTAGACATGGAACTTACCTCAACTTAATAAAGGCCATATAAGACAAACCCACAGCCAACATCGTTCTCAGTGGTGAAAAAACTGAAACCATTTTTTCTAAAATCAGGAACAAGACAAGAATGCCCACACTCACCACTATTATTCAACATGGTTTTGGAAGTTTTAGCAGCGGCAATCAGAGAAGAAAATGAAATAAAAAGAATCCAAATTGGAAAAGAAGAAGTAAAGCTGTCACTGTTTGCAGATGACACGATACTATACATAGAGAATCCTAAAGATGCCACCAGAAAACTACTAGAGGTAATCAGTGAATTTGGTAAAGTAGCAGGATACAAAATTAATGCACAGAAATCTCTTGCATTCCTATACACTAATGATGAAAAATTTGAATGAGAAATTAAGGAAACACTCCCATTTACCATTGCAACAAAAAGAATAAAATACCTAGAAATAAACCTACCTAAGGAGACAAAAGACCTGTATGCAGAAAATTATAAGGCACTGATGAAAGAAATTAAAGATGATACAAACAGATGGAGAGATATACCATCTTCTTGGATTGGAAGAATCAACATTGTGAAAATTACTATACTACCCAAAGCAATCTACAGATTCAATGCAATCCCTATCAAACTACCATTGGCATTTTTCACAGAACTAGAACAAAAAATTTCACAGTTTGGATGGAAAAAAACCCCCAAAAACCTGAATAGCTAAAGCAATGTTGAGAAAGAAAAATGGAGCTCGAGGAATCAGGCTCCCTGATTTCAGACTATACTACAAAGCTACAGTAATCAAGACAGTATGGTACTGTCACAAAAACAGAAATATAGATCAATGGAACAGTATAGAAAGCCCAGAGATAAACCCACGCACATATGGTCACCTTATCTTTGATAAAGGAGGCAAGAATATACAAAGGAGAAAAGACAGCCTCTTCAATAAGTGGTGCTGGGAAAACTGGACAGCTACAGGTAAAAGAATGAAATTAGAACACTTCCTAACACCATACACAAAAATAAACTCAAAATGGATTAAAGACCTAAATGTAAGGCCAGACATTATAAAACTCTTAGAGGAAAACATAGGAAGAACACTCTTTGACATAAGTTGCAGCAAGATCCTTTTTGACCCAGCTCCTAGAGAAATGGAAATAAAAACAAAAATAAACAAATGGGACCTAATGAAACTTAAAAGCTTTTGCACAACAAAGGAAACCATAAACAAGACAAAAAGACAACCCTCAGAATGGGAGAAAATATTTGCAAATGAAGCAACTGACAAGGGATTAATCTCCAAAATATGCAAGCAGCTCCAGCAGCTCAATACCAAAAAACAAACAACCCAATCCAAAAATGGGCAGAAGACCCAAACAGACATTTCTCCAAAGACAATATACAGACTGCCATCAAACACATGAAAGGATGCTCAACATCACTAATCATTAGAGAAATGCAAATCAAAACTACAATGAGGTATCGCCTCACACCGTTCAGAATGGCCATCATCAAAAAATCTACAAACAATAAATGCTGGAGAGGGTGTGGAGAAAAGGGAACCCTCTTGCACTGTTGGTGGGAATGTAAGTTGATGCAGTCACTATGGAGAACAGTGTGGAGGCTCCTTAGAAAACTAAAAATAGAACTATCATACAACCCAGCATTCCCACTATTGGACATATACCTTGAGAAAACCATAATTCAAAAAGAGTCATGTACCACAATGTTCATTGCAGCTCTCTTTACAATAGCCAGGACATGGAAGCAACCTAACTGTCCATCGACAGATAAATGGATAAAGAAGATGTGACACATATATACAATGGAATATTACTCAGCCATAAAAGGAAATGAAATTGTGTCATTTTTAGTGAAGTGGATGGACCTAGAGTCTGATGTACGGAGTGAAGTAAGCAGAAAGAGAAAAACAAATACCATATGCTAACACATATATATGGAATCTAAAAAAAAAAAGGTTCTGATGAACCTAAGGGCAGGACAGGAGTAAAGACCCAGATGTAGAGAATAGACTTGAGGACACGGGGAGGGGGAAGGGTGAGATGGGACGAAGTGAGAGAGTAGCATTGACATATATACATTACCAACTGTAAAACAGATAGCTAGTGGGAAGCAGCTGCATTGCATGGGGGGGATCAACTCGGTGCCTTATGACCACCTAGAGTGGTGGGATAGGGAGGGTGGGAGGGAGACGTGAGAGGGAGGGGATATGGGGATATATGTATACATTAACTGATTCACTTTGTTATACAGCAGAAACTAACACAACATTGTAAAGCAATTATACTCCAATAAAATTGTTTAAAAAAAAAAAAAGAAAGAAAGACAGGGAGATAAAAGATGTGATGTTATACCACCCAAGGAAGACCTTAGAATGGGCAGAGTGGGCATATTTTTACATTGGTGTTGTAGAGGGTATTTGCCACCTCTTCTATTGTTTGCCCTGCATCTCTTCTTTTGGGGGAAATCAAGCCAGAACCAGAACAAACCAGAGTTTATTGCTACTGCCACACTGCTGGTAGATGTCTCATGCTCAGCCCACGCAGTTCAGATGGAGCTGTTCCTGTGTCAGCACCTCCCCACCCACCGCATCACAATGATTGGGTTCATGGTTATCGGAACAAAGCCAAGCCAATGAGGCTCAACTTTCAGAGCCTGGCTAGAACTATCAAGAAGTAGTGTTTTATTTTTAAAAGTGTTACCAACTATGACAAGGATATCATAAGCCTGGAACTATGGAAGGCTACTTTTGTCATCTCTTGTTGAACCTCCCTGCCTGAGAAATTTAGAGAACTACATCAGATCGGGCAATTATAGAATGCAATTTGTGGTAACCAGCCTCCAAGGTAGCCCCTTAGATAGCCTCCCACTGATTCTTGCCACCTGGTATCACCTTTATGGAGGCCCCACTTTGAATAGGGCTGATCTATGTAGCCAGTAGTATATTGCAGAAATGATGGAGTTTCATCCCCAAAGCTAGGTCATAAAAGATATTGCAGCTACCACTTTGCCCTCTCTTGGAATACTTGCTTTGGGGGAAACCAGCTGCATGCCCCAAGGACATCAATTAGCTTTGCGGAGAGTTCCACATAAGGTGAAACTCAGGCCTCCTACAAACATGTGATTGAGTTACTCTCCAGCCCCAGCCAAGCCTTCAGATGACTGAAGCTCCAGCCAACATCTTCACTGCAACCTCAGGACAGACCTTGGTCCAGAACCACCAAATAAACTTTTCCTGAATTCCTGACTCATAGAAACTGTATGAGGTAATAAGTGTGTATTGTTGTTTAAAGCCACTATTTTTGAGGTTAATTTGTTATGCAGCATTAGATAACTAATATACAGTCTAATAAAGCTCAGTCAGATTTGCCCCAGCTTAAAGACAATCATCTTTTTCCCTGACTCTTCTCATTTTTATTTTCCTTATGGGTCAGCTCCTTCTGGACCATGATCCCTTGCATGATCTTTCCTTAATAATTTACAGTACTTCTTTCCCAGTCAGAGTCCTGTTGCCCTCCTTTGACACTGGTGATGCACTTAAGTTCATTCCTCACAACCACCAGACCTCCACCTCTGCAGTCCCTGAAATATTCCCATGTGCTTATTAAAAAATTTCTTTTCTCCTTGTCCAGTTCTTCTATTTCCAAGCAGCTCTCTGTTCCTTGCATCATGTTTTTCTTATATTCTCCATTCTTTTTTGCCCTAACCATCTCTCTCTTCCTTCTCTCTTTCATAATTATATAATTTTCCAAATATATCATTCCCTAAATGTTCCTCCTTTTTCACAATACTGATGACTTTGTATATGCTGTTTGTTACATTCCTTTATCCATTCATTCACCCATTATTCATTCCTTCAATAAGTATGCCTTGTGTTCCTACCATGTGCCAGGCATTATTTATGCTAAGTGCTGGAGGTACTTCTGCCTGGAACATCATTGCCTCCAAATGCCCTCTTTCTCCACCTGAACTTCCACTTAATTGAATTATCTGACTTTTACTGTGAGCTTATTCAAGGTCAGACACTGTGCTAGACATGCTTTAAGCCTCTGCTCAAATTACCATCTCTTATAAGAATTCCTTTTTCCACCAGAGTTAATTGCTTCTGCCATACTCCGCATTGGTAATTCAGTAATGTTTTGCTTACTCATTTGTTTATTCACTCATTCTTTCATCAGGTGTTTTTCAGAGCCTGCTATATGCCTGTGTTAGGAGCTGGGGAAACCATGGTGTGAGGTAAGTGCCAACAGACATTTGTGCCTAATGTAATGGAAATTCTAAGTTGGAGTAACTAATTGTATGCTGTAATTATTTCCCTTGGTCCCTGGGTTCTTCAAAGATCTTGAGCTACCTGAAGGCATAGATTACATCTTCTTGTTATTTCCAGTACCTAGCACAGCCTCTGGCACATGGAAGGAGCTTACTAAAGGTTTGTTGTGTGTTTGAAGCCCACTACTATGCTATGTAACAACTGGAGACTGACCTGCGTTGGATCATCATACAGTCATCAAATTAATGATCTCTCCAGGCACCCACATTTTGGCTTATGTCTTTTCTCAAAGTTGATTCAAAACAAAAGCTCATCTACAACTCAATTGCATTTCAGATGCTCTGCCCTGGTCAGACTGGCAACACGCCAAATTCACTTAAATTTCTAGGAGAAGGTTTGTAGATTCTGAAGGGTGGCTCATGAATATTGGGTGCTTAGTGAGAGGTGAAGGAGAAAAACAAGCTGTTGGAAAATGAGATGGAGGCCACACACAAGGTTGGTCTCCTTCTTCATCTTTCTGGGGCTAATAAAAGCTCAACAAGTTAGCTTTAGCCTGGGGTCTGAAAATAAATGAAGCATCCGAGATGAACCAAAGACTGAAAACAGAAAATAACTGAATAGCATTTTAAAATATGCCCCCAACCCTGTGTAAAGTTATTGCAGTTGTTGACCTGCTGATGTCTGCATTCTTGCCAACTTCATATTTTTACTGATAGATATACTCAAAGTTGATGAAACAATTTGCACTTTTTATACCTAACAATGAAAATATTCCCTTTATTTCCAGAAAATAAGATATGCTAAAGGGAGTCTCATGAATTAGTTTTGGGAGTGTCATCAGATTTTGTGGATAAAATCTATCTCCAGGTACCCTGGTGGTTGATGGGGTCAAACTCTAAGCAGATTAATTCATTCTAGAAAATGAGATGATGAGATAACAGTAAGCACAGAAATATTCTACTGTTTGGAAGACTTGCATTCCAATGTGTATATTAAGCTAATTTGCTTATCCTAATCCTATCTTTGTATTGACCTGCATTTCAAAATGATGACATGCTCTGATACCTCAAACCTCCACATAGAAGAGTACAGGCAGAACAGATTGATTAGATTCCCTTAATGTCACTGTCACTTTGCTAAAAACAAATAAAAATCCTCCTATAATAAATACACTATTGTAGAAATCTCTTGTGTCACAGAGTCCCTAATGAAAGTATTGACTCATGTATTTTTCCATATTATATATGAGAAAAATTAATTTTATCAACAAAATTTTTACATTGATTACAATTCAGAAGTTATCTCCAAATTTTCTAATTCTGTACCAGCAAGTTAATTTATTTTACTAAAGTGGATTGCAACAGACAAAATTTCATTTAAGTTAAATTGACCTTCTGACTACCCCCATGCTTGGATGATTCTTTTGGGGGGCTTAGGCATTCCTGGAAATGCCCATTAAGGAGTTGATACACCCTGAACTTGTCTTCCCCTCTCTGGACAAGTTTGTCTACCCATCTTGGAGGAATATTTTCTCTAATTCCACTGCCTTTTCTCCCTTTCTTTGTCCATCTGGAGAACATCCGCTTACCTTGCAAGATCAAGTCAATGGCCATATCATCCATGAAAATTTACCTAACTCCACACTTAACTCTGGGAGAACTGCATTCCTCCTCATGTGTACATTTCTGTCTCCTATTACTTTGTGTGTGTGTGTGTGTGTGTGTGTGTGTGTGTGCGTGCACGAATATTTTTAAATTAAATTAAGCTTTCAACTTTATGATAACTGTAGATTCACATATACTTGTAAGAAATAATATAGGGAGATCTGTATACTGTTTATCCAGTAACCCTCCAGTGGTAACATCTTTCAAAACTCTGTACAATATTACAACCAGAATATGGACATTGATACAGTCAAGATACGGAACAATTCCATCACCACAAGAATCTCTCTTGTTGCCCTTTCATAGCCATACCCACTTTCTCCCTAGGTGACCAGTAATCTGCTTTTCATTTATATAATTTTGTCATTTCAAGAATGTTATATAAATGGAATAAAACAGTATATGACTTTTGGGGATTGGTTTTTCTTTTTTTCACTCAGCATAATTCTCTGGAGATTCATCCAAGTTGTTGCATGCTGCATGTATCAATACTCCTTTTTATTGCTGAGAAGTATTCCATGATATGGATGCAGCAAAATTTGTTTAACCATTCACACATTGGTTATTACAAATAAAGCTGCTGTGAATATTTATGTGCAGATTTTTGTATAAAAGTTTTCATTTCTCTGGAATAAATGCCCAAGAGTAAAATTGCTGGGTGAGGGAATTCCTTAGTGGTCCAGTGGCACTTCCACTGCAGGGGGCGCAGGTTCGATCCCTGGTCAGGGAACTAAGATCCTGCATGCTGCATGGCACGGCCAAAAATTTTTAAAAAAATTGCTGGGTGATATGGTAGTGGCATGATCAGTTTCATAAGAATCTACCAACCTGTTTTCTAGAGTGGCTGTACAATTTTACATTCCCACTAGAAATGTACGAGTGATTCAATTTCTTCACATCCTTGCCAGCGTTTGGTGTTCTCACTACTTTTTATTTTAGCCATTTTGATAGGTGTGTAATAATATTTCACTGTGGTTTTAATTTTTGCATTTCCCTGATGGCTAATAATGTTGAATATCTTTTCATGTGCACATTTGCCGTCTGTGCATTTTTTTGCTAAAATACATGTTCAGATCTTTTGCCTGTTTTCTAATTGGATTTTTTTTTACTATTGAGTTTTGAGACTTCTTCATGTAGTCTAGATGCTAGTCCTTCATCAGATATGTGGTTTGAAAATACTCTCTCCCACCTGTAGCTTGTCTCTTCCTCTCTTTACACAGGTTTTCACAGAAAAAAATGTTTTAAACTTTGATGTGGTCCAGTACTTTTTCTGCATCAGTTGATATAATCCTGATTAGTTCTTTTTAGCCCATTGATTAGTAGATTACATTGATTCATTTTAAAATGTTGAATCAGCCTTGCGTACTTAGAATAAATTCCAGTTGGTCATGGTGTAATTCTTCTTATGCATTACTGGATTCGGCTTGCAAATATTTTATTGAAGACTTTTATGTGTAAGTTCATGAGAGATATTGGTATGTGGTTTTCTTTTTGGGGCTGTCTTTGTTTGGTTTTGGTATCAAGCTAATCTCACAAAATGAGTTCGAAAGTATTCTCTCCTCCTTTATTTTCTGAAAGAGTTTGTGTAAATTGGTATTATTTCTTCTTTATATGTTTGGTAGAATTCTCCAGTAAAACCAGGAATGAACAGGGGATATCCCTGAAGATCCTGAAGCCATTAAAAAATGCTAAGAGAATAATATTAAAAAAATACCTACAGGATCTGCAGCGATAGCTCCTGTTTCATTCCTGACACTGATGATTTGTGTCTTCTCTTTTTATCTTTGTCAGTTGTAGTAGGTTGAATTGTGGCCTCCAAAAGATATATCTACCTGGAACCTCAGAATGTCACCTCGTTTGGAATGAGGATCTTTGCAGATGTAATTAAGGTAAAGATCTTGAGGTGATATCATCCTGGATTTAAGTTGGGCCTAAATCCAAGACTTGTGTCCTTAGAATAAAAAGGAGAAGGAGACGAGACACACACAGATTCAAAGAAGATGATGTAAATATGGAGGCAGAAATTGCAGTGATGTGTCTACAAGCCAAGAAAGTCCAAAGTTTGCTGGCAAGCATCAGAAGTTAGGAGAGAGGCATGGAACAGATTCTTGCTCAGAGTCCCCAGGAGGAACCAATCTTCCTGAGACCTAGGTTTTGGGCTTCTGTTCTCCTGAACGAGAGAATGGGTGTCTATTGTAAACCACCAGTTTGTGGTAATTTGTTATGGCAGTCTTAGTAAACTAATACATCAGCCTTATGAAAGGTTCACAAATTTTATGGATTTTTTTTGAGGAACCAGCTTTTGTTTCATTAGTTTTCTCTATTGTTTTTCTGATTTCAATTTCATTGATTACTGCTCTTGTCTTTTTCTTCTCTTCTGCTGGCTTTGGGTTTATTTTGCTCTTCTTCTAGTTTCTTGAGAAAGCTACTTAAATTATTGATTTGAGACTTTTCCTCTTTTCTAAATGTAAACATTTAGTACTACAAATTTCCCTCTCATCACTGTGTCCCAGAAATTTTGATATGTTGTATTTTCATTTTCATTTAGTTCTGTGTATTTTTACAATAGTTCCTTTGAGACTTCCTTTTGAACCATGGATTAGTTCGAAGTGTATTGGTTGATTTCCATGTGATTGGATATTTTCTTGTTGTCTTTCAGTTATTGATTTCTAGTTTGATTTTATTCTCAGAGGATATACTCTGTGTGATTTTGATTCTTATAACTTTTTGAGATCTGTTGTATGACACAAGATATGGTCTATCTTGGTGGGTCAGATTTCATAAGCACTAGAAAAAAATGTGTATTCCACTGTTACTGATGGAATGTTCTACATAAGTCAATTAGATACTGTTGGTGATTGTGTTCTTCAATTCTTCTGTATTCTTGCTGGTTTTCTATCTAGTAGTTCTATCAATTGCTGAGTGCACAGTGTTAAGACCTTAAACTATAATTGCAGACTTTTCCATTTCTACTTTCAGCTTTATCAGTTTTTGCTTCATGTATGATGTTTGGTGTGTACACATTTAGGATTGCTATGTCTTCCTGATGGATCAATCCTTTTATCATTATGTAATGTCTCTTTTGATCTGTAGTATAGTTTTTCTATGTGAAGTCTACTGGATCTGATATAAATATAGCCAATCCTATGTTTTAAAATTAGTGTTTGCATGGTATATCTTTTTCTGGTTACTTTCATTCTTCCTATGTTGTATTTGAAGTTTCTTGTAGACTGCATATTGTTGGTTCATTTTTAAAATCACTCTGTTAATATCTGTCTCTTAATTGGTATTTTAAGACCATTTATATTTAAAGTAATGTTAAGGTCTGAATATCTGTGTTCTTCCCAAATTTATATGTTGAAACCTAATCCCCAAAGGTGATGGTATTACTCTGTGAGGCCTTTGGGAGGTGACTAGGTCATGAGGGTAGAGTCCTCATGAATGGGATTAGTACTCTTATAAAAGAGATCCCATGAATTCCCCTAGCCCCATCCTCCATGTGATGATAAAACTAGAAGTCTGTGACCTGGGGAAGAGAGCTGATACTACCCAACTTCAGGACTTACTGTAAAGCTACAGTAGTCAAGACAGTGTGGTATTGGTAAAAGAAGACAAATATATCAATGAAACAGAATAGAGGGCCCAGAAATAAACCCAAATAAATATAGTCAACTGATCTTTAACAAAAGAGCAAAGGCAATATAATGGAGAAAAGGTAATCTTTTCAGTAAATAGTGCTGGAACAACTGGACATCCACATGCAAAAAAAAAAAAAAAAAAAAAATCTAGACACAGATCTTATGCCCTTGACAAAAATTAACTCAAGATCCTAAACCTAACTTTAAAACACAAAACTATAAAACTCCTAGACGATAACAGGAGAAAACCTAGGTGACCCTGAGTTTGGCAATGACTTTTTAGGTACAACACCAAAAAGACAATCCATGAGAGAAAGAACTGAGAAGCTGGACTTCATTAAAATTAAAATTTTCTCTTCTACAAAAGATACTGTCAAGAGGGTAAAAAGATAAGCCACAAACTTGGAGAAAATATTTGCAAAAGACATGTCTGATAAAGGACTGTTATCCAAAATGTACAAAGAACTCTTAAAACTCAACAACCAAAAAAATGAACAACCCAGTTTTAAAAATGGGGCAATGACGTTAACATACACCTCATGAAGATATACAGATGACAAGTAAGCATATGAAAAATGTTCCACATCATATGACATAAAGGAAATGCAAACTGAAACAACAGTGAGATACTACTACACTCCTATTAGAATGGCCAAAATTCAGAACACTGGCAACACCAAATGCTGGTGGGAATGTGGAACACCAGGAACTCTCATTCATTGCTGGTGGGGATTCAATACAACCATTGTGGAAGACAGTTTGCTAGTTTCTCACAGAAGTAAACAAACTTTTATCATAAGATTCAGCAATTGTGCTCCTTGGTATTTACTCAAAGGAGTTGAAAACTTATGTCCATACAAAAGCCTGTATGTTTATAAAAGCTTCATTCATAATTGTCAGAACTTGGAAGCAACCAAGATGTCCTTCAGTGGATGAACAGATAAACTGTGGTACATCCTGACAGTAGGATACGCTTCGCTGTTAAAAAGAATTGAGCTACCAAGCCATGAAAAGACATAGAGAGTCTTTGAGTGCATATTACTAAGTGAAAGAAGCTGGAAAAGGCTACATACTATATAATTCCAACTATATGACATTCTGGAAAAGTCAAAACATCAGAGAAAGTAAAAAGATATGTGGTTGCCAGGGGTTGCAGAGAGGGAGAGATGAAGAGATGGAGCACAGATTTTTAGGGCGGTGAAATTACTCTGTATGATACTATAATGGTGGATACATGTCATTATATATTTATCCAAACCCATAGAATGTTCAACATCAAGAGTGAACAATAATGTTAACTATGGACTTTGGGTGATAATGATGTGTCAGTGTAGGTTCATCAATTTTAACAAATGTGTAATATTCTGGTGGGGGATATTGATAATGCGGGAGGCTATGCATATGGAGTAGGGGGAGCGGAGGGCATATGGGATATTTCTGTACCTTCCTCTCAATTTTGTTGGGAATCTAAAACTGCTGTTTAAAAAGAGTCTTAAAAAATAGGTGCTAGAGTCACTTAAAGTTTTTATGAGTTTTTTTTAAATGTTTCTTTTAAAAAATTTTTTTTTAAATAATTAATTAATTAATTTTTGGCTGTGTTGGGTTTTTGTTGCTGTGCACGGGCTTTCTCTAGCTGCGGCTAATGGGAGCTACACTTCATTGCAGTGCACGTGCTTCTCATTGCAGTGGGCTCTCTTGCTGCGGAGCATGGGCTCTAGGTGCACGGGCTTCAGTAGTTGTGGCACGTGGGCTTCAGTAGTTGTGGCATGTGGGCTCAGTAGTTGTGGCACGTGGGCTGTAGAGCACAGGCTGAGTAATTGTGGCACACGGGCTTAGTTGCTTCGCAGCATGTGTGACCTTCCTGGACCAGGGATCAAACCCGTGTCCCCTGAATTGGCAGGCGGATTCTTAACCACTGCACCACCAGGGAAGTCCCTAAAGTTTTTATGAGTTTAAATGATACAATATATGAAAAGTACTTTGCTCTGTGGTTGACATATAAGAAGCCCTTAGTAACTGGTAGCCATTAAATATAAATAACATGATAGGGCAGCATTACAGCACAAGTAAATGACAACTGGGTAATGCAAAGTACAATAGGGACGACCACAGAAAGTAGTGAGGAAAGGCTTTATGGAGGAGGTGGGCCTCATCTGGCCCTTAATAAGAGAGCAACGCTTAGACAAGCCTCAAGGTGGGAGTGGTGAGGATGGCTACAGCATTCTAAACAGACAAGACATAATGCGCTGTGGTGAGGAGTGTGCAAGGTGCATGGCAGGCTTGAAAAAAGATTATTTGGATGATCCAAGAGGTCTTGTATAGAAGTCATAGCAATATGTCCTGAAAATCACTCACCTACGAAGTCCCTAAAAATTCTGGATTATTCAAGTCTTTTAAAATGTATAGCTAAATTTTCAAAAAATAAGGGAAACCTTCGAATTCTAAAATGTGTAAAAAGGATGGATATAGGGAAGTAATGAGCACTGAAGCCAGCTGCTGCTCTGTGAGCCTTTGTCAGTCCCTGACTGCCTGGAGCATTGCTCTTTAAAGGGCTGCCCAAGGGTGACAAGGACAAAGGGTGTCATATTGGAGATCCCCACAAAAACCTGAAACTACTTCAGTGGGTTACCTGTACAAAAATCTGCCCCCTCAAAGGGAGATTGGAAGAAAACTTGTCCTCTTCTGGTTTTAGCTCAGGGAAAAAAAAAATCACTGAGAATTCACAACCACAGGCCAGCTCCTTAAGGTGAGTGTGGCCTAAATTCACACTGCCCATAGGATTTGATAAATATCAAGCTAAGAATTTAGTTCAGAGTGAACCAGGGTTGATAGTGCCTGAGATACATGGCAGATGCAAACTAAAATTCTCCCTGGAGGAATGCATCTGAAACCAGGCCTCGAAGAACTTCTTTAGAGAAAATTATAGCGAATGTGCGTCAAAATTTTTTTTAAAAAGTCAGAGGACATGCGAGAAAACAAGGTACTATGAGTGAGAGTCAGCAAAACAACAAACTGTAGAACCAGACCAGCAAATATACCAAATATTAAAGTGATCATAAACAGAGTATAAAGTTACTATGTTGAATATATTTGAAGAAACAAAAGAGGCTATTAAAAGTACAAGTAAGCAACTAGAGACTTAAAAATGACCAGGCAGATAAAAAGGGAAGTGATGAGAGATGAACCTGCAAAGCAGATAGTGGCATAACTGTGGGGACCCTTGCCAGGTGAAGAACGTGGGACTTTGTATATAGACACAATGGAACCATTGAAATCTTCAGACAGTGAGACTGACATATGTTGAGTGGAGTTTAACTAGGACTAATCTGGTAACTGTACGCAGAAGAGACTAGAGGCTAGAGGGTGCCATAAAGATCAACTGGAGGGGCTTCCCTGGTGGCGCAGTGGTTGGGAATCTGCCTGCCAATGCAGGGGACATGGGTTCGAGCCCTGGTCTGGGAAGATCCCACATGCCACGGAGTGGCTGGGCCCGTGAGCCACAACTACTGAGCCTGCGCGTCTGGAGCCTGTGCCCCGCAACGGGAGGGGCCGCGATAGTGAAAGGCCCGCGCACCGCGATGAAGAGTGGCCCCCGCTTGCCGCAACTGGAGAAAGCCCTCGCACGAACCGAAGACCCAACACAGCCAAAAATAAATAATAAATAAATAAATAAAGTAGCTATAAAAAAAAAAAAAAAGAAAAAAAAATCAATTACTTTAAAAAAAAAAAAAAAAAAAAGATCAACTGGAAATTCCATGGCGGGAGTGCCAGTGTGTGCTCCTAAGAGAAATGAGAATAGAAAGAATTTGTGGAAGCGGGAAAGCCATCATAATGGAGAAACCAACAGTATTTGGTGCCTGGATGTCAAGCGAGTAGGGAGGATTCTAGTCTAAGCCTTAGAGT
Organism: Balaenoptera musculus; assembly: GCF_009873245.2. Lineage (NCBI taxonomy): Eukaryota > Metazoa > Chordata > Mammalia > Artiodactyla > Balaenopteridae > Balaenoptera > Balaenoptera musculus. The sequence continues at coordinate 29,197,191 of NC_045790.1, read as the reverse complement.
CTCTGATTGACATCTTGTATTCCCTTCTCCTAGAACTTCCCCCAAACCCAAATCCCTGGATTCATCCTCAGCTTCCACTTGGTCCCCATGACCTGGGCGTGAGCGATGTGTGAGCAGAGGGGAGCTGCACGACCCTTCAGGAAGCATCAGAATGCAGTAAGCTTCCTACTAACCAAACATATGTGGGCTTCACACAACTCTGCTGACACAGGGTAATAATAATCATGCACCAAATATTACAAAGCCCTCTTATACGCCCTGTCTTGGTTGATCCTGGAAGCAATCCTTGAAGTAGGCTGACGAGACCTTATTACTTACCCCTATTTTATGACTGGTGAAGCTGAGGCTCAGCGATATGAAGGAAGATCCCCCAAGTCACACAAGTTCTTTAGTGGTGAAGCCAGCACTAGACTCTCCCAGGCTAGAACGCTGTTAATTCTTCCACATCTTGGAGGGGGGGGAGTCTTAGGATGGACCCTGTTGGGTTTTGTTATGTTCTATTGTATTTTGGTCCTTGCAATGATGCAGGGCATAAAAAGAAGGGAAGTTACTGGAAATTTTAGTTCTAGCTTGTTCAAAGCTATAAAGAGGGAATTGTGCAATGGCAACGCATTTTGCAATTTCTCTGATGCTTTGATCATAAGCTAGAATATTGAGTGGGAGGGGTCTACTATAGGAGGGAGGGTTGAAAGAGACGAATGGAGTTGCTTAGAGAGATACAGTTGTAAAAGGGGATAGCAGCTGAGTTTCTGACCCTAAATTTTTTGGTGCCCTATGGTGTTAATTAGACATTTCTTTTCAACCTGATTGACAGTGCATTTTAATGAAGAAATAACAGAGCCCAGCAGAGCCTGGCAGTATACTCTTTTCTAACAATTTACAAGCTAAACTTCCCTTGGCAACCTACATCTGGTTTGCTCTGCTAGTAAGTCTGTCAGTAGAACAATGTATAGGCTCTTTCATTTCAATAGGTTTGCTGTTATTAAAGCCTTCTACATTTTCCTCAGCTTAATTCATTAAGGCTGTTAAATTTCTTCAAATTATTTTCCTTAAATTAAAAAAAAAAAAAAAAGCACAGTTTTGACCTGCCTGAATAAAAGTGGGATGGTATGGAAATGTGAAGGCTTTTAAAGGAAGAGGCTGTATGTTTAAGGGTTATATAGTGGAGGCTTCATGGAATTCTTTTGAATTATTTTTTCTCTCCCTTTAAATGGGATGTTTCCTGGAAAATTAGAATAAATCCTAAAGGATCCCCTAAGCCTCCTGTGACCAGTTAGAAGCAGAAGGTCCCCACGCATTAAATGCCTTGACCACCTCAGAGTGCTGATACTTGGCAAGTGTTTTGGAACACTTAATTTTTTTAAGGTTTCACTTTCATTTTATATTTACAAACAGACTTAAAAAAAATAGTACATTGTTTATTTTTGACTTCTACCCAGAAGCAAATGTCCATCTCTACCAGAGACTAACAGGGATCCTTGCTTTTCGTAGATAATCCAGGTGACCGGGGAAGACAGGCAGGAAAGACTGGGTTGACATACCTCCCGCTGTCTGGGACAGGGTTGGGAGTAGGGCTGAACCTACAAATTGGGGGTTAAGTGACTCCAGTAGAGGCTATAAAGGCAGAGAGCCAAGCAGATCATTATAAGCTTCTCCTCCAGGAAAATGGAAGCCATTTAAAAAATTCTGGGAATTGCTTGGAACATGAGTATTCTTAAATAAAGGACCTTTGTGACATTCAGAATTACTGAATTTAGAAGAGGAAAAGACTCATACCTCACCTGCCTCCCTTCCCTTGGTCTACTGCCACTGCTTTGTCAAGATCAGTTGAAAAGACCTCCAAATTTGGAGTCTAACCACAATCCCACATTTTCATGAGGAGGGCAAATGGGTGTTGTACCCTATTAAGGATTCTGCCCACATGCTATTTCCAGGTGTTTGCCCACTTGGCTTTCATGATCTTCAATTCTGTATTAAAATTATCTTAGGTCAGAAAAATGCTTGAATTCATATTTCATACAAACTTCTATTGCTGCAGGGATATGATAGAAGAAGATCATAACAAGAATAAAGTTAAAGCTCCACTCAGTAACTTCTGCTCACATCTTGTCGATTAGAACTGGGTTGTGTGAACACTCTTGGCTGCAAAAGAAGGTGAGTGATTTCTGGGCCCAGTGCTGCCCCAGACAGAGTCATGGATTGATGGTAAGGAACAAGGAGAGGATGGACATTGGATGGACACTAGCAGGTTCTGCCAACTCACCATCTTTTGGGCATTTCTAATGTTAGTTTCTATGAGCCAGTTACAACAGCTCCAGACTGTTGTAAAGCTCTTATTAGTTCCTTATTATTCAGTAATACAAGTTCATTGTAAATTTCTTTAAATTAGAAAACAAAATTGAGAAAAAATACTTTTAACCTATTCTGTAGAAAGAACCCATGTTAACCTTGAGGTGTATTTCCTTTCAAACATTGACACATACACAAACATACACACACAGACACATGATACATATGCATACATATAAAATACTTTTTAAAAATGGACTGATTAACTTTGAATATCTTTATTTTTATTCCTGGCATTGCCATACTATAAGCTTGATTCTAAAGCAGAGTGAAGGTATAACCTTGCCCAACCCAACAGGATGTTCATGTATTTCAGCTGATACATAGATTCTCTCTCTCTCTCTCTCTCTCACCTGTGTGCACATGTGCACATGTGCACACACACACACACACACACACATTTGTTTTATCTGTTTATCTGTTGATAGACACAGGTTGTTTTCACATCTTGTCTTTTGAGAATAGTGTTGCAACGAACATGGTAGTGTTAATATCTTTTTGAGATCTTGATTTCAATTTTTTTTGGATAAATATCCAGAAGTAGTGTTGTTGGATCATATGGTAGTTTTATTTTTTATTTTTTGAGGAAACTCCATACTGTTTTCTGTAGCTGTGCACCATTTTGCATTCCTACTAGCACGGTACAGGGTTCCAATTTCTCTACATCCTTGTCAGCACTTGTTGTCTTTTGTTTTTTTTTATAAAAGCCATTCTAACAGGTGTGAGATGATATCTCATTGTGGATTTGATTTGCATTTCCCTGATGACTAGTAACGTTGAGCACTTTTTCACGTACCTGTTGGCTATTTGTATATCGTCCTTGGAGAAATGTCTATTCAAGTCCTTTGACCATTTTTTAATTGGGTTATTAGTTTTTTTGTTATTGAGTTGTAGGAGTTCCTTATCTATTTTGGAAATAAACCTCTTATCAGTTATATAGTTTGCAAATATTTTCTCCAATCCTGTAGGTTGCCTTTTTATTCTATTAATTGTTTCCTTTTCTGTGCAGAAGCTTTTTAGTTTGATGTAGTCCCACTTGTCTATTTTTGCTTTTATTGCCTATGCTTTTGGTGTCATATCCATGAAATCATTGCCAAAACCAATGTCATGAGCTTTCCCCTAGACCTCACTTTTAGGGTCAGACCTCAATTCCAGAGATGCCATGTCCTTGAGGTGCCTTCTAAGGTGAAGGTGAAGAGTGGGATTTGAATCCCTTTGCTCCTTTCCCCAGGGACTGGGAGCTGGCCTGAGAAGAGGGTTTCTGGGGGCCAGAGCTTGTGCCAGAAGAATGACCGGAAGTGATAAGAGTGCCTAAAGCAGAAGTGGAAAAGGGCAGATAGGGTGAAAGACCAGGACACTAGAGAAGTCCAGAGATTTCCTCAAACAGATGGGGGAGGCCAGGAGAGGGGGTGTGCTTGCCTGGGCTTGTGTAGGCAGCCGAGGCAGGACTGGGTGAACCAGGCTGCTGTGTTGGATGGCTCATGGCACAGGCAGGGGCCCCCACTCCAGGTAAAATTGCTGAGCCAAATAGTGATTCCATTTACAAATGTCTCATTATCAACATCTGCCCAATGACTTTTACATAAGTCTGCTATGTTTAACGTAGCCTTGACTTAGAGCATTTTGGATGTTTAAACATTTCATCTGCTTTGAAATTACTTTAGCAATGCTGTTGGGGGCACTTCCTAGTGTTTTCGCAAGACTGTCATATGCTTACACATTTGATTCATGAACTGCCTGATTCAGGAAGGGTCTCTGTTTCTCTGCTAAGAAAACTGATGTGCACAGAAGTAAAATCACTTGCTCTAGGCTCGACTGCTGCCCGTTTGGAGGCTCTTCTTTCTCAAGGCAATGAGCATGACGGTACTGCACAGTAATCTAATTATCACTTATAGATATAGACACTCACAAAAGGCCAGGTTGACTAGAGGCTTTGTGATCACAAAGACTGGCCCAGTCGATTGTCAGGGACTCTCCCTCTGGACTGTCCACAGCTCCCTCCTCAGGAGTAGGACCGTTTCACCCTGTCAGCTGCTGGGCGCCAAGATGCCGCTGTGGGCTGTGAGGACAGTATGGTGGTGGCATAGGAGATCAGTGCTCAGTAGCTGAGCATAAAGGAAAGGCCCTTTGGGGCACACGAAGTTCTCTTCTTCTGAAAATGAGAGTAATAACGACTGACTCACACTAAATGTGAACATGAGAAAACAGGGTGAAATATGTAAAATCAGTTTATAAACCGAAAATTGCTACACAACTATAAGGTAATATAATGACTATTTTTATTATCAATATTAATAATAATATCTAATATTTACTGAGCACTGTGCCACAAGGTATACACGAATGATCCTATTTAGTCTGCAGAATAACCCCATGATATGGGTTTTATTATTATTAGTCCATTTTTATAGGTGAGGATACAGAGGCAAGGTTAAGTAGCTTTCCCAAGGTCACAGCTGGTAAGTTATAGAGCTGGGGCTGTAACCCAATTCTATCTAACTCAGAACTCTGTTTTCCTAGGTAATCTAGGTATGATTATTTTGTATGGTTTCCAGATCCTTCATTATTCAGATTGTCCTCCTTGGTTGCTTTCTTATTTATTTATTAATGTCTATTTTAAAATCCACCACCTATAACTGAAAAAATATTCCAAACATGGCCTGACTATAAAAGAGTACTATGGGCCCATCACTTTCCTTGTTTGAGATATTTTACTTTTATTATTGCATCCCAACATTTTATTGGCTTTTTGAACAGCTTGGTCCCACTAATGGCTTATCTGAGTTTAAAGTCTTCTTAATTCCCTAAGTCCTTTTCTCTTGAACTGTTGTAAACTTGGTATCCCCCATTCCAAACTCCTACAAATGAAATTGGATATTAGTCTTTAATATATCGCCTTGTTTGAGGCCCTAGCCAGAGTGTGGAAACTCTTAAAGAATCAATAAAATATTCTGCTGGGCGTTCCAAGCAAGATTCCCAAATGCTAATTATTGTTAAATGAGTGACTCATCTGAAAGAGTTTCCTTTTCAAGACACATTGCATCATGTGGGAACTGTTTTAAATAGACCACCCTGTACACAAACATATTCTCATCTTAAAGCATTCAGGCACCACTTCTGTGCAGTAAGAGAGTAATTGTCCTCTCCACCTCACAGACGGGGCGACTTCACAGACAGCACGCGACGTGAGAGCTTCCATGAGGCCCAGAGCTCCTGGGTCTCCTCCCGCTTCATTTCCAGAGGGTGAGACTGTATCTCTTCCATAAAAGGGAAAATTTAGCAGAAGAGGGAAAAAAGGGCTGAGCAACCCAATCCGTTTTCCACTGAATTAAAAACAAGCCCTTCATGAACAAAAGAGGATTCTTTACAGTGGGGTTTAAAAAGAGGGACATAGGGGATAAGAATTCGAATTAAAATATTTTCAGGGCTACTTTTAACAAGGCAGGAGGAAGATGAAACGAATTTCAAGCTGCTCTGGAGGAGGAAAGACCGTGATCCTGGTGTACGTAGAATACATATGTAGAAAGAATACATATGTAGAATATGTAGAAAGGAGGGCCTTAGCTAGGAGAAAGTGAGTGAATCGCACAGGAATTTAAGTTAACTGGTTAAATTGCAGACAAATAAGAACAACATAAATTTCACTGTTTGGAGGAGGGAGAAATCTCTTCTTAGAAAAACAACAACAACAAAAAACAAAGCAAATCTTCACCTCTCTGTGCATATTTTCCTTCTTTGCAGTGATGAAAGTGTTTGCACTAATTTTCCAGGGAGACCAGAAAATATGTATGGTGTGTTTTGTCTCCAGTGGCATCCTGGGTCACTGAGCACCGTCATTCAATGCAATTTGTTGATGGATAGGTGGAAGAATCGAACATTTTCAGCATTAGGGGGAAAAAAGTAACCAGAACTTAGTGTCTATATAGGATCCCCACTAAAAATAATTTAAAATGTTAAATCTAAAAGTTATAGAAAACACCACGCCATGGGAGGAAGCACAGACATTGTCACTGGGAGAGAACCGGCCAGTTGGATTTTGCCTCTGTTGGATAAGGTCATGTTTCTAGAAGCTGAGTGACAAAAACAGAGTGTTCCATGTGGTTTTTGAATGCACCAGATTCAGGCTCTCCACCTCAATTGTGTGCAGAAAGAAAGGCCCAAACTGCAAACCAGGGTTGCCCAGAGAACTGGTGGGCTGGGGCGGGGGTGGGAGTGGGGACGGGGGAGGGGAAGAGCATTCTCTCTGCTTGCAGGGGGAAATTCTCCACCAGCTCATTCCCAGCTGAGCGCAGAAAGGGGATACATCCTGATACCCCCCTCCAGTTCCCAAGGGAACAGGAGGCAGCTTGAGCCCTCCCCCTCGGTGCCTCTTGGTTCACTGAATGCAGTGGCCTCTTCCCTGGGGCTGGGGTGAGAGATCAGGGTGGCCCCCCGCACCTGGAAAAACTTGTTTGCTCATGTCCTGCCCTTCACTGCAGGCGCAGGTGGCGTCTGCTCTGAACCTGAGCTGAGCCCATTTTCCTGATCTTACATAGGATGTTCAGAGGGAGGGGTGAGGGTGGCAGACTGGGATATGGTACAACCTGGCGTGGGGCAAAGGAGACAGGAATGGGAAGGACAGATCCCTGGGCCCCTGTGATGTGCCAGGCCTGTGATAAATGTTTTCCAACAGTTCTCTCGTTTATCCTCATTCTAGGTGGAGGACGTGGAGGCTCGGGGGCAGTAAGCAGTTTGTGGAAGGGAGGTCCCATCAGTAGAAAAGTAGGATTGCAGCCTGCGTCTGTCTGAGCGGCATGGTCAGGAGTGTCGCTGTCGGCTTTGGCCCAGAAAAGCACCAGCCCTTGGCCTTAGGAAGTAAGTCAAGGCTTCAGGTGTGATGGTGTCATTTCCACACAGACGGGGATGATCCTGTCAGGCCTAAAAACCTCAAATGCCAGAATTCTTACCTTCGTCATGAAGGGAGAGGCCGAAGTCTGAAATTAGACTTAGTCCCAGGTTCGGATCCCAGCAGATTTGCATTCTGTGGCTCTGTTGGGGAGCATTCTCAGATCTGCACCCTTAGTGGAGAAGGGAGGCAAGCAGGACTGCGCAGAGGACGGGATGAGCTGCTAGACAGTCTCAGCAAAGGCCTCAGCCAACCCCAGCAGCTTTGGAGCTAAAAGTGACCTCCGAGGGCTGGTATTTCTCACCCCTGCCCCACTACTCATTAGGTGCGAGCTATTCTGGGGAAGGGGTGTGAACTTGGGAAAGGTAGTTCTTCTGAACCAAAGGCAAACCATAAAGAGGGACTCAGTTGAAAGCTGTTGGCAGCCAACACTCAGCACAGCTGAGGGAACAAGGGCCTCAGTCCTAGAGGGGACTCTGGTGATGCATTCACAGTACAGGTGTACCAAAATACCAAAGCCGTCAGGCCAAGATGGAACAAGACCAAAAAACAGGGCATTTTAAAGTATCCCTCAGTTGAGAGATACACAGTCTTCACATGTTAATATATCTGAAATTGGGATGCATTTTGCAATTCATGTCAAAGTAGGCTTGCCAACTCTTCCCCACCCTGCCTACTCCAAAGCTGTTATTAAATTGATGGTGGATATTAGAGTAGAAAATCTTAGAACTGAGGAAATACTATAATGAATTGACTGGCTGATAAATAGGACTCTGGGGGCAAAGGGATCTCAGGTCTGCAAATTGCTAGAGAAGAGGGACCCTGGCTCCACTCACAGTCAGGAGGTAAGTGCTCCGATCTTTTCTTTGCTTCTAAGCTACTTTTCAATTTTGTTTGTTTGTTTGTTTACTTGTTTTTAGTCTGAACCTCTGAAAATAAGGAAACAAATAAGTGCGTAAAGAAAAATTGTGGAACCTGTCCTGTGTGTCTGTAAGGCCTCTTGAATTAATAAACCTTATTAAATTGCTTCAGATTTTTTTTCCAAATTGCTCTGGAAATCTCCCTAGAAAGTTGAACTCTGGAAAAGAATAATGTTGCCTTGTAAATAGAATTTAAAGTCCACAACAAGTTTTAGGTAATTTTTATTTTGTCAATGCAGTACATGCACGATATTTATAAAGTGAAATAGTATTCAACAGCTTGTGCCCAAACCGTGGTATCTGCTCTCCTCATCTTCCACTCCTGTCCTAGGGACAACTACTTTTTTTAAGCTATTTTTTCCTGCCAGTTACATGTCCATGATTCTAAGTAATGTATGTACTGAGTGAATTATTTTGACTCATCTGTTTTTTGCTTTTTTTTTTGGCCATGCCCTGTCATGGTGTGTGGGATCTTAGTTCCCCGACCAGGGGTCAAACCCATGCCCCCTGCAGTGGAAGCGTGAAGTCTTAACCACTGGACTGCCAGGGAAGTCCCTTGACTCATCTGTTTTATCTACTGACTTCATACTATAGTAGAGGAGCCATCCCCTCAGCCTTCCTTCCTTTTTTCCCCCAATATAATTATGTCACAAGTTTTAGAATTAGTTAATATTTAGTGTTTACATTACTATGGCTATACAAATATTCTCAGCTGAGCATTGTATTCTTTCTTATCTTTTCCCTCCTGAAGTTAATGATCGCCTTTCTTTTTCTTTTGTTTAGTTTTCTTTCCCATACCTTTTAATAACCTCCTGGTACAACTTTCCACAAGGAAAGTCCTCAGGCTTCCTCATGAAGGAACCTATGCATTCCATTTATTTTCTTGGAGATCCTACAGACCTCCATTCTCCCTCTATCTGGGCAAATGGTACAGCTGTCATCCTGAGACTTCTTTTCTGTCATCCTTGTAATTGCCTTGACTTTGTCTGAGATTGTATCCCCTAGTTCCTAGATCTTACATCTTCTCAAGGGAGGAATGGAAAGGAGTGGGGCAAAGCACAGATACATACACATACACAACACATATATTTGTATACACACACATATATCACATGTTAAGTTTATTGAGGTATCATTTACACTCAGTAAAATGCATGGATCTTAATTGTATAGCTCAGTGGGATTTGATAAATGAATATCCCTGCATAAGATATAGAACATTTCTATACCCCAGAAAGTTCTCTTGTGCCATTTCCCAGTTAGTCCCACCCCACACTCCCCAAACAACTATTGATCTGATTTCCATCACAATTATTAGATTTGTTTTGCAAATTCTAGAACTTTATATAAAAAGTATTTTTGAGGGTCTGGCTTCTTTCACTCAGCATAATAATTCTGAGATTTATCTTGTTGTTGCACATAGTTTTGATTGCCAGTACAACTGTATTTTATTAATGCCTTTCAGTACTATTTGGCTTTTAAAGCTATGTGTGCGTGTTTGTTTGAGGACAACAAGCAAGTTGTACAATGGCAGAGGGCATGGTGATGAGTGTGCTCCCCCGTGCTGTCCCCTGAGCCATGCTGTCTCTGTCGGGATTGGCTGCACTTGGCTTACAGCTGTATCTTGGGCTCTCTCTTCACAAGCATCCTAGACTCCCTTCGATTCTATGTTATGTAGAATTTCCTGTTTTCTATATCCCATATCTTCCTCTTTCTTGGTTTACTTCCTCATTGTTGTGAAAGTATCCTCCAGTAGCTTCTTGAGAAATGGTGTGTAGGAGATAAATTTTTTGAAACCTGGAATATCTGAACTTGTCTTTATTTTACTCTCATTTTTAATTGACAGTTTGTTGTACATAGAATCTAGATTGGAGATCATTTTCCTTCAGACATTTTTTCTGAGGCATTGCTCCATTACTCTTAGTTTCCAGTGTTATTGTTGAGAAGTCTAAAAGCATTTTCATGTCTATCAGATTGTGACCTTAAAAAATATTCTCTAGAATATTGGAGGTTCTGAATTTCTCAGTGATGTGCTTTGGTGTGGGTTAATTTTCATCTGAAGGCCTAAGCCCTTTCCATCTAGAAACTTGTATCCTTCAGTTTTGGGAATGTTTCTTACATTATTTCATTGTTAATTTCCTCCCCTTTATTTTCTCTATTCTTGTTCTCTAGAACAACAATTATTTGAATGTTGGATAACCTGAACTTTCCAACATCTCTTACCAAAGAATCTAGACTCAATATGATAGCCTGCACAATTGGAAGTGGTCTTGATGGTCTTCTCGGGTGGTTTACTGAAACGTGGACTCAATGGGTCAGCAGGACATTGGCGAGGAAAATCTTCCTAGTTTTACGAACTTTAATTGATACAGCTCATTTTTTACTTTTCCTGAAAGGTGAGATTTCCTGAAGTAAGGATCTTTATTGTTTCATAGGCAGTGGCTATCATTTGGACAAATGATCAGAGACTTGGAAGGACCAAGATTGGAGGACTGGTAACAAGGAAGCTTGGAGAAGAAGATTTTAAATGGACTTTTTTTGCAATAGTGTGTGACGATACTTTTATCCCATGTGATTGGCCAACCCAAAGCCCCTATCACAGAGGTGGCTACAAATATGCAGGTGGACAAATGACCCACCCTGTGGACATTAGTTAGCCTCTTTCAATAGCCTCCCAATTGCTTGTTCAATGGGCTTTTTAAAAAAGTGGCCACAGTAGTAGTAAAGAAGTCTGTCAATAAACAAAACCATGTCACTTCCCTTCACATCATTCCTGAGTTCCTAACTTGCCAGCAGCAGTGACCATGCCTGAAACCCTGCCAAGGTATCATGCCTGGCAGGACAAGCTAGTCACCTGTGGTAGGTGAAGAGGGCATGTAAGAGATTTTTTCATTTAAAAAATAGGCTTTATTTTTTAGAGCAGTTGTATGTTCATAGCAAAATTCAGCAGAAGGTACAGAGATTTCCCATATACCCCTTGAACCCATCTATGCCTAGTTTCTCCATAATCAACATCTCCCTCCAGAGTGGTGCACTTATTACAATTGATGAACCTACATAGATACTTATTTGGGGTTTGGCTTTTTTTTCCCTACCCACCATGCTTCTTCCAGCAATGACATTCATGAATATACTGAATACCTAAGCATCTTTGTGTTTTTGACAAAGAAGCTCACTTCATAAAGAAGTAAGGTAATAGAAAAATAAAAATGGGTTTCACCTCCCACATACCCAGAAGCATCTGAATTCATAACAAAATAGCCTATAGAAGATGGGTGTGTTGCTAACAACACCTTGTGACGTTGGCATGTTGTCTCGTGAGACATGCTGTTTGCTTGGAATCAGTGACCAATGGTGTGGTTTCTCCCATGGCCAGAATTAATGAGTTGGAGAGGGCATGGCACCTCTTATTATTACATTCAGTCACCTACTTAGAAAATTTTCCCTTATTGCCCTTGCAAAATTTTTGTTTATTGCCTCTATGATTCTGGTCTGTATGGATTTAGAAGAGATCTTAGAGCCCAAGAGAGAAATGTTTCCCTTGGGCACACAGTTACTGAATTGAAAGCTGTGACTTCCACCTTGATTATTTGAGGCTCTTCATATTATTAAGTGATCAGGCAAAAGTTGGATTAAGTGTTGGTTGGGTTGATTTATACTAATTGTCCAGGGAAATAGGGTTTATGCCACCTAACAAGAACCGGGAGGAGTATGAGTAGAACCCACAAGATCCACCTGCTGGTTTTACCATATTCAGTGATAAAAATTAGTGAGCAACCAAAGCAACCCTGTGCAGTGAGACCAAGGGCTCAGATCCATTTTGGGTTACTCCATTGGATAAATAACTCTGAAATGTAAACCCTGAATTGAAAGGGAACATGGAATGGGTAGTGGAGGGGGGAATCATAAATACCAGTTAAAATCTTATAACCAGTTACAGACATGAGGATTCTAGCATTTAAGTCTCCTATTTTATTCTGGGCTGGTAGCACTTTAGCCAGTATAAATACATAAAAAAAAAAAACTTTATAGGCTTCTAAGTATTTGATTCCAGTCCACCAATTGCAAAAACCATACCACGATTCTTACGCCATTCTATCCAGACTTCATTACTGCTAATTGAGGCATATTGGGCTGTTGTGGGATCACACACCCCTTAGCTTCTAGGAGCTGTTATACAGCTTAAAGAGTCTCCTAGATGCCAACTTGTGTATCTGTATGGAATAGGAAATTATAAAACATGACAAACATGTATACATATGAAGATGAGTCAAACAAAATCTGTAGAAGTAAAAAATACTTTTATAAAATAAAAAACTAAAAGACTTGTTTAGCAGCAGAAGACAGAATCCATGAACTGCAATACAAATCAGAAGAAATTATTCAGAATGTAGCACAAAGAGACAATAAACATGGAAAATACAGAAGAAAAGGTAAGAGCTATGATGTAGTGAGATAAATATAACAAATACTTGATTTCCAAAAAGGAGAAAAGAGAAAGAAATAGCAAAGGCAATATTTGAAAAGGTAATGGCTAGGAATTTTCTAGAACTGACCAAAGACATCTGTACACACATTTGAGATGCACACTGAGCCCCAAGCATGCTGTTTTAGTTTTCTGTGGCTGCTGTAACAAATTACCACAAATGTGGCTTAGGAGAACAACAGAAATTTATTCCTTCACACTTCTGCAGAATAGAAGTCCGAATTCAAGATGGTGCAGGGCTGTACTCTCTCTGGAAACTCTAGAGAAGAATCCATTCCTTGCCTCTTCTAGCTTCTGGTAGCTGCCAGCATTCCTTGGCTTGTGGCTACATCACTCCAATCCTTGCCTCTGTAGTCACATTGCCTCCTCCTCTGTGTGTCTGTCACATCTCTCTTTGCCTACTTCTATGAGGAAATTTGTGGTGGCATTTAGGGCCCACCTATATAATCTTCTCATCTCAAAATCCTTAATTTAACTGCATATGCAAATATTCTTTTTCCAAATAAAGTAAAATTCAAATGTTCCAAAGATTAAGACATGGACATATTTTTTTAGGGGCGAGTTTTCAACCTACCACACATAATAAGTGTAAAAAAAAAAGAAATCCACATGTAGTCACATCAAAATGAAAATGCAGAAAAACAAATTAAAAAAAAAAGAGCAACCACAGAATAAAGATAATTTCTCTTCAACGGATTAGTAGTTAGATTAAAGGCTCATTAGGAATCATGGAAGCCCAAAGTCAGAGAGATGATATTTTCAGTGTGCTGCAAGAAGGTAACTATCACCTAGAATTCCATACCCAGGAAAACTATCTTCCAAAAAGGAAGGAGAGATAAAAATATTCTCAGAGAAAAGAATTAAGAAAGTTTGTAACCAGCAGGTACTTACTGACTTTAATTCTAAAGGATATATATTTTAGGCAGTAGGAAATTATTCCCAGATGACAGGTCTAAAATACAAGAAAGAATGAGGAGCAAAGAAAGTGGTAAAAATATGGGCAAATGTAAATGAACACTGACTATTAAAAAACAGTAATAATAATGTCTACTTGTGAAAAAAGAACAAGATAGAACTAAAATAAAGACAATAATAACATTGGAGTAATTCATGGAGTTAAAGCTTTCAAAAATTCTTGTATTATTCATTCAACAAAAGTTTTGGAGGTTTTGTTATGTATCTGACACTGTTCTAGGCACTGGGAATGCACTGATGAACAAACAGACAAAACCCTGGTTTCTAGAGCTTATTTATATTCTAGTGTGAACAGAGAAAATAAACAACAAAAAAAAGTTTCAAAAAAGTATTTTATAAGGTGATAAGTACAGAAATAACTAAAACAAGTCAGGGGAATGTAAAATATTGGTTGTTGGCTTTTACATTATATACGGGCTGGCAAGGGAATATTGCACAGAAAAGTGACTTTGAGTCAATCTGAAAGAATCGAGGAAGCTAGCCATGCCTGGGGTATGTATGTGTTGGGTGGGACAGGGAGAGGGGCAGATGGAGAAGGAGAGCATTCCAGGCAGAAAGAAGACTGCAAAGGCTCTGAGGTGAGAACAAGCCTAGAGTGCTCAAAGAACAGGAAGGATGCTAGTGTGGCTAGATCCGAGTAAAAGGGGAGAATAGAAAGAAATGCAATGAGAAAAGGAATAGGGACCAGATCCTGTGGGTCTTTTATGTCATGGTAAGGACTTGGTAAGTTTCACCATGAGTAATATGGGATGCCTTCAGAGAATCTGAGCAGAGTGACATGATCTGACTTGAGTTTGAGCAGGATCACTTGGCTCTAAATTGAAAATTCAGGCAAAGGATAATTGTGACTTGAACTAGGATTGTGGTGGTGGGGTGGAGGACAGTGAGAAATTGTCAAATTCTGCATCTATTTAGGAGGGAAGCCAATATGATTTGCTAATGTAATAGATGTGAGGCATGAGGGGAAAAAAGGGGGTGAAGTATACATCAAGGTCAGGGCTGTTTGCACAATTTGCAGGGCTCAGTGCAAAATGAAATTGTGGGGCTCCCTGTTCAAAATTTGTGAAGAATTTCAAGACAGCTACTGCAGGGCAGTAAATCAGGCTCAAGGCCCTTTGAATGTGCGATCCTGTGTGACTGCACAGGTTACAAGTCCATGAAGCCTACCCTGATCAAGATTTTAGGCCTGAGCAACTGGAAAAATAGAGTTATCATTAACTGATACTGGGAACTCTGGAGAAGTGATTAGAAAGGTATTGATTAACTTTACCTTTCATCAATTAAATATGCATACTGTAAATTTTAAATTAACCATAAAATAGAAACAATATGTATAACTTCTAAGCTAACAGAAGGAGAAAAATGGGATTGATATAAAATCGTCAATGAGAAAGGAAGAAAGTTTAGGAAAATGTACAGAACAAGTGGGATAAATAGAAGGCACATGATAAGGTGGTATATTTAAATGAAAACATACCAAGAATCATATTAAATGTAAATGGACTAATTTCAGATAAAAGATAGTCTGTCATATATTTTTAAAAAACACTCAACTATATGCTGTTTAGGAGAGACACATATAAACAATGGAAAAAAACCCTGCATATATTAACCAAGGAAAGTTTGTATACCTTTATGAATATTAGATAAAACGGACTTTGAGGCAAAAGGCAATATAAGAGTTAAAGAGAGTTAGCTCATAATTACACAAGACAGATTTGCAAGAATAATAATTTTAAATTCATATATGCATATACTATTGTTTAGCCTTAATATATTTAAATTAAAACTTCACAACTAAAATGAGAAATAGACACGCTTATGATTATAGGACAAAATTTAACATCATTCCTCTCAGTAGTTGAAAGAAAAATTCATGATATAGATTTGTGCATGGTTAACAAACTCAACCTAAATTATGTGTAGAACCCATGTCCAACAATTGCAAAATACACAGTCTTTTCAAGCAAACAGGGAACATACAAAAACTGACGATCTAGTGAGCCATAAAAGTGAATCTCAATAAATTTTAGAGGAATGTTCTCTGACCACAATGAAACTATGTTAGAAATCAATTATTAAAAGTTAAATCAATTAAATTAAAACATTTCCATTTGGTTGGAAATGATCAAAGACACTCCTCAAAATATTACTGGTCAAATAAGAAATCACAATGGAAATTAGAAAATACTTAAACTGAACTAAAATGAAATAGTATATATTAAAACATATGGGACATAAAACATCTTAAAATAAAAGTCTAAAAATCACAACTGAAGTATACACCTCAAAAATTAGAAAAAGAACAGCAAAATAAACACAAAGAGCATTTAAAAAAGGAAGTAATAAATATAGGAGTAGAAGTTAGTGAAATACAAAACAAACATATAAAATGAGGACCAATAAGGTCAAAAGTTGGTTCTTTAAAAAGATTAATAATTGACAAATTCCTGTCATGACTGATCAAGCAAAAAAGAGAAGGCACAAATAACCCAAATCAGGAATTTTATGAAAATAGAGACATCACTATAGTTGCTGTAGACATTAAAAAGATTATAAGAGAATATTATGAACAACTTTAAGTTAATACATTTGAAAATTAGATAAACTGGGAAAAATTTCTAGGAAAAAATGTAACTATAAATTTTGAATTAAGAAAAAAGTAGAAAAACCAGATAGTTCTAGAACAGTGCTTGTCCAGAAGAAATATAATGTGAGCCAAAAATATGAGTCATGTGTGTAATTTAAATTTTTCTAGTAGACACATTTTAAAAAGTAGAATAAAAGCAGGTATGATTAATTTTAATAATAATGTATTTTATTTAACCCAATATATTAAAAATATTATCATTTTAACATGTGATCAATATAACAATTATTAACAAATATTTTTCATTCTTTTTTGGTACTAAGTCTTTGGTGTGTATTTTACACTTATAGCACATCTCAATTTGAACTAGCCACATTTCAAGGGCTCAATAAACACATATAGCTAGTGGCTACTATATTGGACATGCAGATTTAGGCCAAGGTTGGAGAAGCTGCTCTACCAGATATCAAGATTTTATTTTTTAACAATGTAGTCATCAGGACAGTATAGATTTTGTGCAGAGCTAGACAAATACACCAAGGGCTGTCTCATCAATAACCAAGAAATGCAAATTAACACCACTTGATTTTCAGAAGCCTCAGAGGTGCAGTGAATAGTCATGTGTGTCAAAATATTAAAACAGTCAAGAAAGCTGAAAGGTCTTTAACATTAACATTTATCAAGAAGGGTTATCTGAAGTAGAGTATGAACACAATGGGAATCTAGATCTAGAATTTTTAAGACTGCTTTATAATGCTTATTGACTTCCATACAGAGAATAATTTTTTTGTTGTTAGTTCATGGATATTCTTTGTGTTATTGTTCTTATTTAAAAGTAATATTTAGAAAACACTAAAAGCATGAAGAACATAAAAATCACTCCAATTCCTATAACTGTATACTTTTGGTATATTTCCTTTCAGTTTTTAGTGTGTGTGTGTGTTTAAAATAAATTTTAATCATGCGGTTTTGAGAAAAGTAATACACAGGCATTGAAAACAATTTGGAAAATATAGAGAAGTATAAAAAAAGTCATCCATAATCTCAACAGCCAGTGGAACCCTTCCAGCTTTAATCATCTTGCTTCTTTATAAACTTTTTAATACAACCCAAGCAAGGCAGCTTTTTAGCTATACATTTAAGATGAGGGGTAGTGAAACATTTCTCCACTTCAATGAAGCTAGGAAATCAGACAGGGTCTCCCTCACCCAGTCATCGAAGGAAGCTGGAGCCACATAATAAGGGTCTACAGTGGCATGTATAATTAAGGGGGTATGTTGGTAAATGTATTACGAGCAAAGAAAAATGACAAGATCTAAGGAGCCAAGCATGATGGATTGCTTCAAAGCAGGCTGCTTACCAAGTGGGGCCTATATCATGATGTGCAAGAGAACACTGCAAAGAAGATCATATTGTTGAGGATCCAAAGGATGTATTTACACGTATATATATATTTAAAATCCCTTGGATGGACATCTGATTTGTGTTACCCTCTTTCTGTTTCAGAGTTTCCATCTGGAATGTTACCTCACCAAACCAAACTACTGTTGGGTCAGTGAGTTTGAAGTCTAATTAATTTTTTTTCCCATTACCAGAAGGCAATCTTGGAGTAAGATCTTCAAAAACATTGTAATCTTTCTGTAGGCATATTTATCTCTTTCCATCAAAACAACATACCAGAGTTTACAACAAATTCTTTCAGATGAAATTCAAAATTCTATGAGTGTTTATGTACTAGTTGACAGACATTCCACTCTAAGCTAGTTAGAAAACTGAATTTTTTTCCAGGCCCATAAAACTGTGGTTGAGCTTATGATGCATCAAAACAGAGAAATGAAAAGTGAAAATGAAGTCAGATTTGACATTTACCATCCCAATGACAGATACACAAAAATAGTGAGTTGCTTCAATGTCTGAATCAAAAATCTAAAGGTATAGACAGAAGATATAGACATAGACAGTACATTGGACTTTAAACTTTTCATTAAATTTTTTGAGTGTTATGTAGACACAGTAGATGCTCAGAATTGAAGTTGGAGGCAGAAGGCAGCAAGGAACTGAGAGTCCAGCTACTTCAGGGCAGAGTCTATGTCAGATTTATTTCTTCTTTCCATAATCTTTGGACCAGTCCCTGGAGCTTGTGCTCAAAATATGTTTGTTGACTGAGTGACTGACCAACTGACTGACTGAATGAATGAGCATGTGAACATATGGAGTGGTAGTCTGTGCTGTAGATTGTATGTTGTAGCCTATGTGCTTTGCTGAGTCACTGATTCTATGACTATGTTGATAAAAAAAAGCTTTTAAAATATAAAATCAAAATCAAATCAATAAATCAGCAACTTTACTCATGAATCTAGGCTAGGTATTGTGGTAAACATAAAGATGGTAAACCTTTACATGTGGAACATGTTGGGATGAGATTAAATAACAAACACTAAATACGTTTGTGAATCCTGAGAGCCATGGGAACATTGAACAGCTTTTAACTGAGAACTTGTCCTACACTACTGTACACCTAAATTAAAAACAGCTTCAAATTGCTATTATTTTGACATATTTCCCTCCCTTTCCCTCTACCACTGCTACCAAAGGCCAAGTATTTCTGCCTAATTGCTATACATTGAGGTCAGGCTGACACGAACGGCTGGATGAGACCTAACCTGAAGTTTTGGTTGGATCAATTCACCAACCCCACTGACCCAGAATTATAGAGATGACATTTGCCATTCACTGTATTAATCATTCTGACTAGATATTAAATTTGTGCCTTACCTATTGGAGTACACAGACTTAGCCCAAGGGATAAGTCTCACCTGAAGTGAAATAAAGTGAAAGTTTCACATCTTGTATCAATGTGACATTGAAACAATCAGTGAATATGATAGTAGAAAGTCAAGCCAGAAGGGTTTTCATGTCTGGGGTAATGATGGCTGCCTGAATCCAAATTTCTCTCTACGTATCCTTATACATCTACTTCCCAAATATAAAATCACCAAGTAGTACAAATAAAACCACACATGACCCATGTCTTCAGCATTACTAGTATACAGAGAATACTACAAGCCTCAAATTACCTGAAAATAGAGAAATAAACACCAAATTTCAGGAGAGTCCCACCACCACTTCAAGCCTGTGGATGCTGAGAGTAAAGAGAGGGAGACTTAAGTGACTCAAAAAAAATAAGAGACAGAAGTGAAAGATACACGAAGCATAGGCAAAATCACCCCAGAAAAGCCTAACAGTAAGTGTCAAAATATTGAACCCATGTCTGGACTTAGTAGCTCAAAGCACCAGCTACAGAAGAGAGGCTTAAAATGAGCAGCCCTGGAAGTGGAAACCTTGAAGAAGCATTGCTGCTTCAGTGGAAAAATCAGATAGAGAAGTGGTTGTGGCCTTGAAGACGTTGCCCTGAAGAACCAGAAGGAAATAAGAGAGAAAATTAAAGAATGAAATTAGAACACTCCTTAATACCATACACAAAAATAAACTCAAAATGGATTAAAGACCTAAATGTAAGACTGGACACTATATAAAACTCTTAGAGGAAAACATAGGAAGAACACACTTTGACATAAACCGCAGCAAGATCTTTTTTGACCCACCTCCTAGAGTAATGAAAATAAAAACAAATGGGACCTAATGAAACTTAAAAGCTTTTATAAAGCAAAGGAAACCATAAACAAGACGAAAAGACAGCCTTCAGAATGGGAGAAAATATTTGCAAACAAAGCAACAGACAAAGGATTAATCTCCAAAATATACAAACAGCTCATGGAGCTCAATATCAAAAAAACAAACAACCCAATTAAAAAATAGGCAGAAGACCTAAATAGACATTTCGCCAAAGAAGACATACAGATGTCCAAGAGGCACATGAAAAGCTGCTCAACATCACTAATTATTACAGAAATGCAAATCAAAACTACAATGAGGTATCACCTCACACTAGTCAGAATGGGCATCATCAGAAAATCTACAAACAATAAATGCTAGAGAGGGTGTGGAGAAAAGGGAACTCTTTTGCACTGTTGGTGGGAATGTAAATTGATACAGCTGTTGTGGAGAACAGTATGGAGGTTCCTTAAAAAACTAGAAATAGAACTACCATATCACCCAGCAATCTTACTACTGGACATATATCCTGAGAAAACCATAATTCAAAAGGACGCATGTATCCCAATGTTCACTGCAGCACTATTTACAATAGCCAGGACATGGAAACAACCTAAATGTCCAATTACAGATGAATGGATAAAGAAGATGTGGTACATATATACAATGGAATATTACTTAGCCTAAAAAGGAATGAAAGTGAGTCACTTGTAGAGTTGTGGGTGGACATAGAGTCTGTCATACAGAGTGAAGTAAACCAGAAAGAGAAAAACGAATATCGTATGTTAAGGCATATATGTGGGATCTATAAAGATGGTACAGATGAACCTATTTGCAGGGCAGGAATAGAGACATAGACGTAGAGAATGGACATGTGGACACAGTGGGGGAAGGGGAGGGTGGGATGAATTGGGAGATTAGGATTGTCATATATACACTACCATGCATAAAATAGATAGCTAGTGGGAACATGCTATAAAGCACAGGAAGCTCAGCTCGGTGCTCTGTGACGACTTAGATGGGCGGGATGGCGGGGCCGTGGAAGGGAGGTCCAAGAGGGAGGGGATATACATATAGCTGATTCACTTCATTGTACAGCAGAAACTAATACAACATTGTAAAGCAATTATACTCCAATAAAAACAAAAACAACAACAAAAGAGAAACATGATGTTTAGGAGATATAATGGCTCACAAGGACTGATAGCATCTCTTCCTAACCCTGTGTTCAATGACATCCCATTATTAGCTTGAAATCCACCGTGGAGGAAGTATACACACCACAGAAACTAGCAAATGCTACAAATCAGGCTACTGATGCCCCTGGAGATCTGGTTGTTAAATTTATCAGCAAGCTGTTGCACCAATCAATCCCCTTTCTCCACCACCACCACAACAGCCAACAACATCACCCATTAAAGAAATTGCACTTCAATAAACTGGCGTAAGAAGGCACTCCAGGAGCCCTGCCCACAAAACGCCTATAAATTGAAAAAAATCAAGCTGATTTCTTAAGAAACAATTGTAAGAAGAAAACAAGGTTAAGCTGATGAAAATCCACCCCCAAAAACCATTCACAAAGCAGAAGAAAACTTAACACAACCCTGCAAACTGAATTAAGTATCCCAAAGCAAATATGTGGAGATAGATTTTTTTAAAATCCTAGAAATCATAAATTTAAAAAACTAAGAATATAAATGGATGCAAAATAGGAAGAAATGCAATATGAATTGATTAAACTCAAGAAAGGTGTTGAGAAAAAGACTCACTTCTCTCAGAAATTAAGAATAAATTACAAATCCCAATGGAGAATATATTTCAATGAAACTTTAACAAGGGATGCTGAAGAAAGCTAGACAACCAACCAAGAGAATTAAAGTGAGACAGATAAGTCAAAAGGGTCCAAGAGAAAGTGGCTGAAATGAAAGGCAGACAAAAAGGTCCAGCACATGAACAATTGTAGTTCTTGAAGGAGCAAACAAAATACTGGAATGGAACACTAGTATTTAAATGTATATAACTTTCTGGAAATAAAAGAAAAATTCAGTCTATATATAGAACAGCTTACTGTGTAACTATGAAAGTTGATGTGAGACAATGATTTCCAAGACATATCCTAGTAAAACTATTAGACTTTAGGACAAAGGAAAGAAATTCTTAGAGTCTCCAGGCAAAAAGATCCAGTTACTCATAGGAAAAAAATCAGGCATGGCATCAGCTTCTCCTGAGCCCCACACAAATTAAGATAACAGTGAAGCAGCATGTTCATGAAACTCCAGGAAAGTGCTAGTCAAGAATTTTATATCCATCTGAGCTATCCAAGCCGTGGAATACTTGGAATACATGGAAGAATATACTAGAGAATGAGCTTTATTCAACTGAGTGATAATAGAAGAAACTTCAGCAAAATAACCAATGGTGAGTCCTTCAAGTAGTTAATTATAGAGCTAGGAGTAAAAAAAAGGAGGGAACATGAGTGGCAAGCATATAAAAATTGTATTTTCTGATAAAGTAGAAATAATGTGACTGAAAAATGGAGGAGAAAGGACAAAGATAGGGGAAAGCAGAATAAGATCCCTGCCTGTTATAATAACTGGGAGTCAAACGATACCATTGATGGGTCAGATAATAAGAGGTTAAGTAGGAAAAAAGGAGTTAGAGGAACTATAAAATATATAAATACAAAAGTAATAACTAGAACAAAAAAATTCTTAAATACCAAAAGAAATTTTAAAATGTAATTTAAAAATTTTAAAATATAGATGATATTCTAAATAGGGAAAGAACCACAGTAAATACAACAGAATATACACTGTAATTATAACAAAATAGTATGATGAAATTGAGACCAAACATATGTCATATTGTTAATATGAATCGCTCTAACTTGTCTATATATTATGACAAGATCTTCAAATTGGATTATATAGCACCACCAACTCTTTGATGTGATCAAAAGACACACCTAAAGCATAATGATTCAAAGAGTAAAAATACAGAGATGGACAAAGAGTTACCAGGCTAATGGCTTAAACCAGGCTAATTCTTAAACAATAAGAATACAAGGATTGTTATTGTGATATAAGACAAAGTGGAATTTAAGCCAAAAATCATTAAACAAGATAAACACTTATTAAAATTAAAACTATAATTCACAAAGGACTGGAACCTGTTTTGGAAGGGAAAATGCTGTAAAGAAAATTATTGGAATAATTGTCAAAACTGCAATATGTACTGTAGTTTAGATAAAAGTGTCATAGCAAAGTCATATTTCTTGAATAAGAGAATGGCCTTGTTCTTAGGAAATATACATAGAATTATTAAGATGTAAAGATACACGATGCATGCAACTTACTTGTAAATGGCTAAAAAAAAAGCAGTGAATCTGGGTAGAGGGTAAATGGGAGAGCTTCGTATTATTATTGCAACTTTTTGTTAAATTTGAAATTATTTTTTTAAGAAAGCAAATTGTATGCATTTGTTAAAACTCATCAAATGAGGTCCACTTTAAATTTGTGCATTTTACCTTAAAAATTCCACAAATCACAAGTGAATGTTGAACTCTAATTAATAGATATATGCTAAAGTGTTTAAGAGTGATGTCAGCAATTTAAAAACTCTTAAAAAATAAGATGACTCGATGGACAGGTAAGAGCAATGTATAGATGGTTACTAATGTGAAAAAAGCAAATATAGCAAAACGTTAATTACAGAATGCAGATGGTGGGTATATGAGTATTAATTGTATGATTATTGCAACTTTTTCGGTATGTTTGAAAGTTTTCATAATAAAATGGGAGAAAAAAAGGTAAATCAGTAGTTTGATGCCATGTAGACTTTATAAATAACTAGAGGACTGACTAGATTTTCCACCTTCCAGCACTTTCTCTTTTTACTTGGCCTCTTTTAGAATCTAACATCCGGTCCAGTCACATAAAGTCTCGGAAACACAGGGAACCACTACCTGTGTCTTACTTGAGTCCTGATGCTCTATTGGATGGGCAAGTTTGTTCACGAATCGAACCGGCCCTCACAACTCTAACTCCGATTTCCTTTTTCTTTAACTTGGAATGAACTAGGCCAAGGCCCCCTCATACTTTGAATTTACTTCCTTTAAAACATACTTTGAATTTGCTTCCTTTGTGGGTACATGTGCATCACACACACACATACACACACACACACCTGTCTTCGCTGGGTTGAGGCAGAGCCAGTTCCCACTGCTGTGGAAGTCTGGTTCTGGTTTATTTTTTAGGGTAAGAAAAAGGCCATTAAAATTCTCTCTGATGGTTGAGTCAGTCCTTGTTGGGGGAGGGGAGGGACAGAACCAAGGGAAGAAATTTCCTGGTAAGCAAAGCCCCACTTAAAAATTTTCCCTTTCTTTCTTTTTGTTTCTCCTTTTTTCCCTCTTGAAGCGGCTCTCTCTGGAGTCAAAGCATTTTACAAAAACAAACCACTCCAAAGCTTTCAAGTCCAGGGAAAGCTCAAGCAAAGTTAATTAACATGAAGGTTCTCACAAAAGTTAATTAACATGAAGGGACTCACAAAAGCTGTCTGTTGGCATCTGCTCGCCTCCCATGTGCAGTGGTTCCTTTGTCTGATGGCAGATTCTAGCCCAGCCCTGCCTGCCTTGCAGCATCTCCCAGGGCCCAGGCTGCCGTCATTTCTCCCAAAGCACGTCTGCTTCCTCCGCAAAGTTACACGACGTTCTAGGAGGCTCTTTGCTTCCATGATGAATTGTGGCTGCTTTAAGACATCCCCGAAGAAAGCTAGTTTTTAAAATGCTACTTTGAAAAGGAAAAAGAGGAAAGAAGGATAGGGAGAGAGGGAAAGAGGAGGGAAAGCAAATGAGAAAGGAAGATTAAAAAAAAGTCCTTGTAACAGAGAGATGATTTTTTGTAGACCTATTAAAAAATACAGACACACGCAAAATATAAATCACTCAAAGAAATAATAACATAATGAAATAAATAACATAATAAGTAATGAATAATGCAACATATTAAGTAATAATATGTAACTATCAAATAATATTACATTAATATTGATACATAATATTGAATACTATTTGCATGAACACTATAATGAAAATGTACACCCTCTCTGTCTTTGCCTCTTTTTTTTTTTTTAAATATCAAAACTCATTAAAATAATTTTATTTCTTTTTTGTGCCTTTACCTGAATGGTTATGTTTTCTATAATGAAAATGTATTATTTTTTTGCATTAGGACATTTCAATAAAGGTTATTAAAAGATTTAAAGTCTTGGGTTTCATTTCTTTTGCATTTTATTTTTAAAAATTATCTTCATTTTACGTATGGTTTTCAGGTTGCTGTAATTTAGCTTTTTTTTTTTAAAACATCTTATTGGAGTATAATTGCTTTACAATGTTGTGTTAGTTTCTGCTATATAACAAAGTGAATCAGCTATACATATACATATATCCCCATATCCCCTCTCTCTTGCGTCTCCCTCCCACCCTCCCTAACCCACTCCTCTAGGTGGTGAGCTGAGCTGATCTCCCTGTGCTATGCAGCTGCTTCCCCCTAGCTAGCTATTTTATGTTTGGTAATGTATATATGTCCATGCCACTCTCTCACTTTGGCCTAGCTTACCCTTCCCCCTCCCCGTGTCCTCAAGTCCATTCTCTACGTCTGCGTCTTTATTCCTGTCCTGCCCCTAGGTTCTTCAGAACATTTTTTTTTTTTTTTTAGATTCCATATACATGTGTTAGCATACAGTATTTGTTTTTCTCTTTCTGACCCACTTCACTCTGTATGACAGACTCTAGCTCCAACCACCTCACCACAAATAACTCAATTTTGTTTCTTTTTCCATTGTGTATATGTGCCACTTCTTCTTTTTCCATTCATCTGTTAATGGACACTTAGGTTGCTTCCATGTCCTGGCTATTGTAAATAGTGCTGCAGTGAACACTGTGGTACATGACTCTTTTTGAATTATGGGTATATGCCCAGTAGTGGGATTGCTGGTCATATGGTAGTTCTATTTTTAGTTTTTTAAGGAACCTCCACACTGTTCTCCATAGTGGCTGTATCAGTTTACATTCCCACCAACAGTGCAAGAGGGTTCCCTTTTCTCCACACCCTCACTAGCATTTATTGTTTGTAGACTTTTTGATGATGGCCATTCTGAAGGGTGTGAGGTGATACCTCACTGTAGTTTTGATTTGCATTTCTCTAATGATTAGTGATGTTGAGCATCCTTTCATGTGTTTGTTGGCAATCTGTATATCTTCTTTAGAGAAATGTCTATTTAGGTCTTCTGCCCATTTTTGGATTGGGTTGTTTGTTTTTTAGATATTGAGCTGCATGAACTGCTTGTATATTTTGGAGATTAATCCTTTGTCAGTTGCTTCATTTGCAAATATTTTCTCCCATTCTGAGGGTTGTCTTTTCATCTTGTTTATGGTTTCCTTTGTTGTTCAAAAGCTTTTAAGCTTCATTAGGTCCCATTTGTTTATTTTTGTTTTTATTTTCATTACTCTAGGATGTGGGTCAAAAAAGATCTTGCTGCAATTTATGTCAAAGAGTGTTCTTCCTATATTTTCCTCTAAGAGTTTTATAGTGTCTGGCCTTACATTTAGGTCTTTAATCCATTTTGAGTTTATTTTTGTGTATGGTGTTAGGAAGTGTGCTAATTTCATTCTTTTACATGTAGCTGTCCAGTTTTCCCAGCACCACTTATTGAAGAGGCTGTCTTTTCTCCATTGTATACTCTTGCCTCCTTTATCAAAGATAAGGTGACCATTTTTCATCTATGTTCATCAGTGATATTGGCCTGTAGTTTTCTTTCTTTGTGACACCTTTGTCTGGTTTTGATATCAGGGTGATGGTGGCTTCACAGAATGAGTTTGGGAGTGTTCCTCCCTCTGCTGTATTTTGGAAGAGTTTGAGAAGGATAGGTGTTAGCTCTTCTCTAAATGTTTGATAGAATTCGCCTGTGAAGCCATCTGGTCCTGGGCTTTTGTTTGTTGGAAGATTTTTTAATCACAGTTTCAATTTCAGTGCTTGTGATTGGTCTATTTATATTTTCTATTTCTTCCTGGTTCAGTCTCAGAAGGTTGTGCTTTTCCAAGAATTTGTCCATTTCTTCCAGCTTGTCTCTTTTATTGGCATATAGTTGCTTGTAGTAATCTCTCATGATCCTTTGTATTTCTGCAGTGTCAGTTGTTACTTCTCCTTTTCATTTCTAATTCTGTTGATTTGAGTTTTCTCTCTTTTTTTCTTGATGAGTCTGGCTAATGGTTTATCAGTTTTGTTTATCATCTTCTCAAAGAATCAGCTTTTAGTTTTATTGATCTTTGTGATTGTTTCCTTCATTTCTTTTTCATTTATTTCTGATCTGATCTTTATGATTTCTTTCCTTCTGCTAACTTTGGGGTTTTTTTGTTCTTCTTCCTCTAATTGCTTTTGGTATAAGGTAGGTTGTTTATCTGAGATGTTTCTTGTTTCTTGAGGTAAGATTGTATTGCTATAAACTTCCCTCTTAGAACTGCTTTTGCTGCATCCCATAGGTTTTGGGTCTTCATGTTTTCATTGTTATTTGTTTCTAGGTACTTTTTGATTTCCTCTTTGATTTATTCAGTGATCTCTTGGTTATTTAGTAGTGTATTATTTAGCCTCCATGTGTTTGTATTTTTTACAGTTATTTTCCTGTAATTGATACTTAGTCTCATAGCGTTGTTGTCGGAAAAGATACTTGATAAAATTTCAATTTTCTTAAATGTATCAAGGCTTGATTTGTCACCCAAGATGTGGTCTATCCTGGAGAATGTTCCATGAGCACTTGAGAAGAAAGTGTATTCTGTTGTTTTTGGATGGAGTGTCCTATAAATATCAATTAAGTCCATCTTGTTTAATGTGTCATTTAAAGCTTGTGTTTCCTTATTTATTTTCATTTTGGATGATCTGTTCATTGGTGAAAGTGGGGCATTAAAGTCCCCTACTGTGATTGTGTTACTGTCAATTTCCCCTTTATGGCTGTTAGCATTTACCTTATGGTTTGAGGTGCTCCTATGTTGGGTGCATAAATATTTACCATTGTTATGTCTTCTTCTTGGATTGATCTCTTGATCATTATGTAGTGTCCTTCTTTGTCTCTTGTAATAGTCTTTATTTTAAAGTCTATTTTGTCTGATATGAGAATTGCTACTCCAGCTTTCTTTTGATTTCCATTTGCATGGAATATCTTTTTCCATCCCCTCATTTTCAGTCTGTATGTGTCCCTAGGTCTGAAGTGGGTCTCTTGTAGACAGCATATATACGGGTCTTGTTTTTGTATCCATTCAGCCAGTCTATGCCTTTTGGTTAGAGCATGTAATCCATTTACATTAAAGGTAATTATCAATATGTATGCTACTATTACCATTTTCTTAATTGTTTTGGGTTTGTTTTGTAGGTCTCTTCCTTCTCTTGTGTTTCCTGCCTAGAGAAGTTCCTTTAGCATTTGTTGTAAAGTTGGTTTGGTGGTGCTGAATTCTCTTAACTTTTGCTTGTCTGTAAAGGTTTTAATTTCTCCATCGTATGTGAATGAGATCCTTGCTGGGTAGCATAATCTTGGTTGTAGGTTTTTCCCTTTCATCACTTTAAATATCCTGCCACTCTCTCCTGGCTTGTAGAGTTTCTGCTGAAAGATCAGCTGTTAACCTTACGTACAAGGGGATTCCCTCGTATGTTATTTATTGCTTTTTCCTTGCTGCTTTTAATATTTTTTCTTTGTATTTAATTTCTGATAGTTTGATTAATATGTGTCTTGTTTGCCTCTGTTCTTATACAAAGATTTTTTTTTCGGAAACAAGATTATAATGTACCTACTTTTTGTAACCTGTTTTTTAATTGATGAATAGATTGTGAACTTCTTCAATGTCAGTAAACATTGGTCTCTGCAGACCCTCAAGGATTTTTCTGATTTCCCAGATAATCAAATTGTCCCAAATAAATATGTATATAGGTTTTGCTATGTCACTTATCAGGCCTCTTATATATACGCATATAGTCAAATATAGAGTATGTGTGGTATATATTGAACAAATCACATGAAGAAAGGTTATGTCTCTTAAACAAGGGCTTACTGTGGGGATTCTTCCTTAGAAAGCAGCGTACACTTGTTTAGATTTATAAGATTTGGAAGTTATGTATCATTTACCTAGAACTTTGATACTGGGAATGTTTGCTAAGAATGCTGATTTGATTCCCTTTAGAGACTTTATAATATCTATTTCCAAGTTCCTAATGGTTATGAAAGAGTCATACTGACCATGTGTAAATCTTTCTTCATTCAGGAACTGCCCAAGTGGACGGTCATGGTCCTTTGATGCTTTGTGCTGCTGCATTGTTGTCCCTGCCCAGGTGTGTTCACTGGGATTTATTTAGGAATTTTGACATGTGGGACTGATGTAACTAAGACCCAAAGGCCGAGGAAGGCTTGATTCCCATTGCAGATATCTCCTATTATCATTGCCAGAAGTTTGTTTTGTTTTTCCAAATACTTCTTATAATTCCAAGCGTCACTAAGACCCCTGGGTTTACCCCAGTTACCCCAGTAACTGCTTTGCTATCTTCCATAAACAGAAGCATTTTGAAGTGACTGGCTTAGGAAGAAAAGAGGGCTGTACATACCACAGCCTTCCCAATGCCTGAGGTGATGTGGACAGGCTAGAAACAGGGTTGATTGCTTTTATTTTCTCCAGTATAGGCTACATCAGAAAAGTCTGCAGCTGATGACAACAATGGAAACTGTGGATGTATTAGGTAAATGCAAATTTAGAGACCAGAAATATTTCTAGACAAGCCCCAGACAGCAATGAAAGACCATTCTGGATCTTGGGAGGAAGTGTGGGGGTTAAGCGCATGACCTGAGTTTGAATCCTGGCTTTGCTCCCCAATGGCTGAAGGCGGTGGTGTATATAATGGCTGCATATTATGTGGTGGATTGGTGTCCTGCATCCATTCCAACCATCTTACATTTCAGAGGTGAAGAAATAAAAACACTTCCTAGACTCCCTTGCAGCTAGGGGTTAGGATGTGGTTTAGTCCCACCCATTAAGTGCAGTCAGAGAATGCAGAAAGCAGAAGTGCGTTTGGGGGCCATATTTGTGTTGTTTC
Organism: Balaenoptera musculus; assembly: GCF_009873245.2. NCBI lineage: Eukaryota > Metazoa > Chordata > Mammalia > Artiodactyla > Balaenopteridae > Balaenoptera > Balaenoptera musculus. Next base: position 29,167,244 of record NC_045790.1, on the reverse strand, counting down.
TGGTGTTTCTCCTGGGAAGCATGGTTGTGGTGGTGTGGTTCAGAAGCTGCCAAGAACTTTCCAGTTTGACTGGTGGCTTCTTGATCTTAAAAGAGGCAGAAACCCTCTTGGTAGTATGTTTCTGTGGCATTGGCATTGCTCTTCAAAACAGCCCACAGCTTTTCTTCTCCAGCCTTCTCAATAATTCTGTTATTATTCTCAATCATTCATTACCTTGTAATAAATCTCTTTTTGCTTAAACCAGCAAAGAATGGATTCTGTTCTTTGTACTGGAGCCAACAGAGCTGCTTAACCTCTCTGTAATGGTTTCTGATGTGTCTCCTTGGCTAGGCTCAATTGCAGTCCCCAGCGTTCTCTTTCCAGTGTATTTCTGGTTAGGGTCATTCTCTTTCCAGACTTGGAGCATGGAAGGGAAGCAGTGATCATTTTGTAGCATGCACACACCTTCTCCCAGGTGTTCAATCAAACACTAACATAGGTGCTGCTCTGAAGGAGTTTTGCAGATGTGATTAAAATCCCTACTCAATCACCTTTAAGTTCATTAAAAAGAAAATTATCATGGGTGGGCCTGGCCCAATCAGTTAGAAGGCCTTTAAAAGAAGGTACAGGCCTTCCTCAGCTTTAGAGGTTCTCTCCTGTGAACAAGCTTCAGCTCATGCCTGTGGGGTTCCAGCCTGCTCATGATCTTTTTTTCCTCTCTGCCCAAAGAAGGACCTTCGACTTGCTTAGCCAGCTCCACAATTGCATTTGTCAATTTCCTGTAATAAATCTATCTATCTGTCTATCTATCTATCTATCCATCCATCTATCTATCATCTTCTGTCATCTCTTTTACTTCCTCTGCTTCTCTGGTTGAACCCTAACTGATACACTCTCTGAGCCTCAGTTTGTTTGACTGCCTAATGAGACTTACTGTCTCACACTAGGCTTGCTCTCTAAGGGTTACATAAGAGAGTGAATGTGAAGCACAGTACCTGACAAAGATGTAACTCTATTTTGCTCCCATCCAATCCTGGACATTCATTCATAGGGTGGCTATAGCTCTGCCAGATATGTAATCTCAAAAAAACCAGTCCTCTCTCTGCAGAAATATCAAAATGACTCTGCCAGATATGTAATCTCAAAAAAACCAGTCCTCTCTCTGCAGAAATATCAAAATGACTCTGCCAGTTCACAATGATCCTTCCAGCCTCTGAATTTCTAGGTTTTGGTTACCTTTTCCTGAAGCTTAACCCCTATTTTCCTTTTAGTATCCTTTTATCATCTGATACACTACATTATGCATCATTTGTTCCCTCCTTAGCTCCCACTAAGGTACCCAAAAAGATTGGGGTATATACTGGTTAAATTGAATCCAACTTGGACATTTTTGTAAGCTGCGTAATACTCCTTGCAAGCAAAATATGTGTGTTATCAGGATCAATGGACCCAACCTATTCTTCCTTTCCTCATCCCACCCGCAACAGGTGGTGATGGGAAAGGGTGGGGATATGGTTAAATCTATGGCTTCTCTGAGAACCGAATGGGGCCTCCCTTTGGTACTGAAGAATTAGAATCTCAGAGGTTAGATCATTCCTTAGGATGGTCATTTGCTTGGTTTGATTATTACCACATATTTTCACATGGGAAACACTCACACTCATCCTGTGTATCTCTCTCCTCAAATGACTAAACATAGGGTTACCATGTGACCCAGCAATTCTACTCCTAGGTATATACCCAAGAGAAATGAAAAAATATGTCCACACAAAAACTGGTACAAGAATGTTTGTAGCAACATTATTCCTAATCACCAAAAGGCAGAAACAACCCAAATGTCCCTCAACCGACCAATGATAAACAAAATGCAGTAGAGCCATACACTGGAATTTTATTTGACCATGAAAAAGAATGAAGTACTGATACCTGCTACAACATGGATGAACCTTGAAACATTATGCTGAGTGAAAGAAGCCAGTCACAAAAGACCACATACTATATGATCCCATTCATCTGAAACATCTAAAACAGAGCAGAAGGTAGGTTAGTAGTTGCTTAGGGCTGGGGGAGGAGGATGGGGTGGATAAGGGAATGAAAGCTAAAGGATGATGAAAATGTTCTAAAACTGACTGTGGTGATGGTTGCATACCTGTGACTATACTAAAAACTCTTGAATTGTACACTTTAAATGGGTGAACTGCATGATATGTGAATTATAGCCCAATAAAACTATTAGAAGAAAAGGAATCCAGAAAGTAGAGTTAAAATTTATTCAGCAAACACACGCTATGACTTTTATGTTTTAGTCAGCAAATACACATGCTTCAAGTACACCTGCCTCATGCCCAGATTCCAGATTTAAATGCTCTAATTTAAATGCTCATCAACTGATGGACCCCCACCCAACTCAATGGGCATCACCTTTTTAAAGTTCCACATCCAGAAATGAATTGATATAAATTAAGAATGCAGAACACAGTAACTGTTCACGGTCTGGCACAGAGTAAATAGCCTGTACGTATTTGCTATTATGACTGTTACGGTGGAATTTGCAACACTTCCCTGTTTATGTTGCTTCTTTCACTGCTCCTCATTCCTCCCTTTGTGGGTTCCTTTGCCTCCTCTGCTCCCTAAGTGGGACACTCCTCGGGCTCCGTCGTTTCTATCTACACCCTCTCTCGGCAGGTGCCCGTCAACTATGGTTTCTATTCCAATGGTTCCCAGATTGACATCTTTCTGGACCTCTGGGAGCATCTTTTCAAGTGTTTAAATGCTACCAGTTCAAAATTAAATCCATCCTCTCCCTGACTCCATCTGCTCCTCCTCTCTCCCTCATTTCACTTGCAGGCATCCATGTCCTCACGGCGGCTCACCCAGGCAGGAAACCTAGCTGCCATGCCTGCTAGGCTGCTCCGCCCGTGCCAGACTCAGCATTCTTTCCCCAGCTGCGGGAGTATCGGTGACTGACGTCTCGGCTCAGTCCCTCTTTGGGAGTTGTGCTTGATGGAAGAGAGACACCTGGCCCAAGATCGTGCCTTTTTCCTGAGAGCAGCCTGCATCCAGTGACTAGTCAATGTGAGGGTGTCAAGCTCTGGCCTCCTTGCCATAATTTGAGCCGACTCTGAAGGGCCATCTCGGCTCCCCATGGGACCAGCTGCATGGCAGTTCAACTTCTCCCTCTGCCCAGTGCTGCGTCTTTCACTTTCCCATCGGTTTTGACCCTGTACACAAACCTCCTTCTCAGAGTCTGCTTCTCTTGGAATCCAACCTTCTGCACTGTCAATCACTTTTGACTTCCCCAATCATCTCTTCTCCTTTCAATGACAGTCTAAAGCCTGTCAATGTCCTGTGAATCTGTGACTCCCATATCAAGTCCAATACCATGGCTGAGTTTAGATCATTTGGAACAAAAAACCTGATTCCCGTTGGCCTGAGCACAAAAGCCGTTTCAGAACTGAAAATTTCAGTCATAGATTTAGCTTTAGGTACAGCTTGATCCAGGTTTGAAATGATGTAACCAGTCTTGACTTCATCTTCTTTCTTCCTTGGCTCTACTGACTCCTTTCTAAGAAAAACTCTCTACCCCTCCAGTTGCAAGGAAGCTTCCCTCCCTTCCTCACTGCCCCACCCCTCTCTCTTCCTCATCTTTTCTGTTTCCTCCTGCATTTTAGTGCCCTTTCCTGCTCATTTTGAGTCTCTGTTAGTGTCATATTTACTGGGTTTGTTTGGTGAGTTCAGTTAGGGCCTGACACATATTAAGCAAGAAACTGTGGTTTTATTGCTAGTAGCACTGCTACCCAGGGTGGAGCTCCACCTTTAGCATCTGTATTTTGGATAGACTTCTATTGGCGTTGGTACTGAGAGAGTCTAACTCCACTCAGTATGCGAGAGGACAACCTTCTTATGGGAGGGAGAATGAGAGTAGAGAGGAAGGAATTCAGAAGGGGTCAAAGCTGACAGGTCAGGGCTTCCTACGCATGTGGGTATGTTTGGGCAAGCACATGCATGCATGATGTGTGTTTTGCAGTCCAGGGTGGATGCAAGCTATGTCCTCAGCAGTGGAAGAATAATTCATAAATACAGGCATCCTCTCTTACACTTTGAAAAGCCCACCTTAATTGTGTGCGCCTTATGATTACAGGCCATTAGAGACCATTAGTAAATGAACTCTGAGATTTCAATCATGAAATGCAAACTCTCTTGTGAAATGCAAACCTAGTTTCACATAGTAATTTCTTCTAATTAAGGAGGAACATTTTAGCCAATTAGCTTTTGGAATTTAAGTGTAATCAGAAGGATACTTCAGAGATTTGCTAACTGCTTCCCCCATTGCAGCTGTTTGCATTTAGTGCAGACATATACTCTGTGTGCATGATTATGCATATACCCATGGTGGGCGAGAGGCCCAGAGCTCTTCGGTTATAGTAGTTATGTGGACGGCAGTCACCCATACCTCTGAAATTATCACATAAAACAAGTAGGGGAAGGAATGAGGGCAATAAGAGAGAATAAGAACATCTGACTGAACTAGATCCACCTTCTAAATCTGACTTGACCGCTGAAGGTGTTGGCTCGTGTTAGGCACCTAATGAGGTCTCCAGATTTCTTGGATACAAGATGACAACAGTCTCATACAGCTTTAGTCTTCCATGATTCATGGACAACTCCCATGATTCATGATAACCTCCCATGATTCCATGTAAGGCAGGAGCTGTACAGGAAAAGATAAAGCATCCACTGATAGAAGGGCCAAGTGAGCTTATTGACACTTCAGCATCTGGCAACTGCTCTTGTAGCCCATGGGTATTCTGACCATCTCTTGACAACCTGTCCCACTCAATCTTTTTCATACCTCTTCCTCATTTTAACGGTCTTTTCCATAGTATCGGCCTCACTTTCTGGACATCTGACCATGTCCCCTCTGATGGATAGCTGTTCTCTCTCGCAATCCATAGCAGGGAGCTTCCTGCTTTTCTCTGTCTCATCCTGCCTCATCTCACTTCTTCTCTTGCTCAAAAGAGGCTCTCACCAGGAGTCTACCTACCGCTGCTGCTGCTGAACTTTGTAATTACAAAGATCATTCTTTTGGCATCTTGGGCTGAATGCTGCAATCCTCATTATTACATAATAACTCAGCAGTCAGAGCTTGCTCATCAATTTCTCCTCCATCTGTACGATATTTTTCTTTATAAAAATAAAACAGGTTCTTTTCTACCACTCCCCCTTCCACAAAAATACACGCTGTTGTCCACTGTGTACAAAGAGGGTGCTGCTGCTGACAGAGGTATTTCCCGGGCTTACTTCAGTGTGAACTCTTATCTTTATTCTTTGTCCTGTTGGTAGCTTACATCACACTCCTATACCTTCAAGTCCTGTGGATAGGAAGGAGATGAATGAAGAGGACACTTCCCAGGGAAAAAAGGAATATATATATAAAGGGGTTTAACTGAGTTTGAGAAAGATTTGGCTGTGGTTGCCTCTTCTGATCGCCACTGCTCGCTGAGGTGTGTCTCATTCTCAGAGCAAATGCTACCTCTACAGGTATTGTAGAGGCCTCTATTGGCCTAAGGAGAAGTTTTCAATCAGATTTGTGTCTCAAAATCCACCAGATTTATTCAGGACTTAGGTAAACATAAGGCCCCACTTTTTTTTGTCACGACAGACATATTTAACAGCTTCGGGAATGCTTGGCTTGGTTCCCTTCACAGCATCTTGGCTGAAAGGTCTCCTTCCCTTTGTCCCAAGAAAGGAAATCCCTAAGGGAGAAGGCATAAATCAATGATAATAACAACCTGCCATGTAGAATGTTTTGCTTTGGCCATGCCAAGCTGAGTTTGGGTTATCTCTATTGGTCACTTCTTTTTGTAGCAGAGTTCCCTGTGTCCCTCTGTTTTCCTGAGGTCCACCATGTTCCCAACAGACCAGAATGTCCTTTCAAGATCCTTCTGATGGCAGCTGTAATTTCCTGGCAGGGAACCTATACAGAAAAGGTGTCCAACATGCCTTCCAATGTGAACAGTTAAACAGATTCGCGTTCGAGGCATGCTCTCATTAGGTGCAGGCTTCATTAAAAGTAATTAAAACTTGGCAAATATTCTTGTTGGATGATTAAAAGGTCATCTCCACTTCTCCTTTTGGGAGGTCACTGCCAGTTACCAAAAATGAACACCTGCCTTTACATCAACATGGCTGCTGCCTGAAACTTAGTGGCACACAGCATTCCCGAAGCTGTTAAATGTCTGTCGTGACAAAAAAAGTGGGGCCTTATGTTTACCTAAGTCCTGAATAAATGTGGTGGATTTTGGGACACAAATCTGATTGAAAACTTCTCCTTAGGCCAATATTAAAAACTAAGTTAGCTTACTTGGGTGTATGTAATTTATAAAGAATATAAAATTGAATGGCAATGAATGGTCATCTTAGTGGTATAAAAAACACATCGAAAAGAAAGTGTCTCTCAGTTTGAATCCCAATTAACGCAATTAGTGTTTTCCATGCTTAGTTTCAGGGAGTACAGATTCCCCATGACTTCTGAATGAACCAAGAGAGCACTACGGATGAAATTCACCACTGGAGGTAACAGGTAGCTGATTATACCAGGATGTAGGAAGATGAGGTTATATAAGATAGAAAACCCTGCTTAATACTTTATTTTTTCCCGGTAAAGTATCCGTTAAGGAGGACATTGTATTACCCAAGCACCTTATTCCTTGGTCGGTGTACTGTATATCCGAAAACCTTCCCCTAGCTACTCTCACACTTCTGTATGAGGGCCTGTGTTGCCTTGGAGGCTGAGAGGTGGTGATTGAACCAAACTCAGTGCAGGGTCCAGAGGTTCTTCTGAGTCTTTCAGTTGACTCTTCGTATCCCCTCTGGTCCAGACCTCTTCACCACCACCATTGCTTTCAACCTTCAGAAGTCTGCGAGGGACATGCATCATCTTTAATTTACGTACAGATGAGGACACAGAGGCCCCAAGGTTTCAAACGACTTGCCCAAGTCGCAGTTGGTCAGCTGGAGCCCTCTCGGTGGGAAGGGTGGCAGAGGGTCTGTCCTGGCATGGACCTCCCCTTCCCCCCCTGGCCTGTTAGGTCATTGGCCCACACCCTCCAATGAGGCCTGCCCCACAGCCGTGGCAGAGCACTAAGAAGGGAATTCCTCTCTCAAGCCCCAGGCACAAACGCAGAGTTCACGGGTCTCCACTCTCCCACAGATGAACACGTGTTTTTGTGGAAAGACCACACAGAGGAGCTGGGATCTCTATGCTGTTTCCAGATCTGGCCTGCGTTGGCTGTGTAGCCCGAGTCAAATTATAGAACCAAGGCCACATTCAGCTGGAAGGAATTTAGAGATCGCCTCTGCTGGTGCATCAGAACCACCAGGACAGCTCATGAAAGCACAGATTCCTGGGCTTCAGTCCCAGGATTCTGACTCAGTAGGTCACTGAAGATCCTGCTTTTCTAGTAAACTTCCCAAGCATGAGAGTGCCGCCGATACAGGCACCCCACGTGAGTGTCACTGGCCTATGATAACCTTGTCTTAAGACGGGTCAGCAAACTTTTTCTTAAGGGCCAGTTAGCAAATATTTTAGGCTTCGCAGGGCGTACAGTCTGCGCTGCAACTATTCAATTCTGCCGATGTAGCTGGTAAGTGGCTGTGTACGATGGCTACATGCATATGAGCGTGTCTGTCTTCTGATAAATCTTTATATCAACAGGAGGCCCCAGGGCTGCAGTGTGCTGACTCCTCACCCCATGCTGATAGAATCTGAGTTCTTCCCCACCACTCCTTGCTTTCAGCTGTAAAATGGGGATGCTATTCCCGGTCTTACTTTTCTCCATGGCTATGATGAAGACAAGGTATGATAAACACTCAGAAAAAACATTTTGTATCAGGTTCAATCAGTCCCATATTGTCAGCTATACTGTTTTTAAGCACAACACCTTTATTTTAATAATCATTGAATTGGACTTATAAATACTCCCTTGAATTATTAGGTATCACATAAAAAAAAAACACAAAAAGGCTAAAAGATGACAGAAGGAATCATTTTGAAGGGTAATTTAGGAACTTTCTTCGTGTCAGAAAATAAAAATGTAGAACTCTTCCTATGTCAATAATGCCTCCGTGAAGGAGAACAAAAAAATGAGTATTTAACAAGGTTAGTCAGACGAAAAACAACAAAGTTTATGACGGCGTGACGCACTAACTGCCTTCGTAAAATATTTTAATTAAAAACCATTCCAAAAACAAAGATGTAACCAACAAGTTATATTATTTTTTATTCATGTTAGAATTTCTATCAGTGTTTGAACATTAATATTTAGAGAGTTTGTACATTTTTGCCTTCTGAGGTTTAAAATGAGAACCACACTAGGTCACAAATGGTAACTAATACACATTCCACAACTGCATGAATATTCACTCAATCTCACTCTCTTAACACTGTTAAACATTTTCTTTTCCTTGCTGTACTTTACAATGAAAAGTGTGCCCCACTCATGTCTCAGCAAAGTTCCAGACATTATGGATTCATCACATATAAATTCTTTAAAAATATACTTCTGTCAAAAGACTTGATGACTACTATGTACACTACAAAAATAAATTTTCATATAAATAAATTATATGGCATACTTTTATCTTTGTAACTGAAATGACACAAACCCATTTCTGCCAAAATTGGCAGACAATGAGACCCAGTTTGAATATTTCCTTTAAACTCCTTACACTAAAACCTACCATGAGTCCTTAATGAAAATGTTATATACTCTGAACTATTTAACATTAGTAAGCACTCTATACAAATAAAAATTCTGTTCAAAGGTAAAACATAGCTGTAATAGTGTTTCCAATAGAAATAAAATCCCTGCATTTTTCTGTTATAAACTGGCATGACAAATACTGTAGGAAAACATTCTTATGATACAAAATTATAAATATCAGCAAAGTTTTTTTTTTTTAAAAATTAAAACATCCAAATGAACAAACAAGACAGACAAAATAAAACTATTTTAAAAAAGAGGGAGAGAAATTCTGGTTGCCTGCCAGCCCCCGAGTTCTCCCTTTGCCAATGTGACTACCGGAGAAAGCTCTATGCTGTGCAGAAAGCAGGGGCCAGGCAAGCAGTCAGGCACCATGCAAGCTGGGCTCAGGAAAGGAGCGAGGGCACTCCTCGAGCCAGAGGGAAGCAGACCTCTGAATTTTGCATCATCTCTCTCCTGAATGTGGGATATAAGTTTTCTGAGCAGAGCTTGAGTGTTAGGTAGACAGACAGTGTGGCTGACAGAGGCACCAAACAGTAGCAGTGGGGCCATTGGGGCCCCTGGCATATTAACACACACATCTGGTAGCCACAGTCTTGTGGCGAGTTTTAGAGTCTGAGGTCACTACACTGCTGGTACTACTGGGGGCCGTTGCCTTTCGAATAAGATTTTCCACGTAAAACAGGAAGCATAATGGGAGCTGCCATTTGTGCACTCCTACAGTAGCTTAGTCTGGGTACCGAGTGCTTCCCCAACATTTGTTGGTCTCTGGCTAAGAGCCTAGGAAGACCAAACCTCAGAGCAAGAAAACAGAATTGATATGGAAGCAAATCTTTAAAAATAATGCCTGGTTGAGAGATATGTCTCTATATACATTCTTCAGTGGGGGGTTATGCAATTAGCATCTTCCTGCTCTTCAATAAATGTCACATTGAAAGAATACTAATGATGGTGAGAAGAGGGGGATGAGTTACTTACGAAGCGTGCACCCATAATGTTAATATTAACACTTGGAGGATCACCCTTCTGAAGCTCATATCCTATAGAATTTCTGATTCCGTATCACCCTATTGGATGCTCACTATTTTAAAGAGGATGCAAACAAATCCAGAAAGCCCCAACCGTGCCATTTAGCAAGAGAGGGAGTTTAAATTGTAGGGACTCAAAACATCACCTCTGGGTCTGTTGTGGACCCAGAATTAAGAGGTCATTGTCTCCAGAAGATTTCCAATCCACTCTTAAATTTGGGTGGTGATAGTGGTGGTGGTGTGTGTTAAGTGTGTGTGTGTGTTGTGCGTTGGTTACAAGAGAGGTACAATGAAGGCTGCATACTTTAGAGGATACGCTCACGGCCCAGCTGAGGCTCCCACTAGGTATGTTCTCTAGGTCTTTAATACCAATGAAGATGAAGAGATGTGAGCTCTGTACCCTGAGGTTCCAACATCCACCACAATGGTCCATGCGAAGGAACTTATCTCCTCTGAGGCACGAGTTGGGGTGTCTGGAAGGCAGCCAATGATCTTAAGAGATGCCCTGAACTTGAAGTGAGTCTGGCAAAAGGATAAGGAGATGTTTAGGGCTAGCCCTCCACCAGCGCTAGCACTAGAGATATCCTGACTCTTCTGGCCTAAGGTAGAGCCCACCACGGGTCACTCACAGACAGTAAAAAGAAAAAAAGAAAAAAAAATCACAGTACAGTACATTGGGAAATCACACACGTGTTCACACACACAGCCAAACAAGAGAATCTCATCCAACTACACCTAGAGAAGCCACCGGGGTTAACGTGCTTTCTTCATATTTGCTCATTAAACAACAACAAAATTATCACGCATAGCGTGTTTGAAAGTTAACAGTAACATTTCATACTACCACAGGGTTGTGATATGCAAATTTAAAATATTTTAAACAGAAACCTTTACAAAATAATCCTATTACATAAGCAATATTTGCATAGAATTATACAGGTAAATTATACAATATTTAAGCAGCAGCAACATATGCTGAAATTTAAGACTAAGTTAAGCTTGGTTGTGGCACAGAGACCAATGTACAAATAGGGAGGGGCTCCGCTGCGGTCTCCCCACTGCCTGCTCTGGAGGCAGGAGTGGAGAAAACCCAGATCACACTACTTTACATCCGTTCCTTCGTATATTACATATGTGTACACCTCTTAAATATTTATAGAAATATTTCACAAAATAATACAATCAGTTACAGTAACAATGAACTGCTATCTGGCACAGCACACCTTTCTAACTCCGCAGTTCTCTTCAAGCGGTTCTGGTGGGGCAGGGTAGGGGTAGGGAGGGGCTTCCAATCTTTGGCCTCTTTGCTTCAGATTTTACTCACCCTTTAAAAGAAAAAAAAAAAAGGAAGTCAAAGTAACAGGTCTATGAGTCCCTACTTATAAAGCACAAACACAGGCAAAACGGGTCTGGGGTATAGAAATCAGGAAGGTGGGGGATGGGTGAGGGCCTGAGGGGCTTCCAGGGGTGGGTCATGATCTCTCCCTTGACCTGGGGGCTGGTGACAGGGATGTGCTCGCTTTGCGACCGTTCGCTGAGCTGTGCGTTCATCAGACATACCTGCTATGGCTTTAAAAGACTGAAAAATAGGTGAAAGGGGCAGCTGTCAGGGTCTCTGCTGAGATGCATTAACCCTCCACAGGCTAACTGTGAGGGACAGACCCAATCTGGAACTCAAGTGGTTCTCCAAGGATGACGAAGCTTAGACAGGCAACCCTGCCTGTGGGTAAGAGGTCACTGCGGTTCAGCAGGGGACACATCAGTGCCCAGGGCTCCAGGAGGATGCAGCCATCTGCGTCCCTCCAAGTCCCTGAGGGGTCACTGAAGAGCAGCGCCTCTGAGGCCCACCCTCCTGCCCACCGGCCTCGCCCACCTCAGTTGGAGCTGCTGCCCCGGCGCCTCTCCTCACATTCCACGTCCTGTAGCTCAATGACCTCCACCTTGGGATCCCTCCTCTCGCAACGGACGTTAAAAGGCACATGGGGGTCCTCAAACAGCCCGTGGTCAGTCTCGGGGTAGTCCTCGTAGCCCGGGCGAAGCCCCCCTCGGGGGTTCCGACCGGGCCCGGGCCCGGGGGCGGGCGGGGGGTGCACTGCAACAGTCACGGACGCCGAGGCCGTCACGGTGGTGATGGGCTGGCAGTAGCTGGGCACGGAGCTGCCCGTGGCAGTGAATGCTGGGTGCCGAGGGTTGTGAGAACGGGTTCCCCGGGGGCCCGTGCGGTCCCTATTGCTAGGGCCAGAATGCCCTTCAGTAGAAATTTCGAAAGCGTCTCTGCGCGGTCTGTAGGGGGGCGGCCTCAAGCATTCTCTGGGGGCTTCTCTCCTGGGCTGCTGGCCTGGCCGTCCGGGTGGCAGGGACCCTGAGTCCAGATGGGGCTGCTGTCGAGGGTTGGAGGGTGGGTGCTGCCTCGGTTCAGGATGGACCACCTGCAGAGGGCAAGGGCAGGTTGAAACAGGCCGGGTGCTAATCCCAGGCTGGGCATCGGCCCCTGCTGCCCGGCCCTCCCTTCTTGGCTCTGGCTCCTGCCTGGCCACCCACACACAGCTCTTTCTGCACTAGAGCTTAGTCAACCCCACAGATGGCTGGGAGTGCCCCAGGGAGCTAACAGGGGCCTTCCACCCACAACGACGTGGCAGAGGTACGCCCTGTTTGGACCCTATGCCTAGGCTTTCTCCAGCACAGCTGGCTGGACACATATGGCTGCTGCCCATAAATGCAGGGCTGTGGTCTAAGTACCCGAGCTGCCTCTCTCCCACAGTCCGCCACCCCACCCTGCTGGGCAGAATCAGATCTCGAGCTCCTCATCTTCTAAAATGACTAAACGTCTGGCCCTGGCTCGCCCAAATGCAGGACGTTGCCCGGACGTTACCTACACTGTTGAATATGGTAGCCATTAGGGACATATGGCTATTTACATTTAAATTAACTAAAATTCAAAATTCAGCCCCTTAGGTCACGCTAGCCACATTTCAAGTGCTCAACAGCCACACGTGGGCAGTGGCTACTGCACTGGAGAGCATTTGCACTGTCACAGAAAGTTCTACCGGGCAGTGCTGCTCTGTCCTGTTGTTAGGAATCTGGTTTCTGGGTCTCTGTACAAAGCATGGAGCAACACAGTGGCCACATCAATCAAAAGGACCGTGACCAACTTCAAAGTCGTTCAGCTTGTACCTATTTTTAGGCTCCTGCTGAACAAAACCAGATTCACACTGCAGCTCAGCAGGCATCGTCACGGGGGGTAAGAGGAAGAAAATTTAGGTTATTTGGTTGGCCTCTCTCTCTTTCATGGAAGGGCAGCTCCAGCCTGGGACTGGAATACCCATTTCCTGGAGGGACAGCAGGAGGCCCCCAGTCAGAGCAACATGAGCCTAAGAACATTCCTTGGGTTTTGTGTGCTGTGCTCCAGGCCTGGGGGGCCGAGGACATCCTGGGGAGCACAGAGAGGGGAGAATGCAGTTGGGGCTCTCAGGGCCTCTGAGAAGAGGCTCCGGGCTGCTCATGGTTTTCCTGAATTACTGAAGGCTGGTTCTCAGCGTCTCTGCTCCTTCCAGCCACCTAGAATACGAGCTTGGAGCCACAAAAGCTTCTGGTGAAGTCTTAGACAATAACGATTGAAATAATTTTATACCAAGGGCAATTAAAAGTAACAGAAGTGGAAGGGAAAAGAAATCACTTCTGCTGGCAATAAAAATACCATTACATTTTAAAATAGGTATCATCCTACAATGATATGTAGCTTTTAAAAAAAGGGGGCAGGGGGAGCAAGGCATGCTTTACCTCTGGTCCTTAAGCTCAAACTGTACTTAGCTCAAACAAGATACATGCTGATGGATGTTTTTGCGTAGCCACCAATATTGGTCCCTGCCCTTTTCAATCTGTATGAGATACAACCATAGGAAACTGACATTTTTATAGTTTAAGAAGAGCCAAATATTGGCAATTTCATGTGAGTCCACCTAACCTATACATTTTTTGGCATGCTGTCTGTGATTTGCTGTTCAGAGCAGGCAGGGGCTGCCTCCTGGGGTGAATTATGACTTACGGTGGAGCGGGCGAACACAGGGTTCTCTGTGGCTTCCACGATCACTTGGTGGGAAGGGCCCCCGGTGCCCTGCTGGGCCTCGTAGTGCCGAAGCTCCTCACTGATGCCCGACACTGTCGTCTGAGAACTGTACTCTGAGTCAGAGGAATCAGACCCGTTGTTCGTGTGACCAGGGGGCAGAGCAAACCGGACCACGCTGGGGGGCGGCTCAGGGGAAGGGGTGGGCAGCCGGTTCAGCCCGTTGGCTGGAGACACCTATTTAAGGGGATTCAATATCACAGGTGTTTATCAACCATTTACCTGGTGGCTACACTTCAGGTTCAAAGCACAATATTGTTCAGGGGTCGCTGCCCCTCCCCCGCTCCCCCTCCCGGCCTCTCACGCTACCCTGTATTCACTTGGCCCAATCCCTGCCACTTTGAAGACCCTTGGGCCTGACAGCTGGAGCGAAAGAACTGCCCTCTGCTTTCACACTCTGGAAAGGCAGGCTGTGCCCTTTTAACTCCTGTTCAAGCCCCGATATTCTTCTTGAGTGGAAAGTGCTTCATTGATAGAGACCTACAAGACTCAGGTTGCCAATCACTAGGTTTCAAAAATAAACAACCTAAACCAAATCAAACCATTCCCCCTACATCCCCTAGCACTATTAAATTGAAGGGAAAAAAAGCCATAGTTATTTGTTTACTGAAAAAGTAAACAACCAGCAAATGTGGATATACTTAAATATCTAAATTAAGAGTGACACCAGGAAAAACAATATTCAGGTGGCCTGAGGACTGCACATTACACTGGCGACAATCACTGACCTCAGGATACGGTCCGAAGAAGGACAAAAGGACCGGCAGCAAAACCAGTCCATTGAGAACACCCAGGATTGTTAGGATTGCCAGGACAGCAAAGAAATACCTTGAAGATAAAAGGGAAACAGGAACATTTACCATGGCAAAAGTAAATTAAGCTACCCTTCACGTGCCCAAACGCCAGAGCCAAAAATTAACAAAACCCACACCAGTGAAAAGGCTGTTACAACACTGCGTTTCAAATTCAGCACAAGATTAGTTTTTTTTTTTTTTTCTTTTAACCTTATGACTTTGAGGACTACATTCTACAACCCAAAGTGTTAGTTCATGAAGGGAAGAAAAAAAATCAGGTTTGTTAATTTGCTGAAATCTCATGGCATGTAATGTTATTTATGAATGTGTTACACAAACACAAAAATATGGAATGTGAACTGAATGGCCGAGCAGACTGAAAGCACAAATACAATGCAGAGGGGCCCCGTCCGTGAAAACCCAGCAGAAGCAAACAAATGAAGTGAAGGGTGTAGAATTTAAACAATTTAGCCCAGGAGGAAAAGCAGCCCACTTCTGCAGGCAGCTAATCCACTGTGAAATGCTTCTGCATCTTAGAGCAGAATCTCTAATTAAGTCTCCAGCGTAGCAGGTAAGGCTTTCCCTGGGCTTTCATTAACCGCAACTTTCTGCCTAGAATTCTGTGAGTTCCAGTTTTACCAAATAGCTCCAATTGCAATCTTTTTAGAACACTGGAACCAGCTTTCGGCAAAGAAAACACTGCCCATTCTGTGGTTGCTGGGGCATTCTCGGGGGAGGGCGGTCCACAATGACGGGCTGCTCTGCCGGCCAATCTTTTGTTGAACAATTTAGCATCTCTGAATAACTCTTGTTTTGCGTCAGCCAATTCAAACATAAAGGCCGCAGCACCATGAAGAAGAGGAGAGCGCACAAGTGGCCCTGCTTTCCCACCGTTGAGGGCTAAGGTCTGGGATCCTTCACGAATACCAAGGTGAACCTGTCAGCCAGGGAGAGTCGCTGGAGGATGTTGCACACAGCTGGAGGCAGCAGGCTCCACGCAAGCATGCGTTTCTGTAACTAACGGTTTCTAGGGCAATTCTGCTGGAAGTGGGCTGGGGTGGGGGACAGCTCAGGATGTTCTGGGAAGAGGGAGGGCAAGATATCTATCTGTTAATGGTCCTCTTGATCATAAAACGGAACAGGCACCAAACTCTGCTGTGCCTATATATGTTTCAACGTTAGATGAAAGGAGAGAGAATCCCTATAAAAATACAAATACCTCGCAGCTATTGTAAACATTAGAAACTTCTGAGCTGCATTAGTAAAAACCAAGCAGCCGATGTCTTGCACTAATGTAAACTGCTGCAACGTTAGGCTGAGGCATATATCAGCAGCAGGCATTAAGACATTTGCATCCCATCCATCTAACTGTAGAATAAACAGACCAATTAGATTTCTGACAGCTTAGTGTATACAATGTCTGCTCATTTAGTCGACCTCAGTGAGGGCTTTATCAGGTTAATCCATCCAGTTCTAGAAAATGGGAAGCCCTTTTAAGTGCTTGAAACAAGAACCCTGATATCTCTGGGAGAGAACAAGACGCCATGGGTTAGATGAGAGAGCTGGGATCCTGCTCTCCACCCAGGTCCCAGATGGTTGTTCTAATTCAGGCTATGTTTCTTCTCTGTGGCTCCCTTGGCATCCCCCACAAGGCTGAGTTAGATCCTCTGAGATCCCATCACACTCTGTTTCCCATGGTTTTGAATTGCCTGTGACCTTGTCTCTCTCCCCCCATAGACCGTAAACTATGTAGAGGGGGACGGGGTCTACATTACTTGCAGTTGTGTGAAATGGCACTTATGAGGTGCTCACTACATTGTGTTGAATGAGAAATTACACAAAGGAAACTCTATTTGACATAGGGTTTTTACATCACAGAGAAACAACCACTAATGCCCGAATAAAGGAAGAGTCAAAATCAAATTAAGAGCTTAAAACAAAACCCAGACCAAAACCTTCATCTAGTTTAGGCATATGTCTACCTGATATTGGCAAACAGGGTGTACGAATTGGCTTGTTAAGTGATCAGTCGTCTGTGCTGAGAGGATCAAGCAACGTGGCCATCATCTGGGAGCTGGCTGGAAACGCAGACTCTGCTCCCCACCCCCAGTGAAGTCTGATCTGCATTTACAGAGAGCCCCAGATGACTCACGAGCACGTTACAGTTTGAGAAGTACTGGTCTACACCTCTCCACTCACTCTCCACCCAAGCGACACTGAGCCAACCCTGGCACTCATTCTAGCAAGGCTAAATCTCCATGATGCCGACCCGCCCAATGGGGTACGTCACAGACCAGTGGACTGATCTTTTCTCGTAATAAAGAAACTTTGGCTACAACTTAAAATCCTCTTCTTTTCACTTGGAATTGAAAGGCCTATCGCAACATACACATCAGGAAAGCCTGTTTAGATTCTCTTTCTAGATTATCGAAATGTCCCTAACGATCAAGTCATTTCTCACATTTCATTCTGCTTTACCATGGTCCTAATTCTGGACTATCTTTTACTTATGGATGATTCTGGCCTCGCCTCTCCACAGAGCAGCAGGGTTACATCCAAGGGCAGCTATGTCAAAAAGCTGCGGAGGCTGTTCAGAGAAGAAAATGGTCTTTCCCTGCAGTTCTCAAATTCTTTTCAAAAGGAAAACTTGCTCTCCTTTTATACTTCACAAAGTCAAACCCTTAATTAAATTCACCAGAAACTGCTTGCCATGAAATCCAAATTGAAAGATGTATCCAACTAGGCTTGGATTTCAAAAATTTGGTGTTAAGTCACACATTAAATGCTTCTTAAATCTTAGTGGCAACTCAAATGTGAAATCAAGGCATGTCATCTTCACTTCTTAAAAGAATAAAATCTATGTGAAAATTTTAGGTTTCTGTACGTTTTCCTTTCTACAGTTTTGAAGGAGAAGTGAAGGTCAAATTCAGTCAATTAATGGGAACCAGGTCATTTCTTTCTGTTGGTATTTCTAACCTCAATAGCAATAAATGGGATATCGGTTTCAAGTTGTAGAGTTGCCTTTGTTGCTAGCCCCAAACCCTCCATCTTATCTCCCTAAGATATTCCCCAAGACAGCTCTAGAAGAGAGCTTGCTTTTATGCCTCTCAGGATACCTCTGAGTTAATAAACTCAAAAGAAAGTGGAGTCACAGATTGTGGCAATCACTGCACAATGTATGCATATATCAAACCACCATATTGTACCCCCTTAAATATATACAATTTTCATTTGTCAATTATACCTCAATAAAGCTGCGGGGTTAGGGGTGGGGAGTAGAGTCACAATGAAGACATGCTGCAATCTTCCAGAGACAGAAGGAAATAAGCAACAGAGATCACATTAGAAACTAACGCTTACCTGACAATGAAATCAAACTCGGATCCTGCAAGCATCAGCACTCCTAACAGAGTGGAAACAGCACCATCCAGAACAGGTGCAAACATGTGCTCCAGGGCGAGCACGGCCCTGCGGTTCTTATCGCCAATGGCTGTTAGAAAGGCCTGCGCAACGAGGAGAGTTTGGATGATCAGATTCCTGGACTTTACTTGGTCAATGGCCAGCTTCGTCTTAAATGCTATTAGCCACTTTCATCTGCCTCCACTGAACCTCTCAGATCTTACCCTCTAGCTACTGGAATGTTTAATTGGGGCTGCTCAACTAGCTAAATCTAGGCTTACACTAAATTGACCTGTTCATGATAATGGGTTGTATTTGGTATTGATGTAAATCTTGAACAACAAGAATAAAAGAAGAAAAGCATATTTACTTTAAATTTAAAAACCATGCCAAAACTATACAAATGAGCAAAATGTTCCCTTCTTTTCACTGTTACTCACGCTTGAGTTTACTCCCCACACTTAAATGCTCTAGCATCATTCATATGGGAGACCTACAGTTGTGAAAGCGACAGCGTTTTGCCCGATTTTTTGAAAGGTCAAGATCTTACTTCCAAGTGGGCTTAGCACCTGGGTGCTAAATACATATTTCCTCACTATTATGCTGAGGTTAGAAATTCTGTCACTGTGTTCAAACTAATGTGTTTGTAGTACATGTAAGTACCATGAAGGTATCACAAGAAAAACACAGGGCTGTAAATTCAATCAAGCCCGTTCTAAATATGTGTGGATATATCTCACCTCTTATGCATTCTCTAAAGCTCTTCTAGTTCAAGGACACTGTTGATACCAAATGGGAACTTTATGGAGATCTTGGTATATCAGACTATTGGCTTGAATGTGTGACCCAGGACCATTTTACTGTGGCTTAGTTACTGTTACACCCTGCCTGCTCCCCCAGTGGGATGCAACAGGGAGGGCTGAGCCTGGCAGAAGCTTGCTCTCTGAAAGTTCAGGCTGCTCTGGGATGTGCTGAGAAGAGGGCTTGGGGCCCTTGCAGGTGGCATTATGCGCACTAGGGAAGGACAGGAGGTTATTCTACTTAACGGATGAAGAAATAAAATTACACAAAAGTATGCAAAGGTGCATTATGAATTTTCATATTTTTCTCTAAAGTGGGGTCTATGTATGGGTGCTCTTTCAGAGTTGGGAGACTTTAGGGTCAAAGTAGTTGTCTTTTTCTCCTGGGAGGAAAGCACCAAGATGGTTTGGAACCATGTCGCTCTGTGCTGTATTTGGGCCATGAGGCCCTAAGGGTCAAAGTTGGGTTGATCTTCTTGCATATAACTTATGCTACTAAAACAGTAAACTGCCAGGCACCCATCGATTCCTTGACGACTTTCACATACAGGACATGGTAAGAACACCATGTCCTGTGTGTGGATAGTCTCTTGATGAAGACTTGGGCTAGCAGCACAAAGCCAAGTTGGCTCTTCAGACTCCTTAAATTCTCAGGATTAAATCTTGCATGAGGAGTAGAGGAGTTCCTTCACTGTTTATTCAGCACCAGTATGGATATTTATGTTCATACGACCTCAGAGATCCAAGGTGCCGCTACAGTTTAAAGACTGTCATTAGCATTTCCACTGCAAAAATCTGTTCTAGGACCACCCTTGTTTGTAATGCTAGCTACCAAGAAGAGTGGTTTTCATTCACATCAGAATAAAATGATTTGTGGATTTTTAGCTCGCGTGTAATTTTTCTCCTTTTTTAAAGAAATGATATCATAATTATGTGTTCTCTAAGCTCTAGGCTCTTCTTTCTAAAAATCCCCTCTCCTTCTTCCCAGCTCAACTGAGGAAAGTAATTTGGGTAGGCTCAAAATTTAGAAAACTGTTTCTATATATTATCAGCTTTTTATTATACACTGGGGGAAAAACAGGTTAACTGCAACAAAACATTCCTTCTGAAATACAAACATTTATAATCTCTAAGTAGCATACATATGGCCCTGAAAGAAGACAACAGAAGGTAGAAGGCAGAAGCATCTGTCTAGACACCCATATGTGTAGATATGCATGTGCCATGTGTTGAGCCCAAAGAAAATCAACGCTAGAGATTGCAAAAGCAAGGCTTTTTGCAAGAGCAAAGGCTTTACTCAATCGAAGTAATTTGATCCAAGTCAAATGCTTGGTTTCCTAGCTAAGCATTCCAAACATCAGTATTTATTCAGTCAGTAAGTATTTACTGAAAGCCTACATAAACCCAAGGACGCAGACTATAAACACAAGTGTGGACGGAACATAATTTACACATCGCTATAGGGCTTTTGAATAATTCTCTGATAAATGTATACGACGGGCTTGTTTCTTGGGTTAGACTCCTCTTGAAGTTTACTTTTCTCCCACAAAGGATTCACAGGACTGTGCACAGAAAGAGCGGGGGAAAAATTCCTATTGAGAGAAACACTAGTTCTCTTACTTTCTGCCGTCATGAATTTGGAGGCTGGGAGGTCGAAGGAGCTGGGTGGGCTCAGGTGGGAGAGCTAGTTCATCAGCCCCAGGGTATTTCCTCAGCTGCCAACTCACCTCACCCTCCACTATGCCATCCCCACCAAATCTGTGAGTGTGGTCTCATTTTATCCCTGCTTTGTTACTGTGATTTTAAAAATTGTGTGTATTCATGCACACGTATACACCATCTGTCTTAGGAACAGCAGACGAGTTCAGGACCCGTGGTGACACAATTGACAACACCAAATAAGCAGAATCCTTCCTGGCCCACTCGGACACACCAGGGACACTGCCTACTGCTGACGTGGCCTGGCTTTCACCTTTGACACCCTTCTTCTTAGATTTCCCCCAGAGGGAAAGGAGTCCAGCTGAACTTCAGCCACGCCCAGGGAATGTCTGTGCTCTGAAGCCTTTCTGCTGTGATGTGTGTCAGGTGTGTTCCTTGATGTTGGAGAAAATGAAAAGGTTCCCAACTTGGAAACTAAAAAGAGCTAGAGGAAATAGGTTGCCTTTTCATAGCTTTCACTAAAAACGTCTCCCATACCAGAGCAACATGAACGGTGAACTCCACTCCGATGCCGACGGAAGCGATCAAGATGACCACAGGCACGGCACTCAGCTTGATTCCAATGAGGCCCATCATGCCAAAGAGCTCGACCGTCATCAAAGCCAAGACTGTCACCTTTAAAAAGACACACAGGATGAGTGACTGGGCACAAACACACTCTAGGTGTTGCAAAAATTTTTTCAAAACTATTCCCCGAGCGCAATCTATAAGGAATTATAGAAACACGCACTCATTGCTGGCTACAAATTTAATATAGTTTAAAACAAGGTGTTTCCTTCTGTTTTGATCTTAACCATCAGAGACCATCCTTCAACTTATAACTGAGTTGAAACTAGAGTTTTTGGTTGCCTTGCCCTCCATCCTAAAGAAAGCTGATAGGACGGGGTGAATAAAAGTTCTTTTACGTAAAAGTAGCTTTGCTTTTGCTTGGAGAGTCCATGGACTGAGTGAGGATGACTTGGGAGAAAGGGGACGTGTGGTCAGCTGATGTGGGTCAGGTTACAGCCCCTTCACTTTGAAGAAATGTGGAGTTACTGGGGTGGACAAAGCAAACAGTCAAATCCAAGGAAAAGCTTTTATTTGCCTTTCTTTCATCTGCCTTGTAAAAATTTCTAGGGGGATGGAAAGAAAATCTGTGTGGCAGACTTTGGAGTTTTTTGGGCCAAAGAGGAGAAAATACAAATAAAACAATAAACTACACAGGGACAAAAGAAGGAGAGAATGATCTTTCCTTCTGGAGGTGGGGGGGCAGCAGGCAGTGAAGGGGGAACAGACAAGTACAATAAAAGTTCCCTTTGCTTTCTTTTAATAAGCTAATGAAAGATGGATAACATCAATTGCTTAAGTACCATGAAAACTCCTATAGACTAAACATTTACCTTTAAACATACCTGTTGCACAGACTTATGGTGCAGAAACAAGACCTGGTCTCTGTTTTTATAATTCTGGCATTTTGAAGGCTATACCACAGTTCATGGAATTTAAATACTGCCATGATTTTATTAGCCTCTA
This sequence comes from Balaenoptera musculus, assembly GCF_009873245.2. Lineage (NCBI taxonomy): Eukaryota > Metazoa > Chordata > Mammalia > Artiodactyla > Balaenopteridae > Balaenoptera > Balaenoptera musculus. The sequence continues at coordinate 29,145,125 of NC_045790.1, read as the reverse complement.
CACGAAACTTGTTTCAAATCTGAGAGTACTATACTTGGAGAAAGAATGCAAAAAATAGGTTGGTAATACTCGTTTATCAATTCTGCCCAAGAGTTAAAACAAACACACCACACAAAACCATCCCTAAAACCATTTATCCATATACCACCGTCCTAACTTCTCGAATTATCCCTCCATTTAGAAGAATCTTCTCTATATTTGGTCTGGGTTGTAGTAACAAAATGACACTTGAATTGAAAAAACAGTTATGCTTTGCGTGTTTGTATTTAATAAATGCTCAGCTCAATTATGGAAAGTGTGCTCAAAAACTCCCCTATCTTTACATAAAAAGTTTAAAGGAGAGGGGACAGAAGATTAAGGCCATTAAAGGCTCTACCTAACCATGAACCTCACCACCTCCAGTAGAATAAATACAGTATGGATGATGCAATCTATACCCTCCTCCAGAGGCCCAGACATAAACAAAACTTCCCGGCTGCAGAAAGAGCTATGCTGAAAGGAATTTGACTTCCACAAAGACCCTTAGAATAAACTCACAATGATCCCGGCCGTCCAGGGGTTCAGGAGGAAGACAGCACACACGAGGAACGTGCAGGCCAGCACCACGCTGATGGATAGGAGGAGCCAGTGGCGGAGGCCGATGTACTGCTCCCAGAAGAGGAAGGGGTAGCCGTTGGGGTAGCTGGAGAGCCCCAGGCTCGTGTAGTTGTTGCAGATCGTTCTGACTTTTTCAATTGCTTCGACGAAGTCTGAGGTGTCACGCAAGCCGTTGAGGTAGAAAGGGAACTGAGCGTATTCGATGGGCTCTGCTGCTGGGACTGGAGAGAGAAGGCAACAGGGAGAGGGCCCAATGGTCAGTGGCTCCTGGCAATACTGAGAAAGGCAAACGGACGCCATCCAAGGGTGGAAGAAATGCAGCAAGCTCCCACTGTTAGCCATCCCAGATGTGCATCCCCGGATTCTCCACAATTGCAATGAGAAGAGAAAGAACTCGGCAAGAAAGTCCACTTAACCGCACCTCTTTCAACATGAAGGACAAACGATACCAATGGTGGTCTTCAGGTCTTTACAGTTTCAATCTTTGGTTTAAGAAATTTTAAACAATGATCAACCTTTGATTTTGTGGGGGGGGGTGTGTGTGGAGGAGGAGCCTGTGATCTGTGTATTGATTTACCCTTAGATTTTAATCTTCTAGAAGCAGTCACTCTTTGTAATGGGTCTAAACAACTTAAGAATTCAATTGTGAGAACCTTTTTTTTGTTCAACTGACACAAGTGAAAATACTAAGTTCAAACTGTTTTACTCAATCACTTATGAGAACAAAATAACTCGAAAGCCATGCTTTACTGAGAAAAATGCTTGACTTTCTTATCCTTTTAGTGATCTAACACACTTAAACCTTCCATGCTTCTTTTTTTAATGCAATGCTAAGTCTTCAGCAGCAGGGGAAGAAATCCTTATACAACAAGCATTTAGTTGCTGCCGTTGTGTGTTCCAGACCCTCTGGGGTCATTCAGTTGACTTGCTAAACATGATTTGCCCTATTATAATCTCAACTATAAATTTTCATTAAGACAAGCCTTGGCTGCTTGCCACAAGGCTCTGAGGTTTAGATACAGGGAAGCACAACCCGCCTGCTCTCCAGCCATGTTCGCAAAGGGACCTGTCTTCTTTCTCACGTCCTCCCTTGGCCTCGTACCCAAGGTATACGCTACTAATATCTCTAACACAAATGCAAATTAAATCCATCCAGAACCACCTTTCAAAGTCGGGGCTGAGAGGTGAAAGGAAGAGGACGCTGATGTATACAGACTTTTCTGCTCCGGTTTAAACAGCTTTGACAGAGTACAGGTGCTTGGTGGCTTATAGGAATGACCCAACTTGCCAAAAATCCCTTCAACACCAGAGTTGACAAAGTTAAGATAAACATATAATCCCCAGCGATAAAACTCTGCAACAGTAAAACAACACTCAACCTGGAGGCGTCCCCAACTTTCACATGGAACAGCTGGCATTAAAGAGAGAGGCCTGGTGGACGTATTAGAGTCAAAGGCACGAAGGGAGATTAGAGACTCTTATTTCTCAATGTGATAGAGCATGAGTTGCATTCGATTACACATCCTCATCTGTCTCCCGGAGTTTTAAACTAAAAGAAATATATTGTTCTGTTTACACTGTTGAACCCTGGGTAGTGTCAATGGATGAGGGCTGTGACTGAGCCTGGAGGTATGGGGTGTAAGGAGCCCCATAAGCTTGCAGGCCCAGTGGAAGGCTACTTACTTCTCAGCCTGGTTTCTGGCATGTAGTCGGCTTTGTCGTGGACCCACTCAGGACGGTGAGGCCGGATGTTGGCTTGGGAGGCGGCGTAAGCCACGGGGTCATTGCTGACCCAAGCGGTCAGGTAGATGTAGAAAGCGTTGGGATTAATGATGCCGTCTGCATCCACCAGGCGCCGTTTAGTCAGCTGCAAAATGGGCAGAACAGAAGCCTTTCAGAGGGGTGCTTGGGGTAAACACACTCCTGCCTAGAGAGAATAGGAGCGGAGCTCTGCACCAGCATTTGCAGCAGAGGAGAGAATGCCCACTGTTTGCAAGTACAGAAAATCCCATCAGAACACCTTTGGTTTCTTTCAAAATGCACTTATCAGAGGATGCAATAATCGGCATGTTTATAACACACACACACACAGTTCTGCAGAAGGCCCAGGAATGGACTGAACCAATTAAATCTGAATGCTAAAAGGCTGTCTGCAGCCAAGGCGGAGAATGAACAATCTGAAGAAACATATTTATAGGAGAGGAAGGGGGAAAAAAACCTGGCAAGAATCCCCATACACGTCTGTGTGCAGTTAACCTCTGCTGTTAACACTAAAGGAAATGCCACCCAGTAAATGGAGGAGAGCTATAAAAATAAAACAACATCTGTATAAATTTTGCTAACACTAGCCTCCTATGACCTGTGTATTCAAAAAATGCCCATCGCCAGAAAGTGGAAGGGACGGGTGCACAACCTTGGTCTTTCTGGGAATCTTATTCTGAGAGGTGGTCACACATAGTACGCCACATCCTGTGAGGAAGCCAAATACTATGCTCCCTCTAAAGTGGGCCTGTGGGCCTTGCGTAGGTGAAAAACATCAGGAGACAGATATACATAGACACACACGTATGTATGCATATACTTTTTCCTGTTTACTTTAGATTGAGAACTGGTTCCAATGCTTTCGGTCTTTTTTAACAAAATGAAAACACCAGTGACAGAAGTTAATAGAGAAAGAGTGAAGGAAGAAAGTGGAGGAGAGTGAGAGAACTAAATTTTAGGGATCTGGATTCAATTAATCCACAGGATATGTAACAACTGTACGTCTTCAAGCCGTCTCTGGAATTACATAGTACAGCTCACGGCCTCCGCGCACAAAGCACGCTCTTATCCCTCCCAGGCAGAGGAAATGATGTCCGGGGGCCTGGCCCAATCACATTTGTTCCACAGTGTCCCTGGTCCCTAAAACCCAACCCAGCCCCCGGGCATCCCCGCTATCTCTCAGACGCCTCTGCCCGCATCCTTGTCAAACCAGACAGCATGCCCCATGTGGCCACAAAGCACCAAGTTCACACTCCATAATAACTCTGAACAATGTACTTTGTAAATCTGTCACCTTTAATGCCAGCAAAAAAGGGGAGACAATAAACAGAGCTGCTAGGAAGATCATTAGCATGACGGTTTTCTGCCTGAAGTAAGTAAGTAAGTAAGCAAGTAAGCTACAAAGACCAGAGGGAATAGGACCTGGGGAAGCCAGTAGTGGGGCTGGACTCATCTGAAATCTGAAGGGTCCAAACGCCCTCCCCAGCATGCCCAAGGAATCAAAAGGGATATGCTGGAATCCAAGTGTCACAGCGAAGAGGCAAATGCAGTTGGAGAATATGATTACCAAATAGAAACAGTTCTTCTTACTTAGGGGGTAAGCACAACAGTGAGTCCACTCAGATTCCAAGGATCTGCATTTCCATCTGCCTCGCTCATGAGAGAGCAGTCTGTCTGTCCTCCTCTACCCCTTAGGCCACAGTGATGCAAAGGAATCAAACAGAACAAATCTTCCTATCCTTCTAGTAACCTCTCCTAACCCATCCGTCCACCCCAAATTCTATTCTTTCAAATTCTGCTCCCCAATGGATCCACCTTTCCAAGTTTGAATAAAACCAAGACTGACATGGTAACAAGCACTAGAATTCGAAAGAGAACAACGCAACACAGTATGTCTAACATCTGAAAGAGTCTGCATTGCCTCAACTATACTTTCTTCTGACAATTGCTCTGAAGGTAAGTAACACACTTGTCCCCACTTGACAGATGAGCAAGGTGAGGCTCTCTGGGTTGCCCGCAGTCACACCATTTACTGGTGGAATGAAGAGAATTAGAGCCAACTCAATATTCATTCTTCCAGCCCCCGATGCCTCAGATCTGCAGAGAGCACAGGCTGGGATTGCATGGTGTCAAGCAGTCTTCAGTGGCAGCTGCCCCAAAGCCCTGCTCCACGACGCCCTCCGAAGCTCCCATGGTGTAAGGCAGTGAGTGTACCTGGCTGATGTCGATGGGCTTATCACGGCTGCCGGTTTGCACCAGGAGTTTGTAGGCAAGGACCCCATCATCTGATCCATTTTTGTAATTGTTTGGCATGATTTTCCCAGTTTCCCAGTCACTGTCAAATGCATCCTGAAGTCCTAGAAAAGGGAAATGTGTGTAATACATTATAACTCTTAACCAGAATGATCCTGGTCCTAACAGGGTGCGCTGAGGACAGTAGAGTGTTTGCCATCAATCCCAAACACTCTATGTTCTACTTGTATTTGACTTCATGTGACACTATTAGATTTTTCGTGAATGAACTTCAGGTTGCTGATAATCACTGTCTCAAAGGCAGAAGGGGAGAATATTCATTTCTAGGAAACAAATACACATGTTTTACCTCAAAAAGCCCCCCAAACTCCCCTTCTTCTCCCCCATGACAAAAGCAAGCAAGAGGGCTGGGTGAGAAAGACACGCCAGGCCCATTCACCGTTTAGTGCCACATCAGGTGCTAAGCCATGGGTTCTCCGATACAACCAGAAATTCCACTCAGAGCAGGAAAAACACATTCAAACTCCCAACTTCAAACGGCAACTCAGTTGCTTCTCCAGCCCAGGGTGAGTGAACATGATTCTGTCAATTTGTTCCATCTGTTCGACTTGTGGAGCTAATACAAGCTGTGGGATCGGCTGCCAGGTTGTGTAAAGATCACAGCCGACACCTATTCACTCTGGACTGTTCTCTTCCTCTCTGCCACCCTTCCTCCAAGAGGGGGTGTGGAGGAGAGAGGAGCAGGGATCTTGTGTGCATGTGTGCGCAGGGAAATACCTCACAGGGTAAATTTGGATCAGATTGAGAACAGGAAGCCACAGGCCAATAGAAGGGGGCTCTGTGAGAACAGATGACAAACCGCAAGGCCAAGGAGGGGAAGGAAAGAGCTTTCTGGGCTTGGGGGATGGGCGCCCACCAGCCCACCACACACAGCTGCGCTTGGCCTCTGTAATCAAAACCATCATTACAGACCTGACGGTTTGGCTACAGCTGTAAAGAGATAAGCGTGTTGGAAGAGAAAACAGGGCCCTGGTGACCCGGCCCTCGGGTCTGAGCAATTGCTGGCTCACACACACTCTCCTCTGACACCCCCCCCTCTTCCGTAGCCCTGCTCCCCCAAACCACCTCCCACGTTGAGCTCCCAAGCCCCAGCAGCCCAGGAAGCCACATCTTCTGAACCAGCTGCACGTGCATGGGTTAGACGTGGCCAGTAAGGAGGGAGAAGGGTTTGTTTCATTTCACGACACGCCCCCGCTCCCCGCAACACACAGAACTGGTTCCGTTCGTGCTCAAAATGGTTAAACTCTTGGGGTTTGGAGTTGGGGGGAGAAGGGAACACAGGACTCTCTCTCTCGTTCTCTCTCTCTGTCCCCAACTAAGCCTTCCTTCCGACATTGCTGTGGGCGTTGTTTTCACAGGAACAATTTGGGGATGAGGGCCTTGGGCTCGGTGGTGAAAGAAGGCCCTGTTTGGGGAACGTGGAGTGGCCGCAGGGCCGGGCGGGGAGACCACCGGGATGGCTGCGTTCCCCTCTCACACAGACGGTTTTTCATAGCGAGGCATGCATACAACCATCAGTATTGAACAGATGTTATTTTATTACCTAAAGCCTTTTTTTTCTGTTTTTGAAAAAAATAAACAGGAGGGAAAAAAACAACCCCTACCAGGAAAGAGGCCTGTTTTGTTTTCCTCACCATAATAGAATTTCCATCACTTTGTGGCTTGTATGGCACTTTAACCCTTTCCTCTTGACCTGCTAATCCTGAGGGGCAGCTCATGCTTGTTGTGAGTGTGGGGCTGTCTAAGCATTTTACATTGATTACCCCTCGTTGAATTCTTAAAACGACCTCAGGAGATAGCCTACTAGTATTATGGTTCCCACTTTACAGATGAGGCTTGGGAACGTGAAGTAACTTAAGGAAAGCCACCCAGCAGGTAAGTGCTGGAGCTAAGCTTTGAACCCAGGCAGCCTCTTCCAGAGTCAGCTGGAACCACGGATGCTCTTAATTGCCCTGAATGCACTATGGTGCCCAGGAAACAAACATCTGTTGAAGGCACGAGAATAAGATAGCAGAGTTAACGTGGGCACCAATGACATCTGGTGGCAAATAGGGGGCCCCAAAAATCTGAGTGCGGTTTTAAGATATTTATACTCTAAGACTCTGGGGACACCCTACAGTGAAACAAGGAAAGAAAGATCTGATTTGGGGAGGTCAACCCTGTTGGCAATTCCACTCAACTCATCACCTACGCTGCTGGCCCCCTACTTGCCATTCACTCTGCTGGGGCTTCACGATGAATGGGAAATAATCACTGACTTCACAGAAAAGTTAAGTTCTTTCATAATTAGTGTATTATTTTCTGATTAATTATCAAAAGGCTCAAGTCACAATGGTTTGGCCTAAGTGCACGCACACTATACAGTCTTGACACAAAACAAGGAACAAGGATTTGCTTCTTCCCTTGGCCAAATATTTCACATTCCAACACATGCATACTGTAGGAAAGAACTGTGATGTTTCACTTATTTTATGGCAAAACATGAAAGTTTTAGCTAGACCTTTTTCATTTAAAATATTTTATACTAGAAATGATTTTCTAGTGTGAAGTTCTGAGTTAATTATCTCAATTGCCAATTTTTCTTTGATACAGGACACTAAAAAGAAAATGCTAACCTAAATTTTATTTGCATATTTCAGTGTGAAATATAAACAAATACCATTTGTACAGTGTGGTTTTTATCTCCAAGGTCACCTTATTTGCATGTATGTTTAAAGGTGACATTTGAGGTAATTTCTGTATTACCAATATACATTTTTATGAGTAAATCCCTCCTCCCCCCAAAACTACTGGAATGTTGCTAAAGACCAATGGGATGACATGGTTTGTAATGGTCATTCCATTAAAAACTAATGAGGGTCCCATCACTTAGCAACCACACAAAGTGCTTTGAAGGAAAGCTGACTCAAGGATAACTACTTCCTAAGAGGAAATGTTCAAAGACCAAATCAACCACTCAATAGGCCTGAAAAATGTCTAGGCAGCCGGTGGTCCCAGGATCTGGCCATTCCGGGTACACTGCTCTGCTGGACCTTGGCAGAGTCAGATGCAGAGGTCTAGCGCTGGCTGGGACGCCGACCAGTGGGCATGAATGGATCTTACTTGGTCTAGGTGGGTGCTGTTCACTTAGCAATCAAAACATGATTCAAACGCACCTTTTAAAAAGATTCCCAAGTCCAACTGCTTTAGGTCTTTAAAGGGATGAAAGCATGGGGATAATTTACAATAGGCTATAAAAAGGCTAGCCCTCTGCACTGCCTGGAGACAATGCCCCTCTACCCTCTTCCGAAGCTCCGCCTAACATGCCATATTGAACATCCAAAGGAATGGCCAAAGACACTGAAATCAATTCCAGGATAACCCTCCTTTGCTCAGATACTGGCAGTGCTCTGCAGATCTCTTTGTTATTTGTGGCAAGTTATTTGCATGTCTTTGGCCAAAGGGGGAAAAATGAAAAGCAGGGAATCTCTCAACTTTCTCTTCCTCTTTTGATTCATTATCTGAAAAAAAAAAAAACCCCACTGCTTCCCAAACTACTGTAAAAAATAAGACTGGGAACAAATTCAAGTTAATCTCACGAGCATGTTAAAAAATAATGTTAATGTCATGTAGTTCTCTTTGCCTTCCTCAGAAAAAGAGGTCAAATCTGGTATACATGCACGAACAAAATTCTAGGAACACGAGTCAAAGACAGAAACTGTACTGAAGAATTTTCAATCAAATTCAAGTTGTTTACCATTTCATGCAAACTCACAGGGAAATTGGCTGCTTAATCTTTACATACAAGTGTATTGACTTAAGACCAAAAAAGGCACTTAAATCTGTGTTTAAACAAGCCTAATTAAGTGGGAAATTAAGACAATCATTTGGATAACTTAAGCCAAAAAATGTTGGGGCCATAATTATTTGGGTATTTCAGTAAGAGTATTTTTGCTTGAATTGTGTGGATAATTATCTTGATTCTCCACTTTACTTTGCATGTGTCAACACAGAATAAATGAACAGATGTTCTTAGAATCACTGAATACATTCATATTCAGTCAGCAGTTAGGAGCAAGTTTAGGCCCTGTTTCTCTCCAGTTGACTACTATTTCCTAGAAATGTTTCTAAGAGCAAGGTAAGAAGCTAAGAAAGGCATTTTAAAGCAGAAATTGATTATTTATGATATACTGTGCGATGTGATCAAGCAATTAAGCTTACTCCATGTTAAGTCAAAAGATGGTCAAAATATGGAATTTTAAATTATATTCACTAATGATGCAAAACTACTGATGTAGTAAGTTACAATTTGGCAGTGAGTCAGCCTAGAAATTCCATTAACACTTGGATTTCACTTGGTCACCAAACTAGCCACCATTAAAAAAAAAAAAGAGTACTAGAAGCATCCAGCTCCATGTTTTATGACCTACTTTCCCATTTCCTGCTTTAAAATGCCTTTCTCAGCTTCTTACCTTGCTCTTAGAAACATTTCTAGGAAATAGTAGTCAACTGGAGAGAAAGAGGGCCTAAACTTGCTCCTAACTGCTGACTGAATATGGATGTATTCAGTGATTCTAAGAACATCTGTTCATTTATTCTGTGTACTCATAAATTCTTACAGAAGTTCCTGAATCAGCCATTTGAACTGTTTGCATCGTTTTATAGGTAAAAACCAGATTTGGGAGCTGCCCCAGAAAGAGTCTATATAAGAATTTTAAGCAACACTTAGAAGTCAATGAAACATGTCAGTGTTACATTATAATCTAACACTTTAATAAAGTGAACAAAGGGAACTTGTAGAAGCTGAACACACCAAAGACCAAATGGTGAATGTTTACAAAGGACAAGGGCCCTCCGGCAGCATCTTACCTTGCAGCCAGTCTCTGAAGTAGTGCAGCCACATTTTGGGAAGCTGTTTATTTTCTTCCAACATGACATACTTCACATTACTGAAACTCTTATGAAGGTCGTAAAGTAAGTGCTGGATATTCGGGTAGTCTGCTTTCTGAGTGACTATATACATGTTGTAGAAAGAGAAGTATTTGAACTGTGCAGCAATAAAGTCATATTCTCTAGTTTCCCGAGGCACAATGTCTGTAAGGTCCAGCCCATCACGCACTCGGGTGGTCCCATAAAGGCTGACCCCCAGCAGGCCCAGGAAAAGGAAGATCACCACGACCTGCAACAGAATAAGGGGCCCGAGGTCAGACCCGGAGGAACATAACCGACTCTCCCTTGACAAAGATGGGCAGTTTGGTTTATACCTCACTCTTACCATCACACTGTCCAGATGTACAGTGTAGGGGTCGTTTTCTCAGAGGAAAAAACATAAAATCATGGTAATCGCATTTTTTAAACAAGCTCATTTAGAATAAAATCTTTTAAATGCAAGGAGTTGACGTAAACTGAAAGAAACATTTGCCACATAGAGATGCACTCCTGTAGAAGATGAGCTCATTACAATGGCCTCAAGCTCTAAATGGACTGACTCGTTAGGAGGCCTAAAATACATCACATCTGAGGAAGCAATCTGATGAATTCCAAAGGTGCCTGCTCTGTTATTTTTTGCAGACAGTACAAGTCTTCTGTTTTGGTAATTACCTTGGCTTTTGGTTTCAAGAGGAAAGGGGCATAGTGCTTCTCGGCAAAAGATGAGAGAGTCCACTTGCTGCAGGGGGGCTCAAGGCAGTGGAGGCTAGAGTCAGAGAACTGGGAGAGCAGGTCCCTCGTGGAGCTGGTGCTCTCGGGGCTCTGGCAGCTGAGCGTGTCCTGGGCCACGGTGACGGGCTGCACGGAGATCTCGGAGCGCGGCTCGGCAGTGGTGTAGTACACGTGCGTGTGTGGGTCGTACTCCGTGCGAAGCTGCACCGTGGATTGCATGGTGATCTGGGTTTCGTGGGCGAAGCTGTGGCTGCTGTAGGGGGGCGGGGGGCTGTAGCGGGTGTTACTGTGAGTCTCCGTGTAGGCCTGGGGTTCAACCTGAATCACTCTGCTGACACAGGGGCTGAAAGAGGGGGAAATATGTTGGAATGGTATACCGAAACAGGGAAAAGGCGCTTTCATTTTTGCCAATGACTGATATTATCCACTTTACACAGCTCTGATTTAGGAGCAAAACATAGCACTGAACTCCACAAACACCACCCGGTTTATCTATCTGGACGCAGACATGAGTCAATCAAAGGAGGCCAAATGGATGGTTGATCCTGAATTTGGCTGACAAAAATCAAATTACATGCTGATGAACCTCTTAATGCATAATTCCTTTAAAAAAACCCAAAACCAAACCACCCAAAGGGTGATATGTTTTCCAGATGGTGGTTTTCAACCTTTGTTCTGCCCTAATCCATAGAGATACAACACATTCCCAACAATCAGCAATATTGGTGTGTGGTAAACTATGATCATGTGTATCACAACCTCGGGGCTGTAAGAATGTTCAGTCGAGGGAGGGGAGAACCCCAGTGACTCCGATGTCCCCCAGAGGAAGCATCCTCTGTCCATTATCTCCCCTGCGTTCATCACACTGTTAACTACGCTTCCTTCTAAGTTCACAGACTGAAAATTTCTCTAAACATTACCACTCTGTTCCTAACAAATAAAGGCCACAGGGGACAGAAAATGTACCTTGTAAAACAGCAGAAAATATCCAATCTCCTGTCCTCACGTCGATACAAATCCATGCTGAGAATTGCAGGAAAAATCAGCAGAACCATAGCAAAATTGAATACCACTACTACAGCCGCCTGGGAGAAAAAAAAATGTAGAGGTCACTAATACATTTCCTCCCAGTCAGAGGACTGCTTTGAAAATAAAGATGCTTTAAACAAAATCTTTCTTTCACTTTCCTAACTGAGGTGTTTAAGCCTGAAATAGATGCTGGAGTTTCTCATCACTTTGTTTCTCGTCCTTCATTAAGAGACCATTTGACTAGAATAGAGGCTCCCATCATTCCTTTCCATCTCTAATAATTCCATGAGCCCACAGGGTACAAACACAGGAACTAAACTAAACCAAACTGACAAAAGCAGAACAGAGAATATGCTTGAGATGTTTTACTTTAAGATAAAAAGAAACATTTCCCTCTTAGAACATTTCAAAGAGTTCACATAGCCCTGATTTTACACTTAGAAAATTTATATATAAAGTGGATCGAGTATATCCAAATGTCACCTTTAAAACACAAAATAAAAATTCAAACATGTCCCCTGAGGTTTTTAATAGGCACATTCCAAATAGCCTCTGGAGTAGCCTGTGGGGTGTGCGAGCGCAGTAACATAAAAGGTCAAGGAGAGTTAAGCAGAAATTCCTGTGTGTGATTCTAGTATGCAGAATAAATAAGTACGGATTCAAAAGTCACTCCATAACCTAGAATAAACACAGGGCTAGATTCTGTAGCGCTTTGGCAAATCTCCTGCTGACCTAGTAAAAATTACACAATTGGGCTGTTAATAGGGGAAAGTCAACAGAGGACAGTTGAAAGGGCTCTCCCGTACAGAAAGGCATGGAAAGAAGCAGCATGATAAAAAATGCAACTGGAATGCTAAGTAACCAAGAAATCATCAGAAAGTTTTTTTGAAAAATAAAAACTCTTACAAGGTTTTTCAAAGAACTGCTTAGTTCTAAAACCTTCTCAAACTGGGTAAACATTTCAGGGTGAGAAAAGAAAACCTGATTACAACTGGTACCGAACAATATCAGAGGAGAACCTTGCAAAGGTCTCTGGATAGTAATCTGTGAATTTATGCTTGAGGTGAAATAGCAAGCCCAAGTTCTGGAGAGATGCTTTTTTCGATAATTAATTCCCTGTCAAGTCTACAAAACCAAAAATTAACCAAGAGTCTCCTAAAAATGACCCAACCCCTCTCTTCTTAGTCTGCCTTGAAAATTCCTCATCAATTCAAAATATATGAAACATGTTAACTGGCCACTCTAATGTATATAAGGTACTTTAAAGACCTGCCTAACATGTTATAAGCAAACCACTATTTTGACTAGAGGATTTATCTAAGAGGCAAATAGAAAAAAGAAAAGTCAGGGCAGCGTATTGGGTATGGAAGACACAAATAAGACAAAATCCTGCTCTCAAGGAAAGACACAGCCAGAACTATAAACAAATTACAATCTAGACTGACAAATGTAGTAACAAAAGCATGCCAGGGTTCCAGAGTGGCTCAGAGGAGGGGGAGCATGCAGGTGGGGGTACACATGGGGGTGGGGAGAGTGGTCAGAAAAGGTTTCTTGGGAGATGGAGAAGACAAAAAAGGATTTGGGGAGGACCAGGGAGGAAGGATGAATGGAGGAAATCTGATAGGCCGTGTCTGAGTTTAAAAGCTATGCAGCACTGCTGGGTTTAAAATTCTGCTGAGGGAAGAGAAAGGAGGAGGAGGAGTGATGGGAGGTCAGGTAGTTAAGTTACACACGATCCGTTCGATTCTTACAGCAACCAGGAGGCAGACGTTAGTCCTGCTGTCGACCCTTTACCTAATAAAGACCCGTGGTGCAGAGGAAGGTCACCTGCCTGAGGTTCCCAGTAAATCGGATTCAAACACAGGCTTGATGCCTAAGCACCCAGCCCAGCTGGGACCTGGGAGTTCTTGTTAAGATCTGATCACCTCCGGAAGGGACAGACACGGGGGCAGGGTTAGGATTCCTGACCAATCAGAACATAGGGGAGAATGCGTCTGATCCTCAAGGGTTTTCTAGGAAAACTTAATCTTGGGGGGTGGAATCCTGTCAGCTTTTCTTTTTATTACAGTCATGCTTAGAATTCAGGAGTGTAATGCAGACAAGAAACTCTGGGCATCTCACTTTGAACAGAAGTTTCTGGGGATGAGGATAGAGACTGTGAAAAGCTAAGCCATGCAGGTGTATACAGGTGGCCCAGATGTTGTGGCCAAAACAACACTGATGCTTTCTGCCGTGGCTGGGGAATGTATCCGATACCAGCCTCATCCATCAGAGAAATCTGATGGGCATCTTGCTTGGTCTGTTTGTGGTGGAAATGGAGAAATGAAAGAAGAAACCCAAGGTAGCTTCCCATCTAAACTTACTGTCCAACAGCTTATTACATATATAGGTAGGACATTTACTGATGAGAAAGTAGTAGAACTTCAACATCCTCTAAAGTGCACTGAAATAATAAAAACAAACAGCAAGGATTTCTCAGTTAGGGAGAAGTGTCGCTGCTAGAGCAAAGAGCACTTTAAAAAACTTCAAGTAAATCTGAAAAGATGACGGGGATGATCCTGCACCGTCAATCAATTCTAATTGCTGTGCTTAAAGGAAATGTCCCATTCCCCTGCAAAGCGTCTATGGGTGGCCCCACTGAGACACTTGCAGAGCAGAGAGGAACTGGCCCTGCCTAGAGGGGCCCTCGTCTAAACCCTCTTACCATTTGGAACAATAAGGCATTCTGTTCTGGGACTTTTCATTGAAGAACAAATGCCATTCAGTTACCAGCAAAGCCCCAGTGTAGGGCATTCGTTCTCAAAGAATTATAGACAGTGCCACTGCTTTCTGGTATAGAGGTGGCATTTGGACAGATGGATAAAGATTGACAAGGAGATTTCTTTGGGAAAAAATTCTATTTATTTTGGCAAGGTTACAAAATTGGAAAGGCTCCACAAGGAAAAGTTCTAAACGTGGGTTTATTACTGGACAGAACCATTTTGGATATGTCCTTCTGATGCTTAATCTATAGTATCCTGAAAATACAAATACAAATGAATACCCAAAGTTACAACTTGACACAGTTACTAAAGTAAAGAGAAACTATATAATGGTCAATTTCAAATGTCAATACCTTTTAAAGGGAACCAAGTGTAAAATTTCTGATGGCTACTGCAAAAATCATGGCATGCTCTTTTTTCTTAAGTTTTCTATTCTTTTCTTTTACTTTTTGTTTTTGTTTGTTTTTTGACAGAGAATGAACCAGTATCACAGGAAGCCATTCTCTAATAAATGAGAACTTCTAGAAGCTGTAGATGCAATTTCTAAAGTGATACTCCAGTGCCTTGGAATAGAAATGCAAAACCAACAGTATTCATTTCATCTCAGTAAGGTGCTTACCTTGGGAGAACTTAGCGTACTGGATTTTCTAAAAGGCGTAAGGAAAACTCATGTAGCTTTTCAGACCACCACACCATAGGATATCATTAAAGGAGAGTATGCCTTGATGAATCATCAGTTTGTACTGAGAGAGGAGAGGAGAAAATGAGAGAGAGGGACAAGAAAAGAAGGAGTGTGAGGTAAAGCAGATAAAGAACAGCGAGGGAAAAGGCAGGCAGAGAAGGACAGAGGCAGGAGGGAGGGTCCCACTGTTAAAAGACTCTAGGACAGTTTCTCAGTACCAGAATCTGCTGTATACAAGACAAGAGCAGGCTATCAAAGGGTGCTGCACACGTGCATGCCTGTGCAAAAGGCATCCTAAAACTTCAGTTGTACCAATAAATTAGTGGGCATCTTTTATTTACTTTCCATATTACTGAGCAGTTAGATATATTTTCATTTTCCTTGGACTTTGGTCCCACTTTCAGATTTAATTTATTCATTTATTCACTCACTACTTCTATTTCTATTTTCTATATGTTTATAATAAAATGAAAATAAGCTTTTTTTTAGTATTTTTCTTTTGGGGGGCCTGGTGGTCACAGTGATGGGTACAAAATCTTACACCAAATAGTACACAAGTCTAGTGTCCCAAATGCAGTAAGATCACTAGCTGCTTAGGCCTTTATCGGTAATTAGTGAAATAAGATTCATATCTGAAGGCTAAAAAAAGAGCTAAGTGTGTTGACAAAAATACAAATAGAAACCTAATCTATGATTTGTCAATTTCTCTTCCTGGTCACAATCCTTAGAACCTTTTGGTGATTAAAAGGAGTAAAGCAGTATGAATAAGCTGGATGGATGTAACAACAGTTTAAAAAGTGACACCAAAAATAGTTTCCTTTAAAAACCTGGCCATCTCATGAATCACTATCACATTGTAAGAGAGAAGGAAAAGGGAAAGCCACTGCTCCTTTAATCTTCCTTGGAAAACAGTTGGAGCTTTAAAATTTGAATTTAATTCACAAAACCTCAATAATATCCTTGAGAAATCAAAACCCTAAACCATTTCAGGCTTAGGAAGACCACGCCACAAACTGGGCAAGTAGCCTTCTTTATCTGCTGCGTTGACCAATTTCAGGATTTCCCACGAGTTTCAAGCAGCTGAAGAGCAATGCCAGTACTTTAACACCAAGGATAGAACTGACCATAGCTACATCCCCAGTCGCGGGAACTCTCCATTCTTACAATTCATGTTAGCTGGCTCTTTGGAAAAATATCTCAGAGGCCTCTAGATGTGAAAGGGCCTGGTTTGGAAGGACAGAACAGAACAATGATGGACCAAATTGCTCTGCATATAAGAAAGGGAGAGGAATTCTGTGTTTTCTTGGGCAGCTTGAGAGTCTGGTAGGGAACCAAAAGGAAAGAGAAGAGGGGCCAGGAAGAACAAGGAAGGAGAGGTGGCAAGTAAGGGCTGGCCAATCCCTCCTCACACAGTGAGGAATCTAACGCTCAATTTTAAGTTATGGCCTGGGCTACACTGCAACCTCACCCTCATATCAGTGAAGTCTGCTCTGTGCAGCGGCTTTGTGCTGGGGGCTGCTTTAGGGAAATCAAGAGGTGGTAGCCAGCAGGGGAAGGGGGTGAGCACAGAAACTGAGAGTGGAGTTTAGAAGCAGGGACGAACAAGAGCTGGTTGCACCAGGCCCCAATCCAAAGGACTCCTGATTATCTGGAGTATAGGCTTATAGGCGTCCCACATGGAGTACCATTTTAGTTTAACTATAAAGGAAAGGGCAACTCCCAAGGCACTGGGTCATGAGGATACCCAGGCCTCAGGCTTCTGAGCTATAGGGCTTTAAAGGAAAGAAAGAACCCTAGAACTTTCTTTCAGAGGGAGTGTCAAGGTTATTGCTTCAAGAAGCATCCACCCAGAAGAAAGAGTCCCAAAAGCTGGCATGCTGCTTTACTTCATGGTGGTAGTACTGCAAGCACATCACTGGAGAAAAGCAGACCTGGAAGGCTCGCTGCTGAGTGCAGCGCTCACAGATCCCCCCAGATCTAGTCACTGGAAACTCACCTGCAGGGAGAATGCCCGCAGAGCGGGAATTGGGATCAACGCAGCCATAAAGAAGGCTGTGACGTTGCTGATGGATGTGAGGGCCACGCTGGCTCCCGTGCGCTTGAGACACTCCCCGGTCCTGTCCTAAGGATGAGAAACCACAGTGCTGAGAGCTGCACAGGGCGGAGTCCCCTCAGACCACAGACTGTGTGAACAACTCAAATACGTGGCAAAATAAGACAACTGGTAGTTTACAATGCTGACGTGAGGGGATAAGAAAGCGATATCTCTGCCTTTCCCTCTAACACCAACACTGAAATTCAAGTTTTCAGTGCTATCTATACAGTCATGTGTTGTTCATGGTTATTACTACCCAAAGCACAAAGCTGCAAGATAATGATTTAAGTCAATTTTTAATATGATTAAAAAGGGGCAAGGAGAAATGAGAACAAAGTAACCAAAAAACCCAAAGAAACAAATGTGCACTTTGGAACAAGTGTCCTGAGATGCTTTTAACTTACTTTACTTATTTAGAGTCAGTAACGTGTCATCTGACTTGGGACTGAAATATTTACTGGGCCAGATTGAGAAAAGTGAAAGGACAAACACTCAGGAACAGAGAGGGGCTTCTGCTGTCCTCAAAGGTTTCTTCTTTCGTTTTTCTATTACCTCAAAAGGGATTCTTTTATTCTGTCCTGTTTCACTAAATGCATGCGCCAGAAGGAAAACATCATCCACACCAACGCCAAGAGCAAGAAATGGCAAAACCTGTAGTGAAAACACAGCACAGTGACATTAGACACATGAGGTCCAATTCTGAGAATTCTACAAAGCTATTTTAAACATTGCCACCAGCACCCCAAGTAGCTTACCCAAAGGATGGCTTACATGAACTCATGTGAAGAATTTAGTTTTATCTGATAGTTAGACCCCAAAGTCTAGCAGTTGTAGCTCACAGTAGATCTTGTCCATTACTATTTCTAAGCTCCACATACAATAATTTTTTTAAGTTAATAAATGAGAAGGAATTATACTCCAATAAAGATGTTAAAAAAAAAAAAAAAAGAGAAGGAATCTAACTCATTTAACGCAGTGGTTCTCAGAGCGTGATGCCTAGACCAGCAGTGTTAGGAGCTGGCTAGAAATACAAATTCTCCACCCTCAGCCCAGATGGACTGCATTAGAAACTCCGGGGATGGGGCCCAGCAACCAGTTTTCACAAGCCCGCCAGGTGATGCTAATGCACACTCAAGGTTAAGAACCACTGCTTGAATAAATGATCTAAATTCCACTGATAAATGAAGCATCTCTAACTAATCAACAAGCCCATTCAGACCTGCCCACTGTCAAGTGGTCCATTTAGAGACAGCACTCCCCTGAGAAATGGGGCATCTTAGTGGAAAAGGCTGGAAGACCCTTTAGGTGACATGGACACACTAGAGGCCAACTGGGCAAGCCCGGAGAGGGGTGTTTGTCAATGAACAGCAGACGGATGGCTCCTTTAGTACCTGAGTTGTTGCAGCATTAAAGGAAATCCCGATCAATGAGCACAGGCCCAATCCTGCAGCCACTGACAGTGCAACCAACAGGACACCAGCCAGCCCCACGGCACCCTGGGACTTGGAGCAGTCCCAGCGCAGCATGGTTAAACAGGCATAGGCAAGCTGCAAGCAGAACAGTTGGGCAGGGTGGTGGGGAGGTGAAGGAATGAAGGGGAATTGGAGGAGGGGGGAGAGGAGGAAGGGGGAGACACAAAACAAAAGCCAAACATTAGAATGTGTAAAGATTCTAATGTTTTCCCCCACCCATCACCCCAAACCAAAAGGTAGAACTTATTAAATCCAACAACGACAAAAATTTACATTACAGACATCATACGAAATGATACGAGTCAAAGATGGGCAAACTGCAAATGGTAATAAATGCTTTACACGACCACTTTTTAAACCGTTACAAAGCCGAGCTCTCTCTGTCTTGGATGCACGTGTGTGTTAAGAGCAGTTAAAAAGCAGGGGCAGTCATGGAAAGGTAAAAACTAAAAAACAAAACAAAGACGCCCCCTGAGAGAACTGAATTGATTGTTACCATCAGTAAATAGCCACTGGCCACTCGGATGACGCTGACATCGGAGAAGGACTTGAGGATGTCGTCCAGGGTCGTCGTGGTAAAGGAAAGCACCTTCTGAGAGGAGTTCTGAGCGACGCTTTGATGAACTACCTGCGGTCACAACGCAAGGATAAATTCCCAGATGGGATTAAAGCTACAATGAGCTTCAGGAGCACAGACCTCAGGTGACATGTCCCCTTAACCCAAGCCCCACTTTTTTCTGATGCCTTGAAAAAGAGCTCTACATGACTGGGGTTTGAACTTGGACTAACGTTGAAGGACCTGAGCCTGGGACAATGAAGGCTATTGCTAATCAAGTGAGAATGTGGTGCTGTGGTGAGCCGGTCAGCCTGTGTAATTGAAGTTTACTCCGACAGCCTTATTTATGCTATGTCCAAGACTACTATTCTCCTCTCCATAACTCTACAACTGATTTGCGGGCCCATCAGTTCCCCCCTAATCCAAAACAACTCATTCTTATGGGCACTCCTCCCCCTCTTCATTTGCTGGCCACTTTTAAAAGGTCACATGCAGCTCAGTAGAGGTCACTGCTTGGGAAACAAAGGCCAGCTCCTGTCACATGACCTAACCAAGGGGACTGCAGCTGTGAACAGATTCTATGCCTTGCTAATGTTTTCCAGACACCTTTTCTTGCTAACCAAGTGTTTTTTTAAACACTGTTATGCCTTAGCTCTGGGGTTCACAATTGGTTACTCAAAATGTTTCAGGGCATCACAATTAGAATTAGCATCACCCAGATAGTGAGATTTTCAATATAAAGAAAAGGAAAAAGTCTTCATCCCACCAAGTTCCCAGAACTACAATCAGTTTTGAAAATAAATTCTAATGAAAACAATGCTTTAAAACGTTAAAATGAAGTATTTAGTAACTAAGGGGTTTGTACTCAGATTCAAAGGGCGTCAGAACGCCACCCATTTACCTCCACATACGTCCTCTGCCAAGCCTCCAGGATGGCTGCTGCCTTGTCCTCATTCCAGTTGATGTCCGAGACATACTCATAACCCTTGAAGTGTTCGTACATTTGCTTGGGAGTCATTAACTGAAACATGGTCTGCAAGGCGTGGGCACTGTGATGGGGTGGAAAAGGCACAACATCAGCATCCCCAGGAAGCAGCTCTCACTGTGCAAAATCCCCACCGAGCACCCCCGACTCACTCGCAGCCATTCTGTCCTACATGAGCACATGTTTCCATTAAAATGGGACCTGGATGGTTATTTTATTTAATAGATTGATGTACCATATTAAAGGTGTAACCTTACAAACCTTTTACAGATACACCCCCAAATTAAATTAATAGGCAATTTCCTTTCTCAGTTTCTAGTCAACGAAACAGGAAGGGTAGTGGAGTAGATGGCCTGATCAGATATGCTGGGCTCAGCGCTGCACGCCTGCTTGTGCAGAAATCCCAGACGACAGCTCTCCCAAGGGAGAAATCTCAGACGGAGTGCCTGACACTTGACGGAGAGGAGTCCACAAGTGCACAGAGGATAATTCTTATTTAGCCGTCAGTCGTTGGTCTTTTCCTTTAACAGTCTGTGATGGAGTTCAGCTCATATCATATAACTCCACATGGTATGACCAATTCCTCTTGCCTACTTTACAGTTGCCCCGATTTTCTACATCATGGGTAGATCTTCTAAAATCCTACAATCACTAACTACAGTCTCGATGAAAATGATAAATCTGCTCTTGAAAAATTCCCCATAAGGTGCTTTTTTTGAGCTGGTCTAGTCCACTAATATTTCCTAATATTCTATTACACCAGACAGCTAGCTAGGATAATATTAATACAAATACACTTGCAGACGTCAGAAGGGAAGTGGTTTCTGAGGCAAGGACAAAAAATAGATGGCTTGGATTTTCCTCCGTGTGCTGGATTACCTGACAAGCTTTCCAGTGCTGTTCTTGACTGTGCCACCCACAATCAGTTCCTCCTGCCAGTGCATATACTTTCTGGATAATCCATGACACCCACCATTCAAAACAAGGGCCATATCAAGAGGCTAAAAATAAAAAGACAGCCTCATAATTACAGGAATTAGTAGGCAGGTCACATGCCTTGTTAAAATCCAGTGCATTAAGGGCTTGTTTGTTTCAGTGAGAACATTAATAACAAGGCTAATGAGAGGCGTATGGCAAATCTTACAGCAAAATTGAGCTCTTTAAACAAACTTAGTTCCATAGACCAAAAAAGTCATTGAGGATGAAATCTTAAAAAATAAAAATAATAGAACTAAAAATGGGGGCAAATATCAGGTTTTTCTCCCTTCCCCTCCTGAGGAGCAATCAATGGTTGTACTTACTTTGGTTGCATTTTTGTTGGGGGCTGTGGCAGGGCAGTCTGGATCAGCCGGATTGAGGCAGGGCCGGTCCATGTAACCATGACCAACTTCAGCCTTATTCAGCATTTCCTCCCAGCTGTCCACTTGATAGTTTATTTTCTTTAACTCTTCTAGGAATTCCAAAGGGTCAAAGTTTGTCCACTGCAAAGGAGGCTTACCTCTGTGAAAGAAATTAGGAGGCAAGACAATGAAAAAGAGGCTTCCAAGCCCTTAGTAAAATAACAAGACTGAATCTCTTGCATCTGGATTGTATGATGCTTTTTGGGGATACAACTGTAATTCTGGGACCTTGGCACAAAAACCAAATGCTCCTTTCCAGTATACCTATATGCAAACCTAAGTCAGGAAAATAATTCGTGAATGAACATGGCAAACAGAGAGCTTATAAATTAACAAAGGTACCAAAGAATCTTAACTTGCTCATATAGTATACTTAATACCTAAAACCAAAATTAGCCAAATGGGTGCTTCTAAGCAGAAGACTGAGACCCAAAATTAAGGGGGGGGGCACGCAGAGGAAATCACAATGTCAAATTAGCACTTGCCAGCCTAATAAATGCTTTGTAAATGTCATCAATCAAAATATTTGATCTCCATTACCTTTAATAATCCCATACTTATGAGCTCTCTCTGACAGCCTGGCAGTCAACCCCACAAGCCCCCTGCTGCCTCTGCCATCACCGCCATCAAGGCCACTTCCCCCCACACTCACTTTTGAATTTGTGCTGCTGACAGACCAGAAAGGCTTTTGGCTGCCTGTTATGTGGTTCAAACCACACTGTAGCTGCTTAACCAGGCTGAAGTCATTATTCAGAATCTCCCAACCAGAAAACACAAAACCCCTTATTTCCCACCTAAAACTGTACACTGAAGGTCAGGGTATGGCCACTGCAAATTGCTTTTGCAGATATGTGCAAGCTAGGAGAGAAACAATAACCCAAGCACTAACTCTTGCATAATTAACTGAAAATGTCTACACTGATTAACAATTATTCCTTAAATGATGCGGTGTACATAATATTCAACTGCTAAACTGTGAAGCATCCCCTACCATGACCTTCAAAGATAGTGGATTTCCCTCTTAAATGCCATTAATGTGATCCAAAGAAAGGTTAGCATTTCACTTAACAGGAAGATCTTGAACTTCAACATGTACCCACTAATAAATTCTCTCCTTAAAAAATAAGCTAAACCTACGTTAAGTGCTTGGTCTGCAAAACTGCAAATATTTTAAAGAGTTAAAAATCACACATACTCTGAAATAATTTGCATTTTATTTGCATATAAATAGGCTGGTAAAAGTGAATGAAATTTAATGATGCCTACAGAACTTTTTTTGAAAAGAGGAGAAACATTCTGCCGAAGTGCCTTCTCCCCCAACTATTCACTCAAAACATGCACATGGAATTTCAATGTTTTTATTTCTTGTTCAAAACTGAAATAGAATAAACAATGATAAGGTAACATCAGAAACATTCTAGAGTTTAGAAATCACAGACATCAGAAAACAAGATCACACACTTACAGTAGGTATGCTGTCCCAGACTGTAACTTCGCCCCTTCCCAGAAGCAGTCCAAAGGTGTAATAATTAAACAAGGGTAAAGATATTCTATTATCTGTCAAAGTTGAAAAGAATAGGCCACGCATTAGGCTAATGTATACCACTGGGCTATTTGAGAATTTTTGAGAATTTTTTGCAAACAAAAAGAAAATATACCTGATCCATGTAACCTGTTTCTGTGATAAGTTCTCCAGATTTATAACACAAATGTTCCAATTTCCATTGCCTATTAAAATAAAAAGCAGAGACAAAAGTTTCTTATTGTAATAAAGGAAATGTGTGCAAAATCAAAACTACAGAACATAGAGAACTGCAATTTTGATTATTTTTCAGTATCTGTCAAAATGAGCAGAGCTTTGCCAAATAGATTCAACAAGCTTGCTTTAATGAATAGATAATACTCAACTGTAATTAACATGTGGGGTGTTTGTGTAAATGAATGCTACCAAAGTACTTGAAAAGTCTTGTTTTCTTAAGTGTTCTCCCAATAATCTTGTTTACACCATTAATCTGCTTTTCCACATACATTAAACAACTTCAGGGCAGATGATTCAGAGTTGAATTATCACAAATTCAAAATAGGTGGGGACTAAATTAGTAAGGTTTATAATGTATTAACATATATTGAGGTGGGAAAATAATACTTTTTTTACTGGTAGATTATGTCCTTATTAACAGATAGTGTTCAAAATGAACTTTCCTGCTCTTAACCACAAATGCTATAAAGAACATTACCAGGTAGATTTATTTCCCACTTTATATTCTTTTATTCTTGTCCTACAGAAATTATATCAAATATACTGATCAACAATTACCTCTACTATCCATCATCTATTATTATAGCGTTTTGTTATCCCTAGAAGAGTGCTATATAAGCCCAGGCCTTCCCAAGTGTATTAGGGAAATGAGTCTAATTTGAAAAAAGAGAAAATTAGGAAAGGTGGGGATGGGAACTCCAGGAAAAGAAAAAATATAAAACTCCTTCTAGACTGCTCTGTTTCATTGGTCTCTTTTTTCTCTCTTTTATTAGTCACCCAAAAGAACGTTCTGGACTTCACCCTCTTCCTTGTGGAACCTTCCCATCCATCCCTCAGTGCCCCGCTGAAATGCCACCTTTTTGCTAAGCTTTCTTTGATCAGTGCTGTTGAAAGTGACCCCTTTCTCTTGAACCCCAGAGCAATGCTGGTCGGCTCTCCTTCTTGACACTGGAGCACCTGTAGGAGGGACTGCCTGTGTCTTGGCTTTGTACATGCTTCTCTGTATTGTCTTTCCTCTCCCTAACTTAGGCTGTGGTGGTTTCATTCCAGAACTCTTCCTATGCTTTTACTACATCCACAGCATTGCTAAATTAGCTACAAAGCTAAAGGGTAGTATTTGGTAAAGGTGTGTGAATCCACCTTACTCTGCCTACCTGTCCCCAGGAATTCACCACCGTGGCTCAACCCCCTATTTTTTGGTGACACATACCAACCACTAACATCTGTAATGAATACAAAGTAATGAGAAGTAACTTCTTTTCCTTTCTTATTCTTTGTGAGGTGACTAAAGGCAATTCAAAATGTAACCGTTCCAAAAACAGGTTAAGCAGTGAAACATCTTCAGAACGGTGGACAGCCATCCAAATGGCTGCTTGAAGGACCATACTCATTTGGGTATGGTGCCAAGATACTCACTGAAAATACATTATAAAGTAATGTAGTTCATATGTTACTAAACTTTAGAGACAAATCAAGATTTTAAAAATCATTTCACGAGAAAACCGTTTGAACTAACACTTCCGCTGTATTTCCAGGGCAACTTTATTTGCTAAAACAAAGGGGTCTAAACCAGCAGCCTCTCCCCACCACCTTACCTGTTATACATATATACATGGACCCGGCTGGCCTGGAGCGCCGAGTCCAGGTGCTGTCGGAGTGCCTCCGTGGTCAGGACATTAGCACCGTCTTCCTTGGGGGTCTGAATCATGAGTTGAGGATTAAACATAGCCTCTTCTCCAATCTTCTGGCGAGTGTAATTTAATTCACGACTTACTCGCCCACCAACTGGTAAACATGTACAGGTTTCAATTAGAACAGCAAAATCCCCGCAAATTCACATTCTGTTATCTCACTAACAGGAGCAGGGTACACGATAAATGAACTCTGGTCACGGAAATGTATGGCTGATGTTTAAGGGGTAACATTCACACTTTATTATGATTGGCAATGTTAACTCTACCAATAACAAACATATAAAAAATACTCACTAAACCTATTAACAATGGTCCTGCCTGTCACACACGCAAACCTAATGCGTGCGTGCTTTGTGCACCTTCTAACTAACACACCATATGTAAAAAGGGGGAGGGGGAAGGAAAACTTGAGACACTTTTCCTTGCAGACCAGACCAAATACCCCTGTTACAATTTCTTTCACTTGTATAAACAATGTGCCCCTGCAGCACATTTCAAGATAAATGGCTTCAATTTACACTCTTCTCCTAAATAATCTGGCAAAGGTAACAAGGAAATGTTTCTCCTTGTTGGAAAAAGAAACAAGGAAAGGTGGCAAATGTGTATTTAGCACAAAACTTGCCAGGAGAAGATAAATAATGTGATTTATGTCAGATGCACAAGGGGAAATCCCACTTGAAAAGAACCAAATGTATCAGCCATGGCTGTCTTGGGAGGCCCTGGAACCTACTCTCTCAGACTCACCTGGTCAGCATCCAGAAAGCACAGGTGCCAGGTTCTGAGTCACCTGGGGGCGGGCTGCCTGTGTTCTGGAAGCTCTCCTGGTGATTCTGAACCGCTGCCCCAGCTTCTCCAGCAGGCAGCCAAAGCTGGGCATGAGAGAAGCCAGCACAACAAAGCACGAGTAATGCTGTTACTAAAAACTGCTTTTTTGTCTTCTTCCTCGGGTTCTAGGGTGTATTTCAATTAGGGTTTTAGAACACGCCAAGCTCAGGATGCTGCACTGTCTGGGACATATGGAGGGACAGGAGTTTTACTTCTCAACAGGGCCCTGATGGGAGCTGTGAAATGAAGCTCTGGAGAGGCTGCTTTGATTCAACGCGGCGAAGGGTAAGGGCTTTGAGGGAAGGCCCGCAGGGACAGCTAACAGAAGAGAATCCTCGAGCACCCTCACCCCTACTCACTCCAGTTCCAAAAGGCAATGTAAGCTGAATGTTTACTGAAAAGCAGGCCTTCAGCTCTATCTTTTAGAAAGAACCCTCAGGGATCATCTTAGCTTTCCCACGAGGAGAAATCCTTTTTCTTCAAGTTTAGTATTCAAGGACATAAACATTTGGTTTGAGCAAGTAAATAAGTACTGGGAACAGCGGGTTGTTTAGTTCTCTTGGCATATTTTATAAACAAGGGAGCAAGCTAAAAAGCAAATAATGCCCTCATTAGGAAAACTAGTCCAGATTCGCAGACTGGCAGAGTCATCTGTGCAGGTTCACGCAGATGGCCAAGGCCACCGTGGAACTCTGTGAGGTGAGGTTGAACATACTGTGGTGTGTTGGAGAGAGAAGAGGAAGAGGGAGGGCAGGGGGAGGGGGAGGGGAAGGGAGGTGTAGGAGAAGAGAGAGGGAAATGATCATTGGCTATAAAAACTATTTAGATGCTGCAGAAAACTTTGGCAAATAGCCCAGGGAACTGCTGAGGCCCCTGTAATCAGTTTGAAGTTAAAGACCATAGGAAAAAATAGGAAACAACTTGCAACAGAGCATGAATTTACATAACGCCATAGGCCTTCTCAGGATGCTCCATAAAAGCTGCCTGCAGGCAGGGTCTGGCTCCTTCTGGCAGGAATCCCTATGTATTATGTCAACCAATTAGTGAACTGAATTATACTCAATCCACATTCTCTAGAGACAGAAAAGCTGTTTGAGGCCCCCCCCCCTCAAAAAAAGCCAATTATTAGTCCAGAGGTCACTCCTGAAAAGCTACAGAGTTGCACACCAAGGAGCTCCAAATAGGCTTTTCGAAGAAAAGCTCAACCCCTTCTTTTTTCTGGCTATCAGACATCAATGCCCCGTGCCTATCAATCATCTGTACCTGCCTCCTTAAGCACTGGCATAGCACGTGACTTCTCATGCTGCTTACAAAGTCGTAACGCCAGGTGAATTAAGACCATGAGGTAGAAACCACCACCACCAAAGCAGGACCATAGACCTCCCCGCGGCCCACTGACCCCCCCCCCCGGCCCTGCCCAGCAGAGCAGCTGCCTACAACTATAACCAATAAGGTGATGACCCAGGAGAGGAGTGCACACAGAAATAAAAACCAAATGCAAGGTTCATGCTGCTAAGAACTAACTAAACTCTTCTAGACCAATCTCATAATGGTTCGATTAATTTACCTCAGGGGGTTTCAGAAATGATGTTATTTCCTACAAGATATAAAATGTACCTCAGGGATTCCATAATGTCAACTTTTTAGAGTTTTTAAGATGTATATTTAAATAAACACCTATATTTTAATAAAGGGGTACATTTTTCACATCTCTAGAATTGAAAACCTTTTTGCTCTTCCACCTCTTTACGCTAGTGATAAATATGAATATTTTGCTAACGTGACAACCAGTTTCAACCAGGACAAGACTATTATCATTGGTAGATTTAGCAACTAGAGTTGAAGGACCCTGAATTCTAGTTTCCACAACCAGCTATGCTGTATCCTACTTTTGAGTACTGTTAAATTAGATTTACTTTTCCATATTACATGACCATATTTTATTTAACACTTCATCTTTTATAAACAAATATGAATGTTTCTGCAAAACTATTCAGTAACTTTTTTAAAAGTTTAGTTGATATCCACTTTCTTTGATAAATAGTTGTAACATGACTCATTCAGCCAGCAAGCATTTGTGGGGTTCATGCTATGTGCTGTGTATTGGGGTGTGTGGTAGATAAGACAGCTCCAAGAGGCTCGCCGGCCAGTGAAGCAAGCAGGCAGTACACAAGCAAACCAATGTGGTAGTTTCATGGCATGACAAGTGCTATGGAGGAAATCAAGGTGGCGATGCCATGTGAGTTACTGGGTGGTGGGGCAGGGGAAAGGGCACTTCAAATGGAGTTGCCAGGGAAGACCTAAAAGGAAGAGATATTTATGTTGACTCCGAAGAGCTGGGGAAACAGCATTCTGGCCAGAGGAACTAGCAACCACAAAGTCCTCAGGTTTGGCTTGCCACAGGGAGAGAAAGAAGGCAAGAGTGGCTGGAGCTTGGTGAGACCATAATCATGTCATCCGCTTGGTTGCACTGGTAGACTTAGCTCCTTCTCAGGTGCACCTGTGTCATAAACTGCACAGCATTCATATTGGTCCTACATCAGTATTCACCCAAGTCACTCTAGAACAAGCTACGAGGAACAGAAATCCTTTTGGACACAGTAATTTTACAGATTCACTGACTTTTGTGACTCTAGCAAATGCCTATCCTACATCACAGCTGAGTGATGGCCCCGAGCTGTTCCTTATCTTGCTGTCTTCCTTACCATGCAGGAGTGTGAAGCTATGGTCTCAGGAAGCCCTTTCAAGTACTGAAATTACAGGTGTGGTTTGGGGGAAATGGTTTGCTCCCTTTTCTTTACCATTTTCAAGGTCAAAGTCCTTTTTTAATTGAAAAATAATCTCATATTTATGAAATACTGCATAGTCATTTTTGACTACTGAGCAGAATGACCCGTAAGATCCAGCATTTGTGATACAGATGTAGGTATACAGCCATGTGAACAGTGGTTATTACTGTGCAGTGGTTTATGAATAACATTTACCCACTTTCCTTTTTGGGGTTTATCTCTATTTCTTAATCCTTCTGCAGTAAACACGTATAATTAAAGACTCCCATGTGACAAAAAGAGAAAAATACAAAAGCTACTTGACAGGCATCTGAATTAAAAACAAACTCAATGCAAAAATATTATACATCTCTATCATATTCTGAAGTCCTCTGATATTTTTTTCCTTCTTCCAAACTGAACAACTGTAACAACAAAATAACAACCAAGCTTTCTGAACAACCCTCAGGAAAACTGTTACTTAGGATCCCGGACACAAAATAAACGTTTATATGTGTGTGGTGCTTTCCACTTGCAAAGCCCTTCACACTCATTATTTACTTATTTTTAAACATTTTGCTTACTGCTACTCCCCAGTCAAGATGGGGCAAGGTGGAATGGACAGGCAATGGGAACAGAGATCAGAAGACCTGGGTTCTGAGTTCCAGTCTTGCCACCCGAGGCACTGAAATTTGGGATACAGTTGAGTCTCAGTAACCTTCTCTGTCAAGTGGAATAAAAATGATACTACTAACCTCACAGGATGGTGTGAGCACTGACAATTATATGAAATTTCCCAAACCCTTAACCAGGAGCTGAGCAGGCAGCCGTTCATTTATTTGTTTATTGCAGGGCACGTATCATCACCCTTATTTTACAGAGCAGGAAACAGCTGCAGAGTTTGGGTGACTTGCCCAAGGTTACCAGCTGATACTAGGTGGAATGAACCTTTAACTCTGAGCCCAACCTCAGGGCTTCTGTGCACCAGCTGAGATTATGAGTTCAGGAGCGCCAAATTACACATACCATAAGCTCACAGATAAGAGTTTTCAGAATGCACAAAAGTACTGCACAGGACAAATAACTGGTATCTTTATTTAAAGGACAACAATGTTACCTCTCAGATTTTTCACCACCACTGAAAAGATAGTTTTTTTTTCCCATAGGGCCCCATGGGCAGTAGAAGACAGGCCCCATTTCCCTCTGGTCCTCAGAGGTACCTGTCTTAGAGGGGGCAGAGAGATGAGGGCACACAGAGAACAAGTAGCCCTAACCCTCTTTACCTACAAATTCTGCCATTTTGTTTTCCAGAAATCTGAGGCTTAAACCAATTCTTTGAAAGAGGCAGGGTAAAAAGCATCACTTCTGCAAAAAAGCTCTTGATCAAGTTCTGCTGATCCTTTCCTCCGCAATCAAACTAAGTATAGTTTTCCAAGGTGAAGAGGGGCCAACATAGGTAGGAAACCATTCCGCTCAGGGGTCCATACCCCCAGGCCAATGACATTCCAATCCATGGTAGACACCAGACGGTCCCCATGATGTTCTGCTGGATTGTTCCTCAGCACAGCCTTTCACACAGAGCTTAATAAACATCTGTGGCATTCATGCAAAAAGCTTTTGGCAAAAGCTTATTGTGATTCACATAAAGATGTTCTGAAGGACCAACCAAAGTGTTTTTCACAATAAATTCCAAGTCCTTTCAGGGAGGCACTGTCCGCTGCCCACTCACCTCGGTGCACACTCAGTGTGTCGGATGAATAAATGAATGAACAGCCTCAATACAGAGCCTTGGGAACAGGCAGTCATCTGTATAAGATATTAATTCTCCCCAAAGCCTCAAAAGTCAATCAGTCAAAACAAATGACCCTTTCAGCCTGAAAAGTACCCACTCAGAGTCCAATTAGGAAAATGGGGTCTGTGTATATGCAAGTGGGGCATTTGCATTTGATTAATCCCATGAATTATCTAACAGCCTCTAGACAGATTTTCCCCCCCTTTAGTTGCTTCAGGTCCTTCTTTCAATCTTGTGATTAGTTATTGTGAGCATGAAAAAGTGCAAATCTCTAAAAGGGTGTAACTGTAAAATTATTAGCACCAGCTCATTTTCTAAACTGAAAAAAATGAAGATTCAGTAATTTGGGCAATTGGCTGAGAACTCCTGGGCTGTGAGTTTTAGTCACTCTTCCACCCATCTCTTTTATTCATGACTAGCCAACTGCTGCTTAAGCTTCTGGGCTGTTTTTCTCCTGGTGGGATTGTGCCCTTGGGCGTTGCCATGGGAAAATGCTAGAATCATATAGCCCAAAGAGAATCTGTCTTCATGAAGTGAGCCCAGCGCGATGAAGACAGCAAAAACAAGAGCAGGACAGACACACTGCGACGCCTCCCCAGGGACTGTGAGGGGGGAGGAGGAGGGCCAAGTGCAGTGGCAGTAGCGGCTCTGAGCATGTGCCTGCTACTAGCCCCCGCACCAGCTGTTTGCGGTACCATCTGTTCCCACCCGGGCTGCTTCCTCTGAACGGCGTTCCCCGAAGCTGCCCGCTCGCCCCGTCGGACACGATCAGGTCAGCCCAGCACTCTGCCCACACTGGACCTGCTGCCTGCCACAGCTCCCCCGACCCAGTATTTCTCACAGGGCCACCAGCTCCCAACATGACACTGCATCTGTCAGGAGGCCCATTCTTCACTGGTCACTTGCTACTGTGGCAAATCAGGGCTGGGGTCAACCCCACCTATGACAGGCTGAGTGAAGTCAAGCCTGCAGACCCCAGGATGTTCCTGGTTTCCAGCAGAATGTGGCAGCGTAGAGCTCGGCTCTATCCCTAACTGCATACTTGCCCCGCTGTGAACTGTCCCAGGTCCTACCGTGATTTCACCCAATTGCTCAAGTGCTACGGGCAAGCAGACGCAAACCCCAGTCCTATCCTTCAGCAGGAGCTGAGCAAGCCCAGGAGGGTCTGACACAGAGCAGCATGCTTGCTCAGAGGCAATGCTGGACCAGGAAGCAGAACCCAGGGACCAAAGACAGCATGTTGTTATCAAGTTCTAAGTTCTTAGTGAAGGCCTCCTAATGTCTTCATAAGGACACAAAACAACTGAACAACAACAAAACCAAATGCTTGCAAAGCTGTGGGCTCTCTATCTAGTAGTCAGGCTGTTGCATGACATTAACCCCGGTTCCCTTCTCCCAGCTTCTGTGGGGTGGATATCACCTCTCTGCTCTGAACAGTCTTCTTGCCATGATCCAGCCTGGGCCTCTTTTCACTGGCCTCCTACTTGAGTGGCCTGGGGAGCGGGGAGACAATGTGAGTCCCCACCTTCGCATACAGGCTCCCTGGCCCCTGCGGAACGCCATGCTGGCCCGATTTATCTCCCACACCGACCCTTCCCTCTGCATCTGTGTGGGGAGACGCACGTCACTGGTCACTTGGGGCCACTTTCATGATTGTGTGGCCATCAGGATTAGCTGGATTAGGGGCTGATGCATAAGGACCCCCTGGTGCTGTGAGGAAGTTTCGTCACTAGGTCAGCATGGTGTGAACTATGTTCTGTCACCACCACCACTCCTTATGGCCACCAATCGAAGAAAAGTGGGGGTGGGGGGAGGATGGCAGAAAAAATGCTTCCAGAGCAAAAATGCATGAACTCCTCATAGCAATAAATTCCCCCATCATGCATTTCGAAGGACATGAACGATTGAAGACTGTCTCCCTTTTAAACAAGAAACCTACAGGATTCTTTTCTTACCCATAAAGAATTTCATGGGTCTGAGAGTGGCGGTAGGTGGAATGGTAAGCATAGCTGCCATAAGACACAAGGGAACTTCTATTCTAGCCCTTTGCTAAAACCAGTCAAGCAGTTTGGGAAGAGAGTCAAACTGTTGGAACCTTATTATGTTCAAGGCGAACTAACACCTCCACAATGGTCAATTCTCATTCTTCTAAAGATGCTTGCACTAGCTCACCTAAGGGGGATTCCCCTGTTTAATTAGAAGGAAAACAATATGGACAGGAGTAGTGGAGGGAATGGGAGGGGGGCAGGGGGAACAAGAGGATGGGGAGAAAAAAAGCAGAGGCACAACTCTTAACTCCTTTTAAAAATTCACCGACTGAAAGTTTGCCTCCCAGGAAATCATTTGGCCCATTCACCTACCCAAACCTCCCATCCTGGCCGCCACTCATGTGGACCCTGCATGAAGTAAACACAATTTGTAGAGAAAGTAATGGGATTTCTGCAAGTGTGTGTGAGTGAGTGAGTGAGTGAGTGTGTGTGTGTGTGTGTGTTTTATAGAATAGTCCCTCTTGCACAGAACCGGGCTGTTCCATCAAAGCCGTATCTGTTATATTTCTGTCTTTCTCTTCTGTTTGGCGTATTCACCAACAAGAGAAAAGGAGGTAAGCTTTGGCGGCCCTGACCTGCAGCTGGAACACAATACTTTCGCACAGCCCTGCCGACCCCTGACATAAATTTTACACCGCAGCTGGCATTTACACACTCAGCATTACCATATGTATAGCTGCTCGGTGCTAATTATGCTAATCACCTGTCTAACTCGCTGCTGCGAAAAATGGTTGTATTTAGCAGTCCAGTGCCTACCAATGCAGCTTACTGTGTGGCTGAAATGTACATTCAGACGGCCCTGAATGGCAAGATTTTTCCACGTTGCTGGCTACATTCAGGCCTCAGAAAAATTTATTCAAGTCAACTGGTTTCGGTCCGCAACAAAAAAGTTACGAGAAAAAAGTGAGTGTGTTCTTGCCCTAACATTCTGGATCTGCTTGCAAGCAAAATGATAAATCAATTGGTGTGGGAAACAAAAAGGGAGAGAGATTTCTTTTGGGAGCCATGTGAAACTGTAGCCTATTTAAAAAAAAAAAAAAAAAAGAAAAAAAAAGGGTCATCCTATTCCCCAAATCTCTAGAAAGAGCAGTTAATAGATATTTAGCCCTAATCCCAATTCTCTCAAATTGCAAGCTTTGTTTGCAATTAAGCAAGGTATTAAACATGTGCAGTTTTTTTCTGGATCATGTGTGACAAAAATGATGGTATCGTTTTTTAACTTATTACAACACTGTATGAACCTCATGGGGAAAAAATCAGGTAAGAGGAAAGAAATAATGTCTTAGGTAGTCTGGGAAAATTATTTCGTTACTTTATCTTTCAGAAAGCTTCTACTTAAAAAGACACTGTGTGATATTTACATCTATTTTGTGAAGTTTTCTGGCTTCTCCACTAAAGGAGCAAAAGAAATCAAGGGAATAGGGGTGGGGAAGATGGGAGAATTCAAAATAAGAAAAAATATGGTTGGGGAGGGATGGAGGGAGGGAGGGAGGGAGGGAGAGAGTAAAAAAGTCTACATTTTCCTTAACCTCAAAATTCCAGTTTTTATCATCAGTGTTTCTTAAAGCAATTTTCTCAGACCATTCTATAGAATGGATTTCTAAAATCAAGATAATATTATTACAGGTTGCTTTAACAATTTCCCAAGTCCAAACTGAAACCCCATTTCCTCCTCACAAAATACTTCCCTATTAATTTTTAAAAACCCTGAATCTAGTCATCGTAAGGAATGCTTAGTATTTGATTATTTGGGTGTACAGATATGTCTAGGCATTCCAATTTCCACAGCACATAAGACACATTCTACTGGAGGGATGGCCCAAAGTGCTTAGTTACTTTCTCACCTCCAAATGATTATCATTAGATTCTTTATTTAAATTTAGAAACTGGAAGCAAACTGGAAGGCCATTCATTTTGCAGCGTAACTTGGGTTACCAACCTCCCCCCAATGCTACAAAACACCAGAGCAGCTTTGTGATAAATCTCAGGTTTACACACAGAAGGTGTACCGACCCAGCAGGAAGGGGCTGTGAAAGAAGCTGGCCTCTCCTTGCCTTGCTTCACTCAGCTTTCAATTTAACTCACAGCTGATAAAAAGGGTGATGCTCATAGTAACTTGAAGATGCCACTATGAAGACAACAGCTTTCTTCCTGTCAGCTCACCCCACCATTCTGTTCTACTTTTTATAAACTTATCTGACCCAATGAAGCAACATTATCCAAGCCACATCTTGCTCTCTTTGGCATCCCAATTCAAGTTGCTTTTCCTTGCCCGTCCAAAGTATTAATTCAACTGGGTTTTTGTAGTTTCAAATCTTGACTATGCAGCCAAAAATACAAACGACACGATCACTACTGGGCTCAATGCAGAGGGCTTACTCCTCTCATTCCCTCTCAATCTCCTGCTCTTCTTAAACAGAAGATGGACCACCCTGCCTCATGGCACAGAGCAGTGTTTACATTGCAGTACTTGACTGTGTAATACATCTGGCATTTTTGGGCAGGATTCCTGAGCTAGGGGCCAGAAGCCCTTAAGCAATGATTTAAGGGGAAAAAAATCATGCATATTTACTTAACAAAGCCCACTTCCAGTTCCTTTTGCTTACTTTCATACATGTTTCATCAATAACTGAAGACTATCTTGGTTGATAAACTGGGGAAGTCTACTGTTTTTCATTTATTTTAACTATAATAAATAAAGCTTGTGCTGCGGTATGGAGACTTGCTTCTCACTAGCCTTGCCTTCATAGCCAGTTTTGGGACCCACAGGCAGTGTGGATTATTTGGGCCAACTCACACCTGGGTTTCTGGATTAGTAATAAGGCCCTGCCTCCACATTATAAATCTCTCCAACAACAAACTTGTCACTCATTAGCAGGTACCTGACTGCCCACCAACAATACAGTTTCCTTAACACATGACAGCTGTTTTTCCAGCTATGCTCTAAACCCCCAATACAACAAAATGGTCACAGTCTTGAAGGAACTGAGGACAGGATGCATATTTCTGTACACACAACTCCTAAAAATCTCCACAGTGGTCAAGCAGTTTCTCAATGGCAGCATTCTAATGATTTGAAAAGCTTATTTCTTCTGTCAAACTTAAAGATATATGTAGAAAAACTGAGATATTGCAGTGTAAAGGAAACAACAATCCTAAATCCAGTTTAAGAGGGAAAAAAAATCTAAGAAGTATTACCATAAAGCACCTAAATTCAGAGTTTGGAAGCAAAGAGTAATAAAAGTGTTTATATTTTGGTGACCCTGATGATATCTCCGTAGTCAAGGGAGGTTTCCACTGAGGAAATCCCAAGGAGCTTCCTTCCTCCTGGACTGCCAGAAACGCCTTCGTGAGCAAAGCTGTCTGCTTTCTGGGATGTCAACCGAGATTTCTCACGTGGATGGACCATCTAATACTGTAGCATCTGCCAAGATTTGGATGTGGAAACCTCTCCTCTTCCATCTCGATCTAAGCTCCATGTTCCCTTAGGTCTTGATGTGGGTTTCACCCAGGGAAAGCCTGAAGGTGGAACACCTGGGCTGGAAT
The DNA here is from genome assembly GCF_009873245.2 of Balaenoptera musculus. NCBI lineage: Eukaryota > Metazoa > Chordata > Mammalia > Artiodactyla > Balaenopteridae > Balaenoptera > Balaenoptera musculus. Next base: position 29,109,401 of record NC_045790.1, on the reverse strand, counting down.
GTCACGGTGCACGTTTCACTTACCATCTCAGAAATGCTATGGGGCCCAATTCTTCCACATTTCATATGGCACATTAAGCACAGGGGACCGAGACTTGTTTCACAGTCCACATGTCAATGGATTCTAAAGTTACCTCAAAAGCTCATTAAAATGCTATGACTCTTCAATAGGGGAAGCACATCTGCTGATAAGACCCCATCAAAGAGTATGGTCTTGAAACAAACCCTCACCAACCTAAGAACCCCAAGGATGCAAATGGCAGCTCTGCATCTAGAATCTCCTACAGCTGATCTGAAATAATACATTTACTAATTTCTGTCTGTCAGTTTGTGATTAACCAGATTTACTACCATTTCAGATTTCACACTAGTAACTCCAGAGATCCACTGCGAGGAAATGATTTGGGCAGTTTATGAATAGGTGGGTAGAGGGAAGGGTGGGAGGCAGAGGGAGAGAAGAGAGGAGGGGAGGTGAGCAAAGGGATATAGGTGAGGAAGGAGGGAGGAGGGAAGGAGAATGGAGAAAAGGTTCTGGGAACAGATGAGCAGCAAAGGAGATAACAGTATTATAATAATAGAATCATACAGGTATGGTGATTATTTAGGGATGTCTCACATAGCAGGAATTCCCTCAACTTTTTTTTTTCAAAATAGTGTCAAAACAGTGCTAAGTTAAAATACTGTATTTCTGCAAAGTGGCTTCTATTAAATCTGGTCTCCTTTCAAATAATTTTAAATATTTCCATACTTGTTTTAAAAGCCAAAAAAATTTTTTTTTAAATAAAACAACCCCCTCCTCTCAACCAGTTGAATAGACTACTCCTCAGGGGCTAAATCTGGGCAGATTGCTGGCATGGACAAAGTGTGTGTGAGGGGGGGAGCCATATAAATGGCCCCTTCCATTGCATAATTGTGACCCCCCAATAAGAGAAGGAGGGCAGAGAAGTTACAGCTCAGCCCAAGTGGACAGAGCTCCAGGGGTCACAGGGAGGTCAACTTTGAAGGAGAAATCCCAATGAAATATAAACATGGCATTGTGGAAACCAGACAAATCTCCCATAGCTTGTCCAGCCTGCGTTAATCTCGCCATCAGCTGTGGCGCATAATCCAAACAAACCGATCCGGCGGTTCATACATCTGGAAACTGTCATCTTCTGGAGCCTCCAAGCAGCGTTCCGTGTATCTGAAACACCCCATCACCCAACCTGACTTCTAAACTTGTCGGCAGGCAGCAAAGAGATACGATGATTCACAGGGTCAACTACCCTGGGAAGAAGGCATCTGAGGCTATTTGTTATTTTTAAAGCAATTATTGTTGGGCATTAATTTTTTGATCATTTTTCTCCAGGTATGAAAGATATGCCACAATTGCTTCCACCTGTATGTATGTGTCCACTATCAGAATCTAATCAATACCTATCTAAAAAACATATTCTTGATTTTAAAAAGTGCCTAGGCGACCAAGGAGCAGAAAGGAGCTTCCGCATCTCATTCTTTTTGTCCCTTGTGAAATGCCCAAAACCCCAAACTGACAGCCCCAGAAAGCAGAAACTGGGTGATAACCTTGGAAAGGGCAGTAAGAGCAGAGCCCACGCACCGCCTGTCTGGCTGATGTGCCTCAGTCCCTCGCTGTCTCTTTGGTTCTGCTGCATAAGAGCACCTGGGGAAAAGTGGTGTGTGACAGGAACATCTGGAGAACTAGACCACCAAAGAGCCAATGTGCTACGTGGGCTTCGGAAAGGAGCTGTTATTGCAGTATGAACAAAGTCCAGTGGTGTCTTTTATTGCTTTTTACAAAGTCATGTTCATGCTAAAAAACCTTCAGTCTACTGTGTTTGAAATGCACCGAGGTCTATCTGCAAAATTAAGTTACCTGAAGGAAAAGGAAAAAAAAGTATTTGAATATAACACTTCTCCTTTCTTCTATGCCTACCCCCACCCACTCTCTCTCAACTTCATGATGTTTTTATTTGCTATGTAATGTAATTCTAAGAATAATCAAAAATTTAAATTATTTGCATAAAAAAAGTTAGTTACCTGGGTCAGTAAATACCGGGATGGGGAGGGAGGGTTATCTTGAAAATAAAACTTTTGCATTTATAGCAATGTTTTAGCAGCCACAACTCTGTCATAATAAAAGCCTTCCATCTGCACAGCATGGGACTTCCAATTGAAATCTATTATCTAAACCAGTGGTTCTCAATTGGGGCAATTTTGCACTGCCCCCCCCCCCAAAACACGTTTGACAATGACTAGAAACATGTTGTCACAACTGGGAGAGTGCTACTGGCATCTAGTGGGTAGAATCCAGGGATGCTACTAAACATCCTACAATGCACAGGACAGCTCCCACAACAGAGAATTATCCAGCCCAAAATGCCAATAGTGAGAAACCTTGCTCTAAACTGAAAAGGATGGTGAAGCTCAATTAATCTCCTCTAACTGCCTGACTTAGAGCCAAGAACAGCCAAGAACACCGAAGGCTTATGTTAGCAACTACAAACTCTAGCTACAAACTCGAGAGCACTTAGAAACATCAAGCAAGCATTTTTTAAAAAAACTTTCCATTTCCCTTAAAAAAAAAATCAGTCACAATTTGTGTCCTCTCTTGATACTGGCCTCCAGAGATGTTAATAACCAAACACAAGGCAATATGGATTCATTTCAAGGCTGTTATTTTTTGCAGTAAAGGAGGCTGGGGGCTGAGCAAGCTTTGAGAAAAAAAACCAAAAAGCTCAAAAAGATAAATGAACGTTCTGTCACTGGAGAATCATGACAACAAACTTGTGTCTGAGAGAGGGCTGGAGTGGGGGGTAGATATTAAGTGAGACAGAAGCATAAAAGTGCTAAGCAAAAATGAAAAGCCAACAGAGAAATGGGCAAGGTTAAAAAGAAGGCATTTCCCTTCTGTGCCCGAAAGGATGAGAAGCACTCTGGTACCAGGCAGGGCGCTGGAGGCCAAATACACCAGTGTAAATCTTGAGGCAGGCAAAGAATGGCTAAAAGGAAGAGCTGGCAGCCCCCTCAGCCAAACACCCTGCACACATCAGAGAACTTCCTGGACCTTCCAAGCCTCAAGGCTTTCCACATCAAACCTGATGCCCCAACCAAAGGCAAGCACTGGGAGTTCTCCCAGAGGCCACACCCCTGTCCTCTGTGCCTTTGCCCAGGCTGTTCCTTTGGCCTGGAATGCCCCACCACCCTCACCTCTCCAGCCCTGGTCCTGACTCAGTCACTCTCCCTCAGGGCTGTCCTGGAAGGTGACCCTGCCATCCTGCCACTTGTCTGTGTGTCCGCTGGGTAGAAGTCCTCTGAATGTATCTGAGTATAGATGTACACAGTTGCCTTTGTGTTTGTGTATATGTATGTCAATTTTTTACCCACAGGAGAAATAACATTTTCCAAACTGTCCCTCAGCATTCTCTCCCCTTAAAATCTCTTATGCTTTCCTTTCTTCTGTTGCTTTTTAACTAAGAAAGTATGCAGCCTCTATTCATTTGGTTTATTTAGTGTAGCAACCACACTTGCTTATGTCCAGAACATTTGCAGTCTCTATTAAGAAAAGACCATCTAACAGACTTCTTTGCTGATAGTGACGAAGAATTTATCTAAGACATTAAAGTACACAATTAACCTAAATTCCACGTTGCTTCTCATTCTACTCTACTAAAGTCTAGGATAGCAGAGCATTCTTACTCTGAAAAGTAAATGCTTCCACTACTTGCTGTTGACATGAACACTAAGCTCACTATGTCAGGAACAAGACTTCCTCATTTTTACCTCTGCTTTGAATTTAAATTAAAATTATAAAATGGTATGGTGGCCTCCCTGGTTGGGTTTACTTGCATTTATGAAACTGTTGCTTCTTCTACATGGGAAGAATCTAGCATGCAATGAATGAATGAGAAATCAAGGTCAAGGCAACAGGAGACCAGGTTGACTTAAGTCACTAGTAGGCTAAGTGGACATGGAAACATAGAGGATCCACAGTTTCTCATTTGTAAAATGGGACAATAATTCACTTGCATGTTAAAAATATTACACAAGTTATCAGGTTATAAAAATAAAGATAATAATAGATAGCTACTTTACTGAGTGGTAAGGCATGTAATAATATATAATAAATGGTAAGGGTAGTTGCTCAACAAGTGATAGTATTGAGTAAATAATACTTGGCCAAAGAACCAGTGCGCCACACTGAAACTGCCAAAACAGAACGGGAAGGAAAATAGCTCAGAGGCCCAAAGTAGGCAAAATGAGTCTTATCTCAGGTGTGTCACTCCCCAACACTCTGTCACTAAGCTAGAGCCCAAGTGAGAAAGCTAATAAGCATGTTTCTCCTCCCGGGACTTGACATGAGTTGTGTAATGCAAAAACATAGTTAATTCTAGAAATATTTATAAAATGTTACATAAATAAGTTACATTAGCTCTTTTTTTTTTTTTTACATTAGTTCTCTTTAAACTGATTAACAATCTACTGAAAAGTCTTGCTCAAAACAACAAGATATAGTCTTTTGTCATCATCATGACACCCAACAAATCTGTTGGCCCAAGTAGCAGAAAGTGAACATTTGGACAGAGCTGGGAGCCCCCTTTGCTCATCACTTGCTCTGTCTTAGAACCTGTGGTAGCTCCCCACAGTCTAGCCAATCACATCATTTCCAAACTGCAGTCCTGCGGTCCAGGGCCCAGTGGAGCCACTGTACCCTATCCCCGCCACACTGGGGGTCTCCCACTGCTGGCTGTCCACTCAAGCTTGGGCCTTTGCTTGACCCCCTTTCTGAGCTCTTGCCTAGAACTCCCTCCCTCCTCCACTCTCTAGGTCGCTCTAATTTGCCTCACCACCTCCATGGAAGCTTTTTCCTTTTTCCGTTTAACTTTCATGGCCTACTGCAATTGTGAGCTCAAATTTAGTGCAAGTCTGACATTCAACTCTAGTAGTTTTAAGTGCATGAATTTGTGCACTTGGAGTGTCTCACATCTTTAGTGTCACTTACAGTGCCTAGACAGTGCTAGGGCCATTATAGATGCTCAGTAAACTTGCTGCTAGGACATCTTAGGTGCTTATTAAAACCCTTCTTTATCTATCAATGACAATGAGGTGCCGAGTTGAGGTAAATTACCCCATGGATTCAATCCAAAGAACACTTGTATTAATTACCAAGCTTCTTAAGGCAAGAATGTTTTCTGGTCTTAATTATTTGGACTATTATTTTGTCACTACTCAACGGAAGACACCACCATATTCTTGCAAAACACTGAAAGCTGAATCTTCACAAACAAGGCAAGATTAACAAAATATTCTCCAAGGTTAGCTCTCCAGCAGCATTCTGAAAGGGATCAATTATGCAATTATGCATGTAACTCTTAGGCTTCCAAATTTTGTCTTAGATAGCTTTCACTAGGAATGCCTCAGATATCCTGGTGTGAAATATCTACATAATTACGGCAATCCTTCCCTCCCAGCTCATTGTAACAGATTCCCTAAGCAGTGTTTAGGGGTTAAAATGTTTCCAAACAGCAACTCTGTTACTTTCCAAAAAGAATAAAAAAACAACGAACAGAAAATAAAAACAACCGCTCCCAAAACAAAACCCCTGAATCAAAAGAGTTACAAAAAAAAAAAAAAAAAAAGTAAAATGTTTCTGTCTGGGGTGTCGGGGGTGGGAGGTGTGATCTATTTTAAATTTACAATCACTTAAAAAAAGGCTTCAAGAACCCCCAAATTGAGGAATGTGGATAAAAGACTGGCATAACCCCTAGGAGAGCTCCTGCGGCCCCTCCCTCCAAACCCGCTTTCTTAAAACACATTTATTCTTTCAGCCTCCAAAACGCAGCCTTCCCCCAGCATAATTCCATTTTAAAAGCCCCCACCCGCGAGGAAACATTAATCTACTTTGCAAACAAGCGTTCTAGTCTGTGCTTTACTGCTTTTTTTCCAACTCCTTTCCCCCCACCCCCCCTCTTTTTGTACCTTGAGACAAATGTTTTTTTCCCCAAGAGTTGAAAGCTGTCCAAAAACAGGACCACACACGCCGCCGCCTCCGCAGGCCCGCGCTCTGCCCGCCCCCCGCCCTCAGCGCGGCGGTCGCGGCCGCCGGGGGCGCGCACACTCCCTCCAGCCGGAGGGGTGGCCTCTCTCTGCCCCCCCCCCACGCCCTCCTTTCTCTTTGGACGCGGTGGGTGGGGGTGGGGGAGGGAAGGAAACCGAGGAGTACAGCCCGGAGCCGAGAGGCCTTCCTCTGGCCGCGTCTCGGCGCGCGGCGGAAGCGAGCGGCGGTGGCGGCGGGACCTGGGGGCCCCCTGGCCGTGCGGAGTGGTCTGTCCCGCGGAGGGGCCCCCGCGCCCTCGCCGGCCCGCCCTCGCCACTCTCTCCCACAACACCTCGCAAAGCGCAGTGCCCCGAGTAGATTACAGCGCGGCCTTTGTCGGGCGGGCCTGGCTCCCGGCCAGGCGCCCAAACAATAAACAATTCCCCCTGGTGCGGGCAGGGGGTTTTCGCTCTTCACAGAAAGGATCTAGGTGTATGCTGGCAAATATCTTTATCAATTGGAAGGAAGGGCAGGGGGCCCGGGGTGGGGGACGAGAGGGCGCTGCGGCGGGCGCTGGATCTCTTACCTTCCACCCACAGCTCCTCCACGTTGGTCTCGAGATTAGCTGCCTTTAATCCCACAGCGAAGGCCCCAAATATGAGGAGGCCTACAACCAAGAACTTGCCGCAGTTTTTTTGAATGTAACAACCCAGTTTAAATAGAAGTCTCTGAAACTTCGCTCTCAGCCACAGCGGCGCTTTCCGGCCAGTAGCTTTCCCCTGAGGATGAAGCAGAAAGGAGGAGTGAGCGCCGGGGAGTCGCGGCCCGCGCGCCCACGCCAGCTTCCGCGCACCCGCCCGGCATCCCGCGACAGCCGTGAGGGGTGCCCTTCGGGCTGGAACCCAGGTCGGCCCAAGGAAACACGAGCGGCGTTGGGGGGCCTGGTGATAAATCAAAGTCAGGCTGCAGCGTGGCAGCTGCACCTTGGTCACAGCAGGGGCGCCCCCACGCGCGGCCTTCGTAGCATCCCCGAGTGTGACTTGGAGGTCTGGGAGGAGGGGCTGCAAGAACAAGGGGAAGCCGAGGCAAAGAGGAGAGACACCATTCAACACAGGCAATATTCACACCAACCTGGGAAGGGAGGGTCTGCGTAATCCCCGCGATGGAGCCCAATGTTTAAGAACCAGCCAACCACGGCGCCCTTCCCCGCAAGTCCTGCCCCAGCCTTCACCCTTCTCGGGGTGCTCCGGCGAGGACAGAGGCTGGGGGACGAGAGCACTTTGGGAACAATGTTTGGCGGGCTCCCGCATCCTGATCCCCCGCCCGACGTGGTAGTAAATTGGGATCCACGTGGTGAGCGTGGGCGCCGGAGCTCACTCGCGACGTATTTCCATAGCGTTGGGAGACGCCGTGTGAGCTGAATTAGGAAGTGGGGCAGCCATCTGCAACTTACGACAATATTTGTGATCGGAAGAGGGCAGCCACATGGATCTTTCCCTCCTCTCCCTTCCCTTCTGGTTAAACGTGAAAAGCAGCAGAATGCACAGGGGAAGAGCCTGGGCCGACGCAGGCGGGGGTCCTGGCTGGGCGCTGGCTGCTCCCGGCGGTGGCGTTTCCCCGGCGCTGGCCGCGGCCCCGGCCGGCCCCTATCTGGGTGCTCGCCTTCCCCGGATTCCACACATTTCAGCGAACCTCGTAAACACAATGAACCCGGCCGCTCGGCAGACCCGCACCGCGGATTTAAGGTGGCAATTTGTTTACAACTTTCCCTTTCCCCACAGGCTCTGAGAAGAAGTAGCTCAAAAACTGGAAAAGAAGAGGGGAGATACCCTCTTGCGAGGATAATTTTTAAGGGAGCACAGATTTCATGCTCAACAAAAGCAAAACCGGCTGCCAAAAAGGGAAACCACCTTTATTTCGGCTCCCTCCCCACCCCCGCCTCTCTCCACTCCGCCTCCCCCTCCAAGAGGTTAAGAAATGTGGCAGTGTTACAGGGGTTTAGGCTGCAAATAGGGGCAGGGGCGCGGGAGTAGGGGGCTCAGGGGCAGGGGGTACAGGGCAGTGCCGCGCTGCGGCGGCCCTGGAGGTGGTCCACTGTGGACCGCTTTCCAGTGCTCCGGAAAAGGCACGCCGGGGAGGGCGCGTGCACACACACACACACACACACACACACACCCTCCACCCCCTGCGGACTTCAGACAGCCCTTTCCTCCCAGGACCGGAGGGAGGGTTTGAATTTTTCAATCCCCACTTGTCTGGTTTTTTTTCCTGGAAAGGGGTGTGTGTGTGTGTGTGTGTGTGTGTGTGTGTGTGTGTGGCGGGGACGATCCCAAAGAGGAAGAGGAGGGAAGAGAGAGTGGGAGGAGAGGAGAGAGTCTGAAATGCACCTTGGAAATCTGCTCCAGAGCGAAGGCGGCGTCGCAGTAGCTGGGCCGGTGCAGATAGTCCCAGTCCGGCGCGGCGTTGCGGCGCAGCCCCCCGGTCCTTCTGCGCCTCCCGCCACCGGCCGGCCGGCCCGGGGCCCCGCTGCAGCTGCCGTCGCCGCCGCGGTCCTGGGGCTCGGCAGCGTTACCAGCCGAGGCCATGTTGCCGCCGCCGCCGCCGCGGGAACCGAGGCTTCCCGGGCGGCCCGGCGCGCTCCTGCCGCGGCTGCGGGCTCCTGGCTCGCCTGGGCGCTCGGCTTGCGAGAACGCTGCTGGCCGCCGGCTGTTCGGGCTGGGGCTCCGGTTGACAGACCTGCTGCTGCTGCTGCTGCTGCTGCTGCCGCCGCTGCTGCTGCTCACACTGCGGGCGCTGCTGCCGCTGCGGCCGCGGCCGCTGCCGGGGAGTCAGACCCTGCGCCTTCCATTGCCACATTGCGCGGGGGTCCCGAGGTCTCTGCGGCTGCCGCTGCCCACATCCAGTTCTCCGGAGAGCGAGAGCCGGCGCGTGGAGCCAGCCTGTCCTTCGGACGCTCGCGCGGCGCTCCTCGCTGTCCCCAACTCCCCCTACCCGTCCCCCGCCCCGCGCCGCGACCCCTTCACTGCAGAAAGCGCCAGCAAATCCCCGCCGCTCCCGCCGGCCTCGCTGACTCTCTCGGCGTCTCACGGGTCGCCCGAGCGGCCGCGGAAGGTAAGCGCAGAGCCGCCGCCGCGGGGTCCGTGGGCGCCCGGTGGGTCTCAGCGCTGCCGGGCCGGGGCAGCCGCCGCCGCCGCCGCTGCTCCTGCGGCAGCTGCTGCTGGCGGTGGCGGCTCCTGAAGCTGCTGCTCGGACTGCTCGGGCTGCTTGGGCTCTGGCTGCTGGGTTCTCGGTGGCTGCTTGGTGCCGGACTCTGCTTTCTTGTGCTCCTCGCTGACCCGCTGGACCATTCTGCCCCAGTGCAGCGCGCCTCTCTCGCTCCCGGGACCTGGGGACTCCGCTCTGTGTGTGTGCAGCGGGCAGCGGCCGCAGCAGCTCCTTGATTCAATAGATGAGATGGAAGAAGAAAAAAAAGAACTCTCTCCATTTGGAGAAAGAGGAGGAGGAGGGGAGGGGGTGGAGGGGGAGAGAGAGAGCGAAAGAGAAAAAGGCTGGAGCTCCCGCCCCCGGGGCTGTCAGATGGCTTGGGTTTCTGCAACATGATTGGCTCGCGGAGGGCAGAAATTACTCAGCAAACATGACTATTATTAGCTGCTTAGCAACAGCTCACCAAAGTAGAGAGACCACCCAGGTAGGCAACCCCAGTGTGTGCATCCCCGGCTTCGGGGGGAGCCTCCGAGAGCGCCAACCTTCTCGCATGCAATACTTCCATTAAGGAATGCTCCCCCTCCCTTTCTTTCTTATTCCTTTTCTTTTCAACAGTGTCTTCTTTTTGTAAGATGCTTTTTGCGCGCGCACACACACAGACACCCACGAGCATTTGCCTCGCGATAGACACGGGGGAAAATGTAATATTTTTTTAAGCGCTTAAACAATTTCAGAAATTCCTCAAAGAAAACCCTTTCAGAGGCACCTTGGCCTCAAGCTGCAGCAAATACTGGGAGGTCCGGCTTGAATTCCCAGGCCTGCACCAATAATGACAGGGTGGTGGATAGTGCGCCAGTGTGTGCCAGATTTTTTTTTTTTCCCCTTCTCTCTTTTCTTTTATAACCAAAGAGAAGACTTAGGCTCTTGCAGGGAACAACGCCTCGCATTAAGATAAACAAAATGGAAAGTTAAAGAGGAAAGTAGGGACATTGGGAAAAGCCACCTTTCTTAAAGTTCGCTCCCCCCCCCGCCCCGCCCCTTTCCCTCTCAAAACCCCTCGGCAGCACAGTACTGGTTTGAAGGAGTCAGTGTTTTATAAACGTGGAATCCAGACACCGAAGTCTCATGGAGGCAGAGGAGTTTTTATTTGAATCTTTAATGCGACATAGGTAAAGGAGAAAAAACAGAATCCTTTTAACAACCCGGAGAAACAGAAATGTTTTCTTTAGAAAGAGAGAAAAGTTTTCTTATTTTGGATTCATTTGGACCCCCCCCCCCTTTTTAATTAACCACAAGTCCCTATTTATTTAAAGTCTGTTTTAAACGTCCCCCCCCAAACTGGTACGCATCCTGTTATATTTAATAGTAGCGTGACATAAAGGAGAATAAAGGCTTTGATGCTGGATTCATTTGAAACAAATTGTGCGCTGATTGCTAGGACTTGTCCGGACACTGCAGCCAGTGTCACCGAGACATGCCGGGGATTCGCTTCCCCTGGAGAAGAAAACACGCGACTCTGAGTTGGATCCTGGGGCCAGAGACAAATTAAACTGTCTACACAGCTCCGATTTTTACGTAAAAAAATTTTTTTTTGAGAGTATTTTTCTTTTGCAAGTTAAGTCCCTCCCTGAGATGGGGACCAGATCCACAAACCCTCGATTCTATCTCATCTTAGTATTTGTTTTTTTCCTTTTTTTCTTTTTTAAAAATTGGGTTGAACTGCAGAGGGACTCTCGGCAGCAAGTAGCCGACTGAAGCCGTGAAATGGGGCAGTGTGGCTTTAAGATGCACACGGTGTGTGTTCATTGAAAAAAAAAGAAAGAAAGGAAAGGAAAGAAAGAAACCCAGATGGAGGGAAAGGGGGAGGAGCGGGGGAGAAGGCGGAGCCCACGCGACCACGTGACCCAGGGCCCGGCCGGCGCGCGCTCTAGGGCACGGAGGCCTATTACGCGCGCGGGCGTGTGTCCGAGTGCGCCCGCTTGCGCGCGCGCTGGAGCTCCGGACTCCTCACGCCCGCTCAGCCCTGGTCAACCAGGTAGGGAAGTCGTTGCGCTCGGCTAGCGCTAGGCGGGCTCCAAGTCTCCAGCGCTGGCTCCTGGGAGCCCAGGCGAGGCGCACTCCCCGCCGGCGCGGACGGACGTGCCGGACGCGCCGTAGTACATTCCTGAAGGCGGTCGGCCCCCTTACGTTACCCAATGCCTGCGCGGCCTCCCCGCGGCCGGCCAATCGCTGAGCGCTCGGGTCCCTTACCATTTAGCTGCCCTCTATCGAAAGGGACTGCAGCCGGGCGCGCCGGCCACCCGGGCGACCCACGCGGCTCCCGCAGGGGGTCTGTTGGCCAGCCCTCCCCGCCGCCTTACTTTCTCTTCGGCGGCTTCCCCCTGCCTCCTTCTTTCAATCTCCCCTTTCCTTTCTCCTTCCTCTTTCACCCCTTTTCTCCCCCATCTCTCTTCTCCCTACCAGCCTCGCCACCTTCCCTCTAGCTTTTTCTCCTTCCTGGTTTCACTGGGAGGCCCTGCCCTCTGAATCCCAAACCGGCAAAACGTGTGCAGTACCCTGGGCAGGGTAGGGTGTCCTGCAGAATAAAGAGACAAAGAGAACAGAAGTGTCTGGGGGTGTTCACGAGATCAGGAGGAGGACCGGAGAACCAGGCCAGCGCGGAAATTCAAAACTCAAACTCCGAAGGAGCACGTGATTTTGTGCGCGGCTCTGGGAAGGGCTGCGAAAATGCAGAAGGGAAGACAAGCAGCGTGCATTTCAAATGACAGTAGGTTAATAAGTAATATCGCAGGAATATTGGGCTCGACACAGAGCAAGCTTAATCTTTGAGCAATATCCTGCTGTTTATTATGTTTGGTAAATAGTATAAATCAGGAAACGTGATTTATTATTCTAGTTTTTCTCACTGAAAGGTTCTACAGACGTTTCAAGTCAAACCATTTTGTTCTTGCAGCTGGAAATTAATTTTTAAAGATTGGGGGTGGAACCCCTAAAAAGACACGTCAGTCTTTTTATATTTGAGGCGTGCTGTATAGCAAAGGTAACCATGTAGCTATAGGCAGGGTGCTGTGTCTGTACAAAATTCTTTACAACGTTTTAGACCAAAATATTAGTTTTTCCACCCAATCTTTTATTTATAGCAATTTCAGTATAGCTACTTAGATTATGGAATTCTAAAATGAAATTATAGGCTATGTACACATAATGGTTCCCTATTACTCTCCGCACGCAGCTGCATATCCTCTTGTTTTGGCGCTGCTACATGTGCACCATTTCAATGGCAAAGCCTCTTCCACTCGGGCTCATTTCCCTGGGTTTGACTTAATTCCTAAACGTTTTGAACATTGATCTCTGGGGTTTTCAGCTCCCTGAGCTCCCTCACCCGCTGTTTGATAGGTTAACTTTTCAGCATTTCAGACAATGGTCTCGGCCTGTAAATTCTACCCATCGGTTCCAGGACGCAATCCCCAGCCTGGGCTCTAACAAGCGCTATCTTAATCTCCCCACCCCCACCCGCCGCTTCCCCTGTGGTCTGCTTTTTTCATACACAGAGATGAATTACTTTGAGGATCTAATTGGCCTTGTTTCTGTAACGTTTTAAGAAAGGGAAGAGGAGCCAGTGTAAAAGCCTGCTCGACTTGGGTGGTCAGGGCTGAGCCTGCCCCCAATTTGCCTCATTGCTGATGCATGTGAGTTCGACATTCCCAGTGATAATGTTGTTCCTAATCAATCTGCCCTTATTTACATTTGTAAGCATTGTCGGCTTTAATATGCATGCCCTGTGCGGGGGACCGCTGCGCCACACCGGGTTTGTTAACTTCAACTAGTATTCTCTAGATCTGAGATGAGGCTGACCGGAGGAGCCAGGGCTGTGAAGGTGTCTGCTGGGAAAAGTCCCTTTAATGGTCTTTCTGCAGCATGGCTCCCCCGTGAGAGTTACCCAACAAGTGAGAAGCTTGTTGCCTTTTCAACCAGCAGGAGTTGCTGGCCCTCTTTCTTGAGTATCCCATTTTCCCTTTCCAAGTAAAGTCCATCTCAACGCATTAATTGTCATTTTGGTCTCCCCATCATGATCCAAGACTTCATTGGAATTTGTAGTTTCAAAACACATTCCTTAAACTCTTAAAATATGATTCCCTCATATCTTCTCTCTTCTCTGCTCCAATAGTCAAACAGCCATGGCCATGCCACACACATCTCAGAAATGACATCTGATTATCCAAATGATGACACTGAAATAAAACATCTGCCCTTTGTGTTTGAACATTCCAGTGATAAGCAATTATGGGAGCTGCACTTGGTGGAGTAATGAAAAACCACGATAGGACTTGACTTTTCACTGGTTTCCCAGATCCAACTAATTGGGTCTTTAAAATGAAATGTAATTTAGCTAATATTTGCAGAGTACAAATGAATGAAGGAGTAAATATATCTAGTAATTTGACCCTTGGGCCATGTTATAATTTTGTCTACTGAGTTTAATACTATTTTCCACAAATGCAAAGAATTGCAAACATTACGTTAAGTGCCACAAGTATTCCTGTTGAGAGGCTATGATGGGGAGAGGAATTGGGGATTTGATGTAATATTCTATTTATGGATGGAGAGCCCAGGGTACAGGATATGAGTGATGGCCCAGAGCCTGAGCAGTTCAAAGCAGGTACCTTGGATAAGAGTTGACTCAATTCAAGCCATTTCTTGGCTCCCTAAGAATGCCTTATTATTTTCTCATTGGCAGCTTTTGTATTTGCTTAAAGGTGATGGTAGAAAATGAGTCTAAAAGGGGGAGGGAAAAAAACGATTCAGCAGTCACAAAATGTAACCCCCTTAAGCATGACTCCCCTCCCCTTCTCCCTTCCATCTTCTGTTTCCTCCCCTATCCCCCCTCCCCAGAACTGGAGGAAAGGGAACAGCTCTAGCCAACTTGTCAAAATAATGCTGCTAATTACCCCTGATCTCCTTTAATGGGAAGCTGCTCCCAATTCTACAAAAGAGTAAATGAGGGGTCTACAGCACAAACCCGGGAGCACTGGCATTTTTTGAGCTTACAGTGAGCTTGGTGGGGGGAGGGGGTGGTAGAGGGAAGATGTCCTGAGAAGGTCCCAGAAATCTCCACATTTATTACTCCAGGTTCACATACTAGTTTGAAAAAGGGAATTAGACTTTATGCAGTGCCAAAGCTATTGGTATTCTTTTGCTGGGAATGTCACCAACTGCAGAGAAAATGTTCAGTCTACAATGAACTTGAAAGAGAACAGCATTGACCCTTATATTGATTTCCTCCCTTGTCTGTATATCTTCTTAGCCACATTACTTTAAGCAATAGAGATGTATTCTGGAAAGACCTAGACTTCGAACATTTTTCCCTGCATCTCTCTCCTCGTCTCTGTCTCCCCATCTAATATATCCACATCAAGCTCTGCATTTGGCAGAAGGCACACCATTCACTTCCGTGATCTCTGCCATCGGGACTTACATGAAAAAGAAGCTGAGCAACATGATCCCTTTGACCCACTGCTGGAGCAACAAATTTATTAGAGATATAGGCATGAGAAATGAAAGGGAAGTAAAACAATTCCAGCTTATTGTGTGTCTTTCTTTCATACTGCTAATCCGGTTTACACATCACGCCTACACGTCTCAATAGGGCTTTATACACTGTGGCAGAGGCGGGAGAAAATAAAAGGTGTGTGTGTGTGTGTGTTTGTGTGTGTGTGTGAGACAGAGGGAGAGAGAGAGAGAGAGAGAGGGAGAGGAGGATAAAATAGGGAAGACAGATATTTTAATCCATTCAATACATATTGATTTGCCTCATTAGTTTTTCTATCTTTAGAAAGTTGAAGATAATTTGTAAAAAAACAGCCTTTTTTTTTCCACAAAATAATTCCAAATGGTGCTAACTCCTATTCCAATAGATTGTTACATTATGACAAGATTATAACCAGGAATTAGATACACTTCTCAGTGAGTTTGAAATGAAGCTAATACCCCAAATTCAGAATGGGCCCATTGGTGTCTACCTTGATTCAACATTTTAATATAAAAAGATCTTGGACTCAAAGGTGTTTTATAGCCTTGTGGAAGGAAGCTGGGTGACAACTGGAACACACACAAACTCACAATTGAAAGCCCTTGTTTTACAACATGGGTACACAATGCACCTGAGGCAATAATTCATCCTGAGGTACCACCCAGAAATAATAAGTGACAGTGACAAAGGGTAATATCAGAAAGCATTGTCTTTCTTTGTGGAGGCAATTAATTGCATGTTGAACTACTAGAGCCAAAAAAAAAAAAAAATCGAACACACAGAATGCTGAAAAAGGATTATTGTAGTAGTTCAAGACCTCAGTTATCTAATTATTAAATACTTAGAGCCACCCATGGTGGGTCTTTATGATTTACCTCTGGTTCTTTTATATTTTTCCTCCCTAGGGAGGAAGGAAGTATAGAAAGGGAAGAAGATGGTCTTCTCTCCCATGTCTAGGAAAATAGAGGTCTCTAGGTGTCTTCCATAGACATCAATCCATATGGTTCTTCTTAGGTGATGGAAATTGAGATCTGAAAACTTTGAGGTTATTTTTCACCCACCAAGGAGGGGTAATTTTTAACATGAACTTAAATACCTAGAGACATAGTATATGTCACCCCCCAAGGTACAGTCTCTGGAAGTCCTGTGGTCCCAGTGTTGGCACCGGGTCTAAATCGGTTTGGATCAGTCTGGCCCACCTCAGGGCTCCCCTCAGGCCACACTTAGCCCTCTCAGCATTGGGCTAGCCGCCCACCTCTTTAATGGTTGGCAGGCACCAGAATGCCCGATTCCGTGGGTGCAAGGGTCAACACATAGCTCTCCTACCCGTGGCCCCTTCCTGAACTCAGGAAAGCCCCTTTGGCTCTTCTTCCCACCAACTGCGGCCAGGAGAAGGATGTTTGCGCTCCGGGTTTTGATAAGGTGCTTCTCTCCTAGCCCTGGGCGTCCCACTCATTTAGCGTCCCGGCCCGGGTGCCGAGAGCACCGGGTGTGGGTGCGAGAGCATGTGCCCAGCCCCTCGGGCAGACCTCCCCGAGCTCCCGGGAGACGAGAGAACTCGCCCGGGTGCGCGCGCGCTCTCGGCCCGCACCCTCCCCCCGGCGCTGTCACTCTCCGCACCAGCCCTCCATCCCCAGCTCTGCCTCCGCTGGCAGTCAGTAGCCACCACCAGGCTGATGAGCGGAAGCCAAGGTGGCGACCCTTTCAAGCGTGAAAATGGGATCCCAGGCGACCCCCTCCGTGAGAATTCCCCTCGGAGCCGTTCCCCGGCCGGGCCCCGCAGCCAGCCCCCTCCCCGCCCCGCTGGGCCGGCCTCGGGGGGCGGGGGCCCGGAGCGTGCGAGAGAGCGAGCGAGCTGGGAGACGCGGGCCAGCGCCCCCGCGCCCCGCCGGCGGAGCCCACCCAGCCCCGCGGCCCCGGCGCGCCGCCCGCCCGGCCCGCCTGGCCCTCCGGCCGCCGCGCGGGGCGCCTCGGCCCCGCAATCCCGCGTCCCCGGGGCGCACGCCGCGCGAGGGCGAGGTGGCGGCGGCGGCCAAGACGGCTGCACTCACCATAGCCGGCCGTCAAGCCCTGCCCGGAGCGCGGGTGCCGATGGCGCGGACGCTGCGCTTGGATTTCACATCAATTCCTTTTTTCCCCCGTGCCCCCCTTTCCTGGTCCTCCGCTCCTCCGTCTTCTCCCCGTCTTCCCTGGTCTCCCCCTAGCCTTGTCGCCGCGGATCTCTTTGTCTTCCCTGTCGTCGTCTTTTTCTTCGTCTTCGTCTTCTCCTCCTCCTCCTCCGTCTTTACAAAAGGAACGGAAAGTGTAAAAACCCCGGCGCGCTGGGCCGCCGGAGGCTTTCGGCGGAGTGCAGCGCGGACTCACAATTACAAGCCTGTTTCTATTAAGCAGTTCCATGGCCCTCGGCGTGGGTGGTCTGCCGCGCCATAGGCAGGACCTGTCAGGGTCACGTGACAGATCCGAAAACTTTACCCCTTTACAATAAACTCAAGGAAAGCAAAGTAAACTCGAGGAACGTGCTATCAGCACAGCCCTCCTGGGTAAACAGGCGCTCCCCTCCCCTCCTTCCTGGGAGGCGCCCCGCCGAGCGAGCTCCTGCGAGCCCAGGCCTCCCCTCCCCGCCCCCCGCGGCCCTGTCTGCGGGGGGCCACCGGGCGGGGGGTCTCCGCTCGCCACCTCGCCTTCCCCATCTAGTGCTCCCCCACCCTACACACGTTATTTGCTGACATTTAGTCACTTGCCCGAACCCCCGGGTGGGGGGTGCTGGGGGAGCAGGGAAGCTCATTTCAGCATCCCCAGCACTCCGGGAAATGTGGGGTGCCCAGAGCTCTGCAGAGGGACACCACCTTCCTGTCCGCAGTTCTCAAAGCCCTTTCCTGCTCGCATTCCCACGGAAGCCCCGAGAAGCTGGGAGCATTCTGGTTGACAGGCCCACAGGCTGACAGGGAGGCAGAGAGCCAGGGGAGCCGGGCAGATAACAAGAGCCTCCCGGGGGGGAAATGTTCAATGTACTAAGATGTATGTGGATTCGTGCAGCTTCTGTCGGAGGTCCCTGGGAAGCTGATTCTTCTGAAGAGACTTAGGTGGAGTCCCTTGGAAACCAAGATTGGTAGCTGGCTGAGGAATCACTAATTTATATTTGCTCTTTTCCCTTACAATTACTGTGGTTTGGGGGGTATGCCACCCAAACACTCCCACCCACGCTGCCTTCCCAAATGAGGCCAGCTTGGGTGATTGGGCTAGACGGAAGTGCTGTGGCTCTCAGGCTCTTACCCTAAATGGAAAGTCCTATTCAGGAGACCCTGCTACAATGTTTAACATTTTATCTACTCAAACTTGCAGGGTAGACTGTTTCACACACAGACAACTGAAAGGTGCTATTTTAAATGGACCCCGTTTTGAATAAAGGTGAATTACAGATACAGGGGGAAGGGGTAAGATAATTTACTGAAACTACCAAGAGTTACCTAGCAGATCTTCAAGAAAAGCCAGACTTTCCTCACCTCATTCTGGGCTGACAGTGTGATTAGGTGTGTGTGCGCGTGTGTGTACCCGTGGTTATTAAAACAAAATAAAACAAAACAAAACCTAAGAGTCACAGTTCATCTCCTTATCCCAAAGACGACAAACCGTTCTTTCACAAACAGTGTCATTTGAGTTTACAGGGTGTTTGTGTTTGAAACACATTAGGTAATTAAACATTGGAATGCTGCACAGCCCTATGAATTAGGCTGGTCCAGAAAGCCATTTCATACCAATTGACTTTAGTATAAAATGGTCTCAAATGGATATTAGCTGAGCATGGATCCTAAGAGTAATAATAATTGGAAAAATAGACTCACCAATATTTCCCTCTGAAACACTACATTTTGGTGTCATATCAAAGGACTCTGTTCATATCCTGTTATAAACTTGGGTGGGGCAAGGAAGAGGAAGGTATAAGTACATCTCCAAATAGAGTGGTCTGGAATATGACAGAGAAAGAGGGATAAGAAAAAAGAGGAAACAGCTTAGCAAAGGACATTTAAACGGCCCATAATATAAAGTTGTTTGGTAAGCTAGTTTTGTGGGAAATTCCAGCAGAATTTGTGGAGTTTGCTTTTCCCAATTAAAAAGAAGACCCTCATGCAAGCACACTTGGCTATGTGCTCCTTGAGTGTGGCCAAGGCTTGGTGGGGTCTCAGGCATATGCAGTTTTTTGGGGGGGGGCTTCTTTAGGAAGTCAAAGTTACAAAGAAAATCAACTACAGGGACATGGAAGGGGGATTGTGCAATATGGGGCCCTGAAGCTGCATGAGCTTCCTGTCAAATTGCCCCTTTTATAGTACAGAACAGGAAGGTTACAGAGCTTCCCAGATTTTGTGGTCTCCATTAGTTAAGACTGAAAGTATTAATGTCATATTTCAGTCAAATGCTTTATAATTGGGAGCAAAGACGAGCTTGGTTTGGGTGTGAATTATTGGAGTTGGACAGTGGTGGTTTAGTGAATCAGGGAGATAAAACCTTTGGTGTAGGAACCTAAAAGCTCAGGAAGGAGGGGAACACACTTGAAGAGCTCTCGCTCAATAGCAGCTTGTCTTTCCTTTCCTTCCTCTGAAATCAGGCTTTGAAAATTATCTCAGTGCTATGCCCTCTCTTCCCTCTGTTCCTAGATGTTAGAAACGTTAAATCATCAATTCTGAGACATGTGTTCTCCAGGGCCCAGAACCCCATACGTTGTTACCTTCTGGCATTTCTCTGAGACTCTCTGCCGGGGTGGGTGGGCTCTTTCTCATCAAACAGCTGTGTCCACCATTCTAAAGTTGCTTGTGCTTCCCCTTCCTGCAAAGCCAGCTCCAGTGCTGCCCAGTCTGATAATCCACTTGGCGTGGAGGTGTCAATAACTGTCAAGGCTTCCAGGCAGCAGAGCTCAGTTGTAGCCTGCCCAATCTGATAAGCCAATTTGCATCAAGATGTTTGTTAGTGGCTTAAGGGGCTACTAGACAATACTTTTGCAAGTTAACTTGGACTTTTACAGCCATGCCCAGAGGGATAATCCCCAAGTTGGAGATTTCAGGGCATTAAGGCAAGACCCAATGGAGACATGTGGGGCATCTGAGGAGGGGACAATGGAGGGACCTTTCAAAATAGGTCTGAAAACAGACCACATGGGCATGATCAACTCTGTTGATGGGCAAGATCATCCCTGGCTCTGTTTGTTTCTGAATATCTGCTGCTACTTGAGATACAGCTGTTACCCTTGTCTCTCACACACACACACACAAAGGCACATGCATGCACGTACATTTTTCATTCTATGCTCCCCTCTTCCCTGTCCAGTAAAAGTGGGTGCCTAGTCACTTTTACTCATCCCCTCCCTAAGAGCAGCCTCCAGCAGCTGGGGGGCTTCAAATGAATAACTGAGGGTTCAGAAGAAACATTTGTCCACATTTGAGAAACTTTCCATCTCAGGATGAATGCCACTCTCATACTCGGTCAGTCACCCTAGGTGTGGCCATTCTTTAATACTGGATCAGACAGACGAAGCTTTCACAAAAAGCAATTTTGCCCAATGTAGGGATTTCCATTCTAAAATGACTACCCTCCCCCCTTCCTGTCAGGAAGATACCCCAAGCCAAACCAACTTGTAGAATTGGGGCTTTGAGGACTGAAGGGTAAGAAGTATTTGAAGGTGGTTGGTTGGAATTAGGAGACTGAACGAACAACTGAATTACAGTGCTAACTGCAATGCTGAAACACAAAAAGAAGAACTGTGTAAACAACAGCAAGAAGTAAAACAGGATTGAAGAATAGAAAAACCTGCACAGACAGCTTGGAAACAAAAGAGGTGGAGTGAGACATGGAATGTAATAAACCAAAGTCTTTAAGGGACAAAATTACCAAGTAGGGAGGCACATGGAGGAGTTATAGTATTCAAAGATAATTCAATAATTCAATAATCTCAGGAGAGGAAGAAGCAGGGAGAGAGATACCTGTGAAACCCCATACCTCAAAACGTGAAACTTATCCAAGTTGCTTACTCTTGTAATGGATGTCCACATAGGACTCCCTCTGATCAGAGGATTCCCTCTATGGCGACCTGCAGGGGCAGCCTTGCAAATGAAGAATGTGGTAAGAACTGAAATGCCAAAGGAGATTTTTAAACTGTGGGAGGCAGGTGTGCCCAGGCTGGCTGGTGATGATGGTGATGGTGATGGTAGCAGATCAGGGCCAGGAGAAATAGCTTATTGCAATCAAGCAGGTCAGAAAAATAATCAAAAGTTTCAAATTATATCTAAGAGGACTGAAAAATATATTAAATGTGGTAAATATAAAAAATAGCCTCTGTCTGGAAAAAGAACAAAGCTGGAAATATAATCCTTCCAGACTTCAGACCATACTATAAAGCTACAATAATAAAAACAGCATGGTATTGGCACAAAAACAGATATATAGATCAACGTAACAGAATAGAAAGCCCGGATATAAACCCACGCACCTATGTCAATTAATCTATGACAAAAGACACAAGAATACACAATGGAGAAAAGAGTCTCTTCAACAAGTGGTGTTGGGAAAGCTGAACAGCTACTTGCAAATCAATGAAATTAGATTGACTGCCTCACGTCATATACAAAAATAAACTCAAAATGGTTTAAAGACCTAAATATAAGACATGACATAAAACTCCTAGAAGAGAACATAGGCAGACATTCTCTGATATAAATCATAGCAGTTTCAGTCTCCCAAGGCAAAGGAAAATAAAAGTAAAAATAAACAAATGGAAACTAATCAAACTTAAAAGCTTTTTGCACAGGAAAGTAAACTATCAACAAAATGAAAAGACAACCTACAGAATGGGAGAAAATATTTACAAATGATGCAACCAACAGGGGTTGATATCCAAAATACACAAACAGCTCATACAACTCAATATTGAAAAAACAAACAACTCAATCAAAAAATGGGCAGAAGCCCTAAATGGATATTTTTCCAAAGACAACATACAGATGGCCAACAGGCACATGAAAAGATTCTCAGCATCGCTAATTATTAGAGAAATGCAAATCAAAACTACAATGAAGTATCACCTCACACCACTCAGAATAGCCATCATCAAAAAGTCTACAAATAAATGCTGGAGAGGGTATGGAGAAAAGAGAATCCTCCTACACTGTTGGTGGGAATGTAAATTTTTGCAGCCACTATGGAGCACAGTATGGAGGTTCCTCAAAAAACTTAAAATAGAGCTACCATATGATCCAGCAATCCCACTCCTGGGCATATATCTGGAAAAGACAAAAACTCTAATTCAAAAAGATACATGCACCCCAATGTTCATAGCAGCACTATTTACAATAACCAAGACATGGAAACAACCCAAGTGCCCATCAACAGATGATTGGCTTAAGAAGATGTGATATATATATATATATATATATATATACACACACACACATATATATATACACATATATATAATTATATATGTATAACGTGTATATGTATAAATATGTGTATATGTATATATATATGTGTATATATATATATATATAACTCAGCCATTTAAAAAAATGAAATATTGCCATTTGCAGCAACATGGTTGGACCTAGAGAATATTATAATTAGTCAAGTAAGTCAGACAGAGAAAGATAAATACCATATGATATCACTTATCTGTAGAATCTAAAAAAAAATACAAATGAATTCTATATACAAAACAGAAACAGACTCACAGACATAGAAAACAAATTTATGGTTGCCAAAGGGGAAAGGGTGGGAGAAATTAGGAGTATGGGATTAACAGATACAAACTACTTTACACAAAATAGATAAGCAACAAGGATTTACTATATAGCACAGGGAATTATATTCAATATCTTGTAGTAACCTATGATGGAACATAATCTGAAAAAAAAAACTGAATCACTATGCTGTACACCTTAAACAAACACATTATTGTAAATCAACTATACTTCCATTTAAAAAAATGGCAATGCTTACAATTCCAATTTTGCATGTAATGGTAATGGCACTATCCCCACAGGGATACAAAACAAAGCTATGTCCTTGGAAAATATATGTATTCATATATACTTGTATAATTTATATTTTTATTTAAATATGAAAATATTAAAGTCGGCTGTCTCTGAAAAAAATAGCTTCTGTCTGACAAAAAGTGCTGTTTTACACAATTAGCGTTGTTGCTTCTCAGAATTCATCATGTGTCTTAAGACTGGTGGGAAAATGTGCAGAACCAAACTTTATTTACTTGAGCCACATGGTTCAAAATTTGGAGCAGTGAGCCAAATTTCATTTCCACTCTGTGAGTGAAAGAGGCTGTGTGAAGGCGAGGCTCGGTGCGGGTGGGATTGTGGGGGAAGGTCTGAGGTGTGAGGGGGAGGCTGAAGCCTCCCTGAGCCTGTCATTACGTTGCGTTCTGAGGCCGCTCGGCTGCAGGTGGGCCTGCTGATGGTTCTGAGGCCCCCTCTGAGGAATAAGGGCCTGGAGAGGATGTGTGTTTCTGTTTCCTTGCAGCCCCCATGGGGAGGGCACTGGGCAGTGGCGCCTTCTCTGGCAACTCTGACCAGTTGTGGATGGAGGCCTGCTCTGTGGGGAGCTGGGGAGCTGGGGAGGCGGGAGCCTGGGTCTGCCTGTCCTGTTGCCTGACTCTAGGCTTGGTGCCTTCCCCTCCACACCTGTATTAGTTTGCCAGGGTTACCATAACAATGTTCCACAAACAGCGTGGCTTAAACAACAGAAATTAACTTTCTAACAGTCCTCGAGGCTAGAAGTCCAAGATCAAGGTGTTCTCAGGGTTGGTTTCTACTGGGGCCTCTCTCCTTAGCTTGCAGATGGCCACCTTCTAGGTCTTCACATGGTCTTCACTCTGTGTGTCTGTGTCCAGATTTCCTCTTCTTGTAAGGACACTGGTCTTATTGGGTTGGAACCCATCATATGACCTCATTTTAACTTAATTACCTCTTTAAAGACCTTATCTCGAAATACGGTTATATTCTTGAGATACTGGGGCTTCAACATATGAATTTGGGGGGGATACAGTTCAGCCCATAACAGCACCCAAATGTTGACAGGAGCTGGCTTGCATCTGAAGGGCGAGTTCCTCTCTCTGCCTGTGATGTTCAGAGGGAAGAGTCAAGATGGACCGGAGCTGGGTCCTTCTTGGCTTCTAGTGCTGAGAGGACCTGGCCTGCCACCTCCCAAGAACCTGTCCACACATTTGCAAAACTGATGCTGGGTGACACATTTCCCAGGAATGCTGGTGAGCTGAGAAAATGGCTTTAGGCAACCAGCAGAACTTTTTCCCCACCACAAAGGATGAACACTGTTGGGCTAATTATAAATCTGTCTTTTTCATTTATTGAAGCAAGTTCCTTCAGGCTGTGGTTTCCAAGGCAGGCTGCTCCTCAAAATCACCTGGGGAGTTTAAAAACAAAAACAAAAACAAAGAAACAAAGATAGATTCTTTTCTTCCATTTCAGAGCTATAGAATCAGAATCCCAGCCTTGGAGCATGACATTTTTCAAAAGAATCCCCCTAGAGCAAGTATAGTAAAATGCTAATGGGAGGATCTAGGTGCATGCTTTCACTGTAAAATCCTCCCAACCTTACTGTATGTTTGAAGTTTTTTCATAATGAAATGACAATAATAAAATAAAAGGATACCCAGGTGATTCCATTGTGCAACTAGATTGGAAGACGTAAGGGACACATGGTTAATTTACAAATATATTCTTAACATTCTTCTCTATAATTGTACTTGTCACATTGCATTATTGCTGTTCATTCACCAAATAAAAGATCTGTGAGCTTCCACTAACTTGCATAATCCTCTGTTAGGTGCTAGGAATTGGGGAATGAAAAAGAAGTCTTCTTTAAAAACATCATGAAATTTCATTTTATACCCATCAGATTGGCAACATTTAAAAGTCTGACCATAGCAAGTGTGAGCAAGACTGAAACAGTGGGAAATTTGGGGCACTGCTGGTTGGAGTGTAGATTGGGTTCACTGCTTTCAGAAAATAATTTGGCATTATCTAGAAAGGGTGAATCCCATTCCTAGATATAGCTCTAAGAGAAACACGAGGTCCAAGATGTGCATTCAAGAATGTTCACATCAGCATTGTTTGTGATGGCATAACACTAGACATGACCAAAATGTCAATCAAAGTAGAAAAGATAAACTGTGGAGAATACATACAATGAAATTCTACCAAGAGGTGAAAATAAATGAGCAATAGCTACTTGTAACAATATGGATGAACATTATCTTGGGTGAAATACCTAGGTCAGAAGCAAGCACCATGAGAATGCATATATAAATCCCATTTTTATAAAGTTCAAAATCAATACTTGTGAACAACCCATACCTTGTGAATAACCAATTCAAGGACAGTTACCTCTAGGGGTACAGGAGGTGAAGGGATTGGGGAGTTCAAAAACAATTCATTTTATTGTTCTTTAAAATGTACATACAGGTGATAAATATACTTTTGAATGTATGATCTATTTCATAGTAGAAACATTTTTTAAAAGACACCATTGTAGCCCTAGAAAAACTGGTGGCCTGGTGGGCTGTGAAGAAGAACAAATAACTGTAGAATAATGTGACAGGTGCAGGAGCCACAGTGTACAGGGAGTGTGTGCCTGAGCCCCACCTCCTGAGAGGGCAGGGAAGGGGGAGGGGGACACTGAAGAAAGGAAGAGGGACTGCTGACCAGATCAAAGGGAGAGAGAAAGTGAGCTCCTTGGAAAGGGACAGGGGAGAGCCAGAGGCACCCCAGAGCAAATCCTGTTGTTAGAACCCAGGCCCCTAGTTCTGGACCTGATCCTGTCAAACCTGTGAGCGACTGCCTTCATGCTTTCTCTATATCAAGACAATGCCCTAGGTACAGACTAGAACCCCACATAATCTTTTCCTAGGGAATGAGGATATATAAGCTTAAAGTCAAGTCAGAAAATGTTGTGCAAATGCACTGTTACTTTATGGGCCCAAACCTGGGTTTAAAAAAATCTGTATTATATAAGTCAATATATAACCCTTCCATGGGGTCATATTATAATGACATTTCAGTGGTTCTTTGTGTATAAGGTGATAACATTTATTTACTGTAAATATTATTAGGAGCTATAAATGTGAGTAATAGTAAAAATCCATAACATAGTGAATTTGCATGTTGATAGGATGTTTTATTATGAAGTCACTCACCTATGGATAAAGTGACAGACAGACTGCTTAAGAAATATTCAGTTACAAACAAGCATTGACCTGGAGGAAGTGAAGGAGAAGGCAGCTTACAAATTGCAGCTCATTATTTACTTTTACAGAAGAACACTTCTGTTTAACCTTCATGGATTGAAACAGGCTACCAGCCTACCCTTCACTGAATGGCCCACCTATTTCCATGCCCCCACTTCTGCAGACATACAATTAATTCCATTTGGCTCCACTAACACTTCTTTTTTTTTTCTTTTCATTTTTTTTAACATCTTTATTAGAGTATAATTGCTTTACAATGGTGTGTTAGTTTCTGCTTTATAACAAAGTGAATCAGTTATACATATATATGTGTCCCCATATCTCTTCCCTATTGCATCTCCCTCCCTCCCACACTCCCTATCCCACCCCTCTAGGTGGTCACAAAGCACCGAGCTGATCTCGCAAAGCTATGCAACTGCTTCCCACTAGTTATCTATTTTACGTTTGATAGTGTATATATGTCCATGCCACTCGCTCACTTTGTCCCAGCTTTCCCTTCTCCCTCCCCGTATCCTCAAGTCCATTCTCTAGTAGGTCTGCCTCTTTATTCTCATCTTGCCCCTAGGTTCTTCTGACCACATTTTTTTCTTTTTTCTTTTTTTTTAGATTCCATATATATGTGTTAGCATACGGTATTTGTTCTTCTCTTTCTGATTTACTTCACTCTGTATGACAGTCTCTAGGTCCATCCACCTCACTACAAATAACTCAATTTCATTCCTTTTTATGGCTGAGTAATATTCCATTGATATATGTGCCACATCTTCTTTATCCATTCCTCTGTTGATGGACACTTAGGTTGCTTCCATGTCCTGGCTACTGTAAATAGAGCTGCAATGAACATTTTGGTACATGACTCTTTTTGAATTATGGTTTTCTCAGGGTATATGCCCAGTAGTGGGATTGCTAGGTCGTATGGTAGTTCTATTTTTAGTATTTTTGTTTTTGTTTTTGTTTTTTTAAAAAATATTTTTAGTTTTTTAAGGAAACTCCATACTGTTCTCCATAGTGGCTGTATCAGTTTACATTCCCACCAACAGTGCAAGAGGGTGCACTTCTCATCATACCCTCTCCAGCATTTATTGTTTGTAGATTTTTTGATGATGGCCATTCTGCCAGGTGTGAGATGATATCTCATTGTAGTTTTGATTTGCATTTCTCTAATGATTAATGATGTTGAGCATTCTTTCATGTGTTTGTTGGCAATCTGTATATCTTCTTTGCAGAAATGTCTGTTTAGGTCTTCTGCTCATTTTTGGATTGGGTTGTTTGTTTTTTTGATATTGAGCTGCATGAGTTGCTTGTATGTTTTGGAGATTAATCCTTTCGCAGTTGCTGCATTTGCAAATATTTTCTCCCATTCTAAGGGTTGTCTTTTCGTCTTGTTTATGGTTTCCTTTGCTGTGCAAAAGGTTTTAAGCTTCATTAGGTCCCATTTGTTTATTTTTGTTTTTATTTCCATTTCTCTAGGAGGTGGGTCAAAAAGAATCTTGCTGTGATTTATGTCATAGAGTGTTCTGCCTATGTTTTCCTCTAAGAGTTTGATGGTGTCTGGCCTTACATTTAGGTCTTTAATCCATTTTGAGTTTATTTTTGTGTATGGTGTTAGGGAGTGTTCTAATTTCATTCTTTTACATGTAGCTGTCCAGTTTTCCCAGCACCACTTATTGAAGAGGCTGTCTTTTCTCCACTGTATATGCTTGCCTCCTTTATCAAAGATAAGGTGACCATATGTGTGTGGTTTTATCTCTGGGCTTTCTATCCTGTTCCATTGACCTATATTTCTGTTTTTGTGCCAGTACCATACTGTCTTGATTACTGTAGCTTTGTAGTATAGTCTGAAGCCAGGGAGCCTGATTCCTCCACCTCCGTTTTTCTTTCTCAAGATTGCTTTGGCTATTCGGGGTCTTTTGTGTTTCCATAGAAATTGTGAAATTTTTTGTTCTAGTTCTGTGAAAAATGCCAGTGGTAGTTTGATAGGGATTGCATTGAATCTGTAGATTGCTTTGGGTAGTAGAGTCATTTTCACAATGTTGATTCTTCCAATCCAAGAACACGGTATATCGCTCCATCTATTTGTATTATCTTTAATTTCTTTCATCAGTGTTTATAATTTTCTGCATACAGGTCTTTTGTCTCCTTAGGTAGGTTTAAACCTAGATATTTTATTCTTTTTGTTGCAATGGTAAATGGGAGTGTTTTCTTAATTTCACTTTCAGATTTTTCATCATTAGTGTATAGGAATGCAAGAGATTTCAGTGCATTAATTTTGTATCCTGCTACTTTAACAAATTCATTGATTAGCTCTAGTAGTTTTCTGGTAGCATCTTTAGGAGTCTCTGTGTATAGAATCATGTCATCTGTAAACAGTGACAGCTTTACTTCTTCTTTTCCAATTTGGATTCCTTTTATTTATTTTTCTTCTCTAATTGCTGTGGCTAAAACTCCAAAACTATGTTGAATAATAGTGGTGAGAGTGGGCAACCTTGTCTTGTTCCTGATCTTAGTGGAAATGGTTTCAGTTTTTCACCATTGAGGACAATGTTGGCTGTGGGTTTGTCATACATGGCCTTTATTATGTTGAGGAAAGTTCCCTCTATGCCTACTTTCTGCAGGGCTTTTATCATAAATGGGTGTAAAATTTTGTCAAAAGCTTTCTCTGCATCTATTGAGATGATCATATGGTTTTTCTCCTTCAATTTGTTAATATGGTGTATCACGTTGATTGATTTGTGTATATTGAAGAATCCTTGCATTCCTGGGATAAACCACACTTGATCATAGTGTATGATCCTTTTAATGTGCTGTTGGATTCTGTTTGCTAGTATTTTGTTGAGGATTTTTGCGTCTATGCTCATCAGTGATATTGGCCTGTAGTTTTCTTTCTTTGTGACATCTTTGTCTGGTTTTGGTAACAGGGTGATGGTGGCCTCGTAGAATGAGTTTGGGAGTGTTCCTCCCTCTGCTATATTTTAGAAGATTTTGAGAAGGATAGGTGTTAGCTCTTCTCTAAATGTTTGCTAGAATTCACCTGTGAAGCCATCTGGTCCTGGGCTTTTGTTTGTTGGAAGATTTTTAATCATGGTTTCAATTTCAGTGCTTGTGATTGGTTTGTTCATATTTTCTATTCCTTCCTGGTTCAGTCTCAGAAGGTTGTGCATTTCTAAGAATTTGTCCATTTCTTCCAGGTTGTCCATTTTATTGGCATAGAGTTGCTTGCAGTAATCTCTCATGATCTTTTGTATTTCTGCATTGTCAGTTGTTACTTCTCCTTTTTCATATCTAATTCTATTGATTTGAGTCTTCTCCCTTTTTTCTTGATAAGTCTGGCTAATGGTTTATCAATTTTGTTTATCTTCTCAAAGAACCAGCTTTTAGTTTTATTGATCTTTGCTATCGTTTCCTTCATTTCTTTTTCATTTATTTCTGATCTGATCTTTATGATTTCTTTCCTTCTGCTAACTTTGGGGTTATTTTTTCTTTCTCTAATTGCTTTAGGTGTAAGGTTAGGTTGTTTATTTAAGATGTTTCTTGTTTCTTAAGGTAGGATTTTATTGCTATAAACTTCCCTCTTAGAACTGCTTTTGCTGCATCCCATAGGTTTTGGGTCGTTGTGTTTTCATTGTCACTTTTTTCTAGGTATTTTTTGATTTCCTCAGTGATCTCTTGGTTATTAAGTAGCGTGTTGTTTAGCCTCCATGTGTTTGTATTTCTTACAGATTTTTTCCTGTCATTGATATCTAGTCTCATAGCGTTGTGGTTGGAAAAGATACTTGATACGATTTCAATTTTCTTAAATTTACCAAGGCTTGATTTGTGACCTAAGATATGATCTATCCTGGAGAATGTTCCATAAGCACTTGAGAAGAATGTGTATTCTGTTGTTTTTGGATGGAATGTCCTACAAATATCAATTAAGTCCATCTTGTTTAATGTATCATTTAAAGCTTGTGTTTCCTTATTTATTTTCATTTTGGATGATCTGTCCATTGGTGAAAATGGGGTGTTAAAGTCCCCTACTATGATTGTGTTACTGTTGATTCCTTTGATCATTATGTAGTGTCCTTCTTTGTCTCTTGTAATAGTCTTTGTTTTAAAGTCTATTTTGTCTGATATGAAAATTGCTACTCCAGCTTTCTTTTGATTTCCATTTGCATGGAATATCTTTTTCCATCCTCTCACTTTCAGTCTGTATGTGTCCCTAGGTCTGAAGTGGGTCTCTTGTAGACAGCATATATACGGGCCTTGTTTTTGTATCCATTCAGCCAGTCTATGTCTTTTGGTTGGAGCATTTAATCCGTTTACATTTAAGGAAATTATCGATACGTATGGTCCTATTACCATTTTCTTAATTGTTTTGGGTTTATTATTTTAGGTCTTTTCCTTCTCTTGTGTTTTCTGCCTAGAGAAGTTCCTTTAGCATTTGTTGTAAAGCTGGTTTGGTGGTGCTGAATTCTTTTAACTTTTGCTTGTCTGTAAAGCTTTTAGTTTCCCCGTCAAATCTGAATGAGATCCTTGCTGGGTAGAGTAATCTTGGTTGTAGGTTTTTCCCCTTCATCACTTTAAATATGTCCTGCCACTCCCTTCTGGCTTGCAGAGTTTCTGCTGAAAGATCAGCTGTTAACCTTATGGGGATTCCCTCATGTGTTATTTGTTGTTTTTCCCTTGCTGCTTTTAATATTTGTTCTTTGTATTTAATTTTTGATAGTTTGATTAATATGTGTCTTGGCGTGTTTCTCCTTGGATTTATCCTGTATGGGACTCTCTGTACTTCCTGGACTTCATTAACTATTTCCTTTCCCATATTAGGGAAGTTTTCAACTATAATCTCTTCAAATATTTTCTCAGTCCCTTTTTTTCCCCTCTTTTCCTTCTGGGACCCCCTAATTTGAATGTTGGTGTGTTTAATGTTGTCCCAGATGTCTCTGACACTGTCCTCAATTCTTTTCATTCTTTTTTCTTTATTCTGCTCTGCAGTAGTTATTTCCACTGTTTTATCTTCCAGGTCACTTATCCGTTCTTCTGCCTCAGTTATTCTGCTATTGATCCCTTCTAGAGAATTTTAAATTTCATTTACTGTGTTGTTCATCACTGTTTGTTTGCTGTTTAATTCTTCTAGGTCCTTGTTAAACGTTTCTTGTATTTTCTCCATTCTATTTCCAAGATTTTGGATCATCTTTACTATCATTATTCTGAATTCTTTTTCAGGTAGACTGCCTATTTCCTCTTCATTTGTTAGGTCTGGTGGGTTTTTGCCTTGCTCCTTCATCTGCCGTGTGTTTCTCTGTCTTCTCATTTTGCTTATCTTACTGTGTTTGGGGTCTCCTTTTCGCAGGCTGCAGGTTCGTAGTTTCCGTTGTTTTTGGTTTCTGTCCCCAGTGGCTAAGGTTGGTTCAGTGGGTTGTGTAGGCTTCCTGGTGGAGGAGACTGGTGCCTGTGTTCTGGTGAATGAGGCTGGATCTTGTCTTTCTGGTGGGCAGGTCCACGTCTGGTGGTGTGTTTTGGGGTGTCTGTGGCCTTATTATAATTTTAGGCAGCCTCTGTGCAAATGGATGGGATTGTGTTCCTGTCTTGCTAGTTGATTGGCATAGGTTGTCCAGCACTGTAGCTTGCTGGTCATTGAGTGGAGCTGGGTCTTGGTGTTGAGATGGAGATCTCTGGGAGATTTTCGCCATTTGGTATTACGTGGAGCTGGGAGGTCTCTTGTGGACCAGTGTCCTGAACTTGGCTCTCCCACCTCAGTGGCACAGCCCTGATGCCTGGCTGGAGCACCAAGAGCCTGTCCTCCCCATGGCTCAGAATAAAAGGGAGAAAAAAAAAAAGAAAGAAAGAAAGAAGATAAAATAAAATAAAATAAAGTAAAATAAATAAAATAAAGTTATTAAAATAAAAAATATTTACTAAGGAAAAGAAATTTTTTTTAAGTAATTAAAAAAAAAAAAGCAAAACAGACAGACAGAACCCTAGGACAAATGATAAAAGCAAAGCTATACAGACAAAATCACACACAGAAGTGTCCACATACACACTCACACAAAGAGAAAAAAGTAAAAAATAGATATACATCGTTGCTCCCAAGTCCACCTCCTCAATTTGGGATGATTCGTTGTCTGTTCAGGTACTCCAGAGATGCAGGGTACATCTAGTTGATTGTGGAGATTTAATCCGCTGCTCCTGAGGCCGCAGGGAGAAATTACCCTTTTTCTTCTTTGTTCGCACCGCTCCCGGGGTTCAGCTTTGGATTTGGACCCGCCTCTGCATGTAGGTCACCTGAGGGCGTCTGTTCTTTGCTCATACAGGATGGGGTTAAAGGAGCAGCTGATTCGGGGGCTCTGGCTCACTCAGGCCGGGGGGAGGGAGGGGTACGGATGCAGGATGCAGGATGGCCTGCAGTGGCAGAGGCCAGTGTGACGTTGCACCAGCCTGGGGTGCACCATGTGTTCTCCCGGGGAAGTTGTCCCTGGATCACGGGACCCTGGCAGTGGCGGGTTGCACAGGCTCCCGGGAGGGGCGGTGTGGATAGTGACCTGTGCTCACACACAGGCTTCTTGGTGGCAGCGGCAGCAGCCTTAGCGTCTCATGCCCGTCTCTGGGGTCCGCGCTGATAGCCGTGGCTTGCGCCCGTCTCTGGAGCTCCTTTAAGTGGCGCTCTTAATCCCCTCTCCTCGCGCACCAGGAAACAAAGAGGCAAGAAAAAGTCTCTTGTCTCTTCGACAGCTCCAGACTTTTTCCCGGACTCCCTCCCTGGTAGCTGCGGCGCACTAGCCCCCTTCAGGCAGTGTTCATGCAGCCAACCTCAGTCCTCTTCCTGCGATCCGACCGAAGCCCGAGCCTCAGCTCCCAGCCCCCGCCTGCCCCGGCGGGTGAGCAGACAAGCCTCTCAGGCTGGTGAGTGCTGGTCGGCACCGATCTTCTGTGCGGGAATCTCTCTGCTTTGCCCTCTGCACCCCTGTAGCTGCGCTCTCCTCCGTGTCTTCGAAGCTTCCCCCCTCCGCCACCCGCAGTCTCCGCCCGCGAAGGGGCTTCCTAGTGTGTGGAAACCTTTCCTCCTTCACGGCTCCCTCCCACTGGTGCAGATACCATCCCTATTCTTTTGTCTCTGTTTTTTCTTTTTTCTTTTGCCCTACCCAGGCATGTGGGGAGTTTCTTGCCTTTTGGGAGGTCTGAGGTCTTCTGCCAGCGTTCAGTAGGTGTTCTGTAGGAGTTGTTCCACATGTAGATGTATATCTGATGTATTTGTGGGGAGGAAGGTGATCTCCGCGTCTTACTCCTCCGCCATCTTGAAGCTCCTCCCCCAGACTCCACTAATGCTTCTTGATACCCTCTACTTTAGTGCTTCTCGTTCTTTCCAACTTATGTCATGGTACACATAGAAAAATTAATATTGGTACAACACAATGGAATAAAATGGAGGAGATTGGAAGGCACCTATCTGTGGGAATTAGTGGAAATTTTACATCTTCTTTACATTATAAAATTATGAGATAAATAAATAAATGGAATATTACAATGGAGTATTATTCATCCTTAAAAAGAAGGAAATCCTGAAATTTTCAACAACATGGGTGAACCTGGAAAGCATTATGCTAAATGAGATATGCCAGGCAGAGAAAGACAAATACTGTATAGTATCACTTATATGGAGAATGTTTTTAAAAGTCAAACTAAAGAACCAGAGAATAGAAAAGTGGTCGTCAGGGGTTGGAGGTGGGGAAAACAGGGAGAGGCTGGTGAAAGGGTATAAATTTCCAATGATAAATAAGGTCTGAGGATCTAAGGTATAATATAGTGAGTATAGCTGATAACACTGTGTTATATAACTGACATTTGCTAAGAAAGTAGAACTTAAACATTCTCACCACAAAAAAAAGTAAATATGTGAGATCATGGATGTGGTAATTAACTCAATATATTCACAATGTATATGTATATCAAAACATCATGTTGTACCCTTTAAATATCTTACTATCTTGTCAATTGTACCTTAATAAAGATGAAAAAACCCAAATTTACACCTGTTGAAATTATAGTCAAAGAATCTAACAAATTCTTTGTTAGGCAAACTTTTCTTGCTTTGACAAATTTCATATTGAAATGTCTTATGATAATATAAATGGATTTCTAATTTTCCATGTGTTTGTTTGCTAGGGCTGTTATAACAACATATCATACAAAAGGTGGCTTAAAATAACAGAAATTTATTCTCTCACAGTTCTGGAAGCTAGAAATCCAAAGTCAAGGTATTGGCAGGGTTGGTTCCTTCTGAGAGCTCTGAGGCAGAATCAGTTTCAGGCTTCTCCTAGCTTCTGGTGATGGCCAGCAATTCTTGGCATTCCTTGGCTTGTAGATGTATCCCTCCAATTTCTGCTCCATCTTCCCATGGTGTTCTCCCTCTGTGTGTGCCTTTGTGTCCCTTGTCTTCTTCTAAGGACACCAGTCATATTGGATGGTGTCCCTTAATCAGAAGTATCAGCATCACCTGGGAATTTGTTAGAAACGTGAATTCCCAGGCTTCACCCCAGACCTACTAAATCAGAAGCTCTGGGATGGGGCCCAGCAATCTGTGCTCTAACAAGTCTTCCAGGTGGTTCTGGTGACAGCTAAAATTTGAGCTCTATTAGTCTAGATCTGGCCAAAAAAGAAAGGGAAGATGCAATTGCATTGTGAATTTGGCCTCTGTAGGTAGCTAAATGGGGCTTCCCTTGGCCAAGACCTGCACCTCTCTCCTCTCTCTCCCAGGTACAGTCACTCATCTAACCGACTTAATGCATATTCAGTTGGTTTCTTACCCAGCAGAAAGACTCAAAAATGCTCCCTGAATGGAATGAAATTGGTCTCAGTATCAGAGTGTTGGTGTTTATGGCCCACAATCTTCATCTCTTTTTCTTTTTCATTTCTTTGCTAGGGCTTTCTTTGTTTCAAATTATCAGCCTCAATTGCCTTTCATGATTTCTCATTCAATGGCAAACTAGCCAGTACCCTATGACTGCTTCCCAAGAATACAAAACTCAATGTCACCAAAACTGCCCGTATTTTCCAACCTCCGAACTATTCATATGTGTCTGTCCTCCTTTGTTCTGCTTATCTTCCTATAAAGGACCTCAAGACAGGTTCTCTAGGCAGAACCTGGGTTCATGCTTATCCTCCAACTTGCTTTTAGAGCTTTGTCGTGCTTCTCCTAGTCATAAGGAAAGTAAAAGAGGTTAGTAAACTGGAATAGAGAACATAGGAATAGATCCCCAGTAAATACAGGAACTTAATATCTGACAAAGGTGATTTAATTCAATGGGAAAGATTTAATGGGAAATTTGATGGTGCTGACCTAAATGGATATCTCCTGGAAGAAAATGTAGTTAGATCCCAATCTCAAACATCTGCAAAAATTAGTTCTCGATGGAGTGTTTACATGTAAAAAGTAAAATAATAAAAATCATATAATTTAGCATGACTGCAGATTGGAGAAACCTTTTTAACAGAGGTAGGAAGTTAATTGTCTATAAGAGAAAAGAAATATTTTAAGCAAAAACAAATGAACCATTTTTGAATGGTAAAAAAATATTAAAAAAATTAAGTAACCAGAAAAACACAAGCTTCATATAGGGGAAACACTAGGGAGTGATGGACAGTATGGCGAATGCAGAGTCCTGTCCTAAGACGCCAGCAACTACTTAGCTCCAGCAGACGCATTGTTGCCATGTGGGGCTGTGGGCACAGTGCAGCCAGATATTCTTGTCCTTAAATCCCCTTATACTCAGAAAGTTTATAATTTCTACCTGAGTTGTCTACTGGTGTCCCAAACTCAAAATGTCAAAATAAAAATTATCATTGTCTCACCAAAATATTGTTCCTCTCCCTCTTTCTCTCTTCAGACACACACACACCCACCCAAACACACATACAACACACACACCCACACACACCCACACACACACAGAGACATCAACATCCATTCATGCCTGGCACTTTATGTAAATGTATATTTTTCATTTCCTTCTCTTGCCCAGCTCACTCCCTACTCCAATTCAAGCTGTCACCACTGCTGTTTCTGTCCCACATCTTTTCCCACTGTCATTTCTCTTATATTCCTTCACATTCCTTATACTCATGGGGGCCCTGGCCCTAGATACTCAGGACTTCTCATGTGGACTATTGTTATAGTTTTCAAACTGGTTCCCTGCTTCCCACCTCAACCATTCTAGTCCATCCCATCCATGATGGCAAAGTCCCATTCCTAAGGAACAGGTCTTTTCAACCAACTCCTGGGCCAGAAACCTTCGATACTTCCCCATCACTAACTGAATGAAGGGTGAATGCTCAGCCTGGCCACCAGCACCCTCCCACCAATATCCTCAGCCTTCTCAACCTCAGCTCCTCTGCTCTCACTATGAAGCACCCAGCTGAGGTGCTCTGTCTCCTAGCTGACCTACTTTCTCACCTGTGCTTATACTATTTCTTTTATGTAAAACATTCTATACCCCACCTCCTATCACTCACTCAGTTCACTTGTCACTTGCCCCAAGAAGACTTCTCTGGTCCCTCACTGAAATAAGCTTTCTTATCTCTTACATCCCACAATACTTACCTTATCCAACCCTCTATTCTCTTTTATACAGGCCAGAGTGGACAGCTGTTATTTTTGATACCCAGCCTCCACTTACCCTTTCTTCAGCTTGCATCACCTCAGTTTCTCCCTGTTGAACTCCTATCCCCACCTAAGGGCTTCAGGATGAATTGACTTTCTCCCACACCCCTGCACAGGTCCTTAGACTGGCCCAGCCAATTGGAGCATCTCATTTCCCTGGCCACGGTGATTGGTTCAGAAAAGGGCATGTGAACCAATCAGTCCATGAAACACAGTGAGATTTTCTCTGGGACCATTGAGAAAGAAATAATCTTACTTTCCCACTGAGATTCTCTAACTATAAAAATTACTATATCTGGATTTTGCTAGAAACACCAGCTGGGGCCTGATAATAAATTAAAGCCAATATCATGGACGACAGAGCAGAGGAATGGAGAGAAATTCCATCCTGATTACAGTTTCTGTTTCTGGATCAGGCATTGACTTTTTATTTACATGGCCCATTACATTCCCCTTTTTTGTTTAAATTAGTTAAAAGTGGACTTTCTGATATTTGCAATCTAAAAAAAATCTAGAATAACATGTAAATCTTCTGTTAGCCTGCAAGTTCCTTGAAGATAGGGACCATCTTGTTTATATCACCAATGATAAAATATCTTGCTCAAAAAGGTGCTCAATAAATATTTTTTATTGAATTAGTTAACTATTGATAACTCTTTCCTGGACTTCTCTCTGCTTTTCTTGACCCCATTTTACAGACATTTAATCCATGACAGAAGGATACAACAGAAACTAATAATCACCACCTAAGTATTTCACCACAACCTAGAAGTTAAAAAAAACACTAAGACTTTCTGGGGCTTCCTCAATCTCCTCATGCAAAGGACAAAGGAGCTAGTGTAGACAATGCTAATAGTAGCTTCTCTCCAGACTGTTAAGCATCGGAAGTGTATGTGAACCTCACTTTCTGGTTTCTGTGTTGTCGAAACGTGTCTCCTTGCAGGAAAGAATTTTCCTATGTTATCATATTGTCATATGCAACAGTTGTGCAAATAATTTTTAAAACAATTAGGTTCAAAGATATTTAAATATTAAATACTTCTTTTAATCAATTTTTAACATTGTGATAAAATACACTTAACATAAAAGTTACCATTTTAACCATTTTAAGTGTTCAGTTCAGTGGCAGTAAATACATACACATTGTTGTACAACCATCACCACCACCCATCCACAGAACTCTTTCATCTTGTGAAACTGAGACTCTGTACCCATGAAACACTAACTAACTGGCCTTTCCCCTCTCCTTTAAGTCCCTAATCACCACCATTCTACTTTTTGTCTCTATGAATTTGACTACTCTAGGTATCTCATCCAAGTAGAATCATACATTATTTGTTCTTTTGTGATTGGCTTATTTCACTGACACAATATCCTCAAGGTTCATCTACATTGCAAGCATGTGTGATAAGTTCCTTCCTTTTTAAGGCTGAATAGTATTCTATTGTATGGATATACCACATTTTATTTATCCTTTCATCCATTGATGGACACTTGGGTTACCTTTACTTTTCTGGCTATTTTGTGAGTAACACCTCTATAAATGTAAATGTGCAAATATCTCTTTGTAGGCTCAAAGATATTTTATGGGTTTATCTATTTTCTTTTTCTGGTTAGGACACTGTTTGCTGGTATCAGCTCCTCCATAATAAATCCAATTTTAGAAGATAGATTCTGATGGAATCTGCATATTCAAGGAAGTTCTATTTACTTTGAACTGCATATTCAAGGAAGTTCTATTTACTTTGAACACTTAGATGACTTTATGATTGGAGTTAGTCTTCACAACATATAGCCAATCAAACCTTTAGAATACTTCTGCCTACTTACCCAGAAACAGCTTTTGGTAGGAATTTTATGCCATTTTGTGGATGTTAGAGTTCCAAAAATTAAACAGATTAAAAAGAATAAGTGAGATGGCATGGAATCAGGATACATTTTAGGAAAAATTAAGGCATTGATAAAATTGATGATTTTTGGGAGCCTCTGGTAGGCAGAATAATGGTCCCCCAGAGATATCCATGTCCTAATCCCAAGAACCTGTGAATATGTTACATTACCTGGAAAAAGAGACTTTGCCAATGTAATTGGGTTAAGGATCTTGAAACATGGGTTGTTTACCCTAGATTATTTGGGTGGGCGGATCCAAACTAGAGTTCTTAAAAGTAGGAGAGGGAGGCAGGAGGGGAGCCCGAATGCCATGTAAGAAAGACTCCACCTGCCATTGCTGGCTTTAGTGGAGGAAGGGGCCACAAGCCAAAGACTGTGGCCAGCTGTAACAGATTTTCCCTAGAGTCTGCAGAAAGGAACAAAGCCCTGACAACACCTTGAGACAGTGAGACCCATGTCAGACCCAACACAGTGAGACCCATGTCAGACCTCTAACTTACACAACAGTAAGATAACACATTTGTGTTGTCTTAAGCCACTAAGTTTGTAGTAATTTGTTACAGCAGCAACAGGAAACTCATACGGGGACTTTATCTTTTTCTTCCCCACTTGCCCTCTTGTTTCCTGAGACCACACGCAAGAGCTTAGAAAGAAAACATTTAAAAAAATGTTATTTATGTTCTCTGGCTGAATATGCTGAATAGTCTGGCTGAACCATTTGTACCCTCTGGTAAAGACATGACAAATAGTTGAAATTTTGAGGGCCAATCTTGATAGCCTGAAAGTGGCTGCCAATCATCTTATGTTGAAGAGGATTCTGAGCCAGTGCAAGTCAAAGCGAAAGGGACAGGACTGACTAGTGGTGTCTGCCGTGGGTGGGAGACAGCACGTGGAACTTGTGCTTTCCACTTCTATTCTGGCACTGCCGTTCACCCTCTTTTCTAATCCTTTCATTTCCTTTGTTGTTTTCCACAGGGCACCCTGTAATGACTCACAGGCAAAGCTCTACCCGGGCAAATTCAAGCCCCAGGAATGTTGGGAACTGTTCCAAGGGTACCTGCTAGAGATACTCAGTGATGGTTGGCAGGTCACTATATTGACCTCAAAAAATCAGGCCTACAGTGGGTGTTGTCAGTGCTTCTCCGTAACTTCCAGACTCATCTGTGAGCAAGGAGTGCTCTTCAGGTTTCCAGCTGCTAGAATCTGCTTCTCTGTGTGTGGTATGATGATATAATAAGAAGTATATATTTGGTCTTTGTCTCCAGTTCCTTCCACAAGAGCTTCTAAAACCTTGGAATTTCCTGAGTGATAGGGTTGAGAGGAATGTCTTATAATAAGCCCCTTTCATTCATACCTGTTTGTGCTAATGAGGTGATTCTTGGTGAGCCCCTAGAGAGCTCAGGATTGGGGCTGGTTGCCAGAGGAACCAACCATGTGATTAGAGGGTTGGAACTTCCAGAAACAGCTCCTCCCTCCCAACCCCCTTCCCCTCCCCCCAACCCCTGTCCTGATCTCCAGGGAGGGGAGAGGGGCTGGGAATTGAGCTCAATCACCAATGGTCAGTGATTCAATCATTGGCTACATAATGACACCTGCACAAAATCCCTAAATGCTAGGGTTTGGGGAGCTTCTGGGTTGGTGAACACATGTGCCAGGAGAGTGTACCCTCCAACTCCATGGGGATAGAAACTCTGGCACTTGGGACCCTTCTGGACCTCTCCCTATGTACCATTTCCTCTGGCTGTTCATTTGATCCCTTTACAATGAACTGGAAATAGTAAGTAAAGCAGTGTCTGTGAACCATTATAACAGATTATCACACCTGAGGAAGGGGTTGTGGGGACCATCCAATTTGTAATCAGTCACACAGAGGTGTGGATAACCTGGGCACCCACTACTTGTGACTGGCTCCTGAGGTAGAGGGACAATCTGCACATTTAACCTGTGGGGTCTATGCTAACTCTGGGGAGTTGGTATCAGAATTGAATTAAATTGTAGGACACCCAGTTGGTGTTTACAGAGAAGTGGAGAACTGCTTGGTGTGGAAAACCCACACATTTGGTGTCAGAAGTGTAGTGAGTAGAACCAGATCGTAGTACTGTGCCTGAGGATTCTTGTCCCTCCCAACAGCCAAATCCACACTGCCCTTTAGTGCTTGGGAATCAACAACTTCCCTGCCCCCAGCAGCTCACAGTGGAGAATAACCGTTGCAGAAGGTGGACTCGAAGAGGTTGGTGCATCAATACCCCAGCTCCCTCAGCCTGGGTTGGATAATTCTGAGGCTTGCGTTGTGCCCAGAGTTTCCCTGTAGGATTAAGCTT
Organism: Balaenoptera musculus; assembly: GCF_009873245.2. Taxonomy (NCBI): domain Eukaryota; kingdom Metazoa; phylum Chordata; class Mammalia; order Artiodactyla; family Balaenopteridae; genus Balaenoptera; species Balaenoptera musculus. The sequence continues at coordinate 29,068,521 of NC_045790.1, read as the reverse complement.
CATTCTCTCCTCACTGCCCATGATTACACATTTGGATTTTCTGTTTCTCTGCTCCTGCTTTCTAAGCAGGCCATACATTTTCAAATATTCAGTACTTAAAAAGAAGAAATACACTTCCATAATAAAAAGCCACGCAGTGCTAAAGGGTATGGAACGAAGAGTAAGTATCCTAGTTCTACTCTTGACTTCAAATCCTCCATTATCTTCTCCAGAGACAACCATAATTTTGTGATTTTGTTTACCTCTTAGGATTATTGTGCATGTAATTAAGCCTATAGACATATAAGAGGTAGCATTATCAAACTACTGCTCTATCTTCTACTTAAAACCGCAGCTTAACCCTCACCCCCCTTTTTTTAAAACACAGAATTGCTTACTTCTTGGCATCTTTTTAGCACAGCTTAGTGCTTTTTCACCAAATCCGTGCTGATCTGAGCAGGTGATGTAATTTGGTATGCACAATTCATAATTAAAATGATAACATTGATGATGGGGATGGCAATACTGTGGGTTTTCCCTCACAGCACAACTCTTTACGCACATTCATTTATTCTGACTGAGTCTTCAGGAGTCTTACTATTTAATGTAAACTCTGCCTAGTTCATCTCACAGTTATAGCTATTCTTTTGCTTTATGGATGAGAATGCTTTAGTAGAGAAAGGGATCCTTTAAAAATGAGTACAAACCACAGTGCATTTGAGTCAGACTTCAGAAGAGCATGTATCTAAAGGAAGCCCACTGTGACCTGGAGAAAAGGAGATTGTGGCCGTTTAAATGGGGGAGGACACTGCAGAAACCTTAGAGGTCCCTGTGGCTGGGATAACAAAACCATCATTCCCAGGGCCATTTTTTGGTGGTTTCCTCTCAGGGGTTCCTTAAATGTTCTTTCATCTACTATAAATTGGCCCTTTTACAATGTCTATGTTAAGGGAACAAAATTCCCTCTAGAAGAGATGATGTCAGGGGATTCCTTATTGGCTGGAATACGGAAGACCCTTATGTTCCATGCTCCAGTTTGATTTTCAAGTTGTTCCAGATGCCTTTCTGCAGCAACACTCTTTTAAATTAATTGTCGCAGACAGTGGACTCTGCTCACACATTTTTTTTTTTTTGCATCCGGAGTGTGTAAACTGTAGTAGATAACTTTGCATGATAGAGATAACCAGCATCAGGCAGAACCTGGAAGTTTTGTGTCAACTGAGCTCCTAGCTTCTGCTTCTCCTCCTAAACATATGATCTTGTATTTTGTATAATTGTCTCTCGAGTATCTTTGAATAGTTTTGTAGTTTTAAAATGGATTAGGGACAAATGATTATTTTTCTTTGTAGTGGGCTTGCCATAGAAACAAAGAACTTAGGGAGATTCTTTGAACAATTATAAAAGAAAAAATGAGAACCCTGAGAAGTTACAAATATAACTTATAAAGAATTCAGGATTTTTTCAAGACTAAATTAAAGTGTTGTGACTTTAATGTAGGAATATATAGGAGGTCATTGCTATAATTTCTCAGAAGGATGGGAATTTGGTTGGTTCAAATTCGTTTTGAGTACACACAGCAAGGTTCATCAAATAAACCCCTTTATTACTGCAACAGCCTATTAAAGGGAGGTTATTTTAGGTAGGTAGGTTTTTCTCAATTGGAGGGAAAGTCTCTGAAAATAATTTCATGGTTTAGATCAGTGCTCTATCTAACTGGTCCAATTTTGCCCACGTGATGGGGGATAGCAGCTTTTATAGTGTGCTTCATTGTACAATTACCAGCTATTTCAGGAAATTCCTTTCCAACTTCAGATAAGAGTTACTTTGTGCACCGGAGCACTGGGACAACCCCCTTATAATTGTATTCAAGCTCGGGTGGTTGGGGCGCTGCTTTTAGTCATACACCATGGAGATTCATTAGACCTTCTTTTTCACTGAGCACTTGGCCACACGGAATGTTCATTTGGAAGTTTCAGTCAAAGGCCCATAGAGCCCCACTACCCTGCACAAAGTTGTCCTGTATTTGGTCAACTGACTGTTGAATAATTGGCACAGCTCTTGATGCCAACGTGAAAGAAGCAGTAAAGGCAAAGAGTGCAATGCCCGACAGTTAGGAAGGATATGCTGGTCTTGCATGAATTCCACTGTGTATGGAGTTGGTGGTACGTATGTATTTATTGAGGTGCAGGGAAAGTCCTTCCAGTATAGGGTAGTGGTTCAGAACTTAGACTTTGGAGCCAGATATCTTGTGCTGCACATTAGTGCATGACCTTGGAGAAGTTAAATACCCTCCCTCTTCGGCTGTAAAATCTCAATAATAGTACCTACCTCCCAGTGCTGTTATGAGTTGAAAAATGAAATCATAAATGTAGAGGGCTCTGAACAGAGCAAGCACTCAATAAATGGGAATTAATTCTGTACTATCTATCACTGTGGTAGATGCTATTGGTGCTCCTGCTATATTCCTTTGTCCCTACCACTACAGCCTATATCAGCCCAACTTTTCCTTGCTGCTTGCTTTTCCTTGCTGCTTTTTTTTCCTTGCTGCTTTTCCTTGCCAGAGGGCTTTCTCCGGCCACCAAACCATTTCTGCTGTCCTCATACAGTTGGCTGGAGGAGCTGAAGAATGAATATGTCTGGAAATAGCCTTCAAGCAAGGATTGACTGGTGTATAAATACCCCAGCTCTCCTGCCTCTTGGTTGGAATAAGCCTGACTCTGGAATTCCCCAGTGGGATTGAGTTCCATTTATCCGCAGGGATGACTTTCATAATAATGGACTTTTATTGGCTACCTTCCCTTTCTCCCTACTGCACACCCCCACTTGCTACTCCCAAATAAACCACTCGCACTCAGATCCTTCCTCAGGTCACTTTTGGGGAAACATACATTAAGACAATCACCTTCAACACGAGGAAAGGATTTTCAGTTGGACTCAGTCATGCGTATACATATGCGTCCAGGTCTCAAAATTCCTACAAGGAATCTTCTTGCAAGTAAGATTTGAGACCTTTTAACCAACTGAGTCATAAATGGTTTTTTTCTTTTTAAAAAAAATTTTTTGGCTGCACTGCATGGCTTGTGGGATCTTAGTTCCCCAACCAGTGATTGAACCTGGGCCCTCAGCAGTGAAAGCGTAGAGTCCTAACCACTGGACTGCCAGGGAATTCCCAAATGTTTTTTTTTCTTAATCCGCACAATTGATCCAAAGGAAAACTCTATAGGAGCTGCTGCAATAAAAAGGCTAAATAACTTTCAAACAGATTTGTTTCTTTTGCAGCAGTAATTCCTGATGTTCCATTTGCCGTTTTTTTCACCTTTCAACAGAGGTTTCATTTTAGAAGGTTGTGCAAAGACATCAAAACTCTTTTTGAGTTTTGGTATCTTTTTTTTGAGGCAAAAACAACACTAATACATATAAACAGTGGATATTCAATCTTTGGACATTATTTTGAACTGGATGCCTTCTAGTTATTTTTGAAAAAAGAGGAAACATTTAATGAAAGTTTTGAAGCTGGCAGTTATTTATTCCAGGAGCCTTTATTGCTAGTGGGTGGTGAGCATGTGGGCCTGAGCTGCGGCAATAAAAAGACAGGTAAGTCCTGCTCCTGCTATGGCTGAGGAAACAGCCATGTGAAAAACTAACTAAAATAGAGATGTGAGTTTGAAATATATTTACAAAATTTGTCTAACACTTTTCAAATTCTATAATATTTCATTAGCAACATCCTGATGAACTTTCCACAAAGTTATATGGAGTGTTCAAAGTAATATTTAAAAAATATTTTTGTTTTATTTCAATTTCAAAAAGTGTCCATATTATGTGTTATGGTAAAGGGTAAAATGATGAAGTAGCTTTTGACTAGACATTTCTAGCTGATTCCTTTTTTTAGTGGAGGTATGTCTAAGGAAAGGGACTCTCTGACATTTTTACATGAGTACTGTTTTAGTTTTTCAGTTCAACTTGTATAGTTACATCAGATGAATGAGCAACAAATAAACATTTTGTCAAGGATTATGTATATGCATATGTTGTTTAATCTTGTGTAGTAACTAAGAGGTGGGAGCAAAAGTATGTAGTGCTTATGCTTTGGGAGATATTTTTTGGTTAATAATTCCAAAGCCTTCCAAATATACAAAATAAGTATTTTAGAGAAAAATGGATATACACACTCATTCATGCATTCATTACTTCAGCAGATATTTACTGAGTACCTACTATGTGCCCTGGCACAGATCTAGGAGCTGCGGATGTAATAGTGATCAAAACACATATATAGGACTTACGGTCCAGCAAACAGACATTATTTATTTAATTGCACAAGTGAATGTATAATTATACAGTGAAAAATGTATATAATTATAAAGTGAGACTGTGCTCTGAGGGGTAGCAGTGAGTTCCATGAATTCACCTAAAAGTGGAATCTGACCTAAGCTGAGGAAGCAATGTTTCTGCTGTGATATGAAGGATAAGTGGGGTTACCTAGGCCGAATGCATTGGATTGGAGTGTGGGGAGTTGATGATAAGAATGTTCCAGGAGGAGGGAATAGCAAGTGCAAAGACCCTGGGGTGGGAAGGAGACAGCCTACATGAGGATCTAAAGGAAGGTCTGAGCACAGATAGCTCAGAAGACAGAGGGCCAGATGAGACTGGGGAGCGAGATTGAGGCCATGTCATGAAGGCTTTCTAGAGCATTTAAGGAGATGTCTTTATCCTGCGAGCCATAGGTAGACGAAGAAGGGCATTATATAGAAGGGAATTGTGATCAGGTCTGTGTTTTGAAAAAACAAAAAAACTCAGATTGGCATCAAGTCCATTGGGGGCAGGGCCAGAGGGAATAAGGGGCAGGATGGATAATTAGTAAGCTGTAGCAGAAGTCCAGTGGAGAGACGACAGTGCCTTGGAATAGAGTGGGGTGACGGGGAGAGAAAGTGACTAGATTCTAGAGGTATGTAGGATGTAAAGTTGACAGGGCTTGGGGATGGTGTAGCTATTGAAAGCAAGAGAGAAGGAGGTGTCAAAGATGACTCTTAGTTTTCTGACTTGTGTCTCTGCATGGAGAGTCGTGTGTTCACCATGAGTTGAGGGGAGAGTATAAGTTCGCTTTTCAACATAATAATTTTGAAGTGCCTTTGAGTCTTCTAAATGGAGAGGTTGAGCTGGCAGTATATAGATCTGGAGACCAAGATGTTCTTTTTTATTATTATATAATTTGTTCTTTCCAAGATTTTAAAAATTAGATGAATATGCAGGGTTTATATTTGCAAGTGCATATGTGTGTTTCTCATCCCTTTACAGTATTCACTTTAGCTCATAAAAATTTTTGAAATTACATAAAATGGATTTTTCTCCCCACCATAGGAGATTAAGAAAATCCTCTTCTTATCTCCTATTAATTTGGAGATAATTGCATGAAGGTAAGTCTGAAACTTTGATGTGTAAAACTTGGGAGTTCTTCATAATTTCCGTTAAACTTGAAATATAGAGAGTTGGTGTTTGGTGCTGGCAGTGAGAGCAGCGGAGATGTCCAACGAATTATCTCTTCTATGTGATTGAGTGTCCTCTGACCACTTCTCCTTCTTATTCTGCATTTCTACCTGGACAATTTCTTCACTCCCATGAGTTAAACTACTCTTTATCTAACAGATATTTATGGTGTGTACTGTTCTAGATGCTGGATATACAGCAGTGAACAAAACATATAAAAACAATAACAAAAAATTCATACTCTTATAATGCTTGAATGTGCTAATGATTCCCAAGTCCATGTTTAGCTCAGCCCTCTTTTCAGCGATTTAGACACACCTATATTTAATTATTCCTTGGGTCGCTCAAACTCAAGATATCTAAAACCAAACTCCTATCCTTTTGTTCTATACCTGCTCTCCTGAATTCCTTGTTTGTCCAACAGACCGTGCATCCATCCACCTACCCAACTGCCCAATCCAAAGAACTGGGAATCATACTTAATCTCTCCTTCTCTCTCACTCCTAAATCTTATCAGTAACCCAGTCTTCCTATTGCTTCTAAAATAGTTCTCACACCTGTCCCCTCATCTAATTCCCAAGTGATCATGCCTAATAAAGTTGGCTCTCACCATCTCTTGCCTGGACTGCTGTAAGAACTACCTTCCTAGTTTCCCCCAATCCTGTATTGTTTCCTTTAAATCCCTCCTCTATGCAGCTGCCAGAATGACTGGTCTAAAAGCAAAACTGGCCATGTTCCTCTTTAATGACTGAAACTCATTAACATGCCATTGAAAGCCTTCTGTGATTGTCCTCTGCCCACCTCTCCAGTTCATCTCCTCCCATCCTCTCCTTTCTCTCATATACAACAACACTGAGTCACCTGTAGTTCCCATTCCCCAAACATGGAGGGTCCTTCGCAGGACTCCTCAGCCAGCCACTCCTGCTCATCTTCTAAGTCTAGGCTCATGCGACATTTCTTCCATGAGACCATCCCTCATCCTCTAACTCCCTCCACAGGACTAGGTGATCTCCAGGGCATCGTGTGATAGTTCCTTTACATGCTGTCTTGAAATTTCCTGCTTAACATTGAAATTGCCTGTCTTCCTCACATTTTGAAAGTAGGAACTGTGTCTTAGTCGTGGGTGTAGCCTCAGTGCCTGCCACAATATCTGGCACATAGAAGGCCAACAATCAATATGTGTTGAACGGTGTTGCTGAATATGTCCTATTTAGAATACTTCTCTATTGGGGAAATTTCAAGAACGTGGTGTATGATTTTTCTTTTCTTAGAGGTACTAGGATAATGTTGTAGGAGTCCTTTAATCTAAAGTATGCTTGAAATAGAAGGGGAAATATAACTTTCTGCAGAGAAAAGCTCTTTCCTGCAGGAAAAAAAGTGAGACTCACCATGAAAATTCTCAGTATATTGAGACTCACTCAGTATACTGTAGTTTTTTCCTAAAAGAAATTGTCTTTTACAAGTGTCTCAAGTGTAATATAGCAAAAGATATACCAAGCAAGGGAGTCACTGATTATTTTAAATTCTAAAACCTTCAGCTTACAGACAAGCTAACACTGTATTGAATTTGGCATCCTCTCTTGACAATGCTATGTACACAATTGATTCTATCACCTAGTTCTTTCCTGTCTTAAACTTATTTTCCTACAACAAAGGATGGAAAATATTCACAACTCAGAACATATGTATATTTGGAATAGTTAGCTCTTTCTGCTTCTTTTTTTTTTTTTTTTGGTTCTTTGAAAAAATGTACTTTGATCTTCAGTGTACCACATGAAGGTCCTTTGAATGCAGTACCTAATGGGAAAAATAAATAAACCAAGAGCTGCTGTAACTTAAGATGTTCGCCTTGAGAACTATTGGTTTTTCTGTCAGTCTGTCAGCCCGCCTGTCTATGTGAGTGAGACTCTCCATTTTGAATGCCAGTGTTTTGTGTAAGTACCTTAGAGGTTTTGTTTTAATATCTAAACACTAGCTCCTCAGTGTTCTTGCCAATTGCTATAGAATTCTTTCATCACTTAGCAAGGGCAAATTTTCTTTTTTGTTTTTATTCAGCTTGGCTTGCTAAAGCTCTTAAACAGCTAAAGAAGACATCTCTACAGACCAAAAAGAATGATTTTGTCTCTTGATTGATTTTGTAAGCAAACAAACAAAAAAACAACACAATTACAAATTGATTTGGTGAAGGTGGAAACATTCAAGGTATAGTGGATGCTGTAGTGTGCTGCCCAGATTCCCCCTTCAAGATAGGGATACTTATTCTCTAATCTGCTGGGAACATTGGCTGTAACAACCCACTGCTAAGTCCCTCTTTGGGAATTGACTTCAGCCCAAGAAAGCTACCTGACACAAGGATGATGCTTCCTTGCTCTATTGCAAGAGGGGGCAATTTACAAAAGCCTGGCCTGCTAGCCTGAATTTGGGACAACTTTCTAGGGCCATGTCAGCTCCAGGACTCCCCACAGTCCAATTTCTCACTCTGCCTCACTCACTTGGGTGTTACTCCTGTGAACACTACTGCATAAACCTCTTGCCCACATGTATCAGAGTCCTAGGAATCTTTCCCAGGAAATCCAACCTAAGACATAAGATATTCAACAATGGATCAATTCAGGGAAAAAAGATTGGTGTATTAGAGTTCTTCAGAGAAACAGAACCAACAGGAGATACATATCCTAGTATATATCATATAATGCACATCCATCCATATATATACATCCATCCATATATATATATATATATATATATATATATATATATATACATACATGTAGTTGACACCTGAACAACATGGGAGTTATGGGTGCCAACCCCCCTAAAAGTCAAAAATTCCTGTATGATTTTTGACTCCCCCAAAACTTAACTACTAATAGCCTACCATTGACTAGAAGCCTTATAGCATAAACAGTCAATTAATACATATTTTGTATCATAAATATATATCTACATATATTTTATGACATACCTAACTTTTTAATTTTTTTGGATATTTCTAGGCTGTATGGTTCATCCATGAGTGTTTTCAAATTGTTGCAAATCTCCAAAAAATTTCCAATATATTTACTGGAAAAAATCCATGTATCAATAAAAGTGTGCCTGCACAGTTCAAACCTGTGTTGTTCAAGGGTCAACTGTATATCTATATCTATATATCTCATCTGTATTACGTATATGTAATAAACATTATCTATCTATCTATCTGTCTACCTATCTATCAATCATCTATTTATCATCTATGTATACTTCTTGCCTGGAGTAGGGGATGGATATGCAGGAACCAGGAAGACTGCTAGGATGTACAGGGGACATAAAATGTTCTAAAATTAGATTGTGATGATCTAATTCAGTGTAACTTTGAATCAGTTTAAGTGCCACATCAAGTACAATTGTCTTTTTCAGCTTAGGTTTTTGGAATGTTTGAACACGAACATGAACATGAACATTGCCTTGGAGACTGGTTGTTTTCTGCCTGGGAGACCATGGATTGAGAGAGTAGGCAACCCTGTTGATTGGCTGAGAAAATGAGGGCTGAAAAGAGCACTGGACAAGAAAGAGTCATCAGTTTTAAGGTTGTTTACTCACAAAAGCACTTTACACTCTGAATTTTCTCCAGCTCCTTCACCTCTCTATGTAGGTACATAGAACAGAGGTAGATAAAGCCTTGCGGAGACAGCCACATGGCACAGTGAACAGCACATAGTCTGTTGGTATGTTAGGAATATGCTACCTTTACTTTGGTTCCCAGTATACTTCCAGATCAAACATTTGAGCTGGTTGGTCTTCCTAGCTGTATCAGCATATTGGACTAATGTGTTTAGAGAGTAGTCTACTATAACAAATGTTTATTGAGCACCTGCTATGTGCCAGGTACTATTCTAGGTGCTGTGGATTTGTGGTGAGCAAGTTTGATAATGAATTTTAGATTCAACATTCACTCATCCAAAAACCATGCATTGAGCACCTACTGTTTTTCATGGCTAGGTTCCAACTAATGATGAAAACACAAAAATAAAATTGCAGCTATAGAGGAATCATGTTTCAGTGAATTGTGGAGTTAAATAAAGCCAGGTGGGCAATCCCAACTTCACACCCTCCTAGTTGTGTGACTTTGGAAAAAAATATTTAAGCCAAGGAACCTCAGTTTTCTCAGCTGTAGAATTGGTAGAGAGAGTGCGGAAACTACCTATGTCATTATACCTTGTAAAATTTATTGAGATAATATATCTCATTGGACACGCAGCTCAATGTCTAGCCCTTAGTATCTAAAAATAAATATTAGTTCTCTTTTAATTTTTAGTTCACTCCCATGGATTTAAATTATGGTTTATGTAGAAAGCCATTTGAATAACCCTGTAATTCATCTTCCTCATTTATAGGTGAAAAAATTGGGGCCTACATATCTTACCCAAGGTTGCATAACTAGTTAATGTGAAATCAGCCCTGAATGCCAGCTATGTCAATTCTTGGTTCAATGCTTTTCTACCACATCACAATAATTTAAGAGATTTGTTTGTTCTCTGTCTCTTTTACTTGCATTCTCAGTAGGGTTTAGTGTTATCTTTAAACCTGGAGATTTCACTGTGGAGTCTCAGAATGGTTTTAAAAATGTCACTCACAAGAGAATGATACAGATGAGATGAGATTGGCCATGTGTTGGTAATTCTTGAAGCTAATGGATGGATTCATTGGGATTTATTACACTACTCCTTCCACCTTAGTGTATGTTTGAAATTTTCCATAATAAAAAAGTTTAAAAAAAATGTCACCCAAATCTTATGCCAATACCAATTCCGGAAAACCCCTACTTCTACCACTTCTCTATCTCAAGATGGTTTCATTTATTCTTCATTTTCAGTCTTCAGTAGATTCTCAATCCCTGACAGATTATTTATCCCATTCACAAAGGAGCTCGGTTTTTCAGTTAAGGTTTGGTGTTTAGAATGTCTAAATAAGATGGCATGGTCAATTTCTAATAGATAACCTCCTTGGCCGCACTCAGTGGGTCACCTAGGAGCAGAGGGGGCTGGATGTTGCTCGTTGTACTTGCTTCTCGTGAGAGCACAGAGGCCATGCTCCAGACTGTGCCTCGTTTGAGCAGCTCTCTGAGGAGCCAGGGCACGTCTGTGATGATGAACACAGAGCTGGTCACCTGCTAGAGTAGGGGAAGAGAATTTAAAAAGGGCACTTAACTTAGTGTCTCAAGATATTGACATAACGCTTTAGGTAGGTAATAAAACTCTGAGGCCTAGGGGTGAGTAACTATTGTAACACAGAAAGCGCTGTTAAGTTAGTGTCTTCTTCCTTTCAAAAAACAAGAAGAGAATGAGAGTTTCTCTCACTGCAGCAGTGTTCAGGCCCCAGAGGAGCAAGTGCTCAGAGTAGAGAGATAAAGCAGAGGACCATGGTCCCTGGCCATGGATGGAGAGGTGATTTTTTAAATACCTTTAGCAGACATTTGGAGAGTGCTTTGAGAGAACGCAAGTCTTAGATATGCACATCAAATGGACTCATGGCTCTGCTGAAGACCCATGACAAGCTGCTTAAATTGTTAAGAACTTGTAATACTTTTTTATTGAAGTATAGTTGATTTACAATGTTGTGTTAGTTTTTGGTGTACAGCAAAGTGATTCAGGTATATATACATCTGAAAACGAATATATATATATATATATATATTCTTTTCCTTTATAGGTTATTACAAGATATTGGATATAGTTCCCTGTGCTATACAGTAAGACCTTGTTGTTCATCTATTTTATATATAGTGGTGTGTATCTGTTAATCCCAAAGTCCTAATTTATCCTCCCCTTTCCCCTTTGGTAACCATGAGTTTGTTTTCTATGTCTGTGAGTCTATTTCTGTTTTGTACATAAGTTCACTTGTATCATTTTTTTTAGATTCCATATATAAGTGATATCATATGATATTTTTCTTTGTCTGACTTACTTCACTTAGCATGATAATCTTTGGGTCCATCTATATTGCTGCAAATGGCATAATTTTCATTCTTTTTATGGCTAATATTCCACTGTATATATATATATACCACATCTTATTTATCCATTCATCTGTCGATGGACATTTAGGTTGCTTCCATGTCTTAACTATTGTAAGTAGTGATGCTGTGAACATTGGGGTGCATGTGGCTTTTCAAATTAGAGTTTTCATGTTTTTCAGATATATGCCCAAGAGTAGGATTGCTGGATCACATGGTAGCTTTATTTTTAGTTTTTTAAGGAACCTCCATACTGTTCTCCATAGTGGCTGCACCAATTTACATTCCCACCAACAGTGTAGGAGGGTTCCCTTTTCTCCAAACCCTCTCCAGCATTTATTTGTAGACCTTTTGATGATGGCCATTCTGACCGGTGTGAGGTGATACCTCATTGCAGTTTTGATTTGCATTTCTCTAACAATTAGCAATGTTGAGCATCTTTTCATGTTCCTGTTGGTGATCTGTATAAGACCTTGTAATAATTTGAACAATTAGTTATGCCTGAGTCCTGAGTATAGCGTGACCACTCAAGTTGTGCAGAAGCAGATGGAAAGCAAAGTCAGAACAGTGTGTATTCATGGAGGGTCTCAGAACTGGCCTGGCAGCAGTAGCAAAGCTAAGATAATCATGTGAAGGAGGTACTTAACTAACTAGCACAATAAAAGGATACCTTGGCTGTTATCTCTGAGCCCATGCCCACACCTCCACAGGAGATGTGAATTTACTTGTCCAATGGGAGCATCAGAGCCTGAAGGAGAACCCAGGTCTCTGACTTCTCCGCTCAGCACTCTTCCAGCTACCAGTGTTTCTCCACCTTCGCTGCACATTAGAATCCCCTGGGGATCTTTAAAAAATACTAATGCCCTGGTACCAACCCAAACCCATTAGATCAAAATCTCTGAGGTAGGGGCTTGGGTGTTAATATTTTTTAAAAAGTTCTCAGGTGATTCTAATGTGCAGCCAAGGTCCCAAACTGCTGTGCTGTACTTTGCTGTTGCCTCCCCCCTGCCAGCTACATCCTTGATCCGCTGGTCATGTCACATCTGCTCCCACAGCTTCATCAGGCCCCATCTAGCTGCTTGCTTTCTGGCTTGGTGGCCCTTCCTGTTTCTGAATGGCTGCATCCTTGCTTCTCCCCAGAGGTGGGGGCTGAACACTCACCATTTATTGTGGGCCGTTACTGTCTCCAGAAGTGCTCCTTGGGTGGTTTCAATGGTGGCTCCCCAAAAGCTATGTTGTGTCCTGGAATGTGACCTTATTTGTAAAGACAGTCTTTGCAAATGTAATTAAGTGAAAGTTCTCCAGAGGAGATCATCCTGGATTTAGGGTGGGCCCTAAATCCATTGACAAGTGATCCTTATGAGAGATACACAGGGAGAAGGAGGAGAATGCCACACGAGGACAGAGGCAGAGACTGGAACCACAAACCAAAGAATGTCCAGAGCTACCAGAAGCTGGAAGAGGCAAGGCAGGATTCTCCCCATGAGCCTTTGGAGATACCCTACTGCTACCTTGATTTCAGACCTCGAGCCTCCAGAACTGTGAGAGAATATATCTCTTTTGTTTTAATCCACCCAGTTTGTGGCAATTTGCTACGGCAGCTTGAGGAGACTAACAGAGATACCATCTCAGTACCCTGCTTTTTGCTTGGTTGTATCTGTAGCAGACAATCATCCAACTTAACATGCTTCCTCTGGACTTGCTTACTGAACTTACCAAGTTTTGCCTTATCTTATTATTACATCTAGAAAATTTTGGGGTATCTACTAGGGCAACACACCCCTCTTCCTCTCTCCCTTCCAGCCTTCTCCTGTCTATCCAGACGATACAGCACCCATCAATAGCCATCTCACAGTGGTCACATCCTAGCCTCTTCTTTTACAGGTTTTAATTTTTTCATATGATGCTTCTTTTAAGGTGATCAAAATTTGCACCTGGTTATTGTACACAGTTGAAACAATTTAGAAGAATAAGTTCTGCCTTCACCTGCTACTTTCCTCCATGCAACTTCCCATATGTACCTACGGTAACCACTGCTAACCAAGAACAGTCTGGCGAATAGCCCCCAATCCTTCTTTCCAGGCGATAACTGACTCAGACAGGAAATATAAGCTATGACGCAGTTGGAAACAGCACTGCACTTGTTGAAGCAGGCAGGGGTGGGGTGCTTAGAGCCCACCGACTACTTCTCCTAGGATCTCTCTGAACAACCCACAGGCTGCAAGGAACAAAGACACATCGAAAACCACTATCTCAGCCCTCTTGGGGTCTGGCCTGGGGGCCAAGGTGGGGACCAGGGCAAGGCAATCGTGGCACATTTAAGGAGGCACTCACGCTCAGGGCTATGCACACCTTAGGAAAGTTGCTGTTTGGGTGGTGAAGACCCCCATCAATGGTGGAGGAGGGGCCCTGGCTCCCTCTACTTGTGGCTTCTAGGTGTTTCCAAAGGAGGAAGAAGCTGCAGCACTTATTTCTGGCTTTGTACATCAGTAAGTCAGATCAAGTCTGACTTGAAGCCCTCCGATGTCTTTCTATCTCATCTACGGTGTAAGCCAACGTCCTTGCTGGTCACACACGGTCTGCCCTCCACCCTGCCCCAGGGACTCTTCCTCTCTGATCCAGCTCCCCATCGGTATTCCCGGCGCTCACCCCACCCCAGTCACACGGGCCTCCTTCCTTTTCCTTAAACACGCCAAGCGTGGTCTATCTCAGGCCCTTTGCAAACTTGCCATCCTCTCTGCCTGCAACGCTCTTCCGCCAGGGATCCAGGAAGTTCACTTGCTTACTTCTTCCGGATCTCTGCTCAGAGGCTACCTAACCAGAAAGGACTTCCCTGACTGTTCTACACCAGCAGCACCCCCTGCCGACCCCACCACTCACTGCCCACCTTGCTTCATTTTCCTCTGATTATCTCCTGACTCTGCAGTCACAGATAGACTACAACAGGTTTTGTGAGAAACGGTACAAAAACAAGCTAGATGCTTTCTCCCACTGACTTCACTGTGGGATGTCTGCTGAGTGCAGGGTCCACTGTGTTGAGTTTTGTTCCTGTATGAAGAGCCCCACAGACATGCCTTTTGGAAGTTGGACACAGGGAAGCTGCACATCCCTGAAAGCACTGGCCTGTGTCTTTGTGAACTTTCTATTCCAAGGTGCTAATTGAGTATCTGCAGGGCTGTCTTTTTCTCTTTGGCTTCCAGGAAGTTTGGGGCCAAATTCGAGACTGAACTATAACAACTTTGTAAGACTTGAATGTCTTTCTTTCTGGTTGGGATTTTCCAGACTTATTTACATTTCCCCACCCCAGATTGTTCCTGTTACGCTGTGTTACATGCTATAGTTTGTTCCTTTTTGTAATCCAGGGATGAGGTGGGAGAGAAATAAGCTAATTATTGGGGGCACAGATGAATCCACAGGCATGGTGAAAGCGAGACTCCTGGATTGACCGCACCCCTGGCATGAGCGGGTGGGACTCTGGCCCGGCAGGCACTGTTGGAAATTTAATACTGCCTTGGACAGAGAGGAAAAAGATGGGTGGAGACAAGGAGCACAGTCAAATCCTGAAGTCAAGTTTTTGCTCATATAGTCGTTACTTATAGTATAATATGAAGAATATGTATCCGTAAGTTTATAGAATTTTTGAGCTGAGAGAAATTGTTGGTAAATCCAAATATTTTCTTGTAAAAATGAGGAAACTGAAAACCAAGCAATTTGCTTAAGGCCCAAAACTATTTATTGGCAGAGACGAGATGAGAATCCTTTTCTCTCTCCTCCTGGCCCAAAGCTTTTTCCACAATACCACCCACAAAGTTGCAGTTCTTCCCATTTTGTGTATTAAGAATTTTTCATTTGAGATCCTTGGAAAATGTGTTAAGAGGTTATGCCTGCATACATATAATTCTTTTTCCTCCACAGACTTTCCAAATTCAATAAAGTAATGGAAGGGAAATGCCCCCTGATCGTTTCCCTCAAAGCCAGCAATGCTCTGATTTTCCCTGATTTTAATGCTCCAGCTCCAAAACACGCTCGTTCCCGTGGGCTGTGGACAGAGGGTGAAGGTTAAAACACAGGATAGAGGAAACCACAGGGCTTGGGCAGCTTGGGGCTGAAGATGGGCCGTGGGTGAATTCCGGGTGGCAGGTGGGATCAGCAGAGTAGGGGGTTTTCAGGGAAAGCTGCCTGCTGGGTCCAGGAAAAGAAAGATAGGGATTCCAGATGTGCCCCAAACACGTCTGGTTTCGGTCAACATTGGAGGAATCCTCAGCGTAGGTTCTCAAAAATGCATAGAATCTGAGGGGGAGAGCAGGCTGAAAAGAGAGAAAGGGAAGCCCCTGCTGCCTGCAGAATCACAAGTCTCCAGGAGAGTTTGAACGCAACAAAACGCAGCACAGGCTTCTTTGGCGGGTAGCATTAGGGATTAGGACCTAACTTTGAGGGGAAAATTGTTCTGATGAATGGGTATATTTGGCTAGTTCCAGCTAAGTGGTTTTCAATGGTGACTTCAGCCTAGAGCGCTGCAAAGCTGAGCTGCAGCCACCTGGTGTCACAGCTGCTTTGTTTTACCAGTTAGTCAAGCACAGAGCCCTGGGGGAGGGTCGGGGTGGGGGCACCTGGGAGAAGCTCTGGGTCTGGGAGCTGCTGCTGCCTGGAGAGAAAGCTCTGCCAAGCTTATTGTCAAAAAGTCAAGGAAATATTGGACCTGCTCATTCCACCCTCTTGCATCGCTTGGGTGTGTCTCCCTAGAAAACCAGAGCCTTTTCAGGCCCCAGTTGTACTGGACACGAGCTCTTGCAGATTTAATGCCGGCGTCAGCATGGGGCCTTGTGTTCTGTATTGCACATTGCAAAATGATGGCCTTTATGATGACAAATAACCAACAATGATCCCAGCAATGATCGTATAGCTACACTTTTAAAAGCTAAGAAAAGTGATCAAAGGTAGTTAAGAAATTTTGTAATGGTCAATCTTATGAGACACAGCTGTGACCTTAGACAGAAATGCAATTCTGAACTTCACCCTCAGTTTGTTTTGAAGGTTACCTAAACTGTTTCTGGTTTTGAGCTGTCTTTGTATCTCTCTTCCTTATGATGGGTACCATGCCAAATCAAAAGAGGACTTGAAGGAATGAACCTGAAGACCCTCAGCTGATCAAGCTAGAGCACTAGATTGGGAATCAGGGTAAGCTTTCTGACCATCCTTTAAATCTCTTTCCAGCTATGAGGTTGTCAATCTTCATTTCCCCAAGCCTGGCCTGAGGACCACATATGTTAGAATCTCTCAAGTTCTTTATTAAAAGTGTAGCTTCCTGAGCCTGAGTCACACTCATTGGATAAAACTATCTTGGATGTGGGACCAAGAACCTGTATTTTCAACTTCTAATTCTTACACGTATTTAGTTTTTTAAAAAAACAGTTCGATATTTGCCTGAAAGTGGATACTTATGTAGCTATCACCCTGATCAAGAAATAGAACTTTATCAGCAATACAGAGACCCCCTTATGTCTCTTCCTTTCCCCAAAGGTAACTATTATCCTGATTTTATGGCAATCAGTTTTCTGCTGTCCCTTTGCATTTACATTTAAGAATACATTGATTTTGTCTGGTTTTTCAAGTTCTATATAAGTGAAATCATATAGTATATAGCTTTGGCATCTGCTTTTCTTTTTTTTTTTTTCCTTCTCACCATTATGTTTGTGAAATTCATCCTGTGGTTGTAGTTGTGTTCTACTGTATGACTAAACCACAATTTACTTATTTAGTCTACTGTTGGTGGACACTGGGTGGTTTCCAGTTTGGGACTGTTATGAATAATGCAGCTCTGAACATTCTTGCACACATTTCTGTTGGTTATACAGTAAGGGTGGGATTACTGGGTATGCTTATCTTCAATGGTAGTAGGTAATGCAAGCTGTTTTGCAAACTGGTGACTGCAGGTCCAATTTTAAGAACCTTTATCTATATTTTTTTGCAGACTGGTAGGTGGAAACAACCACGGAGTGAGCTTTATGTGTAATTAATTGTCATTTCCTTCTCCTCAATTTATGGAGGTAATGGCTAGATTTGTTTTTAACTGGAGTTTTGTTGATAAGTTGGATTTCTCCTTTGCTGATTACTGCTAAATCACTCCTCCTAAGTGATTTCTTGATCTGTCCAGAAATTAAAACAGATATGCATAAGAACCTGCTATGTGCCAGGCACAGTGCTAGGCTCTAGAAACACAATGGTGAACAAGACAGGGAAGATCTTGGCCTTGGAGAAGCTTAAAGTCTAATGAGGGAGAGACATAAATGAGAAAAGACACGTGTAAATATATAATTATAAATTGTGAGATGTTCCATAGAAAAATAACAGGGTGCTGGGGGAGAAGGAGGGGCTGTGGGGAGGGGTGACACCACCTAGATATGAAGGTTCAGGGAGGGAGCGGGAGAGAGCTTAGCTTGAAAAGTGACAGCTCACACCTGGGTGAATCTATGAAGAGTCAGTGGAGGATGTTCCAGGCAGATAAGCCATTCTCTTGTGTGGGCTCTTACAGAGAGAGGAGCTTGGTGCGCTGAAGAACTGGAAGGATTATGATGGATTACGGCAGAGGAGGGTAGGCGGAGTGAGCCTGGTGAGGAAGGCAGGACCCAGGCATGAGTGTGGAGGCATGGGTGTGGTCTGCTGAGCGGCGCAAAAGGATGGCTCTGGCTCCTGTGAAGAGAATGGGTTATAGGAGGCCAGGTGAGGGAACAGGGAGGCCAGTTAGGATGATGATGTTAGGCCAGATGATGTTTAGCTGGACTAGGACACTGCCAGGAGACTTGGAAGATGTGGATGAATTCAAGAAACATGCTAGAACTGGAACTAAGAAGTCTGGTGAGGAGAGAGGGAGGGACAAGCAAGAAGAATGACTCCCAGGTCTGGCCTGTGAAACTGGGTGAGAGGAGTTTACCAAGATGGGGAAATCTCTTCTACGGACATCAAATTCCTTTTATAGCACTTAAGACCTGCCCACATCCTCCTGTAGTTCCAATGTCTTTCTACATTCAATGCCAAAATGAAAGAAGTCTCCTAGCTTTTGTTAACAAACTTAAAAAAAAACAACTTTTATTTGTATTTATTTTGTGCTGAATTTATTCTAGCCTTAGGTTTTTGTTTCTTCTGGGATATCTTTTTCTTCTGTTCAACTTCCTCCTCTGGTTTAGGTACAATCTGCTCTTTTTTAGTAAGGATCATCTCAATGTGGCAGTAGGAGCTCACATAGATCTGTAAGTTCAGTGGTGCATTTTGGGGCCTTCGTTCACCTGGATGTCCTCAATGACCAGAGAATCTACATCTAAACCCTTAAGTTCACCATTACTCTCTGCATTTTTAAGCATGTGCAGCAAAAATTCAGCACTCTTTTTGGGCTACTGACCCTATATCCAGCTCCACTCTTGGGCCTGGCACACTCACCAACTCTGCCATTGTAAGGATGGAATGGCACACATTGATTCTGTAAAATGACATCTTTTCAGATATGCATAACCTTGATGGCTCTGGGCAGTTTCCTGGGTGTTCTTAAAGTGAACACAACAATTTGAACCTCTTGATTTACATGATTTTGTGGAGTTTTCCGAGTCAAGTGAATAGCAAACTATTTTCAGAGACTGCCACTTATATGAAGAGCTTAACAGTCTTTCTTCTACCTTCTTCCACCATTATTACTTATTTATTAAGTGTTTATTTGTATGCTTATGGTGTCCAAAGTTTCTGGGCCATAGTTTTAAGGTGTGAATTAGTGAATGAGTTCTTTTTATTACATAAACCTACAGACCCAAGTCAACCTCCAGATTCTAAATATGGGTAGGCTGCCCTGATAGGGAAAATAGCAGATCTAAACATGATTCTCAGAAAAAGTGCACTTGCTTAAAAATTATCTTTTGAGGAGTACAGTTATGAAACATTGAAATATGATGTTAAAACCCAATAAAAAGTTCTAAATTCAGAAATGTAAAAGAAGTGACAGGAAAAAAAAAACTTACTTCAAACTCTTCTTTCCAATAATGAATTGGACTAACAACATTTTCTTTTCAAATTTCTTTTTCTTAAAAGAATTTTAACTATATTAAGGCCATTTGAAGTGGGCTTCCTATATAAAATACAAGATATAATCAATTTCTTTGAGATCTGTACCTTTGAACATAAACATAGCGGAAGTGTTTTTGGTTTAGAGTTTGTGAGGAAATTCCTAACTTTTCAGATTGTTCATCTAGTATACTTTTAAAATTAGGTTTTGGTCTCTTGGCTGGTCCTTCAGAATCCCTTTCCATTCCCTGGAGTCTGATTGCTTGGGAGCACTGGAGAAGAGAGAAGGAAGTGAACTGAACTGACCATGCGGCCATCCAGCTGCCACTCCATCGCCTGGAAACAATGAAGAGGCCAGGCTTTCTCAACCATAAGAGTCCAGCTAGTGAAGCATTTAGTACAGAGTTTCCACAAGTACCAGGGAACTAAGCTTGGATATTAAATAGTCAGGAATAAGCAACCAGAAGAAAACCAACCACACAATGAAATGGTTTTTTTAGCAGAAACCTCACTGTCCTCACTGCCAACTATCCAGATCATATGCTGCTGGGACCACAGAGAGAAACTTGGCCAAGGCTGTCATAGAACAAAAGCATTCCAACAAGTGCTTGCTAGGAGATCCCACTTCCCCTCACTATGCCACCTGCCATTGCTCACTGCTGATTTCCAAGTCTCTCATGGATGCATCTATTTGGTACAGTCTAGAACACTTGCCCACTCCCTTGAGAATGCAGTTCCAACTGAGTCTAATAATTGGTTTTTAGGGGAGTCTGGGAAGGGTGGTCTTTCCCTTTTTAGCCTCTACAGAGCAGGGACACATTCTAGACAGTGTTGGAAATGATGTTGAAATATTTTGCAGTATCTGCCACAGATAATTAACAAAATCACCCAAAGAAATGATCACCCCAAATCACGGGTCTCCTCCTCCCAGCACTAATTCCATTCAGAAGAAACAATTACCTGGGTCTTGCCTACATTTCCCAAACATTGTCATTTCAGGCACTTCCTCTTTCAGAACTGGTTCAACATTACTGTGCACAGAGCACCCAACTAAGCATCCATCTAAAGCCAGTAGACTTGAGGACCCTCCTTTCCCATGGAAGGCCCTTGGGCACCAAACAGTCAAGCAGTCACTTTCAGGTCAGTGGCCTTGCTTTTCCCTGATTTCTGTTAGGTTTTTTGATTCAGGTCAACTGATGGATTAGAGGGCAGTTCTTATCTTTAAGAGTGTACTACAAGAAGCATAAAACGTGAATAGTGGTGACACTGTTCACTTTCTTGTTTCACGGGATAGTGGTGGGGACAAAATGGCTTAAAAATTTTGGGGGGGACTTTCTGTTTCCATTTCCATATGTAAGGAGATTAGCAGTCACCACTTTGTCCTAACAACATGTAAAAAGTTGAACAGACTGAAAAATCAACAACTCTTCTAGGATCTGTAAAAGGAGTGAAGACACAGGGGAAACGGCTGCCCTCAAGATTGAAGAGACAGACAGGTGAACACAGGGAGCCGTGGCTCGCAGGAGCGGAGATCCACAAGTAGAAACCACTGTGGGAAACAGGGAGGCAGGAAAATTGGAATGGTAATTGATGAATTGATGGAGGTTCAGTGTAGATGACTCTGAGAGTTAAAAACTCCAGAGGGACCCAGCCATAGGAGTGCCCCCTACATAGCAGGCTCTAGCCATCATGTCCTATCTAATGGCGGGTGGGGGAGAAAAAAACTGAGAAACACGTGTGAAGTTCATAGTCTAGACGCACAGGCTCATTAAATGCTGAGACTTAATCATAGGACTATAGAATGCTTCCTCTCCTCACCACCTCCTTACTAAAGATCTATTTACAGCAGTTCCTTTTACCCAGTACACTATGTCCAGCTATCAAGAAAAAAATTACAAGGCAAACCAAAGGGGAAAAAAAACTCCATAGAATTTGAAGAGAAAGAGCAAGCTTTAGAACCAGACATGGCAGCGATGTTGGAATTAGCAGCCTGGGATTTAAAACAATTATGATTAATATGCTAAGGGCTCTAATGGATAGATAGACAGCATGTAAAAACAGATGGGCAATGAAAGCAAAGAGAAGGAAATCCTAAGAACCAAAAAGAGATGCTAGAGATCAAAACAGAATTTTATTTTAACAGAGTTAAAAATAATTCTTGGATCCAAGATGGTGGCTGAAGTACCAGTCCCTTGTTTCAGAGACCACAGTGTTGCCTGCAGCTGTGGATGCAGTGGTTCAAGGAGAACCAGCAATCCCTCATTTGACATGAAGAGAACAATATTACACGGGTAATGATTGGTTTCAATAATTGGAGTCCAACAGGGAAAGATCTTGATAGCTGAAAATATTAATACCTCCATGATTTCCTCAAGGATGATCTGATGTCTAGTATGACAATCTCACCATATATCCCAGCACTGCACCAGAAACTGCATTCCCTGAGGTAGATGGGATCAGAGCAAATGTCCAATTGATCACTTCAAACTTTTGAACCAGGAACCTGCTCAAGTTTATGGCTCCAGGGCTGGGCCCATGTCTGGCAGTGGAAAGCCTGGATCTGATTTAGAAACATAAAGAACAATGAAACCAGTGGAGATCCAAACTACTGAGACCGAAAACAGAGACCTTTGCTAGTCTAGGTCCCTGTCTTCCTATGTCTTCCTCATCATTCAGCTTCTAATAAAACCTGAGCTCTGATATACCCCCTCCAACCCTAAACCTGTTTCACTAAAGAGCTGCAGCAGGTGTTGATGGAAAAACCAGAACTGCTGCTGGGTTTCCTAGTTGGGATGCGTGTGGAGGAGGGGGACAAGACTGGGCCTCTTGAAAACAGTACGACAACTTGTAGCCTCTCTCTGCTTGGGGGAATGGGCATCCTGGGGATACGGGGTAGTTGAAAGTGTATATATAGGCTTTTTGGCTTCTGGAAATAGACTATTGATAAAAGCTGCTTCCTGTTAAAAAGGAGGAAGAGGAGGAGGAGGAGGAAGCAGAGAATGAAGATGCCGTTAGCAAACTGCTAATACAATTACCTCTATCTGGGAGAGCGATTTGGCTCATTTTGCTAACAGAAAGTGGTGGTAATTGGGCAGGAAGAATTTAGGAAAGCAGACAAATCACACATTATTGTTGGAGAAAGTCAACTTCAAAGGAGACAATGCTCAAGGACCGAGGAGAAGGTTTATTTCAAAGTGCCTAATTCACCACCTTTGATGATGTGTTTGATTTTCAAGTTTATTTTAAAGAATGGTTTTCACATTGTAGCAAAGGTGAAGAAAGTCAACTCTTATAAAAACATATTCTACCAGGAGATTTTTGAACCTCCACACCACTTTTAGAAAAGCAAATGTGCTTAATCTGCTGCAAATGTTCTTCAGAATCCATTCCTGGCTCTTGTGACCACCTCCTTTGGTCTGATTTTTCTGTCCTAGAATCCTGCACAACATGGAGTCAAAGTTCACGATGTGGTGGAATCTACCACCTGCCCACTTTTATAAAACTCAGGCAAAATTTCCCACATCCATCTTTTTTGCACCACACCTGTGATTCACAGTTCCGCAGAAACCAGCAGAGATCTGGTGGAAAATACCCATTTTCTCCCAGTTCCTAGTGTGTACATTTTTCGTTCAGGTATCTCAGCTGTGTTTCCCAGGTTCTTTGGATCCCAGGAACAGAGGCGATCTCAGGCTGGCTCAGGAGGTGAGGTGTATTGAGCTTACTATGTCAGGAAAAGAGCCAGCCTCTTGGGGGTGAACGATTAGGAGCTGGGGCACTTGGGGCTCCTTCCCTGATGCTTCACAGCTCCTGAGAGCACCAGCATCTTCTCTCCAGTGTCCCACCTCCACCTCGGCTTGGCCTCTCTCTCGGCCTCACCTTCTTCTGTGTCTTCTTGCTTCTCTTATCTTTATTAACCGGCTCCTCTCCATCCTGCTCATATCCTCTTCTTCCTCATAACGTGGTTTCCTTAAAACTTCGGCTTGTTTATGGCCTCTTGTGGCTTCTTCTGTACTTCACGTGTCTCCTCTTTCTGCATCCTTTCAGCCTGGGTTCCCACAGCCCGATTCTCTCCCTCCTCAAGCCAAGTTCCCAAGAGTGAGAACCCATTGGCCCAGCTCATTCCCGTTTGGTTAGTCCACGGAGTGGCTACACCTGGGTCTAATCATTTAGGCGGGCCAAGGTCCTGTGATAACGCATAGCTGCCTAGCTCTTTGAAGACAGTGGGGCCTGTGGGAGTGCTGGGCCCTGGGATTCCTCAATCCACTATTTCTTCTGAGCTGAATTCCTAACAATCCATGGACCATTCTTTGTGACAGAAAGGAAAGCTAGACTGAAAACAATAATTTTCCAACCTAATCAAAAAGGAAACAAGGTAAGGTATGATTATTGATTGCCTTATTCCCTATTCTAGAGAATTTATGGTAAGCTCTGTCTGTTAACCTGCCTTTTCACTTTACTGAGCTTCATTCGAGTACCAGGAATTCACCCACCTCCATGTCCACCCGGCCAAGCTCTAAGTGTAGGTCTATTTGTTTCCCTATTGAAGAGCTCGACAAATCCACCATTGAAAGGAGCTGAAAACCTTCCCCTGCTACATGTCACCTTGGCACTTTGCTACTGCGTTGGCCTAGCTGAGGACAGTGCATTAGAAAACCCCTGAGACCCAGGCCTGGGAAATCTTGACCTGCAAGTGTCTATGAAGGGAGAGTGCAGTGGGCGTTTTAGTTACCCTGGCCTGCCCTTTTGGTGCTATAAAGGCCCCCCAACCGGACACAGTTTTCCCATTGAGGGTGCAGTGAGTCAGGCTGCTGTGTTCAGCACACCTGGGGGAACATATTATGGGGTGTGTGATGTGACAGGGGAAGAAAATTTATTAGGCATGAATGGTCTTTGATTTCTTACTTAACTCACAAGCTCTCCCCCAACTCTCCCCACCTCCAGCTCCACCTGAATTACCTGCATTGCTGGGCGCCTGCCTCTTACTGCTAAGTTTTGCTCCTGAGTTCTGTCTGGGACATGTTCTCATTCTACTTGACTTTTTCTGAGTCTGAGATGTTGCTTCCTCTGAGAAGCCTGACCTGATTCCCTCTCCCTGGGATGGGACTGAGTTCTCTGACACACACACACATGTGCTCTCAGGGCAGCTACTGTTTTTCTGCTTTGTTGTAATCATTGCTAAGTTTTTTGAGTGGAGACTCCTGGAGCACAGTGCCCTCAGTGTTTGGCACATAGAAAATGCTCAATAACTTCTTGTTCAGTGTTGAATGTGTGAGCTTGAAACTTGGCTCGGCTGTTAGAATCTTCTCATTCATTCTGGGTTTAGGATAATATTATGCATTCCGGTGAGAATTCCTAGTGGTGCTTCATTAATCACAGTAGTCAATATTTCTAGAATAATTATCATGTATCAGTGTCCCATTAAGTGCTTAAGTACGACACAGGTGTTTGTCTCTGTCACTCTTTTCAACTAGCTAGGTAGATATTACTTTTAACTCTGTTCTATAGACTAGGAAACTGAGGCTTAGAGAGGCAAAGGGAATGGCCTAGGCCACCCAGCAAGTAAGTGGCCACAGTGGAGTTGGAACCTGGACGATCTGGTCCCAGCCCTTCTGCCTGCAATGACACCTGCTGCCATAGAGTCCCTGGAGCTCCTCTGCTTGGCACAGGCATTAGGAACCTGCAAGAGACTTAAGATGCAGCTCTTGGTGTCTTAAATAGTGCTTTCTACTAGTAATCTTGGAAGTCTTCAGCTTAAAAAAAAAAAAAACCCAAAATCCAGGGTGTCCTGCCAACTGAGGCATGATATTTAAAAAAAATTGTATTTCTTACTTATGAATGTAAATCCAATTTCTTTTTTCTGCTCTTCTGTTATTTTTGTTGCTTTTTTTTTTATTATGCAAGTAATACCAAAGTGCGTTCTTTCTCAGCGATTCAGATGAATTAGGAATATATAGAGTAAAATGTGAAAGGCCTCTTCACCGCTTGCTTCTCCTCACTGAGCAATTCTGTTTTCTTCCTCAGAGGTAACAATTGTTAAGTTTGGAGTGGATCCCTCAAGTCCTTCTTCTATGCGCTCACACACAGGTATGCGGCCAGGGAATAAAATTCTTTTTCCACATAAGTGGCATCATACTCTGTGCATCGTTTTGTCACTCAATTTTTTTCCTGCTAGACACTACAGCTTGGAGACCAGCCTCATTCTATTTAAGAACTTTATAGTCTTTACCATCCTTTAACTCTTCCCTTACTGATGGAAATATGGGGAGCACCCAGATAGATTGCAAATCACAGCTTGCTTTTGCTTTTTAAGAAATGCTCAAGAAGAGTGCTCATTTCGTGTTGAGGTTTACTGCTCCTTTTCTCGAACTTGTATAATCAGTGCCACTCACACTTTCTAGAATGAGGAATGCAGTCCGTTTTGTTTTGGTAAAATTAGTGACTCACAATGTCTCCCCTCTCAGCTGACAGAGGCCCAGTCTATTGTGCGCTTGGAAGGGGCACAGGATGTTGTTACACTTGGCTACCCAGTTGTACAATGGTATCACGCTAGGTAAGGCCCCGCGCTAGTTAAGCCCTTGTTTGCTCTTCAGATACTGACCATAGATTGGCACAATGAGATTGCTACCTGTGCGGTCAAGGTTTACAGATGCATGTGTGTATGTGTGGTGTGTCTGTATGTGTGTATATGTGTGGTCTGTGTGTATGTGTTGTGTGGGTGGTGCATATGGGTGTGCACGATCTATGTATGTGTTGTGTGCAGTGTGTGTGGGGTGTGTAGGTGTGATATGTGGTGTGTGTATGTGTGTTGTATGTGTGTATGGGTGGTGTTTGTGTGGTATGTGTAGGGTGTTTGTGTGTGCATTGTGTGTGTTGTGTACTGTGCGTGTGTAGTGTGGTATGTGTGTGGCATATGTGTATGTGTTGTGTGTATGCTTAATGTGTGGTGTTTGTGTAGAGAATGTGGTGTGTGTGTGTGTGTGTGTGTATGTAGACACCAACCCACTCCTCTGCACTGGCCCACTGGCCCATTCATGTGATGGCAGGAGTACCAAGAGAAGGAGGTTTACGCAAAGAGTGGAGCAGTAAAGGGACATTGCTCCTGACTCGCTCTGTTTTATCTCTCTTGTACCAATTATTTCCAAGTCCAGAATGTATGCAGAACTTAATGAACAAGTATTTCCCCTTCTGTGTAGAGGGTTCTGCAAGGACAATGAACATGATCTGATGAATCTGCAAATACAGAATCTCCCTGTGGGGAAAGCTTGGGGAAACTCTTGCTAGGAGTTATCCTTAGAGGAAATGCTGCTCAACACATAGTTTGTGAATGAGTTTTGGTGATTAATTTTACTCTAATCTATTGCTTGGACATTTGGCTTCAAAGTTCTCTGGCTGCTTTGTTTTCTGTGATCAGAAGGATCTACTCCATTGATGTAAACAGCCCAACGTTGATTTTTTTTTCTCAATTTGGTTCATAGTTACAATTTTACCTTCTATTAGCACCTTGAGTTTTCTGTTAGTAAATTTCCTTTCCACTGGTGTCCAGAAATGACCAGATGCTTGTTCCATTAATATTTAGTGTATGGAGGCTGCAGCTTAGCCCATGGGCTGCTGCAGAGCAGCTACTTGAAGATGCTGACCATCTTGGGCTCTTAGGATTGTAACTCTGAGGTCAGGTCCATTATGGTACCAGAATGATCTATCTTTTCAGTGGAAAGACTAGTAAGAATTGTACTTTGGGATTATGGTCACACAATTTTTAAACTTTAATTTCTTCCTTCTTTCCTAACTTTGGAGTACTGTGTCTTTTCCCCAAGAATTTAAGTATTTAAAATTTCAAGTATTGCTTTTTTTCTTTCTTTAAAATGTTTTTCTCATATTACATATAATTCACCTCATTGTTTTAAAAAATTGTAGAAACACATACTATAGAAAGTGAAAATCCCTATGTCTCTTTCAGATATGAGTTTGTTGTTCTTGGGTCTTCCTCTACTTTCATTTCTTTCAGACAATGAAATTTGAAAATAACCCATAAAAATACATAAGTAAATTCATGTATTAATTTAAACATTCATAACTCTTAATGCAAGTTTCCAGGGCATGAGTATCTCCTTAAACAATTATCAAGAGAGAAAATAGCGCACTAAGGTTAACTTCAATTTTCAGTAAAGTACATAAGGTTCCTTTGATCATGTACTGAGGAAATCCAAATTCTTTATTCTATTTCCCTTTGGGGTTGGTGACTAAGTGACGAAGACACCAGAAATCAGCTGAAGATGAAAGGACAGTATCAGCTTTAGTCCTCAAAACAGAGGGCTTCAGGATTACCTCTCTTTCCTCTCCAAAATGTGGATCCTGGGGGGAAGCTCCATCTGCAGGGCAAAGCTGGACCATTGTAACCCAGCCTCCTGCATGGAGGGTCTGTACCCACTCCCAGCCTGTCACATCAAGACACAGAGAGCTGTTAGGGCCTGGGCTCTGCCCAGTTTACTTCCCACCTGGGAGCAGACAGGCAGGTCTGCTGACTTTCCCCTACTGTCACCAATCATGCAAGTCAGGTCTTCTGGATGGGTGCCTCCAAGGGTCTCTTCCAGAAGATACATGCCCTCCCCTGAATGGCCCCAAGAGCAGGGCACAACCAAGCCCCCAGAGGTATGATCTAGTTTATCAGCTGAGTCAGAAGCAATCAACTTTATAACCCAGGATCTGATATCAGTCTCTGCTTCCTCCAGCCTGACTATGGGGCTGAGAGGGTAGCTCTTTCCTCCCAGAGCGCCTGCATTTTTTGAGGATGGAGTGAATGTTTGTGTTTTCATGAGGCCATGCGAAAGGAATGTGAATATTAGAAAAGAGCTCTATTTGTTAAAATGATAATTGCTAGAATGCTCTGGAGTCATCCATATTTGCTCTTCTACTTCTCATGAAAGCCTGAGGAATGGGGCAACATCTGACCCTGATGACTTGCACTCACCAAGGCCTTTCCAGATGATAGAAAGTTGCTGTCATTTTGGTTATAATTTTCACTAATAACTTGGATTTCCCTTTGGCCACCGAATATTTCAAAGCAACAGGTTTTTACAGCATCCAAGAGCTGACTAGCCCCATGACAGTTGCCCAGGCTAACTTCATGGAGCGAGCGTGTGAATAAAATAATAAACAAGTGTATAAACATGCATAATTTATTTGAATCAATATTCATGCCTGATTACACCGTGGGCCGTTTCAGATGTTTGAAAGCCAGGCCTGGCTGGCCCCCGCAGACACCCCCTGCAGTAATTCCCTCAGGAAGTGAGCTCACCTCCCCTCCTGGAAGAGCATTTATAAAATGCTTGTGTTCCTCCTGGTGCCAACTCTGCGGGGTTGGGGTCAACTACGAGTTTCAGTTACTCCTTATAACAACTGAGAGAGTCTTCGGGAACAAGCTCGCCTCCTTGTACCTTTCAGTTTGTTTCCTCCCGTGTGGTGCCTGGGTTTTCCAGTTCAGAGGCGCCTTGGAGACAGGGAAAAGGAAGAAAGGAAGAACAGCAGCCTGTGAGAACTTGGTCTCTTCTTGTGCTCTCTCCAGTCAAGTGAAGGGTCAGTGCTATGGTTTAGGGGAGATGCTCAGCAAATGGAAACATCTGCATGTGCCCACCTTAACCATCTGAAGGTGTCAGCCTCTAGGAACCGAGGTCCCTGTGCTGAGCAGCAGCATGGCCTGGTGGTCAAGTGCTGAGTTAGGTCACGTCAGACAGACCTGGTTTGCATCCTGCCTCTTCACATTACCAGCTGTAAAGCCGTTGGCTATTTAGCCTCTCTGTGCTTTAGACTTCCTGTCTGTAAAACAAGAATGACAGGAAGGCCTTCCCCATCATGAATTGAAAAGATCTTAGAAGAAGTCTTGCTCATAGATGAATGACTGGGGAAACGACCAGGGATCAGTGAACTCCCATCTCTACAAGGGTCTGTGCACACATTTTGTGCAAACCCACCCCGGGAGGAGAAGGAGAACCCCATGTTTTCACTGGGATTGGGTCAGAGGTTTAACAAAAGCTGTCTTTTATGCCCTGGCCACCACTTCATCGCAATATTTTACGTTTCTTCTATGGTACATCAGAGGTGTAGACAAGCTCTCATCTTTCAATAAGTCATGGTTCTGGCCGGGCTTGGCACCCAGACAATCTGAGGCATAGATTTTGCTGTCTCTCCCAAGTCATCCTGACGATCCGTATCTTCACATTGTTGCAATAACATAATAAAAAGGTCTCTCAAACATTCAAGTGGAGATTATGTGTTCAATCACAGACTACTTTCTCCTAATTGTCCAACATGCTTCTAGATTGCTTCACCTTTCACTCCTATCTCTTCTGCCTCAGTCCTCCCCTGTTCCGTCACCAGTGGAAAAAAATATTTCCCTAAAGCTCAGGGCTTCTCAACCTTGGCACTATTGACGTTTTGGATCAGATAATTCCTTGTTATGGAGGCTGTCCTGTGCCTTGCAGGATACTTAGCAGGGTGCCTGGCCTCTACTCACTGGATGCTAGTAGCACGCTTAGCCCCAGCTATGGCAACTGAAAATGTCTCCTGACGTTGCAAATATCCCCTTGGGAAGGGGGAGCAAAATCTTTCCTGATTGAGAACCACTGTCCTAAAGGAATGCAACATGCTTCTAATGTTACCCTAAAGACCAAGAGTGGTGGTATGTATGTGTATGTGTGCACGCGGAGAGAGGGGTGCCACACAAAGAGCTCTATAGTGCAATCCAGCGCCAGATGCTTGGAAGTTCTCTTATTTCTAGGGTGAGCTCAGGCTCCCTTGTCTTTCCTCTTTCCACCCAACTCCATGTTCAAGTAGGAAGCACTCTGAAAATAGGCCACAAACTAGAGTCCTATGAAAAATGGGACCGCTGTGGAGGGAGTGGAGTTTTGAGTTGCAACTTTAGAAAGATTGAAATGGATGTTTCTTTGTTCTCTTTCTTTCCCCTTCTCTCTTTCCTCTCAGTGTGGCTGGTGGTAAGACTCTGGAGAGAACTTCAGCCTGGAAAGCTAGAAGGGGCTGGGGTGGAGCTGCGTGGAAAGGAGGCATCGTGTAGGCAGGGTAGGCAGGCTCTTCCCTCACATCTTCTTCCTGCCTGGAGCTGGTTGTGATGAGGGGACTCCCACCAAGGTGCTGGAGAGAAGGCTCCACCTCAAAGAGGTGCCATTAACTGGAGCCACTGATCTGATCCCGTCACCTGGGTGGCTGGGATGGGAGGTATACAGCCTGGGTGGCTAGGATGAGAGAAGGCGTCTGGTGGAGAGTTGCAGAAGCAGACTCACACCTGGAAAGAAGAATGAGAAGCCACGAGACAGCAGAAGCTATGAGGTGCAGAGATGGAGGACAGAGAGTAGAAAGAAGCAGGGACTCAGGGGCTGAGCAAGGTGACAAGTAGCTTTGAGAGGCTCCCTTGACCACTAGAGCTACTGTAAATGCTGACTGGCAAGGAATAGCATTCCATTTCTCAATGAGGTTTGACGAGATGGGTTGTTTTTCCTCACTTCCCTGTTCATCCTCACAGTAAACTTCCCTCAGACTAAGCAATCTGATTATGTGGGAAATGCCTAACTCAGGGCTTCTCCAACTTCAATCTATAGATCTCCAGAGGTCCGCAGACGTAGTCTCTGCTGTTTGCAAGTGGTCTGAGAATAAGCCTGGCTTTTAGGTAGGCTAAAGTGATTAATACAGTCACATTCTGAGTCATTTAGAATGACTACACTGTCCAATACGGTAGCCCCTGGCCACATGTGGCTGTTGAGCATTGAGATGTGGCTAGTTGAAACTGAATTGTACTTTAAACTTAAAATGCACACCTGATTTTGAAATCTTAGTGAGAAAAAAAGAATATAAAATATCTCTGTAAATTTTTATACTCATTACCCGCTGAAATGATAACATTTTGGATAGATTGAGTTAAATAAAATATGATATGAAAATTAATTTTGCCTGCTCTTTTGACTTTTTAGTGTGGCTACTTGAAAATTTAAAATCATATATGTGTCTTGCATCATATTTCTACTGGACAGCACTGGTCTAGATTATGCATTCTCAAAGGGGATGACATTGCGCCTTGTGGGGCAAAAAATTGGTTCTTGGGGGAAAGGTGGTGAAAATTTGTAATCTTTTAATATATTAAATAACAGATATACATATAACATGTAAACAGATATATAGTATGCCTATGGTATTAAAATTTCACAGCAGGGGGGATTCATAAAAACAAAAAAGTCTTAAAACCTCGTCAAGAGGATAATAATGAAAAAAACTGAGAAACACTGATCTAGATGAATAACTAATACCCCAAGAACCTCTATGTAAGTGCAAGCCTGTGTCTGCATTTGGTTTTAGGATCCTATTCATGTCAAGTAGAAATATTTTAATTATCTTGAGTTAATGGGGGAAGAATTGAGGCAGGCTTCTTATGTAATAATGAATTTGTACTCAATGAAGACAAAATAACACCAAGGCACTCCTTTAAAGGAAAGTTTCAAATCAGTATGAAAGAGAAGAAAGGGGGTGGGTGGAAATGAGCAGTCTCATGGCTGGCTGGGGGGCCACACTCATGAGAACATCAGTGGCTTAATAGATAAGAAATAACAGAATCCATCTGTCACGTCACCTTGATTAGTGTTGCTAGCTTGAATTCTATTATTTTTGCAGATTTTTTAACATATAATTTGTTAATTTGTGTGGGATTTCTATAGCATCAAGTTTATTTATACTTGGGTTTTAGTGGTGGTTACACTTCTTTTCTTTGGCTGTGTTTGGAATCAGAGATGCAAGAATCAGACAGATGATCAAAATGTCAGCTCTGTAACTGATAAAAGGTAGACTGGGGGTCATGGCTTAGATGTGTTACATGTCACTCCAGAATGAAACTTGGTTAACTGGCCTTTGAGCTGAAGAGCTTCACTGAGCCAAGGCAGACATCAGAGCAGAATCCTGACCCCTATGGAGGGCAGCCCCAGCACAGGGAGAGGACGCACTGAGCATGCCCAGTTGCTGTTTCCCAGCTCACCAATCAGATAAGTCCTTCTTCTCCCCAGGGAGGATCCGGCAGCCAGGGCTACGAGTGTTAGGTTGATGAATGTTCCTCCACGTGGAATCGTGGGAAGAGGGGAATAAATGTTTTCCCCCCATCAGTCCCTTGTTTTATGCTTATACTTATTTATGTAATGCAATAAAAGTAATTTAGGTTTGCATTTGGGTTTGTAAGGCCTTTTTAAAGCATTTATTCTGAGTCACTGACCTATCACAGGGAAGTTTTGGCATATTTCATGTCAGCGTGAACATGAGTTGACTTACATCTCTGTGGAACAAGCCCTGCCTGCCTTGCTCTCTGTCCTGGCCCTGCTGGGTCTGCTCCTTCTCTCCACTTCTATGGTTTTCTACTGCCTCACTCCATGAAGCCTTTAACTATACAGGAAAAGGGGAGGTGCAGTGAGAAGAACACGTGGGTTTGGAATTGACAGGTCTCTGTTCAAGTCTGGGTACTGCCACTTCCAAGCTGTGTGATTCTGGGCAAGTTACTTAATCACTTCCCACCTCACTTTTCTCACCTGGGAAGTGGGGTGATGCCTCCCTCCCAGAGTTGTTACATGGATGAAAGGAGATGATGAATGTAAACTCATTCAGTGTTCAAAACAGTTCCCGTTTCTCCCTGCTTGGCTGAGTCTTGGGCCTTTTCTGGTGTTGCATCTACTCAATTTTCAGCTCTTCGAATGCCCATTTGCTTTACATAGTTATAAAACTCAAATGAACAACAGTGGGAGGAAAGATCAGGTAAGCCAGGCTTAGGACTCGTTCAGTTTCAAAGGATAATTTTCAAAAAGTTAAATGACTCTCAAACACATATTTAGTGATTGTGTATCGAACATATATTTAATGTATTAATGAGAGAACTGATGGATGGTAAAGCAGGTTTGGGTGAGGATTGGGAAGACTGGTATATATAGTCAATCAAAGAAAAAATGCTGAAATAATATTGCTAAGTTAGATACAAAATTGGTTAATATCCTATAGCACAACAAAACTGTAACCTTTGGAGTTATCTTTTTTCCTAGATAGAAACAATTTGCTTTTTTAGTGGATGAAAATAATTGTTAACTCTACAATTTAATAACTTACTTTACAAAGTCTTGGCCCTAAACGGTAGTAAATAGTGAGTCAAACAAAGATCACAAACTCTAGACTCTTAGGGGGGCTTTTTAGACAAGGTTCTAGTATGACATTGAAAGAGCAGGAGTTATACTTTTGTTTTAAGTCCAAGTTATGGATAATTTTTTTTAAAGCCTACATAGAATCTGATAATGAGAATATATGACATAGAGGCTACTTATTCTGGGTAGGAGTTGGCATGAAACCTTCAGTTATAAATTCTAGTTATGTCTAATAAAAACTCTTCTTTAAAAACCAAAACAAACAAACAAAAAAAGGGGAAAACCACCCAATTGCCATTTAAACTAAAATTTCTCGTTGGGTCCAGTGATTCTAGCATTATTTTTTTTTTCTCTCATAAATTGTTTTCTACTATTCTGAACACTGAGTATCTTTGGATAGTAACAGAAGATTCAAAGTCACACCCCACACTTGACAGTGATGCTTTAGGACAATTCCTAACCACCAGAATCTCCTGGCTGTGAAATCTTGTCTTGAACCATATTTGAACCTTTTGGTATGAGAACCCTGCTGGCTGGCTGGCACACCATAGCTTCCTGGTTTTCAGAAAAAAGGCTCAAGAGAGGCGCCTTGGACTTCAAATGGCTATTACAAAACAACATTTTGATGAGTTAAGTGTAAATGAATCAGAAGCATATGGATTTAATTAGGCTCCAAACACAACCATTTCAAAATGCAGAAAGGAAAAAAGCATGCTTGTGTCAAAACACATCTTGAGGTTTTCCTGCTAAATTCAAAATGATGGAAAAACAGATGGGACCATCTGCCAAGCGTTCAGGTTGTACTCTCCACATGTACTATCTTATCAGGAACACAGAGCAATGGGAAATTTCTACCACAGAAATCAACAGCGTTTCGGCATCATGTTTGGCAGCCCATTTGTGGCCTACATTTAATTAAACCAGGCCTACGCATGGCTGCGGAGAATGCAACTTCCATGTTTTTGAAGATGGTCCAGGGTGCAACCCACATGGGACCATGTGTGTGGTCTTCTTTTTACAGTTGAAAACCCCCATATTATTATTCTCATGCCCCTATAACTTTTTCCATGTTACCCCTCAAGCTGACCATGAAGACGTTCAAGTGCTGAATACAAGTTACTCCTATTGCCTGTGCTTGGTGAAACTCAGTGGCTTCAGGCAGAGAGTCAAGGAATATACATGCGTTTTCACTTAAATGTGGAACTGTTCTTTCTCCCCAGTGAGAAAGGTGCTAAAAGTTCAGGGGTCAAAAGCTGCCTTCAAGTTGGAATGAAAGGAGGGGCCTGGTGGGCTGAAATACCTCAACATGAAATAAACAGAATTTATTCATATTGAGGCCAGAATGGAAACATGGGGCAATTCTTTTCATAGCTTTTCAAGAAATCATGTATCAGGCTTAAGCTTTTTTATGCATTGTCCAGAGGTTGTCCAGATTTACCACCGAATGTACAAATAATACCACACATTTATTGAACAAGGGCCTACAAAGTGCTTTTTCATATATTAATCTTTAATCTTCACAACAACCTGTGAATGGAGTGGAATCCTCCCCATTCTATAGAGGAGGAAATTGGGCTGATTGAGGTTAAGAGATCCACTCAAGTTCTCTCAGTTAGGAAGGGACAGAGCTGGACTTGAGTTTAAGTCTTTTTTTTTTTTTTTTTTTAACATTTATTCATTTATTTATTTTTTGGCTGCGTTGGGTCTTCGTTGCTGCCCGGGTTTTCTCTAGTTGCGGAGAGCGGGGGCTACTCTTTGTTGCGGTGTGTGGGCTTCTCATTGCGGTGGCTTCTCTTGTTGTGGAACACGGGTTCTAGGTGCGTGGGCTTCAGTAGTTGTGGCACGCGGGCTCAGTAGTTGTGGCTCACGGGCTCTAGAGCGCAGGCTCAGCAGTTGTGGCACACGGGCCTAGTTGCTTCGCGGCATGTGGGATCCACCCGGACCAGGGCTCGAACCCATGTCCCCTGCATTGGCAGGCGGACTCTCAACAACTGCACCACCAGGGAAGCCCAGTTCAAGTCTTTTAGTTCTAAGATTAGAGCATTTTCCACTGTCCATATCCACCAAGGAGGAATACGTGAATTACAAGTTTTATTCAGGTGCATATGGAAGACTTTCACTCACTAGCCAAGGATGCCTCCCAGTAGAGGAAAGTAGAACATGCCCTGGGGCTCCTGAACTCATATCATGGTTTACCTGGGACATCCTGGCTTAATTATTAATAGTGCTCCATTTTACTCTCAAAGGTGTTCCAGTTTAGATGATAAATTATCTGGATAATCTACTATGAACCCAGTCTAAAAGCGTCAAATTTTGCTGGTTTTATTTGGATAAGTCATTGAACCTTTTCGTACCAGGGGCCTCCTATGTTTTTCAAATCACTGTTTTCCTGCATGGGAGAGGAATGTTTGTTTTTAGAGAGTTTTCAGGTCCTCAGGTATAAATACTCAATGTAGAGTGAAAGCATTGATTAGATATCCACGAAATTCTTTATCCGTTAGTTCTAACCAGAAATCCTACAAATTGGGTCTTACTCCAAAGTTAAATATGGTTTCCTCAGTCACCCCAAGCAGGGATGCAGGTCTTGGGTACCTTTGCCTTTCCCTCCCTCTCCTTCCCTCAGGTACTGTCTCTTCTTGTCCCCAGGCATACAGTGCCCTCAGATTGTTCTCTGGGTTCCTACAGTCTCTGGCATCTGCCCTCACTATATCTCTCACTACATCCCATCAAAGTTCAAATTTTCTCTATTTTATTGTCCTCAGATGCATTTTAGGAAAGCAACTGAATGCCCTCATTTCCGGTAATCTTCCTAAGCCTCGTTAATGGGGGGTGTTCGGGGCAAGAGGACATCTCATATGCTATTTGAACCACAGAGCTCACAGGTAAGGCCAGGCCCTGTGGGGTAGGGCGTGAGTGAAGAGGCAGAGGGAGGGGAAAAAGATTTCTGTGGAAACCCCTGACTGCTGACCGGAGTCGTCTCCATGGTTTTACCTGGCCCTTCAAACCTGTGAATCGCTTGCTTCCATGGAAGGGGCTCAGTCACATTCTTCCAAGGGCAAGAACTTCCGCGGAGAGTGGGATCACAGGGGACGACTGAAGAGAGCTGGCCTCTGCGGAGGCGTTTCTCTCCGTGTGGGCTTGCTCCATCCTCCTCCGCAGAGCAGCTGGCTGTTTGGCTCCACTGTCCTGGAGGGCCGTGACCTGGGTGGCACTTGGACATTGTGGCTCTCCACCCTCTCTCTGGCCCCTTTCTACATTCTATCATTTACTGTTCTTTGGTTGAAAGCGAAAGAAACCAACTCTGGTTAACCTACCCGAGGAAGAAATATTTTGGGAAAATAATGGGGTATGTGTGCAGTAGGTTCCCTCAGAAGCAGACTTTGAGAAAAGGCTTTGGGTACAAGTTGTCTTTTGGGGAGGAGTTGTTTGTTTGCTTTTTGTTTTTGTTTTTTTGAGAGGAGATATCAGCAGGCCCAAGTAGAGGACTGGAGAAGTAAGTTGGGGAAAGGAAGGCAGCCACTGAGGGTATAACAAGAAGCAGGTTTCCACTCTGGGCAGTCAGGGATCAATCACTTTGGGGACCTCTGGGAAACCATACAGATGTCACCTGTGATTTAATCCACCCAGATTTGAGGAAGCTGGGGCATTTATACTCCCATTCATCTGTAGTTAAGAACTGCTCCCGGGGGTGTTAATTCTCTGGAATTCTGTCTTCCATAGGCAGGCATAGTACACTTCCAGCCAGAGAACGTCCTCAGGCAGAGTTGCATGCACCTGAAGTAAAGAGCCACTGGCTATTGGCTCTGGCTCCAAGATGGCTACCATTCATCAATTCCTTCCTTCCACGTATGCACAAGCTATCCCCCTGTTGAAAGATGGAGTCTATTCCTCTGTCCTCTTGAATCTGGGTGGGCTGGTGACTTTTGAGAAGTAGAATACTGTGAAAGCGATGCCTTGCAGCTTATGCCTGAGTCTCTTGAAACACTCACTCTGGGAGAAACCAGCACCTGTCGAAGAAATCCAGCTACTTCAAGACCACCATGCTGTGAGGAAGCCCAAACTAGCCATATGAAGAGGCCACATGGAGAGATGCCCTGCCAGCCCCAAGACACTCCAGACATCCCAGACTGATACCACATAGGTGAGTGAAGAAGCCTTCAGATGAACTTGGCCTTGGCCTTAGACTGGCTGCAACGATATGAGAGAGAGACCCCAAGTGAGAACAACGCAGCTGATCCCATCAACCCCCACAGTAATAATAAATTATTGTTTTACTCTGCTAAGTTTTGGGGTGGTTTGTTAAGCAACACCAGATAACTGGAACAGTGAGTAAGGGAGCAGTGGGTGCCAGGGGGTATGGCAGGATACCAGCACTATGGCTGCAGGACAGCACATAGAGTCAAAGAAAAAGCTAATGTCTAGGCCTCAGAAAGAGTGGACAATCACTTCAGAACTTTGATCTCAGCTGCTTTTTATCCTAGTGTCTCTCCACTCAAGAGTCAAGTTCCCGAGAGGGAAGGAGTCCAGTTATCCTAGCATGGGTCAATGGCATCTTGAGCCAGAGGTGACAGGGTATCTTGACCTCTTAACACCATGCTTGCATAATAGAGAAGGTAGTTCTTAAAAAATGAAAAAGGAACTGAAGAAGTGAGGAGACCAGAAGAAAGGGGAACGACAGGGCAAAAACAAGGACTGTTCACTTCACGTGTAACTCCACTGCACTTACCTCCCCAGTTCACTTGGCTGACTCCTAGGTCTCCAGTTACCAGTTCCAAATCCCAGGACAGGAATTGATTTATTTAGTTCACCTTTTCAAACCACACAGGGGCCTGGGTTGTCAAATGGTCAACTTCCCATCCCTTGGTCCCCAAAGCTGTGGCAAGATGGGAGAGCTCAATCGCATATTACAAAAACCTCACTGTGCCTCCTGGAGGAGGGGGCGTGGGGAGGGCAGTTACCTGCGGCAGGGGTGTGGCTGGACAGGAATTCTGTACTGACCACATAGGCAGAGGTTATGCCGATGGACTCTAGGTTCAAGTCCCAGCCTTACCAGTGGCAAGTCTCTACAGAAGCTACTCCAATTGTGACAGCCAGTTATCTTCTCTGTGATCACAATATCTACCCATTGGCTTGTTGGGAGGAGCAAATAAGGAGCATCTAGCACACTGCCCATACATAAGCTTTTAGCAGTGGTAGCGTGCCATTTTTATCTAAAGGTTGAGGTCAGCCACCATGTCTGGTGCTTAACCCTCGGTGAAGAGGACTAGAGCCTTTGGTGCAGAGGTACGTGTACCTAATCAATACCCTCTCACCCTTACCCTTTCAGTGCACGTTGATTTCCAGCGGCTAGCCCCTGCATCTCTTTACTGAAGGGCTTTCTTTGTCTACTGGGGTGAGCTCTATTCAAGGCAGAAGTGCGGGAAATTCATGACCTCTCCCCTCCCCCAGCAACACCCCACCAGTATGTAGGGAGTTGGTGTATAAGTACCCCAGTGCCCTTGGCCATTGGTGGGATGCTTCTGAGGCAAATGGTCTATGTATTTTCCAGAATTCCTCAGAGGGATCAAGCTCCAATTATCCATAGTGGTAGCTTTCTGGATGATGCATCCCTAATTGGAAGCCTATCTTACGCCATCTCACTTCCCCACTCCCACTGGTGTTTCCTAGGATCCCGTATGAAATGAACTACTTACATGTGAATTCTTGTCTAAGGGTCTGCTTCTGGGAGAACTCAAATTAAGAGAGAGAGGAAGGTTCCCTGGTCTATGACAAGAAGGGTCCCAACTTCCAATATTTGTCTTGCCCTGGTTCCTGAACCTCATAGGGATGGTCCTTAGAACACCTGGACTCCAATCCTGGGCCCCATGGCCCTCTGAGCAGCTCGCTGTTGTGTTTTCCCCCGAGACCTCTGCAATATTGGCATTAATTCCATTCTTTGAGTCCTCCTTCCCAGCTCTGTGTTCTTAGGAGATGGGCTATGGCCCACTAAGATGCTTCTCAAACTTGACTTGCAGAGGAGGGAATAGACCCCTGAGGGCTATGGGACTTCTGAAGGTGCTAGTCACAAGCTCAAAATTCATTGCCTGTTCCCTCTCCCCCTAAATGTTGATATGAGTCTTGCATTTAACACAAAAAAATGTGCCTTTAAAAAATATGCTTGTCTTAATGTACACATTAATATTTTCAATTGCTTATCATTGGATAACACTGATGGCTCAATAAGATGGTCCATGCTTATTCTCAGAACTGATTTTCTGGTAGTTCTCCAGATTCTTATCTTGACCTGTTGAAGTAGCATGGATCACGGGGTAACTTGGGACCTAGGTCTTCCTAGGCTACTTACTGCCCCAGATGAGGGCCAGGCCAGACCCAACCTGAGGAACAATGGGGTTTCGTAGTTCCAGTCTGGCCCCACCTGGGGAGAGCTGAGCCAGGTGATTTGCTTCTTGGACACTGGCATGGGCGTATAACTGACCGCTCCCAAGTCTCACACTCAGTTCTTTTCTCCAAGGCAGACATTTAAAGCATAAGTAGTAACAAAGGTCTTAATATTTCCTCTTTCTAGTATCTCCTGTCTCTTTGAACCACTCTCCTTTCTTGAAGATGACTGGGAGAAGAGAGGGATAAAAGGAAGAATTTAGTTTTCTTGGTGACCAAAGGGATACTCTCAGTACATCTGCCTTCCTTAAAGACCTTATTAACATCCCTGCAATGTGCTATGAGAGATTTAGCCCACTGCTGTTCTTTTTTAAAGATGTAAAAAAAAAGGAAAACAAAAACAAAAAAACTCCGTTTCTTTCACTTTCTGAAAGCAGAATGCCACAAAATTTAGTGTTCGTTGAAAAAGACATTAATAAGTTCATGACATCTTGGAGGTGGTTGGAAGGAAGAGGTTTGTGGGCAGCCCACCTCAATATGTCATGGTGGGGAGTCATGGGGTGGGGGTTAAGTCAGGTCTGGGGGGCTGAGAATGGATTCTATTACTTAAAAAATGCATACAGACAACATGTTTAACTTTTACTTTTTAAAATTGATTCAAGAAGCTAATGGGATTTTCTAAAAAAAATTATTGAAGTATAGTTGATTTACAATATTATCTTAATTTCTACTGTACAGCAAAGTGATTCAGTTATATATATATGGATTCTTTTTCCTATTCTTTTCCATTATGGTTTAAAATATGATACAAATGAACTTATCTACAAAACAGAAACAGACTTACAGACATAGAGAACAGACTTGTGGGATTTAATTTCATGTTACCTGGCAAAGCCAGTGCCAGAGTCCTCTATTTCCAATTTCTACCCGGAATTTTATTCAAACATAATGTGCCATGGAGACAAAGGATAAAGAGGAGAGAGGGTGGAGTTGATGAGCAAATTAAATGGCCTTTATCCTTTTAGCAAGCTGGCTAATTTACAGTTGAAACTTCACAACAGGCGCATTCTTCCTGACAACATCTGCATTTTATAACGCGCCCTGTGACAGCAGTTCTGCCATTATCTGCTGTGTGTTTTATAATATGTGCTGTGCGGAGCGCCCAAGGCATGGTCAGGGAAGGCCTTCTTTCCACGGTGATTAGATTTATGGCCCCGGTCTCCATCTGAGGAGAGATTAGCAGGACTAAGGCTGTTTAGTTTGGCAAAGGCGAGAGGAGCAGGGTATGTGATAGGTACATTATAGAAAATGATAAATGAAGAAAGGGAAGACTTTGGGGGCCCCTCATTTGCCATTGCAAAGACACTTAACACACTCTGGTCCCCAGCCTGGGCGTGTCATTAACCCGGGTGGTTTGAGGCTTTGGAGGGAGCAGAGGCAGGCCTCAGGGAAAGGCGCTGTACTGATGGGAAATGTCTGGGTCGATGTATTTAAATGAAATAGCACCTATGGTTACATTAGCGAGGATCGGTTTACCGGGGCCATCCATCCTCCTTTAGGGCATGGTGACAAGGCTGGCTGTGCTTCTTGCTTCCCGGGGGAGGGGGCCCCAGACGACTTGGCACCAGTCCCCTCCACAGGGTGTCTGGGTTTCCAGCAGCCTTTTCTCCATAGGAGCCGGAGGGGGAATCCAAGCGCCGAATGGATGCAAATATCTGGGGGGTTGTGGGGAGGGCATGCCTAGATGCTGCCAGTCCTCAGGAACTTAGTAAGGGCCGCTATCGGCCCACGGAGACTGCTGGCCTCGAACGGGAGAGACCTGGAAACTGCTGGCTTTTATAATTCACCTGGGACTTCCTGTATCTCTGGCCCCAAAGAGAACTGGATCCTTTAAACACTGAGGCGTGCAGGCCAGCCGGCTCCTGATGAGGGCAATACCTTTGATGGCAATGTTAACAGTGGGTCTTAGTGGCAGAGTCTTGGGGGGCATTCCCAGTTTCTTCACTGGCTCCTTTTATTGTCCTCAGTTTCCCGGTTGAAGACTGCTGTCCTAACCCCAGGCTCCCTGAGGCTGGGGGTGGGGATGGTGGAGGGTCAGTCTGTAAATGTCTGACGGGCTCTTTGAAGTCTGCTTTGTGTAAGCAAAGCCCCTCGGGGCACTTGTGCTGTAAACAATTCCAAACTGACCACCACTGGTGAGTGAATTCTTCCTTGCCTTCCACCCTTTCCCTCCCAGCAG
The DNA here is from genome assembly GCF_009873245.2 of Balaenoptera musculus. Taxonomy (NCBI): domain Eukaryota; kingdom Metazoa; phylum Chordata; class Mammalia; order Artiodactyla; family Balaenopteridae; genus Balaenoptera; species Balaenoptera musculus. Next base: position 29,026,226 of record NC_045790.1, on the reverse strand, counting down.
TCCCTGGAGCAGCTAAAACCTCCTTTGCAAAACTGACTTTCCACGATGTCCCCTTCCTTCCTCTCTCTGTCTCTCCCTACCTCTTTCCCTCCCTCCTTCCCTTTTTTCTCTTCTGTAATTCTCTTTTGTTTGTTGTATTTTGTAGGAATCTTAATTCAGAACTTCCTCTTGTCTGTGTATAGGAAACTTGTACTGCGACAACCAATTTGGTTGATGGATCTCTCTTTCTCTGAAATGGAAATGCAATGGTGTCCAAATCTGGACGGTGCTCCTCAGACATCTGACCTTCCGGGGCAGCAGAAAGAACCGTAGGAAGAAAGCATTTTGAGTTTCTGTTTGTTTGTTTCTTTGTTCTGTGGCTTTGAGCAAGTCACCTAAACTCTGAGTCATTCTCTTCAGCAGGAGGCAAAGACCAATGCTCTACCTGAGACACACACATACATACATACACACGCACACACATACACACACACACACACACACACACACACACACACACAGAGCCACCCAGAGCCACCTTTTCTGGAGATGCTGAAAGGGACATATGTAGGGAATTAGGCTGATCAGTGGAGGGGTTGGTGGATGCCAGCTAAAAGCAGATAAGACAGAACATCTAGACAGCAGGCCATTGATAGGTGCTAAATGGCTTTGGGAATATTATTTTAATGTTTGACCCAGAAGCGTTATTTATACTAATTAACCACAAAATCATATGCTGCTGGACTTTTGTAAATAGAAGAATTGATAAAGGCAGTAATAAGACAGATTTATAGGTATCTATAGCCAAATTTAAAAAGCTGAATGAAATGCATTTTGTAAGGGCAAAATCATGAACTCCACATGTGATGTACAAAACACTGAGACTGCACTTTATTATCCTAGGCTCTTGGCATTGGGCAGCATTTGTGAATCAAGTTGGTCCAAAGGATAGAGAAGGGTCTTGAATCAGCACAGCTCTGTTAGGAGCTGTGTGGTTTCAGGCAGTTAACTTAACTTCTCTGAGCTTCTCAGTTGTCTAAACAGCTAATACTTACTGAGCACCTCCTGTGTACTAAGCATCATTCTTAGCATATATTATTTCATCCCACAATAACCCATATGGTAGGTACTATCATTGCATCTATTTTACTGATGAGGAAACTGAGGCACAGGGCATTGAGAAACCTACCCAGGTTCAAATAGCACAAATGTGGTACGGGCAGGATTTGAGTCCATAACACACAGTCACCATGGTCCTAACCTCATACATTAGTCAGGGTTCTCCAGAGAAACAGAATCCGTAGGATATGTAATAAAAGATTTCCTGTAAGAAACTGGCTCATGCGGTTATGGAGACTGACAAGCCCCAAGATCTGCAGGGTTAAGTCAGCAGATCATGGTTAAATCTCAAGTCAAATCTTGAGCTCCATTCACATAAAATGACCCGTGTGTGAAGCTAGCTGACCTCTGCAGGTGTCGTGCTCCTCAACAGAGAGGAACAGTATTTCTAGAGGCAAATGTCTCCTTGTCAAGGCATTTCTACTTTCCCCTTCTCTGTTCCTTGGCTCTCTCCTCTTCTTGTCCATCTCTGGGGCCTAACCAGGAGCCCAAGCTGGGCTGGGGTGATGGAAGGTGTGACAAGGATAGTGGACCAGCAGCCTCCTCTTCTACTCACAAGGGGTGCCGGCATCCTGGGCCACCCACCCTGGTTTTATTTATTTCCAAGCCGCAGCGAGGTCTGGGAGTCGCTCCCAGGCGGGGCCTTCTCCCTGGCGAGCAAGTCATCTCAGGGGGTGGGAATTGCCCAGGGCAGTGCCTTTGAGAGATGTGGCTGACTCTGTCTCAGTTCTCCGGGGTGGTCAGCCTGTAATTTTAAGATTTACTGGCCTCGCGGAGATAGCCGCAAATGGGGCAACAACGGTAATTACAAGAGGCTGCTCTGCTGATCCTTGGTTACAAATGTTAGTTAGAAGCTAAAGAAGCTTCGTGCAAGCATTTCCTGGAGTTGCATGGGCTCCATGTCCTTTTTGCTTTTATTTTCCTCTCCTTAGAAAGGGAGAAAAATGAGAGAGGGAGAAGATGAGAGAGAGAGAGAGAGAGAGAGAGAGAGAGAGAGAGACTGATTCTTATTTAATTTCATTGTGGCCACTAGGAATTAGAGTCTTTGAAGTTCAAATTATTTTAATGCTTTTTTGGGTTTGTTTTATATTTGGAATTGGAAAAAAATAGGAAGCTGAATTCCTAAAGCTCATGAGAACCCGTGTTGTAGGTTCTGCCAGTTCATGGCTGAAGAAGGGCTGAACAGAATGATTTGGGGGGAAATGTCTCCAAGCCGAGTAAAAGAAATAAAACTTCTGGGACTCCTGCCCTCCTCAGAGAAGTCTGGAACGTGAGTGCCCTCCTTGCTGCTCTCCTGCCTGAGCGTGGTTAGAGGGGGCTGTTTCATATTGTGCTCATTATCCTTAGAGAATCCTCCCAGCTTAATATCACCGTTAACCCCACGTGCTGTGTGAAAGTGACAAGAGATGGCCTGGGCCTTCTGGAGACAGTTCATGGTCTTTGCCAGACCACTTGCCCTCCTGGTCTTGGCCTCTCTGGAGGCAGTTAGAGGTCATTCATTAGGCCCAGGAGGGCTCTGAAGATAGAACTGACCCCAGAAGAAGAGAACAGCATTGGTTGTTTTCCTCCAATTCTTATCTTAGCTTCCAAATGTTTAAACCCACTGCAGCCTCTTTTGATGTGCTCCTGAGGGCTACACAGAACCCCCTCTGAGACCACTTCACACCACAGGGATCAGTGGGAGGCTGCTCTCACAGATCAGGCCATCTGCACTCCCTTTCCTTGGAAGGTCCATTGCTTTATAAGGCCTTGTGGTTTTAAGACTCCCCCTAAAAGATCCTCTGTGTCCACCTTCTGCCCTGGAACAGGCCATTTCCGCCTCCCCATTCGTGGGAGTCTGCCTCGGCCAGGCAACATCCTGCCTCCTGCTGAGGGCCGCCTCCCAGGGATGCTCTGAGCGCAGGTTTTCTCCTCCTCCATGGAGAGCTCTTACATGGGGCAAGACAGCACAGTTACCATTAATAACAGCTGTTGTGACAATAAAATTCTCTGACCCTGGATCCATCTGACCCTGGAGTAGAGCAGGCACCCAGGAAGGGAATGGAACTTCCCTGAGAGTTTTCCTTCCCGCATAACGAGAGGATACACCGATGGACTCGAATGAGCAAAATAGCTTTTACTGAAATAACTGATGTTTTCCTCTTTGCTTGAGTAAGCAGTCTCCAAAGTGGCAATTTGCAAAACTTGAGCCCAAGCATGTTTATTTTCTCTTGATCAAAGTTAGTTTGTGAATGTTCTCTCAGGACAAGACAACTTCTCCGTGATTTGGGGGTGCCATCGCAAAATCCTTGGAAACCAGGTGGACATCTGTGGCATAGAAGTGAGGGCACCTGTTTTGAGGCAAGCAGTTCTGAATTCTGACATTGACTCTATCACTTGTCAGCTGAGAGATATTGAGTAAGCCACGGCAGCTCTCTGCGCCCCAGTTTTTCCATCTGCCACATGGGCGTGATGGCAACTTGTGTGCGGGGTCCTTGAGGATCACAGGCGATGAACAGATGATTCCAGCACGTCGCCTGGCAGGCAGCAAGTGCTTGATACATGCCAGTTGAACTGGGTTGGAGTAAATGGATGTCCATTCTCAGCTTCTAGTGCTAAATACTGGAAGGCTAGTGTCCCCTGCATCGATTTCTCTGGTCCAGGGGGGCTCCCAAGCTGTACTTTTAACAGCACTTAACAAAGGAGTCAAGTGAGTTTCTATTAAAGCCATACCAAACTTTTAACCCCAAACCCACTTATTAGCGACTGAAGCTGAGTCACATTTTCTTAATGAATATATATATATATATATTCCTTTTTAGCTACCATTTATTGATCATTGTTTGCCAGATCTTGTTTTTTATTTTTTTTAAACTTTTACATATAGTGTCCCATTTAATTCTCAGTTAACACTTGTGAAGCACGGTGGTTAATTTTATGTGTCCACTTGACTGGTTCATGGGTGCTTACATATATGGTCAGACATTATTCTGGGCATCTGTGAGGGTGTTTCTGGATGAGATGAACATTTAAATTGGTAGACTGAGTAAAGCAAATCACCCTCCCTAATGTGGGTGGGCCTTATCCAGTCAGTTGAAAGCCTGAATAGAACAAAAAGGCTGATCCTTCTCTGAGTAAGAAAGTATTCTTTCTCCTGGATGGCCTTCAAACTGGAACATCAGCTTTTTCCTGCCTTCAGACTTGAACTGAAACATTGGCTCTTCCTGGGTCTCCAGCCTTCTGGCCTTCAGCCTGGAACCACACCTTCAGCTCTCCTTGGTTTCCAGCTGCTGACTTACCTGCAGATCTTGGGGCTGTCAGTTTCCATAACTGCATGAGCCGATTTCTTATAGGAAAGCTTTTATTACATATCCTACTGGTTCTGTTTCTCTGGAGAACCCTGACTAATGTATGAGGTTAGGACCATGGTGGGTGTCTGTTATGGACTCAAATCCTGCCCGCACCACATTTGAGCTATTTGAACCTGAGTAGACTTCTCAGTGCCCTGTGCCTGAGTTTCCTCATCAGTAAAATAGATACAACAATAGTACCTGCCATATGGGTTATTGTGATATTAAATAATATATACTAAGAATGATGCTTAGTACACAGGAGGTGCTCAGTAAGTATTAGCTGTTTAGACAACTGAGAAGCTCAGAGAAGTTAAGTTAACTGCCTGAAGCCACACAGCTCCTAACAGAGCTGTGCTGGCTGATTCAAGGCCCTTCTCTATCCTTTGGACCAACTTGATTCACAAATGTTGCCCTCAGCATGGAGTGGCCACCACTCACGGAGTGGCCTGACTGGGGCAGAGCCGCATTCGAATCTCCATCATTCAGCTGCATGGCTCTGTGGGGGGCCTTGGTGTGGGAGCAGGTATTACCGATGGCTCCCACCACTCTCTGCAAGACTGAATGCGACCATGCAGCTTGCCTTTGCCCTTCCCGCGGTATGCTTTTGTTCCTTCCTCCACCTTCTGCCCTCCCCTGCAGCCCTCTGGCCAGCCAGCTAGAGTTATCTCCCAGCTGTGTTAGCAGGCAGTGTACCAGAGTTATTGTGTCTGGCTGTATGGCATGTGGATTGGGCTGAGCAGGACGGGGTACAGAACACACTGCTAGGTCCTGGGGGTGTGTGGAAGGAGGAAAACCCACAGCCCAGCTCTTGAGGTGCCACAATCAAATGGGAGAAATAGGGCATGCCACGAAAAAGCCCCAGAATAGAACTTAGCGGTCTGGGACACACAGGCACATCACATGACAGATTCTGCTTACCCAGATAAGTGACCGGTAAAGCTTTAAGGCACTGAAACTGGATATGGCCAGTCCAGAAGGGTACCAGGAGGAGGTATGCTGAGGACTGTTTTGAAGAATGGATATGAACTAACAGAGTAAATGAGAACACTCAAATTCCTTCAGTAATTATGATTTGCACCATACAATTAATAGTCATGATAATATCCATTTATTGGACACTTACTAGAAGCCAGGTATACAAGAGTACACATGTATAGGATCTTTCATGCATTCAGACATCTCATTCAATCATCTCATTCAACACAAATTCCTTCAGTTGTTATAATTTATGTTCATAAAGGTAGCAGTAAAATAATAACCTCCTTTTTAAAAATGATAACCTACTTTGAGCACTTATGATGGACCAGTGCTCAAATACTGTGCTCAGTATCTTTACATACAGTTTTGCATTTCACCAACACAGCAGTCTGGGGGTGGTGGGTATTAATATCTGCATTCTACATACGCAGCACCTGAGGCACGGAGAAGTTGAGTGACTTGCCCCAAATCACACAGCAGAGCCCAAATTCGAATCATTGAACCGAGTCACAGGGATGGCAAACCTAACTCTTCTATTATCAGCCCCTCTATTTTTTGAGAATTATCACATTGCAAAATGTGTCACTCATGTATGCCAAGTGTATGCTAAACAATATGCTGGTGCTGAGTGTTTTAAGAAGATTGAGTCCTTGGGCTCCAAGAGTTTTCAGTTTAGTCATGGTGCTCACGACTAATAGCAATGCTCTAGAAGGTAAATAAAACAATGAACAGGATAGAGTCTCTTCTGGTAAGTGCTTTGGCATATCAAGACCTGGCTTTACATAAAAAGTATTGACAGAGAGCTTCATAAATAAGTTCATTTCCTGAGTAGAATTATTTTACTTGTTTTTTATTTTTATTATGCACTGGCGAAATGCCAGTCATGTAGTGTTAGTTTTTTTTTTCAACGCATTTTATAGTCCTGGATTTGCTTGGTGGGCAGCTTCTGTCAGGGTCCCTAGTGATACCCACTTCTTGGTACTCATGCCCCTGTGTAATCCCTCCCGAGTGTGGGTTGAACCCAGTGACTTGCTTCTTATGAACAGAATATGGCAATAGTGCTGGCATCTCATGTTCATGATTAAATAACAAAAAGCTTGACTTCCATCTTGCTGGCTCTCTGTCTCTTGCTGGTATTATCTATGGGCCTCTTATTTGCTCACTCCGAGGAAGCCAGCTGCTGTATTTGGAGCTGCCTTATGGAGAGGATTATGTGGAGAGGAGTTAATGGCCCCCTTTAGCCAACAGCTAGTGGGGAGCTGAGTCCTGCCAACGACCCCTTGAGTGAGCTTGGCAGCTGAGCCTTCGCCAGGCGAGCCTTGAGATAAGACTGCAGCTCTTGCTGACACCTTTTTTTTTTTAAATTAATTTATTTTTTGCTGCGTTGGGTCTTCTTTGCTGCATGCGGGCTTTCTCTAGTTGCGGTAAGCAGGGGCTACTCTTCATTGCGTTGTGCGGGCTTCTCATTGCGGTGGCTTCTCTTGTTCCACAGCATGGGCTGTAGGTGCATGGGCTTCAGTAGTTGTGTCATGCGGGCCCAGTAGTTGTGGCACACAGGCTTAGTTGCTCCGTGGCATGTGGGATCTTCCTGGACCAGGGCTCAAACCCGTGTCCCTTGCATTGGCAGGTGGATTCTTAGTCACTGCGCCAGCAGGGAAGTCCCTTGCTGACACCTTGAGTGTAGCCTGGGGAGAGATACTGCAACTGAGCCATGCCCAGATTTGTGACTTTTAGGAACTGTGAGATGATAATTGTTATTTCAAGCCAATAAGTTTGGGGTAATTTGTTGTGTAGCAAAAGATAACAAAACAGGCCCTAGAGAGTCAAGTACTGTCTCTGGCCTTCTGTACAGCCCTTACTCTTGTCGTGTAGCGCTGCCCACCTGTGCTTTCTCCCAATGAAAGGAAGTGTAGAAAACAAATGCTCCCTCTTTGGTCAGCTTGCCAGTGGTCAGCTCCCAGTCCACATCCTTCTTGACCGTTCAGAAACGGTTGACACAGTTGATCCCCCTCCCTCCTTCACACACTTCTTCACTTGTCTTCAGGTCACTGTGCTCTCCTGGTTTGCCTCCTGCCTCTCTGGCAGCTCTGTCTCAGCCTTGTCTCCTGGAACGTTCTCTTCTTCCCAACCTGTAGGTGCCAGAAGGCTCCACATCTCACGCCTCAGTCCTCATCTCTCCTCTGGACACTCACCGCCTTGGTGCTCACATCCCATTGCATGGCTTCAAATGCCATCTAGATGGCAATGATTCTCAATTTATATTTCAAACTCAGATTTCTCTCTTGAATCTAGTGTTGTATATCTAATTTCCTACTTGAGATCTCTGCTTGGAGATCTAGTAGACATTTAAAATTCAATGTGTTTAAAAGTGAATCCTGATCTTCTCTTTAAAACCTATTCCTTCTATAGCTGTCCCCATCTGAGGTCACGGCAACTCTAGCGTTTCAATCGCTTAGGCCAAAAACCTTGAACTCATCTTGACTCCTCTTTTTCACACTGTTCATCTAATCTGTCAACAGATTCTGTCAACTCTATCTTCAAAATATATCTAGACTTCAATCTCTTCTCACCACCTCCATGGACAGCACCCTGGTTAAGCCACCATCACCTTTCTCCAGGATTACTACAATAGCCCCCAGCTGGCCACTCTGCTTCTTCCTCTACCCCCTTCAGCACAGTGATCCTTTCAAAATGCGAGGTCAAGCCACGCTTCTGCTCTACACCCTTCAGTGCCAAGACTCTGCATGAGATGCCTTTGCTTACTCTGCTCCAGCAACACTGGCCCCTGGCTGTTCTTGGAGAACCTGCCTGGCACAGTCATGCCTCAGCGCTTTGCCCTGACTGTTCCCACCGCCTGCATGTTCAACTCCTTCACTTCCTTTCGTTCTTTCTCCAAATGTCACCTCCTCATTGAGAAGCAATTAAAAATTACAACTTTAACCCCCGGTAATCCCAATTTCCCTTACCTGAATATAGTTTTTCTTTTCTCCATTGCACTTACCACCTTTCAACACACTCTTTTATTGACTTTTTTAGAATTATGCTTGCTAGGACAATTAGGCAAAGAAAAGAAAGAAAAGACATCCAGATAGGAAAGGAAGAAGTAAAACTATATTTGCAGATAACATGGTATACAGAAAATCCTAAGAAATCCACTTAAAAACTATTTAAAAACTAATAAATGAGTTCAGTGAGGTTATAAGATACAAGATCAATATATAAAAATTATTGTATTGAACAATGCAAAAATTAAATTAGAAAACAATTCTATTTACAAGAGCATCAAAAAGAATAAAATACTTAGGAATGATTAACAAAGAAGTGCAAGATTTGTACACTGAAAACTAGAAAACATCACTGAAAGAAATTAAATGGAAAGGCATTTGTATTCCTGTGTTAGAATATTTAATATTGTTAAGATGGCATTACTCACCAAACTGATCCTCAGGCTCAACGTAAAACCTATCAGAATCTCAACAGCCTTTTTTGGGGGCAGAAATCGAATAGCTGATTCTAAAATTCATATGAAAGTTCAAGGTACTCAGAATAGCCAAAACAATTTTTTAAAAATAATCCTTTATTTTAAATTTTTTATAGATTTTATTTATTTATTTATTTATTTTTGGCAGCATTGGGTCTTTGTCGCTGCACACGTGCTTTCTCTAGCTGTGGCGAGTGGGGGCTACTCTTCGTTGCGGTGCACAGGCTTCTCATTGCGGTGGCTTCTCTTGTTCCAGAGCATGGGCTCTAAGTACATGGGTTTCAGTAGTTGTGTCATGCGGGCCCAGTAGTTGTGGCACACGGACTTAGTTGCTCCGTGGCATGTGGGATCTTCCTGGACCAGGGCTCGAACCTGTGTCCCCTGCACTGGCAGGCGGATTCTTAACCACTGCGCCATCAGGGAAGTCTACCAAAACAATCTTGAAAAAGAAGAACAAAGTGGACTAACACTTCTAAATTTCAAACTTCTTAAGATACAGTAATCAAGACAGTGTGTTATTGACATAAGGATAGACATATAGATCAGTGGAATAGAATTGAGAATCTATAAATAAACTCTTACATTTATGTTCAATTGATTTTCAACAAGAATACCAAAGCCATTCAATAATGAAAGAAAAATCTTTTTAGCAACTGGTGCTGGGGCAACTGGATATCCACATGTGAGAGAATGAAGTTGGACCCTTATCTTATGTGAGATACAAAAATTAACTCAAAATGCATCATAGACCTACATGTAAGAGCTACAACTATAAAACCCTTAGAAGAAAACAGCAATTAATCTTTATGACCTTGCATTAGGCAAAGCTTTCTTATATATGACACCAAAAGCATAAACAACAAAAGAAAATATAGATGAATTAAACTTCATCAAAATTGAAAAACTTTTGTGCTGCAAATGGTACCATCCAGAAAGTGAAAGGACAGCCCACAGACTGGGAGGAAATATTTGCAAATCATATGTCTTATAAGAGTTTAGTATTCAGATATATAAAGAACACTTACAACTCAACAACAAAAAGACAAACAATCCAATTAAAAAATAGGCAAAGGGTTTGAAAAGCTGTTTCTCTAAAGAAGATATACAAATGGCCAACAAGCACTTGAAAAGATGTTCAGTGTTATTAATCATAAGAGAAATGCAAATTGAAATCCAGATGAGTGACTACTTCACACCCACTAAGATGGTTATAATTTAAAAAAAAAAGGAAAATAACAAGTGTTGGAGAGGATGTGGAGAAATAGAAACATTTAAACATTGCTGGTGGAAATGTAAAATAGTGCAGTCACTGGAAAACAGTATGGTGGTCCCTCACAAAGTTAAACATAGGATTACCAATTATACACCTATGTATATACACAAAATGATTGAAAATAGATACTGAAACAAATACTTGTACCCGAATTTTCATAGCAGCACTCTTTGTGACAGTCAAAATATCCATCAACTGATGAATGAATAAATAAAATGTGGTATATCCATACAATGGAATGTTATTTTGCAATAAAATTCATTCATACCACAATGTGGATGAACCTTGAAAACATTATGCTAAATGAAAGAAGCCAGTCACATATTGTATGATTTCACTTATATAAAATGTCCAGAATAGGCAAATGTGTAGAGACAGAAAGTGGTTAGTGGTTGCCAGAGGCTGAGGTGGAAGGGGGCGGGTGAAATGGGGAGTGACGGCTGATGTACATGTGGTTTCTTTTCGGGGTGATAAAATGATGTTTGCACAACCTTGAATGTAATAAAAACCATGGACTTGTATACTTTAAATGGATGAGCTTTCTGGTATGTGAATTATATCTCAATAAAGCTGTTTAAAATAAATTATGCTTGTTGTTTATTGACTGTCTCCCCTACCTAGAGTGTAAGTGAAATGAGGGCAGGGGTCCTTGTCTGTTTTGTTCACTTACGTATTACCAAACATGTAGAACAGTGACTGGTTCTTAATAAATATTTACTGTATGAATGAATATAAGAACGTTTCATGTTGACTTTTTGACTTCTGAAAAACGTTAAGTACTCCTGCATTAGGCAATACTTTTACCTATGGTCCATAATATAAACTGACATGTAATGGAATTAATTTGCTACCTTCCTTAGACGGAATTTTGATCACAGATAGTGGAGAAAATCAGAGAACTGGAAGAAGGCTGGCTTCAATGGGACAGGAGGCAGGATGCACTGTGGCGATGAGGGCTGGCCTGGTGCTATGGGTACAGCATCCTCTAAATCAGAAGATATAGACTAAAGACGTAGGAACCAAATCTGGCCTCAGATGTGTTTTCAAGGCTCCTGGCAGTACATTCGACAACTATGTGTGAATTCCAGAAAGGTGCCCTGTCTTCCAGCCGACCCCATTCTCACTCACCCTGGTACCAAGGTACAGGACTTGGTGGGAGAAGCTTGGCTGATTATTCCCCTCTGTGTACCTCCTCATGGTTGACCTTGAAAAGTGGATAAGACGTACAACCTTATTACAGTGGCCCTGTGCGTTAAAAAAAAATCTTGAATTGGTTTCAATATCCAAGTGCACAGAGCTTATATGAGAGTTGATCCCAGGACATGCCAGTGGAGGAGTAGGGACATGAGAGAGGGAAAGGATGGGCGATAATTAAGAGTCAATTATCAAGCTTGTCAGTGATGGTGCTTACTCCTGGGGGAAAGTCTGGGAAGCAATGTGGGATATGGCTTCAAAGTTATCCCAGCCTGGGGTGAGGGACCTGGGGCATTTATATAACAAGTCCTATCAGTTGCTGAAGGCTACTCCTGCAGGCGTTAATTCCCTGACAATTCCAGTCTCTGCATGTAGGCAAAGGGACCTTCCAGTGCTTCAGAAAAGCAGCTACTGGCAGCTGGAAGTCAGCCTACACCCTCTGAAGTGATAAGGGCCCAGGATTTGGGCATGGTACCCATTGTTTCTTTTTGATTGCCAACATTTTAAAAACAGGGAGCTTTTATGAAAAAATGTGAATTTCTTGCTCCTTGAGGAAAAAATGTGAAGACCTGGCAAAAGTGGGCTGACATTCCCACTTGGCAGCTCCCAGCTGGCCATGTCCCCTGTAGCAGGATCCTGTGTTCCAACCCATCACAGTCCCTTCCAGGCTGCTGCGCTCGCTCACAGCTCCTACGTGGCCCCAGGGGGGCACTGGCATTTGTGATTCTTGCCCAGGGCCTGCACAACTCCTGGCCCAATGTGCATGGGGTGCACAACTCCTGAGCTGATGTGCCCTGTGAAAAGTGGCATAAAGAAAAAATAAGATATAGATGGATTTTTTTTTTATTTCATTTTCCTCCAAAGAGCCATGACCTGCACACACTTGACTTGTGGTGAGAGTGCTGAAAGCTCTTGCCAATAGTTTCATATATGTAGCTCCTGCTGCACCGCCCACCCCTCCCCCCCCAAATCTAGGAGGGGCCAGGGCTTTGATCCGGGGCCTCTTCGCGCATGACCAGCCCTCGGACTCGCATGACCAAGCCTGGGATGCTGGAGGACTCAACAGGCCAGCCCTTGTGTGTAGCCTCAGGTCTGGGCCTGGCCTGGGGCCAAGGCTTGGTGGTGCTCATCTACTGGAGAAATCTGCTGACGCTGCGTGACCTGGGGCCCACTCAGTGCAGAGCGGGAGCCAAGCAGGGGTCCTTGTACCAGATTTGTGGAGAGCGGTGCCTATTAGTAGCCAATTGGGCATCACAATAATCAGTTGCCATGGAAAGCAGTGAGAACGGATTGTTTTCATAGACACTACCTCCCCCCTCACATGCAGAGCTGGCCACCATGAAGGAACATCAGAAAAATTGTTTCAGAGCCAGTCTTTTAACTTAGTGTCTGCAAATATAGAAAATCTGGCTGCAGGCCTCTACCTCCGCGGCCTTCTCTTTGGTTACATAACAGTTCTGCATGGCTGGGTCTTTTCCTTGGGCACCTCGCTCTAGCTCTACCTGGTGTCTCCACATGGGCTCTCTAGCATGTCAGTTTCAGAGGAGTGGCACTTCTTACACAGTAGGTGTGCCCAGAAGGAGAGAGCTGGGCAGAGGCTCTGTCACCATTTCAGATCTGGCCTTGGGAATCACATGGCATCACTTTCACGTGCCCTACCAGGGGCAGCAGTCACAAAGGCCTGCCGGCCTCAAGGGAAGGGGACGTGGACTCCACCTCTTGATAGAGGAGTGGCAAGGTCCTGGAAGAGCATGTGGGAGGGGAAATAGTGCTGCCGCCACCTTTGGAAAGTGCAGTCTGCTGCAGTCTCCTAATCAGTCCCTGGCCTATGGTGTGGGGGGCAAACCTAGGGATTCTGGAAACTCTGGGGTTCTCATGGGCCCTTTGGCATGACTAGTCACTGGAATGAGTGAGCCAAAATGAGACCACTGTTTGTGGCTGCTCCCCATGTTCCTGGGTGGTTTGGTGGTGTTTGGGGTTTGGGTGAGCCAGCTGTGAGTTCTGTCCCCAGAGATTTTTAAGTGAATTAAATGGGAGAAATGTCAGATTCCAGGCAATATTCAGGCCTGCCCCTAACATTTGCAGGGCTGGAAGCCAGAGTATACACATGGAGACCTACCTACCAGATATCTAAATATTTACAGTTTACAAATATATACATTGTTTTTATAAAATGTATAAACTAGTTGTTAAGTAAATAGCTTATCCTGCTATCTTGGCAAATACCCTTTATAAAAATGTGGAAGGCTAGATTTGAATTGGGATTTCTTGGATTCCTGGGAGTTCCCGAGTAGGGAGGGCCAATCCTCAGCCCTCAATTTTTTCCGTACAGCCAGGGCTTTGAATGTATAAGTGCAAACACCCCTGTCAGCACAGTCAAGCTCTATCTGCACACCCTGCAAACAGCCACCTCTTGGTCAGTTCTCAGACCTAAAGTGTACACCCCAGAAGCACAGTCCTTCATGGGGGGGGTGGATCAGGGAAAGAGGCCCCACACAACTTGGAAGCATGCTTGGGGGCCCTTGGGCAGGTGGGTCCCAGGTACTGAGAGTGCGGTCTTCTCACTCCATGGGGGTGGGGGCAGGAGTATAGTGACCAGAGAAGGGCCAGATGGGTTCTTTGAAGTGTGTGGGAGGCCAAGGGCAGGGGCTTCTATTGCCCAGGTCCAGCTTGGTGTCTGACCCACCTGGCTATGGTGTACTACTTCTGACAAACGAAGAGTGCTTTCTTTGGCTACAATGGATACATTTCCACAGGTAGGTGAAATATAACACTTGTATGTCTTCAGCATTTAGGAAGATGATACATATTTTGTTATTTTTAGTTCCATTAAGCAGGGGAAATTAGAAATTGTAGGGACTCTAGGACAGACTGTATACCTGTGATTGCCCAAAGCTTCCTTCAGAACCTCCTAGTAATGATAACTACCCCTTACCCAGGCATTGTGTAAATGCTGTCCATGTGCCATTTCCTTTCATCCTTACCACAACCTTAAGAAGCAGGTGCCATTATTTTCCGCACTGTACAGATGACAAAGTGGGGACTCAGAGAGATTAAGTACTGTGCCCAAGGTCACATAGCTAGTGAGTAGCAATTTCAGGATTTGAACTCAGGTTTCTCTAACTCCAAAGCACATGCTCTTAACTGTTACACTTGAGGAGACCTTGATATGAACAACGGTTGTTTTCCCCTGAGTTATTGACTGATGGGTTCCTGGGAGCCTCTTCATCTGGGTACAGGATATCTCTGGATTCAAGAAACAAGCCGCCAACTAGTTTTCCTGCATACTCTGTCTGAAATTTGTATCCAGGCCTTCCCTTAGGCTGGGCCTTTCGTGAGAAGAAGCTGCAGAACTGAACCAGACAGCACAATGCTTTTGTGATGTGGAAATATGCCAGCTAAAGAGGGGAAAGAATTTTTTCTATTTGGTTCCCAGCCAAACCAATTCAAGACATACATAAAATTTTAGTCTTTGATTCCCCTTATTTTTGTTTCCCCTCTGCATTTGGCTTTCCCATGAGCGGCCTCTTGTTCCCTTACTATTATCTTTGATTGAATTATGAAACCGGAAGAATTTGCAGAACTAAGCCAGAGTAAATGGGTCTTGCTAATCCTGTGGTTAGAAGGTCAAATCAGCAAACACTTGGGTGTGAAATGTCCAGGGCCAATTTCATTATGGCTCCAATTTGTAAAAACTGGGTGAGGAAAATTGTATTAATAACCAGGAAAGGATACCTAGAATGCTTTTCCAATTTCACTTATCCCAGCCTACTCTACAGCACACTGCAGAAATCCAACTCTCCAGTAAGAAAGTCATCTATCTTTCTGACCCAGCTGTCTCATCTGGAAACATTATTCTTTATTAAATCTCACAAATATTCTTGGTGCATTAGCAAGTCAGGTTCAAGGCAGAAATTCTGCCTCCAAAGAACAGTTTCCAAGCTATATTCTATCTTGTTGTTACTTAGAAAGTCTATGGATGCAAGGCTCAGAATAACCTTATACCATATGGCATTGCTATAGAGAGGAGAGTCAAAGAAAAGTCTACATGGTAGATTGCAGAATTGTTCCCAATTTGCCCACTCCCCCCCGTATATATGTCCTTTTCCTTCTGACTAGATGTGGAGAATATATTTTTAAAAATTTTTATTTATTTGGCTGCTTCGGGTCTTAGTTGTGGCGCATGGAATTTTTCATCGTGGCGCATGGGCTCTTACATCGTGACGCGTGGGCTCTTCATGGCAGTGCGCGGGCTTCTCTCTAGTTGTGGTGCGTGGGCTTAGTTGCCCCGCGGCATGTGGGATCCCAGTTCCCCGACCAGGGATCGAACCCACATCCCCTGCATTGGAAGGTGAACTCTTAACCACTGGACCACCAGGGAAGTCCCTAGAAGTGGAGAATATTTTCCTGCCCCAGTGATGTTGGGTTTGGCTGTGTGGCTTGCTTGGGCAGTGGGATTTTAGTGAATATGATACAAACAAAAACTTGAAATGTGCTTGTGTGATTAGGTCCGTCCTCTGGTGCTTCTGTTGTCACCATAAGAATGTGTCCTGATTGCCCGTTCATCCCCCAAGAAAAGGAAATGTAAGGAGCAGACCCAAATCAAACCTGCAGCCTGGAGTCAAGTTCACCACAAAGCCCAGCTGACCGCAGATGTGTGAGCCGGAAGGCATAATAAATGCTTATTGGTGTAGCCACTGGTTTGGGGTGTTTTGTTTTGCAACAATATTATTGCAAAAACTAACAGATTAGTCAGGGTTCTTGAGAGAAACAGAACCAGTAGGATAGATATAGAGAGATGCGCAAGTTGGAGGCCCAGGAAAGCCAGTGGTGTAGCTCCAGTTTGCACCCGAGGGCCTGAGAACCAGGAGCGCCAATGTCTGAAGGCAGGAAAAGAAGGAAGACCCAGCTCAAGCAGAGAGAAATTTCGTCCTTCCTCTGCCTTTCTGTTCTGTGTGGACCAATGGATTGGATGATGCCCACCTGCATTGGTGAGAGCAATCTTCTTTACTCAGTATACGGATTCAAATACTAATCTCTTCTGGAAACACCTTCACAGACACACCCAGAAATCATGTTTTTACCAGCTATCTGGGCATTCCTTAACCCAGTCAAGTTGACCATAAAATTAACCATCACACAGTCCACTAGAGACTTGTTAAATTCATATTCTTTATTCTGTTAACACAACTCAGGAAAGCAAGGATACCCACACCACAGCTCCATTACGTGGCTTCGAGGAGTCTCCAGTCGACCACGTAGACATACCATAGGGCTCTTCTTGAAGAAACTCAAATGATGAGATCTGATAATATAGAATTTATGGATAACTTCTAAGGCTGAACAACGGCCATCGAAGAAAGTTTGCCTGGCAGAGAGGAGAGGGAGTGAAATGTAGCAGTCATGAACAGGGTTGTGAAGTTTACAGCTGAGGTAAAATCATGAAATAAATACTGAGAGGAAAAAAGGGACATTGCATGTATATTCTCCAGGATGAAATTTCTTCAGGGAGGTGAGTGAATGTTTGAGTGTGTGTGTATGTGGGGCTGTTTTTCTTGATTCTTCTCTGGCTGTGGATTTGTTAGAAAGGATTACTCCTTTCATAAACTGGTGTTTGAATGACCTCCTGAAGCCACCCTGTGAAAATAAGTTTGGCCTCTGTGCCTGCGCCTCTATTTTCTCTTTCTGCATTCACTCTATGGGTGATCCCCTTCAATCTCACAGCTGTAGATCCCATCTTGATCTGATGAATTGAAAATAGATCTATCTCCAGTCAGGGCTCTCCCTTGAACTCCTGTCTCTTATATACAGCTGTCAACTGGAGGGCTTCACTGACAATAGTTATCACCCAAAACATGTCCCACATTGAACTGATATTCCCACCCTAAATAGTCTGTGTCCCCCTTTGCATCTTAGTGAATAGAAATTCCATCCGTCTGACATCTCAAGCCAAAACCAAGGAGTCATTTTGATGTCTCCCATGTTTTCATTCCGTTAGCAATTCTTGTGGACTCTGTTCAATACCTATCCAGAAAGCAGCCACTTCCCCTGCCACCAAGGCCCCTTCACTGGCCTGGGCCACCATCTGTCCCCTGGATTTCTCAGTAGCCTCCTAACTGATCTTCATCCTAATCCCTGGGTCCCTTTAGTCTATTCTCAGCACTGTGGCCAGAATGATTCTGTTAGGCTGTAAGTCAGGTATGTTATGCCTCTGCTTCCCATTTCACTCATGGCAAAAGGCAAGGTCCCTGCTCTGAGTATCTAAGGTGCCCACATCCCATCTGCCTTGTGCTCCTCTGCTCTCCCCTTCTCACGTCACTTGGTCAGCTGAGCTCCTCACTTTTCCTTGAGCATGTCAAGCTTGCTCCTGCCTGAGTGTCTTCATACTTGCTGTTCCTGCTGTCTGGACCACCCTTCCTTCCCCAAAACTCAGCATGGCTCCCTTACTTATGTCAAGTCTTCACGCAAAAATCATATTCTCGATTAAAAAATGGGCAGAAGACCTAAATAGACATTTCTCCAAAGAAGATATACAGACAGCCAACAAACACATTAAAGAATGCTCAACATCACTAATCATTAGAGAAATGCAAATCAAAACCACAATGAGGTAACACCTCACACCTGTCAGAATGGCCATCATGAAAAAGAACACAAATGACAAATGTTGGTGAGGATGTGGAGAAATGGGAACACCTGTACACTGTTGGTGGAAAGGTAAATTGGTACAGCCACTGTGGAAAACAATATGGAGGTTCTTCAAAAAACTAAAAGTAGAATTACCATATGACCTAGCAATTCCATTCTTGGGCATATATCCAAAGAAAACCAAAACACTTATTCAAAAACATACATGCCCCCAATGTTCATAGCAGTACTATTTCTAATAGCCAAGATATAGAAGGAACCTGTGTCTATCAACAGATGAATGGATAACGAAGATGTGGTATATATATACACACACACACACACACACACACATATATATACACACACACACACACATATATATATATATATACACACACACACACATACATACACACAATGGAATAACACTCAGCCATAAAAAAGAATGAAATTTTGCCATTTGCAACATGGATGGACCTGGAGGGTATTATGCTTAGTGAAAAGAGTCAGACATAGAAAGACAAATACTGTATAATATCACTTATATGTGGAATCTAAAAAATAAAATAAACTAGTGAATGTAACAAAGAAACAGACTCAGAGATAGAGAGAACAAACTAGTGGTTACCAGTGGGGAGAGGGAATGAGGGGGGATGGGGCAAGATGGTGGGGGGGAGTAAGAAGTACAAACTACTGTGTATAAAATAAATAAGCTACAAGGATATATTGTACAGTACAGGGAATATAGCCATTATTTTATAATAACTATAAATGGAGTATAACCTTTAAAAATTGCAAATCACTATGTTGTATACCTGAAACATATAATATTATAAATCAACTATACCTCAATGACAAATTTTTAAAAAAAATCACATTCTCAGTGAGGAAGCTACTCGATAAACACTAGTCAAACAAATGAATGAGCTGGGTTGCTCAGCGAAAGGGTATTCTGTTTGGTGACCCCCTTGCTTGTCACACTCTGCCCCAGGCATGAATCCAGCCAGCCCACACCACCTCTGTCAGCGTCAAGTATGATGTTGACGTTCCACTGACCACGTGCCACGTCATGCGCCCTGTGCTTCCTCTGTTCCATCCCACTTATTTCTCCAACCACCTCGGAAGCTAGATGCTCTCACCCCCAACGATGGGGGTGCCCCTGTGCTAAGCCCTGGGCTCTTTCAAGGCAACCTTCTGAATCCATCTAAGCTTGGAGAGTGTTTCCCCTGCACTCTGGCCCCAACCTGGAGGGACTTAGGGTTGTCCTCCTAATCTGACCCTCCAAGCATCCTGGGAGATTTGAAGTTCAGGACAGCTTGGGGAAGGTGGGGGCCCAGGGCCGGAAGGTGACACCAAGGGGCTACAAGAGCCTAGCTCAGTGCCTGGCTCCGTGTTTGCTGATCAAATCAGTGAAGGACCTCCTGGTTTGCCTCCCAGAGGCCGCCTGGTGTGGGACAGCAGAAAGTGAAACAAGTTAAAGAGATGAATATGTTTAGATTGTTTTTACAGCAACAATGTTTGGTCAAAGTTGGAGCAGAATAAAGCTAGCCCAAACAACTGGAGGGTCGTGGGTGGTCTCTGAGGGATGTAACTACATGTAATGGGGTGAAATTGAGCAAAGGAAGATGCTCTCACAAGGAAGCTGATTATATGGTGCCACTGGGTCCTAAGGAAGTGGTAAAACCCCTCCCTGAAGTCACGCTGGGCTACTTTGGGCGAAGTGCTTATCAGGCACACAGTGGAGGTGGGTGTGGGCTGCCTTGCGGGCCTGTGTAGCTTCCTCCATCCCCATAGAGTCCCTAGAAGGCCGCTGAGCCTTTTTCATGAAAGAACCCTAGTTTTAGACTGGGATTGGGACGTTCGATCTGAAAATGCATTTTAAGGAGATTGTGCTGGAACTTTTTAGGATTTCCTGAGTTTATAATCAAGAAATAGAAATGTTTGTTTCCCTTCTCTAAGAACAACCTAGAAGCATCTCAGTGTAGGTGGGGAGATGCATATTGGGCTTAAAAAACAGCAAGCCTTCTGAAGGCCAGCAGGTCCCCAGAGTCAGCCTCAGAGCCTCACATGTAGTTTGTGTTTTGAATTCCTCTTACACAGATCCAAGTCTCATGGGGATCCTTGTCAGGTTTTTCTAGTCAGGTTTGGGGTAAGAACAGGTGACAATGGCAAAGAAATGTCCCCTTTATCAGCATGCTTGTGGAGATAAGTGGTGCAGGGGATTTTTTTGTTTTTCCCAACTTATTCAAGAAAACAAAGGACTTGAAATGACAGTCCTCAGGCCAAATTCAGTCACAGCGTGTCTTGCCTGGCCTATACAGGGTTTTTAGGAAACTCTGAGCCAACATTTAAAAATTGGGAGATTTCACATAAATATCTGAAATTTTGGAATGTCCTCACAATTCGTAAGGCCCAGGAGCTCCAGTCAGCACCCCATACCCAGTATGGCAGCCAGCAGCCATGCTCCCTTCCATGAGGCTGCAGCTCCTCAGCTAACCTCAGACCCACCAGGCGGGCCTCAGACATTGCCATGCACTGCCTTATCCCAGGAGAACTGGAATTTGCCACTCCTGAAATAAAGTAATCTTTTATTTCAAGAGGAAAGCATGGGAATTTGAAACTTAAAGCAGTTGCTTCGTAACACAAATAAATTGTACAGAAAACCTAAGGCTGTAAAACCTGAGAGTAATGCTCTCAGTAGAGTCCACGCAAGGATTAAAACAAATAATTCCCTGTCCTGGGTTGGGTTTTCTAGAAGAGGAGCCCAAGCCAAAGATTCCTGTGCAAGGGATCTGATGGGCCTTTGCTCTCAGGAGAAGCAGGAAAGGGGATGGGGAGGAGCTCGCAAGGATGCAGTCTCAGCCTGACCCCACAGGAGCTCTGGAACTTGAACAGCACCACAGCACTGGTCCCACCGAGGCAGGGGGCACCCTTTCCCACTCCCGTGTCAGTCAGTCATGGGGAGACGCATGGTAGGGGAACACCCAGGGTGAGGGGCTCGCATGCAGGTTGGGAAGAGGAAGGCTGTAAGCTCTAGGCAGAGGAGGGCTGGGGTGGGTGGATGTGCCAGCTTGCTAAATGGCATCTGTGTGGAACATTACCTCCTACCAACAGTTATAAAATAATGAATTCTTACTATTAAGAGAATTAACAAATGTAGGAAAGGTTAACAAAAAATCATTTCTTACCCCACAACTTAGAGATAATAATTGTTCATATTTATACACTGAATTATCCTTTCCTTTTTCTAACTCTGAGTTAAAATAACTTGGACCCTTATCTCCCTATTTGTGGGAAATCCAGCGCCCTTCCCAGTATTCCTAAGCATTCCGCAGAGCAGAAAAGGGGGTATGTCATTGACCAAAGGCCTCCTCTGCTGGACTCTGAAATCCATCACAGTTGTTGCGCTGAGGCCCCTTCCACCAGCCTCCTCCAGTTATATTTTCTCTCCAGGCGTTTTTCCTAATGAAATCCTTGCCTGTTTCATCCCATCACGGCATCTGCTTCTCAGACCCACATTAACACAGTACTTACATTCTCCTAGGGCTAACTGTTGCTCCTTTCACAATTTGTGGTTGTCTCTGGCCATCCTGACCTCTGCCCCAGCTGGAGCATTCTGGGTGCAGGGGTGGAGTGTCCAAAGGGAGAAAAGAAAGCAGAGAGAGGTCCCAAAGACTCCTTTGGCCATTTGACAACTTTCCCCTGGCCTTCCTTGTTTTAGGATCCCTCTCTCAGGTGCCGAATCCTGAACCCCCTTGGAAGCCCACCCAGGAGGCCAGAGAGGGGCAGGACCAGGAAATAGGGGCTGTGCCCCAAACATCAGTCAGACTGGGGGAGCTGCACTGTGTCTTGCCCCTGACCCTGCTGGTCTTCTCTCACCTACTGTGTGCTGGCTCCTTGTTCTGCATCTTGCGCTGCTAAGACTTGATGACATGGTCACTTTCTTATTCTCTGTCCCCTACAGTGAGCTCCTTACCTAGCTTTCTGGTTTTGACACTGATGTTTTGGTTTCCTCTTAGAGCAGATGCTCTTCGTGCCCCACACACAACATCTTGACGTTCACCTCCATGCTCCAAAGGCTGCTCACTGCAGACACCTGTGAGAGCTTTTTCTGGTCATGGGAGATGCTTGGTTCGAGCTCAGGGCCAACCAGAAGTGCTATAAAGTTAATGTTCTGGAAGCAGCTCTGACCAATGATGGACGAGGCATGGGATAAATGCCCCAGCTTCTTGCCTCGGGGTTGGGATAATTCTGAGGGTGCTCTGCACTGCCTCTGGAGTTCCCACAGGATTGCCCTCTGGGAGCTTGTAAACTCACCCTTTATCATCTTCCTTTCTGTCTTCCCACTCCCATACCAGTGTTTCTTGGAATTATCTCCCAAATAAAGCACTAGCACTGGAATCCTTATCTTGAGGTCTGTTTTAGGACACCAGAAAAAACTATCTCTACATGCTCACTGCTGCTCTGGGCTAAATCTCTGGATGTTGAGAACCCTAAGGGTGGGAGAGAGGCACACGGGGACTGGTGCTGTCCTGCAGGTCATGGTGTCACTGCTGAGAACGCCGAAGAGGAACCCCCCTCCTTCTGAGGCCAAAGGGGCAGTAGGCTCAGCCCAAGGATCACGTGCAGGGGTTGCAGAAGAGGACTTTTGGATTGGTTTTGGCCCATGAGATGACTTGGTTTGGCATGCAAGTTGTCAAAGCCGGAAGAGTTCACATAAAATCTACCTTTGTGTCTTGTTTGGAAGAACTGGGAGATGTAGCTGACAACACTGGCCAGCACCCCCTCCTCATGCCAATGATCACCCTAACTGAGCAGCCGCCAACCCCCCCTTCAGAGGGGGGCTTGTGTGTTCCAGGCCTCCACCCACCAGGCTTCGTGTGTTTCCTCAACTTGCCAGGATCCTGAAGGCATCTGGGCTTGGGGTCCTGTGCTAGGATTGCTGGGACCCTAGAACTGGGGCCAAGGCATATGGCCCTGTGCTAACTCACCTGGAGGGTGATGGGATGTGGAGAGTGCTGGTGCCAAGCCCTGGGTTTGCTGTCAGGTGACTGATGGGCCATGCTTGTTTCAGGAGCCCAGTACCTTCTTAAGAGGACAAAGCCAAAAAGGCCAACAGGATCCTGAATATGAAGCTTTCTAGCCCAGTGGTTCTCAACCGCTGGTCTTACTTGTTAAAAATACCAGCATTTGGGCCCCATCCTCAGGAATTCTTATTTGACTGGTCTGGGGTTGGCCCAGGGTATTGATATTTTTAAGTGTGTTGGTGTGTGCCAGAGCAGGCTTGTACAGCTCAGGAGAGACCATGGCCTGTATCTCTCGTTGAAATCAACTACAGTGGGAGTATTCACACCATGGTGACAGAGCTTACCCCATCCTTCCAGAGAGCCTGTTGTTAGACATTTCCCAGCACACCACTGAAAAAATGGGAACTACAACATGAGCTGTGTCTTTAGCAGGGATTAATGACCCTGATGTGGGATCTGTTGCCCACTCTGGGGCAGAAGCCTCTATACGTGGAGAGAGTGGGTGGGTGCCATATTGACTCTTTAATTCAACTTTATAGTTGGAATCTCTGTTCTGCTCATTAACTGTGCGACCTTGGATGGTGCCCTCAACCTCTGGGCCTCCAGCTTGCCATCAATTCCATAGGAAGAGTACTCTTTACCTCTCAGGAGAGCTGTGTGAAGGAAATGCGATACCCAAATTGGTCACCTGCCAGAGTCATACTCCGTAAATGCCACTTGTCCTTCCCTTTGTCTGAAAGGGACACAAAGTACACAGTGTAGTTTCCAGAGCCTCCTGCGAGGATGTTTCATGAATGGCGACTGACTGCTGATCTGAGTGGGTGTTGGTGAAGGTCCACTTGGAGGCCAGCTGGGAAAAACCACAACTAACTGGTTCTTCAGTGGCTGGTCCTGGGCCCCGGGGAGGGGGGTGGAGTTAATCTTTCAGTTGGAAATGACTCTTCCAACTACTATTTTGATACAGGAAAATCAGGGGCTGTTGTCCATTGAAAGAAAAAAAAAGAGCGACATTAATTACAGTCTCACCGATGACAATTTACTCTGACTAAAATCTCGCCACTCACCATTTGTATGATCTCTTTTAACCTGAAAAGCAGCTCTTTTTCTCCCTTTCTAACCCAGACCCAGTATTTAGCAGGGTAATGGGATTTATGATTTTGTTTACATCAGTCTCCGTGGCGATCCACCATAAAAGATCAGTTGCTTGGCAACTTGGCATTGTGGTGCTGCAATGGAGGGGGAATTTTTGTCTCTCTGAAGCAGGGCTTAAGGAATAATGAAAACTTCTGCTCATACTTCTCATGAATGCTTTTATTTTCAAGGTCAACCAAATGTTTTTTCAGAAAGACTAATGCACTTTTCTTCAAGTGATATACCGTAAAATGTTTCTCCAAGATTATCCTGTCTCTCAGCAGAGGACAACGGGCTCTAGATGTTTTTATTCTCTCCTTGCTATTGCAAAATTAGGTTTGAGCAATTCTGGGCCCATCATAATGGAGTGCGTCTCTCTCATTTACTGGCATTTTCCGCACTCATTAGCCAATTTTTTTTTTTTTTTTTTTTTTTAATGAGCTGCTATTCACTCTGAATCACTTGTCATCTTAGAAACCAGTTTCATTTGGTCTGTAGTTGGTTTACCACGATCCCTTTGATGATGGGGTCAATGTTAGCAGAGGCCTGGAGGGTACAAAACCCCAATTTCCCTCTGTGGTTCTTATTGACTATAGACGTTTCTACGAATGATCAAAGGACCTGTTTTAAAACATGCAAATGCACCTTCCTGACCTCTTTCTCAATGTGGGTACACATGAAGGGGAGAAGAAGTTGATTCATAGAGATCTGCATGGACACAGCCCAGGCTGGAGGTGTGGAAACCATGGTGAGAATCATGGTGAAGGTGACAGTAGCTGACCAAACACTTGCCACACGCTTTACATGTAATATCTCACTTGATTCTTGCAACAGCACTAAGCCACATGTAATCAGCTGGGGGGCCAGTCACAGCAGCCCTAGCAATTGAGAGACCCCCAGCAATGTCTCTCCTTTGGCCCAAGCCCCCCCTGCCAGTACCTTCACTGATTTCTCTTCACTGTTGTTCTTTCAAGCTAAACTCAGAGCTCAGTTTCTCATGGTAAGTGACCCTCAACTGCCCCAGTCATAGGCCCATCCTCACCCAAAGCCAAGTTTAAACCTAAAGACTTTTTTGCATCCTTATTAGGTGTGCTAATGATCTACCTGATTGTGACTAACTTAAAGTCTACTAGGCTGTGACACCGTGAACTCATGTGTCTCTAACCTGAAGATGTGGGAGAATCACTTGTGGGTCCCGAGGTTCCTGAGCCTCACCCTCAGACACTGATTTAGCAGGCCTGGGGTGAGGCCCAGGAATTCTTATTTCTAACAAGCACCCAGATGGCACTGTGGGCCCCCTGGGCCCCTCTGTGAGCAGAGTATTTTGTCTCAGTATTTTAGCCTGGCTCCTGCTCTGAAGTCTGCAAGCATTGCAGTTTCTAGCCTGAGACTTTATGTGGATTCAGTAAATGTTTGCAGTGACACTTCATAATACCCAATTTTCATCTCACTTCTTGCCAAGGACTTGGCAAATCTTATGTTCATGGACTGTTTAGAATTTACGTGCATTATGTTGCATTTGTGGAGTAGTTTATATACATTATGTTATTTGGCCCAGTGGGGTATGGTTTTGTGCATTTTAAAAATTAATAAATGGAGCCTGAGATGATGACTTACTCACGTTCAAAGGGTAGTATATGGATTATGAGCCAGGCCTTTAGAAACTAAATCCTGTAGTCTGTTCATTCCACCGTAGCTGCCTACCTTCGTTTTGTGTCTTGGAGTTGTCTCCGTGCTATGAGGCAGTAGAATACATGCTCTCTGAGGAAGCCAGGAACCTAGGTGAAGAAAGGATTCCTTCAATAGAGGCTGAGAGATCCAGCCATTAAGCCAGTACCCAATTCTCCATTCATTAAATGGGGTTAACAGTATATCTACCTCATAGTTTGTGCAAAGGATTAAATGTGTGTAGTGTGTTTGTCCTAGAGTGAGCTGTTATTAGTATCCCTAGTGAAGAAGAGAAGATACTAGAAGTCCCGGGACAGTGAGTTGACTGCTTATGTTGATTCTAGATGTTTCATAGGCAAAGGATTTGTAACTTTTTTTTTTTTTTTTGGCTGTGCCACTCAGCTTGCAGGATCTTAGTTCCCTGAGCAGGGATTGAACCCGGGCCCTCAGCAGTGAAAGCACAGAGTCCTAATCACTAGACTGCCAGGGAATTCCCCATTCTTGTGATTTTTTTTGTTTAGCTCTGAAATGCTCATACAATCTGCAAAACATCATTTTTGATGGAATTAAATCTTGGTTCCAAGGCAGTCCTCAATTTGGAACATGGAAACCCATGGCTGTAGGTCATTTTGTTTCTTTTCTTCCTTTGGCTCAAATTAAAGCATTTGAAAAGGGGTGTAAGAAATTGGTTGTTCAGCCAACTCCTGTGTAAGCTTGTTACTGAAGAATCAAGGATCGCGAGAGAAATAAAATAATGCTATTTATCAAGCACTTACTTAGAGCCAGTCACAGCCATGGCGTGAGAAGCTATGAGGTGTGAGGAAACTGAGGCTGGGCGGTGGGGTGGGTCCCCTGCCCAAGCTCCAATTCAGGCTCATACGGCTCTGCTTCCAAAACCAGCTTCTTAACCACTCTGACACATCACCATGCCCCTCAATCAAAACCCCAAATCTACCACTAATTAAAAAAAAAAAAATCTAAATTTGGGAAGAGAACCTTCTCCCTCCTTTCTTATCCAAGCTTGGGCTGTTTTCTAAACTGGCAAGTCTGGGAACACATTTCATTTCCTCTCAAGTTTCCTGCCCCCCAACACCCAGTAGTTACGACATATTCAAAAGGCTAAGAGGAAAGAGAGAGAATGAGGGGCAAGGGGACCCTTGAGGCAGAAAAAGGCACAAGGCAAAAAACCTGAGCCACTGATGCTTTAGAAAAGGTGTCAAGCCTGTGGTCCCCAAGGCCGGCATCCACGGGGTGGCGGGTTGGGAGGCTGTGGGTGGAGTGCGCTGTGTAACCAATGGGCCTGGGCTGCCCTGGTGGTAGTTTGGGATTCATTGGGCCCCCCCGGTGCCAATTAGGTGAACTCTCCAGCCTGTTGTAACCTTGGAGCGTCTGTGGCCCTGCTTGCAAAGTTCCCTCTGTCTGGGTCTGAAAACTTCCTGGGGTGACCCCTAAACTGAGTAACTTGAGTCTCCCCGCTGATGTATCAGCCCTGACGTCATCATAAGAGCAGCTATTCCTTTTAGCATTTGGTATAAGGAGGCACCCTGCATGCTGGCTAGAATTAACTACTCTTTCCAGACATGGAAACCGAAGCTTAAAGAGGTTCAGGAAGGTGCCCAGGAACATAGAGCTAGTAAGCAAGTGGTCTAGGCGAAAGCATCCAAACCTGTCTGCCAGCTCTAAAATATATGTCCTTTTCACCATTCTGTGCTGCCTTTCACAGGAAGGCCCACCCCCTGGTAATCTTCTATATTAGGAATGGGCCCGTGGGAGAGAAGGCTTTGTGGAGTGGCTATGTTCCCCCTGAGCCCACCTTCACCCCAGGCCACCTGGCAGAGAGGGTGGCAGTTCTTCTCGGGTGTGGGAAAGTGCTGGAAGATGCTCCCCGGCCACCGGCAAGTCCCTTTACCCCCACCTCCACGCAGCACCTCCGTGAAGCTCAAGCATCGCTGATGAGAAAATGCTGACCCAGCTTGAGAGAGAAAAAAGGGCAGGAACAAGGTGAGTGGATGAGCTAATGTAGCTCAGTTTCATTGGTACTTGGCTCTGCCTCAAAAAGTCCAGGTGGAAGGTGGAAGTGGCTCTCAATGTGGATGGATTCCGAAGACGCTTTTCTGAGTGAAAAAGACAAACCATAGATGGGTAGCATACCACTTATGTAAACACACATATTCACGCAAAAATGCTGCAGGCAGACCTCGGAGATACTTACAGGTTCAGTTCCAGACCACCGCAAGAAAGCGAATATTGCAATAAAGTGAGTCACACATTTTCTTTTTTTGGCTTCCCAGTGCGTATAACACTATACTGTAGTCTATTAAGTGGCTTGCCAGTGCGTTTAACACTATACTGTAGTCTATTAAGTGGGCAATAGCATTATGTCTAAAAAATGTATGTACCTTAATTTAAAAATACTTTATCACTAAAAAATGCTAACCATTATCTGAGCCTTCAGTGAGTCGTGATCTTTTTGCAATAGTAACATCAAAGATCACTGATCACAGACCACCATAACAAAAATAATACTAACAAAAAAGTTTGAAATATTGGGAGAATTACCAATATGTGACACAAAGACACAAAATGAGCAAATGCTGTTGAAAAAATGGCACTGATAGACTTGCTTGACGCAGGGTTGCCACAAACATTCAATTTGTAAAAAAACAAAAACAAAAAACAAATGCAATAAAGCGAAGGGCAATAAACCGAGGTGTGTCTATAAATAGTTTCTGGGGACACATATGTGCACACACTTGCATGCATACATGTGCACACACACATTTCTAGAAGGAGTTACTCCTAACTTTGGCTACCTCAGACGGTGAGATTGGAGTGGTGATCAAGAAGGACTTTAGCGGGGCTTCCCTGGTGGTGCAGTGGTTGAGAATCTGCCTGCTAATGCAGGCGACGCGGGTTCAATCCCCGGTCTGGGAAGATCCCACATGCCGCGGAGCAACTGGGCCCGTGAGCCACAATTACTGAGCCTGCGCGTCTGGAGCCTGTGCTCCGCAACAGGAGAGGCCGCGATGGTGAGAGGCCCGCGCACCGCGATGAAGAGTGGCCCCCGCTTGCCACAACTAGAAAAAGCCCTCACACAGAAACGAAGACCCAACACAGCCATAAATAAATAAATGAATAAATAAATAATTAATTAAAAAAAAAAAAAAGGACTTTAGCCTTATCCAAATGTTTTAATTTTAAAAAGCAGAGTGCATTTGTGTATTATTTTTCCAATTAGACCCTAAATTTAAAATGATATTTAAAAAAGAAAAAGCAGCCCATTGCTATGGCTGCCACCCAAGGGATGCCTTTTTGACAACTCTGCATGGACTGTCCCCTGAATAACTGAGGCTGGGAGGCTTCTTGCTGCAGTCCTGTCACTTCAGTCTTTGAGTGGAGGTTCTGCCAGGTTCTCAGTGCCCTTCGGCTCAGGGTCAGGCAGTAGCCTTAGCGGAGTGGGGAAAACCTCCCCCCTGGTGTGGGAGGCCCTCTCCTTCTCTTTGGCCTTTCACTTCTTTCATTTCTTCCCTTTCAAGTGTCTTTGATCCATTGCTTTTGCCACATCACTTTGCAGGTGGCGAAGCCTTAAAGATCTTTTTCCCCAGACACATCTGAATTTTACTAACAGGTGAAGATAGGGCATTCTGGAGAAGGGGAGGGGAGGACGACTGTTGTCTGGGACACTGGCAACCCGGTTTAATGCAGGTGCTTCCACTGCTTGCCTGCGAGTCTGGCTGTTCCTCAGGCCACAGGGAAGCAGGAGACGTGTGGTCTGCAAAGCAGGCAGATTCTTTCAACAGGGAATTCCTTCTCAACTCATTAGCCATAGGATTAAACAGACACTGCTTTCTCCCTTCACCTAATCTCTGATAATCCCAGATAATCTTCCCACTGAAAGTGACAAAGTCCTCAGTGGGGTTGACTCCTATGTCCTCCAGGCTTGGGCAGCCGGGTGCCTCCTAAAGCACAAGCTGTCTCCCTCCAATTCCAGCTCTAGTGTCTGGATGGGACCCTGGATTTGGTGAGTTGACCTGGTGTCAGAGTAAAATTCTCACCTCCCCTTTGACCACGCAATAGAGCTTCAGCCCTCATATTCCAAGAGTCTAAACCACACAGCCTAATAGAGGGTGTTGGAGCCTGGATCCCACATACATTTTCTTCCTTATTTCCCACTGGAGAGGCAAGAGTGGTCAGACTTCCGTGTTGGGTAACGACGTCATACAACATAGCAAAGGATCTGGTGATAAAAGGACCTGACTGCTTGAGTTTGAGGAGGATTTGGAAAGCCAAGGAGATGATTTAATATAAAATAATTACACCTCTCTTTGTAATAATTGATGAGAAGCCAATCATGCCTGGGAAGAATCTTTATTCCCTGCTGCCAATTTGTAGCACATGTCCTTCCTTTGATGAGGCAGCCTGGTGTAGGGATGAGAATACAGATTCTGGAGGCAGGAAGACTTGAATTCGAATCCCACTTCTGCCACTTACTAATGCTGTGACCTTGGACAAACCATTCTCTGAGTCTTAATTCCCTCACCAGGAAAGTCAGTCTTTATAGTGACCATCTTCCATGGTTGTGAATCTTAGAGATAAAATGTATTTAATCTGCCTGGCACATACTAGGTACTCAGTAAATGGTAGCTACTATTATCATATTATTATCTATGGTCCGTTACTCAGGACTCATAGTCATGAGTGGCATAAACCTAATCACGATAAGACAAACAAAAAAGGAATTTATTGCTTTATCTAAATGAAAAGTCTAGAACTTCAGACATGACTTAATCTAGGTTCTCAAACTGATTTATGAAAAATCAGTCTTTCTCCTTCTCTACCTCTTAGGCTGCTTCCTTCTGAGCTGGCTTCATTCAGGTGATGGCAAAGGTGGACACCAGTAGATCTAGATTTATATTCTACCTGTTGAGCAACGCTAGGAGAGAAAGGACATGTTTTGCAGTTGTTTAAGCAAATTCCCAGATTATTCTAACTTGAATGGTTTAGGTAGTTCATCTTCCCATCCCTAAGCCAATTATTGTGTCTAGAAGACTGGAATATGTTGGTCATGCCTTGGTCATGTGCCTGATCTTGCAGGATAAGCCCCATATGAAACTGAAGGAAGGCTGGGGGGATAATCCTAAGGAAAACTGGGATGGGTGCCATTATCAGAAGAAGGGATAGTAGATGCTGGGCAGACACAAACAAAAGACCTCCACGACAAGGGCGTGTTTTCAGTGGATTTTCTAATTGTGAGATTGACGACCTTGGAAGATTATTGTTCAACAGAGGGTTGCCATTAATTTCCTTAGCGGTGTGTAAGTTTTCTGGTTCTGTATTTTTTTCAGAAATGCAAATGAGTGAGCAAATTAATAAGTATTTCCTAATATATTCAAATACAGGAATATAATTTGAAATTGCCCATTGTTCTAAATTCCCATGAGAGTTATCATGCTGGGGTTTTAAAAGTAATTGGAATGGACTTCTAGAAAATGCTTTACAGATCTTACCATCATTATGGAGGGAAGTTAGTAGGCCCCTGGGCCCCCCAAACTACTTTAGGCATATTGCCCCAGGACACAGACTATTCCTATTGTATTAATTGGGCACCTTTGGAAGCAAAAGTTCCTAAAATGTTAGAAGATTTTCTTACCATCAGAGAATACTGGGCTCAGTTTGTTCTAAATCTACAATGACTGAGCAGCATACCTTGATGATGTAGAGGACAGACACAAATCCTAACCCAAAGGGCGTAACTGCACAAATAACTGATAGAAGACAGAATGTGAATGTTCTTGAAATATATAATGGGTTTTGGAGGATTCAGAAAAGGATAATGAATGTTTGGGGAGTGTAAAACCCCTTCATGAGGAGAGCAAGCTGAGATGGACTTTGAAGGGTGTGATCTCGTTTGTGGAAGCTCTTCTTGGCAGAATGAACCTGAGCGGACGTCTTCAAGAGTTGCTTGTGTGACTCTCAAAGTGTCATTAGTGATGCTAGAAGCTGGGAATGCCTGGGGACATTGGCCTGGGCCCGTACTACTTGTGGCAAGCCCCCCACAGACATTTCCCTACCTGAGCTAATGCTGTGGCTGGACCAGCACTTGTGCTTCTTGTTTAGATTGCAAGATGCACCTCAGCAACAACCATCAGGGAACTTTGAAAAAAACAAAGCTTATTACTCACAGTCCTGGAGGGTACACAGAATGCCCAAGGGGCACACAGAGAGGTAGAGAGATCTGGGGTTCTGCCTTTATTGGGGTAGGGGGCCTAGGGCTTCACAAGTTCATTCTTTATTAGCAAATTTAAAATATAAGAATGGGAATTAGGGTGAGGGAAGGTTTCCTTCCCTTGAGTGGGGTCATTCAAGTGGTCAGTTATCTAGGTCACCCAGGGCTTTCCAAAAGGGAAACTTCATGGGTGGGGCAGGCCTGGCTTCTTATCTGGTTGTTTAGCTAGTAACTGTGTCCCACAGCTGGGATATGTCTATTTGAGATGGTGTCTTTGAAATGGATGCTTCAGCAATCAAATGCTTATTGTCTGGTACTTATAGTGCAAGGGTTCAAGCCTCCAGAGGAATTCTTTCACAGCCCCAAAATAAGAACAACTGGATTTGCAAGAGTGTTTTTGAGCTCACGAAATGCTTTCACAAGCATTTTTTATGGATCTGAGAACAAAGTCTCCCAACCAGTAGACAGAGTCTCTCTGACTGCTTGCTTTGGATTTGGGGTTGTGGTTCAGTGATATGACCTGCCTTGTAATCAATGCATCTCTCTTCATCCCTGCTCCTCCTCAAGACTGTGGCCTTCCTGCTTCCCAACCCTTCCTTGAGCTGTATTCATAGGCTTTGCGGCTTGATCTGGGAGTTAGATCAAAGGCATTGCAAGTTTCAGAATCTCACTACTGCTAACACCTTAATATTATAGATAAATTGATTACAATACATTAGCAAAGGCAGAAAAGACTAGACTCTCCCCTTTTCCAAGCTGATGGGTGTCTGGTGTCCAGCAAGGCTCTACCTGAGTGGTGACTCTCTCAGAATCATGCAGGCAGGAATTTTCAGCAGTCACTTAGATTGCTTCCTTCACCCCGTACATTTTTATCATGGCCCATTAATTTATGACCTGGGAAGCCTTTTAAAAATCAGAAACAAATTAAAAACAATTTTTTTACTTGGCTCCTGTTCTGTATTATACTTTGACTGAAAGGTAACCCAGAGAGCAGGCCGCTCTGAAGGCCTGAGCTTGGACTGGGTGTCTGGGCCACTGGGTTTCCATTTCTGCCACGGCATACGGCGGCCACCCTGGCCTTGGTCAGGTTACTTTTGCTCTCTTGGTGGCCACCTCTCCATTTCTGAAAAGAGACCCTATTCTGGAAACAAGCTCATTCACAGAACAGGGATACTTTCCGGCCCTCAGCTTCGTCTTTCAAAGGCACTGAGTTTGACTCACATCTCTACGATGTTGTCAAGGATGAGAGTTGCAGAACAGGAAAAAGAGAAATCCCCACCAGGGCAGTGAGCGATCCAGGCCGCCCAGTGTCTTCCCTGGGGATCGCGTCCTGACACTAGCGATTGACAAGTCTCTCCTCTCCCCTCCGTTTTGGCCAGGCCTTGGCTCTGAGAGGCACATCCCTCTCTGCTCAGCCAGTTAGTGTTTACTGAGAGGGAGACACCCACGTGAAAAGGGGGTGTTTATTGCTCCCCATCTAGATTTAATGGGAGGGAAGCAGTGGAAACTTCTGGCAACTCAGGCAGGGTCTGAATTCACGGACCCCATTGCTACCCAAAAGGGGAGAACTGGTTTTAGAATCAGATCTGTTGGCATGCCATTTGTGACTGTGCCAATCTAAATGCCTTTCATATACTGAAAGGCAATTCAAAAGAAACCCCGAACAGTCTACCCGTGAAAGCCTCGGACCTCAGTGAGAAGGATTAGAGACCTCCTGAGATTCGGATATGCTTAAAAAGAGAAAAAAGTGAAAGCAGTGTGCTCAGTGGGTGTTGGCCCCCCAAAGCTGTAGCCACAATAAGGTGCCACAGTGAGAGGATTACAGCCAAGAAGAGGAAGATACCTGCACCCGTAGCCTGGCCGGGAAGACTGTGGAAGGAAAAGAGGAAGTTCGTGACTGGAGGGGTCTAGCCAAGTGGGGTGTCTGACATCAGTAGCCCTGGTTGGCTGTTCTTTATTCTTCCTGTTGGGCAGAGTTTGGGAGTGGGGTGAGTGCGCTGGGCTGTGTGGGCAAGGGCATTCAGGGACTCCAAGGAAGGGAAATCATTGCAGCCTGGCCAGGTCTTAGCTGCTTTGTCAATAGCCACATGTGAGTGGAGAGTCGGGCTTCCCTGGGAGATGTTCCCTTTGATCAACTAGAAAATTTCTGCAGGAGTTATTAGAAGAATAGACTATCAGCAGGGAAATCAAGAATATGGGATGCCAGTTCTATTTGACTTTCTGTGTATGTGTGTGAGAGAGAGAGAGAGAGAGAGAGAGAGAGAGTGAGAGAGAGAGACAGAGACATTCCTCTTCAGCTCATGAACAAACTGTGATGGTTTTCCCTGTCTTACTCATGGCGACACACCCTGGGGCTGTGAAGAGTTGGGCAGGTTACTGAAGCTGAGGTGAGAGCCTGGGATAAACTTTACTCTGAATGCAGATTCAGAAGCACCTAGGGCTTCCCTGTTGGCACAGTGGTTAAGAATCCGCCTTCCAATGCAGGGGACACCGGTTCGAGCCCTGGTCCAAGAAGATCCCACATACTGCAGAGTACCTAAGCCTGTGCGCCACAACTACTGAGCCTGCGCGCCTAAAGACCGTGGTCTGCAACAATAGAAGCCACCGCAAGGAAGAGCAGCCCCCACTTGCTGCAACTAGAGAAAGCCCGCGCACAGCAACGAAGACCCAACACAGCCAAAAATAAATAAATAAATTTATAAAAAAAAATTAGAAGCACCTATTGTAGGTATGGGGAGCAGAGCTCAGTTATCACTGTATCAACGGTGAGGAGCACAGTTCTAAGCATTTTCATAGACTTTATTCCATCTGATCCCACAATACCTCCAAGGGTGGACAAAGCAGGCGTTTTTCAATTTTTCCCCCATTTTTTGTTTTCTTCCCGTAGATGGGGAGACTGAGGTGCAAAGAGTTTGGGTCTCTAGCCAAGGGTCTGCCTAGCTTTGGGCAGAATCCTGTTCTCACCTCCTTTATAACTTATGAACCCATGAAATGGCTTTGCTAGGAAATTGGGGCTGCTTGAAAGGTGGTGTCGCCTCTGGAGTGGCAGTAGTGATTCCAGTGGGCCCATCTTGAAGGTGAGGAATTGACCTGCCCACCTCTCAGGGAAGGGCAAACTCAACAAACACAAAGCTTCGACTGAAGGTGTGCTGGCTTCAAGGGAACAACCCCCAAACCTTGGGCCATGGGGAATAAGTTTCTCACTGGGTCAGGCAGTCCCCTCTGAGCTCTCCTGTAATGTGACTACGTCCTCACTCAGCCCTGACAGTATTCACCGTGTGCCACACGGTGCCCAAAGCACACAACAACTTTCTGTCCTCCTGAGTTTACATCTGAGTGGCAGAGGACCCAGGATTGTCAAGTGAAAGTGTGGACTGTTACACAGTGATGAGTGCCGTGGAGGAAACAGCAAGGAAGAGGGACAAGGAAGAAGGGCAGGGAGGAGCTGGAGTTGCAGTTCTGAAGAGAGTGGCCGAGAGGGTGTTGCTGAGAGCTTGCCTGCGGGAAAGACGTAAAGGCGGGGAGGGGTGAGGGGTGTGATACCTGCGGGAGCCCATTCCAGGCAGAGAGAGCGGCAAGGAGGCCGCATGGCTGGGGCTGCAGCTGAGGGCCGAGGAGGGCAGCGGGGAGGAAATGCTCATTGTTCAGGGCCCGGTGACCCACTGTGCGGGGTCTGGCTTTTCCTTTCAGTGAAATGGGAAGCCATTAAGGGTTTGAGCAGTAGTGTTAAGGTGTTAGCAGTGGTGAGATCGTGAAACTTGCAATGCCTTGGATCCAACTCCCAGATCAAGCCGCAAAGCCTATGAATACAGCTCAAGGAAGGGTTGGGAAGCAGGAAGGCCACAGTCTTGAGGAGGAGCAGGGATGGAGAGAGATGCATTGATTACAAGGCAGGTCACATCACTGAACCACAACCCCAAATCCAAAGCAAGCCGTCAGAGAGACTCTGTCTACTGGTTGGGAGACTTTGTTCTCGGATCCATAAAAAATGCTTGTGGTTTAATGCAATCTCTGGCTGGTGTTGAGAGGAGAAGAGAAGACAGAAACAGGGAGACAGTTTGGCTGCCATTGCAGTAATGGAAGGAGAGATGATGGTGGCTCGGGCCAGGGTGGAAGCAGTGATTGGATTCTGATATACCTGATGGATTTTCTGTAGGGTGTGAGAGAAAGCAGGAGTCATGAGGACCCTAATTTTTTCCCCAAGAGAACAGAAAGATGAAGTTACCATGAACTAAGACTATGGGATGACAGTAATTTGGGGTGAACTCTTGGAACCCCCTTTTTGGATATGTTAAGTTTGAGAAGACTTTTAAATACCCAAATGGGAATGTAGCAAGTGGCCAGTGGATACATCCGACCAGAGTTAAGGGGTGAGGTTTAGGCTGGAGATGTAACAGTGTGAGCCCTCAGTATATGGATGTCATTGAGAGAAGAGCCCTGGGCCTCTAGCATCGAGGTCACAGAGAAGAGGGGGACCTTGGGGAACACTTTCTGCTATTCTGGAAATGGGTTTGTCTAGAGAGCTACCGCTTATCTGGCTACTGAAAACTTTACTTCTAATCACCTGCCTGGAGATGAGGTTCCTTTCCAGACTGGGCCCTGCAGGTGACACTGGGCTGCGCCTCTTCATTTTGTTGGGGCAGCAGGGACCTGTGGTGCTTTAGAGCCTGAGCAGGACCCCGGCGTCTGAGCCCCATGCAGAGCATCGTGAGCACCATCAGGCGAGACACGCAGCCAGACAGGGGTTGGACTCTCCACTCCTCCCTTCCTTGGGCAGCTTCTCCCTTCCACTTCTCCAAGCTTAGGTTCCTCATCTGTGAAGTTGAGATAATGACAGCATCTGAGCCATAGGATTATTTCACGGAGTCAATAATAACGTAAGTTAAAAGCATTCAGCTGAGTGTCTGAACTTAGTAAGCTCTCAATAAATGTTAGATATTATTGTTGTTATTTAAGATTATCTTTCTTTAAGATACTTTGAGGGACTTCCCTGGCAGTCCAGTGGTTAAGACTCTGCGCTTCCACTGCAGCGTGCATGGGTTCGATCCCTGGTTGGGGAACTAAGATCCCACACGCTGCATGCCGTGCACAGCACCGTCAAAAAAAAAAAAAAGATACTTTGTTATTTGGGGTGAAAACTAGCAGAAAAAAAAGAAAAGAACCATCAACTACCAGGAGTTTGAGATAAAGTTAAACTTAAACTGGGCCATATTTTACTAACTCAAAATAAAAACCAAAGCATTTGAATGTTCATATAAATAAACTATTTACTAGAATCTGCACTTGAAAATACCCAAATTAATGGGGGAAATTTTAGGTGCTGCAATATTTCTCCATTTTTTTCTTTAGTTAAATAAAGTTTTATTTGACAACCAGCTGATGACTGTTACTCTGTGTAAAGGAACATTGAAATTTCAAGACTTAAAGTGAGAAAATAGATATTCTCCTTTTTCAGTGTGATTGAGGCTAGGTCTGTCTTGGTCCTCACTGTTTCTGGGATTATTTGCTTCTTTCTACTCCCTTCACCTTTCCCTGCTTCTCTTACAAAACCCACGACTTCCTTGAAGGCAGGGACCAGGTATTGCTCACCTACATACCCTCAGCACACAGTGAGCACCCAGGACATATTTGTTTAAAAAAAAAGTTACTGGTGACCGATTGATCCCCTGAAGGAGTGAATAAATGAATGAAGCTCAGTCCTTCCCATAGGATGGAGAAGGCAGGTGTTCACATAGATCAATTAAAATAGTGTGTGATTATTAGGACAGACAACTTGCTATAGGCAGGAATTTTGAATTGGAGTGTGAATCCAAAGACTTCCCAGGGGGTACACAGACGGGGAAGGTTTTAAAGGAATCAACTTCAGATGCTCAAAGTCTACACTGAGTGAAAAATGGCTGTGATGGGGTCAGCCCATCACCTTCCTCAACTCCCCATTCACTTTGCCTAAGAAAGGCGTGAACGTCTCACTCATTCTGAATCTCACCATGGGGTCTTTCCCAGGAGTGTAAAAGTCTTTGGGGGCAATAAAGAAATGACTCAACATATTGGTGTTGACAAACTTTTAATAACCGGACACCACTGACCTGCAGAGAGCCTAGTGTCTTTCTGTTATGGACTGAGTTCTCCAGAAGCAGAAGCTGAGAAAGAGTTTGGGGTGCCAAGGGAGAGCAGAAGAAGTAGGATTGGGCAAAAGAAGTTAAACCAAGGGACTTCCCTGGTGGTCCAGTGGCTAAGACTCCCCGCTCCCAATGCAGGGAGCCCGGGTTTGATCCCTGGTCAGAGAGCTAGATCTCACATGCCGCAACTAGGAGTTTGCACGCCACAACTAAAGATCCCACGTGCCACAACGAAGATCCCGCGCGCCCGCGTGCCACAACTAAGACCCGGCACAGCCAAATAAATAAATAAGCATTAAAAAAAGAAAAAAGAAGTCAAACCGAGATGCAGGCCAACAGTTGGACACTTGGAGAGCTCTGGGGCAAGCACTGCCCACCAGAGTGGCCCCCGCTGGGCAGGAAAGGCAGACCAGGCTGGCCTCCCTGAAGCTGAGGCTGGCCCTGCAGGAGGTGATGGTTGGAGGCCATCTGCTGGCCTCAGTCCCCACAGCTGGGCTTCCTTGGAGGGAATCTTCATGGCACATCTCTGCATCTAGCACACTTTTCCTGTGCTGCATGCAGTTCTGCTAAGGGTGAAATGTAGTGCCCAGAAAGGAAGTATTTTGGCCTGTGTTGGGTGTTCTGAATTCAGATATCTTGTACAGTGAGGCAGGAGTGAGGAGGATTTCTGTTCCACAACCTCTTCTCTCCCATCACCTAAATAATGCCGAAGAATATATGCCTCCTAAAGAAAGATTTCCAAACGTGAAGTGAAGAGGGCACCAATAAGCAATAGCAAAGGCCTAGTTCAAGGAGGCAATTAATTCATGGTGTGGTGCAGTGCCCTCTCGATTTCTTAGATGGATAGTTGGTCTACCAATGATTTGCCTATCTATATCTCTCACCTCAGAATTATAATTCAGAAGTAAGATGATTGGATAGGGATGCATATTAACACGTTTATTTGAAATCGAAGTCTTTTTTTCTAACTGAAACTATATCTGGCTTGGCTGCATGGCTTCACAGTTCAAACTGCTTTGCCAAACAGGTTGTATGACAGACGTTTTTCTGAACCAAATGAACTAAATCTGAAAATCTAAGCTTTTGATGAAAATATATTTAAAGCATGTTATGAGATAAAAGAATTTTATTAAAAATTGTATTGGCCGGCGTTGGCAGGGGAATGAGGAGCAACTGCTGATAGGTGCGGGATTTCTTAATTGGCATGACGAGAATGTTCTGGAATTAGTGGTGATGGTTGCATAACTTTGTGAAGATATTAAGACCCACTAAATTGTCCACTTTTAAAGTTTTATGATATAGGAATTATACTTCAATTTTAAAAGCAAAAATATTGTATTGGCAAAGTTGTATTAAAATAACAAGCATTTCAATTTTCCCAATCTTTTCAGCTTAAACAAGGCCTCTAAGTAAATGAGTAGCAGGTATAATTAGCAGTCATTTGAGAAGTTTTGGTACAGTCTTTTTGGTGTATTTCCCAGAATTAGGAAAGTGAATGACTAATAACTGGGTAACAAATACGTTTTCAGGTCTCTTGGTTTCAAATTTTCTTTCAACAAGACTGAAGGAGGACCAAACTAATTTGACAGCTGATAGGTTACTATTAACTTTTGATAAGAGATTGTTATGTCATTTTTGGCATCACCTTTCATTCGTATCTTATTCTGGGGAGAAGAAGATTTCTCAGAGTTCTCTCTCTAAAAATGTAAAGTAGGAAGAGAAGGGATTCTGAGCCCTGTCTCATTCTAGCAATGAATAATTTCTATCCATGGATATATCAGCCAGCTGAAGAAAGGTCATTTTAATTCTTTAAGAGGTGAATTTTTAATAAAATTTACTCTTAAATTTAACAATTATTTATAAAAATTTATAATATATTGTCTTGATTAGTTGCATGCTGGTGGTTATTGAAATTATAACTTGGTCTAGAAAAAGCTGCTTAAAACTTACAGACTTACAGCGATAACAAAATTAAATTTTCAACACATTTACATTTTTTTTTTGTTACAGAAAAGAATAATATGATACTCATTTATGGAAAAACTTTCAAACATAAAAGTGTATGACAATTGCTAAAAAGTACCAAGAGGAAATAGGATGGAAATAAGAGTTCAAGTAGGAAATGGAACAATAAATTGGTAAAGAAGACTTGTCATATATTTTAAAAATTGTTACTGGTGAGTATAGAATTGCTCCAGTCCTTAGATTCCATTAGCCACATTTAAAAGAGTGATGTAATAGTTTTATTTTAAAATGCTAGTATTTATAATACTAAGGAAATGACATCCTCTGCAACTATTTAAACTTACAGTAAAGGTTTTTGTTTTTTTTTTAACGTCATCTAAAAACTGTGTGAGAGGCTATATGGATTTTCAAACCACTTTTAGGGAACATGCAAACCAAAAACTTAAGAGGCCACTGCTCTTGGGGGCTAGAGAGGGGATAACAGGATCTGCTCACATGGGTGGAGCTTTGTGGAGGAGGTGATGTGTGAGCTGGACCTTGACAGATGGAGAAAGGTGTCTGCCAGGCGGAGGGAGGGCCCTTGGCAGCTGCCAGCCTGAGAAGGCTGATGTTTTAGGGGCATAGTGCCAGCTCCTGGCATTCTCACTAGTAGGCCCATTACCATAACCTTGAGCCTTATGATTGTGACAACTGAAACCTAGTCCATTTTATCAAGACCTGAGTGAGAGAAGAATCTAAGTGATAGGTCGGTAATTTAGCCTCAAGGTGACCCAGTCATTTGCTGACTCCCTGGCAGAGGTGCTAAGTATTACTCTCCGCTTTCTCTTCCCATTGGCCAAATTGTAGTACCTTTGTCCTTGTTCGGCCGCATCCTTCCCTTCCCTTCCTTTCCCTTCCCTTCCCTTCCTTTCCCTTCCCTTGCCACCAAGTGCAGTCTCAGAGCCCATAGCGTGCCGGAGGGAGGACGGCCAGCGGGGTCACCCTCAGCCTTCCAGAACTCAGGCTGGCATTTTCCATCCCTGTGATCCGTGGGGTCAGTACAATGAGACCTGATTTGGAAAATGAACAAGAATAAGCTCGCAAAGAGCAGAAACAGTCTCTGGGGGAAGGAAAGTCTTTAGTAAAGTTGGGGGGGGGTGGGGACGGGTCCTGGGTTGGAGGGTTTCCAATTAACCTGAAACGAAACTCAGGCATTTTCACCCTCTGAGCTGAGTTCAGAAGTTTGTAGATGTCTTTGGGGGAAGAAAATTTGTGCTGCAGACCTCAACATCATGTTTGTGTTGAATGGGGAGCCACAAAGCAGGTATGAGATTCTAACGAGTTCTCACGCTTCTCGAAAATGCTACAATTAGAGCCTGTGCAGCGCGGCTCTCCTGCGGGAGGAGAGCAGCTTTGGGGCGGGGGTCCACCCAGAGAGGAACCTCAGAGGCCCTTCCCGCCTTCCACCCTCAGCTTGGATTCTGCTTTTATGCGTATTTATTTTAAAGTGTGTATACAGATGTGTGGGTTTTCTGTAAGGGATCTGAGAGCAGGGAAGCAAATGGGGCTGTGCAGAGCATTTTGAGCCTTAGGCATCGAGACCCAGAGGAAGTGAGTTTGCTTTTTCAAGCTTGCCCAGATGGGCCGTGCATGTGAGTTGTTGGCTCTGGCACCGCTGCCAGGCTCTGTAAACACCGAGAGGCCTCTCCCTCAGGACGCATGTTGACTGTCATGCCTTACTGCCTAATTGGCTCTCACTGCTGAGGAGCTACAGGCCACTTCTTTCTGGTCTCTGTTGTTCTGTGGGGAGCCTTGAGGATGGTGACGGGTGTCCAGTTATTTGGTTCTGTCCCTTAATGTCCATTTGTTCATTTCCTAGAGGACCTAACCTAACAGCTAAGAGGGACTTGACTTCCCTTTGGAAGACTTCACAGCCTCTGACCTATGTCTCTTTTGGGATGGAAGGACAAGTTTGATTAGCTGCTTTAAGTTAAGTCTCGGACAGGGCAAGGGATGCCCCTTACCCTCCAGCCATTTCCTTCAGTTCCCTTTCCTCACAATCATTATTTTTGCTCCTTTTTGGGTTCTGTTTTTATTTCCCCTCTGGATGAGTGCCTTTTCTTTCTGTTCTTTTCATTTCAACCGCCCAGATACGGCTGTGTGTAGGGGGGACACACGTGCACACTGAGTTAAGTCAGCATGGACGGATTCCAGGTGCCAGGCTCCGCAACCAACAAATCACACCCTCTCCACAGCCCCGCTACAGCCCTTCTGAGACTTGTGTCTATAAATTGCGCCATGACAAGTCCCTGGAAACTTCCTTTGCTGCTGGCAGCTCCACACCCATGCATTTCCTTTTTCCTGTAAAAAATCCGTTCCCAGGTCCAACTCAAAACAGAAGGTCAGTTATATCGACACCTCCTGCACATGGATGCTGTATTTTCAGGAAAATACTTTCACCTTTGAAATTTTTCACCAGGGGTCCCTTCCCTTCCTCCACCCCCTACTGATTCCCCTCCACACAACAGTTCACCTTAAGGCCTGTCCTACAGCTACACACCCCAGGAGGCTGTGTGCTTTGAGAAAATTTCCAGTGGTAGCGAGGAGCTCACCAGAGGCACCCATGAATTCTCCT
Organism: Balaenoptera musculus; assembly: GCF_009873245.2. NCBI lineage: Eukaryota > Metazoa > Chordata > Mammalia > Artiodactyla > Balaenopteridae > Balaenoptera > Balaenoptera musculus. Next base: position 28,983,490 of record NC_045790.1, on the reverse strand, counting down.
GTCAGCAGGGGAAGGTCATTGAGAGAGACGCTGGAGGTCAGGAGATGGAACCTTGAAACAGACTTCCTTGGCACACGGTAGGCTTTCTGCTTAGCTGATGGTAACGGGCAACATTTCTTTCTTCCCTGCCTGCCTTTCCTCATTTGTGAAATAGGAGAGCAATAATTTTCCAGGAGGAAATGTACATACAGTCACCTTGTAAGTTTCCAGAGTTGGGATGTTTTATGGGATGGTGCTCTCTTCTTTATGATCAGGCCAAGGGACGCTCTTCTGCCTTTCCGTGGAAGTCAATATGTTTCCAGAAGGCTTGGGTTAAAACCAAATATATTAGCTTAGGGAGGAGGTGAAGTGCTCCCCATTCATGCTAATAGCACCCCATTTGCTTTCCAGGAAATTACTTTATCCCCATTCTGTGCATTCCAGGGAATTAACTCACTCCTGTTGGTAGATTGTCAATCAAGGTGCCCCCCACTCTTCCCAGCCAGGTGGTGGGCTTGTTATCCACACTGGGCCAACTGGATTGCCCCTTTTAGGCATGGGATCTAGAGCAGCGTCACAAGTGGGGACATGGTTGGAGTTGACATGAGCACGGTGGTGTGCTCCCTAACCCAACAGCTGTGGCTCTTGCCTCAAAGACCCCAAGAGAGGTCCCGGTTCCTGTTCATTCTGGCCTGGAGCAGTAGTGGCCCAAACAAGACTGAAGTTAATGTTTCCTACCAGCCTGGTGTTAAAGTAGCAGGAAACAATTCTTCTTACCTACCTGAATTGGTGAACTGAGGGACAAATCATGGAGTGTCTAGCATCATGCTGAGGATAACGAATTAATCCACAAATACTGATGGATTGATTGAGAGTGTGAACTCTTTGCAAATAATGGAACACCAGATTCTAACATCACCAAACACACATGTCTTTCTGCGTTTATGTCAAATAAGGAAGGGCACCTCCTTTTTCTGCTCTTCTCCTTCCTTTTCCTCTGTTTCTTTTTTCTATCTTTCTTTTAGTGGGCAAAGTTGGACCTTTTTTGATTGAGGCTCATTCAGTCTCCCTTACTGTATCTATTTAACTGAGTTAAGGGCCTCTCTTTATATCTGGATGAGCAGGGGTTCAGCTTCCGTAGCTGAAGTCTGAAAACCAAATTGGTCATTCTGGAGCAGCTCCTCTGGGAATTGAAGCTATTGCTAGAACTATGTCAAACCAGTTTAACAAAACAAGCTGTAAGACCAGTTAGTGTTCCTTTCTCTTTCTTCTGTCACCTGTGGCAGAGAGAGTGTGGTTTTCTTACAATCAGGCATGAATCTTCCTTTGTTCCACGGAGTCTTTGGGGACACACTTTTTCTTTCAAGACAACTTTTCACTGCTGAAGCTCACAGGCAACTTGATGTGAGCTGCAGTTTCCCCAGCAGAATTGCTCAGGGTTTACCTGTTAAAATGCCAACAATGAGAAGAAACCATGGTAACCATGTGAGTTCTTCAGTGGAGGGAGCCACATTCCAGATGGATTCCAAAGACCTGGAAGTCTGGGTCACACAATCTCAGAGAAAAGGTGGACATTATCTCAGGAACTGGAAATGACAGTTACAGCTGATCTTTTCCCAGTGGGGGTGGAATATCAGTACCTTCCCCTTCTTGGAGCTCAGCCTAGTGGCTGCTGAAAGGTCTTTTGGTAAATTTTTACTAGTGTTTCCAAATTCTCTTCTGTATTAGTCATAGTCGTTAATGCTAGCTACTGTAACAAGTATCCCCCAAATTCCAGTGATTTAATACAATTTTATTCATATGTCAGTTATATCTCAATAAAATAGGAAAAATAAAAATACAAGTTTATTTCTCATTTATGCCAAGGCCACTGAGAGTTGGATGGCTCCCATTGCAGCTCTGCTCTAAGCAATGACTCAGGGATCACTGTGTGTGGCTTTACCACCCTAACCAAATGCTTATAGTCACATGGACAGAAGAGAGAGGGTAAAAGGAGCACCAGATACTTAACCACTTCAATCAGAACTGCTATTCCATTGGCCAAAACTAGTCATGTGGTCAACTTAGCTGCAAAGGTATCTGGGAAATATGGAGGCACACCTGGATATTGGTGAACACTAACGTACTTGGCAATATCTTAAGGTCTCAACTCCTGCTGAAACTTCTCCCCTGCAAAAGAGTCATTTAGGAATAGTTTGAAACCTTCTTTTTTTTTAAAATTAATTTTTATTTTACAACATTGCTTTATAATGTTGTGTTAGTTTCTACTGTACAGCAAAGTGAATCAGCTGTACATATACATATATCCCCTCTTTTTTGGATTTCCTTCCCATTTAGGTCACCACAGAGCATTGCATAGAGTTCCCTGTGCTATACAGTATGTTCTCATTAGTTATCTATTTTATACATAGTATCAATAGTGTATGTCAATCCCAATCTCCCAAAAATCTTCCTGATACCAAGGTAAATGAGTGACATGTTTTCTTCCTCAGGAATATGGTATTTAAAGCTGGCTAAACTTCTTAACCTAAAAGAGGATAATGGAGAGGACTTTTGCTGGCTTCAGCTGGGTGACATTGGAGTTTTCCTAATTTTCAGGCCCCTGAAACTTAGATGAATGTATGTAAAGATGGCCTTGCTGATGGCTCAGCACTACACACAGTCCCCAGGCTCAACCCTTGCTTGAATAGCCATCACTCTTAGAAGAAATAAACATGGAAGGAATTTCCATTTGCGTTGCTCATGTTAAACGAAGAAAGAACTGCTAGGCCTTAGTTCCTTTTGACCCAGTGCTTGTCTCATTTGCCTTTTAATTTTCTGGTCAGACTTATGCTTGGGGCTTTCCAGCTCACAGACAATGGGAGTGATTTCCATTGGGTGGTTCTGTCATCTGGTGGGTCACCCTGGAACTTTATTCTTTGTGCTCTGATTTAGAAGAGAAACAAGCTAAAGAAAGAAGAAGGGGGAAAAAAAATCTTCTTGACTCACAATTATAATGTGAATCAGTAATGAAGCTCTAAGTTCAGTGTGTGGGAAAAACATTGCTCTCTGTCCATCCATCTCCTGGTTCTAATTTCCAAGAACCAAGAAAGAGCTTGAGAGAACAAGGAAGAAATAATAAAATCATGGGGAACTTGGGAGACATAATCAAAGGGAGGTTGAACTCAGGGTGAAAACATAAGGACTAGGTTGCAAACAGAAAGCCCAGAGGCCAGCTCCAGTCCCCATATATATTTTGACTGGCTTGCTGGTCCATGCAGCATCGTGTAGAAAATCTGAATTAGTAGCCAATATTTAAATACTTGGAGATTTCACATAAAATCCAGATTCATGCCTTCTCTGGAATTTGGGGTAACACTGCCCATATCTCAGCAGAGCAATAGTTGTCCTGAACTAGGTCGTGGCTGCCCCCTTCAGACAGGACAGTGGCTGTCTCCTTTCAGTTGACTGTGGTCCCCCCACTCCCCTTTGCACCCCCAACTCTAAGCCCAAGTGTTACTCCTCTTTATCTCCAACCCACTTCTCCCTAGAGTCTCATTCATTCACACCAGCTACCTGGGTACTGTGGATATTTCAACTTGTAAGCCATGACCTAAGGGACCTCTATGCCTTCAAAGTTGTTGAAAAACATTTAAGACAAGGAAGTGGTGACAGATATTTGACTACAAAGGAAGAAAAGGAGAATAAGGACCTTGAAGGCAATGAAAGAAAACTCAGGGAGTCCATTTGCTTCCCAAAATTAGTGCTTCTTCATAGTCATGTATCAGAATGACAAAATGGGACTCCTTTGTGACCAAAGGCCAAAGGCCAAGGATAGATAATAGAGTAAGTGCCAGGTACCACCCAGGTTATAAGTGAGGGGCGGGGCCAGGTCTGTGCCAGGCTTGCAAAGGGGACAGACAGTCAGATGAGAGGAGGGGGTATGGAGATGAGAAGGGGGCAGAGGGAATTGGAGCAATAGTTGGAAAGGATGAGACCAAAGTTTGTTTTTTAAAGTGAGCATTTGTTCTCTGATTGGAACGTTTCAATAGAAAGAGGAAACTGATGATGCTGCAGAGAGAGGGCCAACTGCAGCCGTGAGGTCTTCGAGTCAGTGAGAGGGAATGGGATTGGGCCATAAAATAGAAGCGCAGGTGATTCATACGTTAAGATAAGAAAGAAGGCAGAATATAAAGAACAGATGCAGTGAGGTTGGTAGATTTAGATGTTTAGAAGGGGAATGTCCTTTAGTATTTTTAGCCCCAGTTTTCTTCTTTTCAACTATTGGTAATAAGCTTACTAAAATTTGATTAAATTTAATTGATTGGGTTTTATTTTCATTTAAGTTTGTGTAAGTTGTTTGCTGCATAAGGGCACCTGGCCAAGGGGATGAGACAAAAATCCAGTCTATGCTCTCTGCTCACAAGCAGTGTGCCCTGGTGTGGGGTTAAATCCTCCTGGGGTAGGGGGCATCCTTTTTTTTTAATTTGCACAAAGGACTTTATGGGCTAGAAGGGACTGTCCTTATTTTGTTCTCTAGTTGTGTGATGTGAGTTAATCTTGTCTCAGAAATGGGAGTGTGAGATCCCTGAAGGAAGAGTCTGTCTCATATTTGTTATCACCAACAGCCAGAGTGTGATTTCCTCCAGCATGGTCCATGGAAAATGTCTATAATATATAAATAGATGTTCTGTAAAAAGAAATCCATGCAAAATTTAAAAAAAGAGAAAGAGGGGAGAATCAACACGGGGGGACAGTCGGTCAGCATCACAAAATGACATTGAGAAAAGTATCATGCACACTTTTTAATGAGGTATAACTGGGCTGAAATGTGCCCACTCACATTTGAGTAGGAGGAGCTCAGTCCACTGTGGTCTTCCTGCTGAGGCTTCTGTGTGAAAAACTTCTCCTGGAGGTCTGTTGTGATATCTCAGACACGGAGGCCCACAAGGAAAAGATGTTCTGCTGGCTAATCTGAGTACTCTAAAAGGGTTTATGTTATTTCCAAGAGTGAGGTTTGGGCCCTGGAGCAATCTGACTCAATATTTTCCTTTACCAGGAGCACAATACCTGTAAGATTTCTCCATTGTTCCTGCTCCTTAGAATTATCCAAGAGTTCTTTCACTGGGTTTTCTTTAGGCTTTAAACTCTTCCCAGATGTCCCTCAAACCCATCCTAGCCCATTTCATTTTTATTCTTTATTCCAAGAAAGAGAAAAACTGAAAAACAATAGGCTGTCTATCACGTGGATAAAATGGTGGTGAATACCATGGGAACTGGTATGAGGCCGACTTGACTTCTAATTCTCAGTTGTGTGGCCTTGGACAAGTAACTTAACCTCTCTGGGCCTCAGTTTCCTCATCAAAAAAAAATGGAGGTGATACCAGGATTGTTGTAAGGATAAATGAAGTCAATACATATAAAGTACTTAGTGGTTGGCCCATAGTAATTGCTCAGAAAATGGTGGTGGTGTCACTGTCACCATCATTATGAATCTCATCTTGGTGCATTGATAACATCCTTGGTGCAAAATTCTAGTTGCAGCCAGACTGCAGTTGTAAATCCTGAAGGTTTCTGGTTTGACTGACTGAGTTTGTGGTATTGCTGCACTCTCTTTCTATTTCAAATTTTTTATCTGCCCCCTCCCTACAAATGCCTGGTAACATTAACTTCAATGCTTTCTCTCTCATCAGCTGACCCACCTTTTCCATATAGAGGTCTTTCCCAGCAGATCGTGAGAGCTTGTGAACACCCCATGCCAAAGATGGATTTGGTTAGATTACATTTAGTGCCTAAGGCATTCCTGAGTAGGATTTGAGTCCACCTGTGTTCTAAGTATAAGCTTTTCTTTGTGCACCCTTACCTGCTATTCACACTCAAAGCATTGCAGGCACAAGAGGATTAATTAAAGACCCAAGTGTGAGAGCCTGTGGTGCATCCTGCTTCCTGGAGGCAAGAGGGCAGCCAGAGCTCCTAGACACAGGCAGCTTTGTCTTGTTTGGAGACCCATGGATAGCCTCATTCTGCTCATTTTTATAATTCCTCTCAGTCTTGGGTCTCCACACAGAGCTGTCAGCCTCAATGAGAGTGCCCCAGGGAAGCAAAGGCCAACACTTGCCTTTGGAAAGAAACGCATTCTCTCTGCAGGCCTTTGAACTTCCCTGGAGCATTGCTCTGGCCTGTAGATCTTATCTGCAATGTTTTCTTCAAGAGGCCCATTCCATCACCCGCAGCAGTGGTGTGACACAGGCCACTCTCTCATCTGGTTCCCAGCAGCTGGAAATGTGGATGTTTGCCTCTGGCCAGCACACACACAGACGGGGTCTGCCCCCCACATGTTCTTGGAGAACTGGCACTAAGACTCCAGTTCTTGATGCTTTGTTAACACACACTTCAAATGAGTGGGCCGGGCTTGGTCTTAATCAAATGTCTCATTAATATCTGCCCTTGGTCCAGCTCCAATTCCTGAGTGCTGTGTAAGAGAGGCATTTGCATAACAGGCACGTATACTCACACATATGGCCATACCACCCACTGTCATAATGTGAAGCCCCAAGCTTATGATGAGCCTATTTTTTCAGCAGAGATGGTTTAAATAAATGGATAAAATAAATACTTCCTTTCCCAGCAGTCCACTTTCAAGGTCATTCAACAAGAAGGAAATGGGACACAAATTCTTGAGCTGACAGTAAGTCCAAGGCAAACCCTGTTCCTCACCTGTCTTTTTTGTTGTTGTTGTTGTAAACTTATGAGTGTAGACATAATCAACGAGTGTTTGCTTGGGAAACATCTAAATATTTGGGCCCAGATTTCCACGTAAAGTTCTTCCTGCCCACTAAGTAAGAAAGTTGTACACCAAAAGGATCTCATGGAGATGTGGTTTGAGGTTAATGTAAGCTTCAGAACCTGAAGCTAGTCTTTGCATGGTGAATTCTCAGGACTACCTGCATCCAAAAGACTGGGGAGTCAGTCAAAAGGCAGATTCCTGGGGCTCAGTCCAGATCTCACAAATCAGAAAGCACAGAACTTTGGAAGTTTCATTTTTACAGTGCTTCCCAAGAGCATTGTAAACCACATGTAAGTTTGAGAACCATCTATTCAAAGGTTCTTAACTAGAGGAGCACCTCAGAATCACATTCAAAACCCTTAAAAAATTGTGGAGACCAAAAAAAATTTTCTCTGCTCTCTACTCTGTTGATATTGATTCAATACATTTAGGGGTGGATCCCAGACATCTGTGTTTGGAAAAAGTTCCACAGTGATTCCGACTGAAGGGCACTCACATGGGTCCCAATGTTTTTTTAATTTTGGTTGGTGTGCATGTGGCGGGGAGGAGGGGGTTGGAAGGGGTTCCTTTTAAAATGTAGGTTCCTGGGCCTCACCTCCAGAGGTGTCAATCCAGCACGTCCAGGATGGGGCCTAGGAGCTGGTACTTTGACAGCCTGCTCCTCAGATTCTCATGTAGCTGGTTCTTGAAGACAGGGACCCACTGAGGGCCCTTGTGGACTCTCCCCTCCCCCTTCGCTTAGCTCCTGCCGTCACGAGGCCACCTAAACACCGGGGGCTTTGCTGACACTTTGCCCTCCCACTCTTGGCAGCTTTGGCACAGCCAGCACTGGGGACAGGCCCTGCCTGTCAACGTGTGAACATGATCTGTAGAGGGTCCTCCAGGAGGTTCTTCTAGAGCATTTCCTGCTCTTCCTTTCCATTTGAGTTTCCTTTCTCTGGGACAGTGATGACAGTGCCAAAGAAATGTCTAGATTCTGAATTTAAACAAAAATGCCTTGAAGCACAAGCAAGATTTTCTGCAATTTAAAGCCTGGAGATTTTTGTTGTTGTGATTGCATCAAAACAGCTCCATAAAACCAGGTGTGGGATGGGGAAGAGAAAGGCAACCTCTCTGATGGCTTTGTTGTTTCTGATCATTTAGTGTTTACCAGGTACTAGCAACAGACAGACAACAGACATGTGTCCATCAAGAACTGTTCATAATCCCATCCCCCATCCCCCATAACCCCCATCCTCAGACACCTAAGCAAAATCTAATTACCACTTTTTTATGACAGTTTTTATTTTTTAATGATTTTTCATTTTATAAAAGTAATATACACATATACTTTTGAAAGTCAAATGTTGTAGTATGATTAAAGCTTATAACAAAAAGAGTACTCCTTCCTGGGAAATTTTTCTCATAGGATTTCCTTGTGAATTTCTTGTCAGTTTCTCTTACATCCACTTGTTCTTGTTGAATGTCCTGATTGATCCTCTGATTGTTTGTCTTTTCTCTTCTATTGTTCATCTCTTTATCTTTACCCTGTCTGAAGGACTACTTTGTCTTTAACATCTAGCCCTCTATTGACATTTTAACTTAGCTTTCATATTTTCTAATTTTCAAAATGTCCTTCTTTTTCATTTTTAGGGTATCCTGGTATTGCTTTATGGGTGCAATATATTCTATTAGGTCTCTGAAGTTTGTGATTTTTCTCAAGCTTTTATTTTGCCCTCTAAACTGCTTTTGTTTCTTCCAAGGTCCTGAGAAGGGCCAAGTCTCCTGAGATCAATTGCTGTATTCTGGTTTTTGAATGAGAGGAAGCTGGAGGTTTCACTGTTCAGAATGCAGACTTTTATTTAAAATGCTTGTTTTCAGTTCATCTCCAGACTCTTCCCTGTGCCTGTGTCTTTGTGTTCAGGGACTCTTCAGTTTCATAACTCTAGACCCACGCTGCCCAATACCATAACACCTCGTCACTTGTGGGCATCAAGCACTTGAGATGTGCTGTGAGTGTAAAATACACACTGGAATTTGATGATATTATGAAAAATAGTGGTAAAATATCTCATTACCATGAAAAAAATTGATTACATTTTGAAATGATAATATACTGGATATATTGGGTTAAGTAAACTGTAATGTTAAAATTAACTTTACCTCTCTTATTGTGGCTACTGGAAAATTTGAAATCGCATCCATGACTTGCATTATATTCTATTTGACAGTGCTACTCTTCTGTGGTTGTAGGGACGGGGATCCATGGCTGCACTGCTCCTGTTTCGGCCCTTCATGTCTGTGGGAGCTGTTGCTTCTAGTTCCTGATCTTTTCTGAGCTCAGCATGACAAATTGCTTGCTTCTCCCTGGTGTCCTCTACAGGCTCTTGGTTTCAACTTGCTCTGCTCTGTGTAGGTCAGTTATCATACCCGCCCCCCCCCATCTGCTTCAAAAAGTTGATTGACATTTCTCCTCTTCCATTCTCTTAGGATTTATGGGTTTAATATTTTCCTTTACTGTCATTTTAGTAGGGTTTTGAAAGGGAATGGTGATAAATGCACACAATCAAGCTGTCATTTGTAAATTCTAATGGCCCCTTGAATCAAAATAAATTGTTAGCTTTAAGGCTCATGGAATTTCTCATTTATGCCTAAAGTCTCTGTGCTAGTCAGCTAAGGCTGCCATAACAAAATTCCATAGACTGTGTGGCTTAAATGACAGGAATTTATTTCTCACAGTTCTGGAGGCTGGGAAGTCCAAGGTCAGGAGCTGGCTGATATGTTTCCCTGGTGAGGATTCTCTTCCCGGCTTATAGATGGCTGCCTTCTCACTGTGTCCTCACATGGCAGAGAGAGAGGAAGCAAGCTCTCTGGTGTCTCTTCTTATAAGGATACTAATCCCTTCATGAGGTCCCTACCCTGACCTCGTGTAAATCTCCCAAAGGCCCCATCTCCAAATATCATCACATTGGGGGTTAGGGCTTCAACTTACGAATTTTTTCACTCAAATGTCATTTGCTCCTCCCACCCCTGCCCATGTGCTTGCCACCAGGATATTCACTTCAAAGTTTCCTTCATCTTTTTCATAGCAAAGACTTGGTCTGTCACCTTTAATATCTTTATTCCAGAAATTGATAAGACATTTAAAAAACTTATTTGGAAAAACAAAGGACCAAGAACAGTCTAAACAATCTTGAAAAAGTAGAACAAAGTTGGTGGACTAATACTATTTGACTTCAAGATTAGTGTGATTAATCAGATTAGCATGATATTGATGAAAGGCTAGATACGTACACCAATGGGGCAGAATAGAGTGTCCAGAGATAAACTCACAAATATATATATGACTAAATAATTTTTGATAAGACTGCTAAAGCAATTTAATAGGGAAAGGAAAATATCTTCAATAAATGGTACTAGAACAATGAGATATTCATATATATATACACACACATCCCATTATGTATGTGTATTTATACACACACACACATATATATACATACATACATATATGAAAAACCTCAACCCCTACTTCACACCATACAGAAAAACCAATTTGAGATAGATGTAATATTTAAATGTAACGTCTAAAACAATAAAGATATAGGGAATTCCCTGGCGGTCCAGTTGTTAGGACTCTGTGCTTTCACTGTCGGGGCCCAGGTTCAATCCTTTGTTGGGGAACTAAGATCCCACAAGCCACATGGCATGGTCAAAAAAAAGTAATAAAATAAAATAAAATTAAAAAAACTCAGTTTTCTTTAAAGTAAATAAATAAAAAAATACATAAAGATATAGAAGAAAACCTAGAGGAATATATTCATGACCTTAGGGTAGGCAGAAATTTATTGGCGAGGACACAGAAAGCACAAATCATAAAAAAAAAGTAAGTTAGACTTTATCAAAATTTAAAATTCCTGCCTGTAGAAAAACAAATCAAGGAAAATAAATGGACAAGTCAGACTGGGAAAAAGTAGTCACAACACATACATCTGACAAAGGCTTTATATCAAGAATATGTAAAGAACTCCTGCAACTCAATAATAAAAAGACAAACAACCCAAATTTTAAAAATGTGGACAAGAGAAATAAATGGGCACTTTAACAAAAGAGAATATGCAAATGACCAATAATCACATCACAATGTGTTCAATATCATTTATCAATAAGGAAATGCAAAACAAAACCATAATGAGAAACTATTAAACACCCAGTAGATTTGCTGAAATGAAAAGGATCAACAACACCAACTCTCGGAGAGAAAGTGGAGCAACTGGAACTCTCACATGTTTCTGATGGGAGTGTACAATGTTATAACTAATTTGTCTGTTTCTTAAGAAGTTAAACATACATCTATTCTAGGACTCAGCAATTCCACCCTTAGGTGTTTGTTCAAGAGAAATGAAAATATGCATTCACAAAAAAGTCTTGTACAATAAAGTTTATAGCAGATTTTCATGAGAGCTCCAACTAGAAACCACCTAGGTAGCCATCAACAGGGAAATGGGTAAACAAGTGATATAGCCACATAATAGAATATTCCCAAAGCACGCAACTGTGGCTACAAGCAACAACATGCATGAATCTCAACAATAGTATGCTGAGTGGAAGAAGTCTCACACAAAAAAGCATATACTGCATAAATCCATATATATGAAAATCTAGAATTGGCAAATTTAACTATCGATAATAGAAATAAGATCATTGGTTGCTTCATGGATTGTGAAGATGGACTGGGATGGAGCGTGAGGAAACATTTTGGGGTGATAGAAATGTTCTGTGTGTTGATGTTGATAAGCATTTTTCAAACCTGATTGAATGGAACCCCTAAGATCTGATCATTTATCGTATCTATATTATATTTTTAAAAATGAAAATAATTAAAACAAAATGCTGCTTAAAATTTATTCATTTATTCACTGGGATCCATTTTATCAGATGAACCTTAAGAAGTTACTCATCTTACTTCACTTACTTCCCTAATTTATACATTCTTCTAACTGGCATAAGTCGAAATGTTTCTCAGTTTATATTTTACGAAATATATATCTCCAAAGATATATCTTTCTAGGTAAGATGCTTGACCTAACTGATTTGATGACCTGGGACTAAAAGCATGAAGAGGAATTCCTTATGACATCCTGGAAGAAACTTAGAGTGTTGAGAGAGCTGAGCTGCACACCTCTGCCTATGCTCTCCTTTATGGCTAAAATGCTCTTTCCAAAATTCTTATTCCATTGTATCAGCTGAGAGTACACTTTGCCAGTTCTTTAAAGATGCATTTTTATTTATGTATCTGTACCACTCAGGAGGCTTTCAGCTGGATGTAGTAGAAAATTCAACTTGAAATGGCTTATTCTTTAAGAAAAATTTATTATATCCTGTTACTGGAAGTCTGGAGGTAAGACAGTTCTGGAGTGGGTTATATTAGCAGCTTGATGACTTCCTTAAGGTCTCAGGTTCTTTTAATCTTTCTTTTTCGCCATTCTCAGCACATGAGCTTTGTCCTCAGGTAGAAGGTGTTCATGTTCATGACTGTACCTCATTGTTGCAAGAGGACTGCTGCTGATCCAGGTATCACATCAAGAAAAAAAAAATCTCCTAGAGCATGAAGATCCGTGTCTTCCTGTGTGTCTTTTTTTCTTTTCCTTTTTTTTTTTTTTTAACAAGTGAATCTTTCTCAGAAGCTGCCACTCAACAGACTTCACTTGGCCATCTCATTGGCCAAACATGCAAAGGAAATGGGACTGCCATTATTGAGTTAGACCCATCAGATCCCTTCCCTAAAGCTGGTACTTGGGCCATTCTCCTTGAAGTCATGGGCACATATTGGAGGGTTTGTACCTATAATCAGTGTTGGGAGGCTGGAAATGGAGGTCTTGATGGATGATGGGTTGGTAATTAGCAGTGTCTGCTACAGTATCATTTGTGTTTGCTCTGTTTTCCCCATAAACTTAATCTAGAGGATAGAGATTATTTTCCACCTTTCATATAAACATGATAAATAGTATAAGGGTATGCTCACAATAAGCCCTTCATAGTATTGCTTGATTGATTGATACCCCAATCTGATTCCGGAAAGGAATTAATTCTGCTCAGAAGGCACTCAACAAATGTTTCACGATCTCAACATGTTCTAACTCATGAGACAAGTTTAAGAATACAACTAAAATGATATATAAACCAATGTATTTTAAGAAGAATGAGCAGATTTTATTTTATAATTAACTTGAGTAGTGTGGTTTCGGGGGATGTTCCTAGGTTCCTAGGTTATCCCCCTCATTTTGGTCCTCAATGTGACCATTCAAAAATAGGAAGGAGTCAGAAGAAGTCTGACTTTTAAGGGCTCTCACTTATGGTTAATATTCTTGCTTAAAAGGAGACTTGTGGAGAGGGCTTGATGCCTCCTTCTCTTGGCCTCCATTAGTGCTGTTACCTGTCATCTAGAATGGGTGAACTCAAAGGATCCCTCCATGATGTTTCACCATGAGGGCAGATGTTATTTGAGTGGGGGCTGGTTCTTCTCTGGAGTCAGGAAGAGCCGGCAGCTTTCAGAGATGCCCGGAATACCTGGGGCCCCGTTTACATAGCGCTTTATGACAGCAGATGGAGGCACAGTGAGCAGGGGATTCCAGAGTGGTTCCATGTGAGCACCCCTGCGGGGTGGGGCTTGTTAGTTGACCTAAGAGATTCCATTCTAATGTGCTGAAGATGGATTTTAGGCCTGGACTTTGCTAAGGCTAAGAAAGATTCATTGCAAATTTCTGTTTACTTGTCTGGCTTTCGTGGGATAGCCAGTGTTTTCCCTTGTCTTAGGTTATCTTTGGCTGGAGGGCAAGAAAAATAGTCAATGATGTCTTGGAAGTTTAAGTCTATGCTACATGGCTCTTTTAAAAAATATTTGGTTATCCAGCAAGATATTTCTTGTGTTTCTACATCTAAAATTTCTCTGGGGTTTGGCGGTACCAAAGCTTTTCATGGCTGCCAGTCATATCTTAATTGGATCACCTTGTGGAAACTTCAGAGAGGTTTCCTAGAATTTGCTTCCAATTTCTGATGCCGACCCAGCTTTTATTATCTAAGGTGAGACAGATATGACAATCTCCTTATTTCCTTTCTCTTCAAAAGGACTTGCTACATTTTCCAAAATACCTCCCAGAGAGTGCTTACTGTGGGGAACATTCTCCTTTCTTGGCAAAAAATGTTCTTGCTAGTTCTATTGCCCCTCAAGTGATGATAACTTTTTTTTGCAAATGTGATTGAGAAAATAGGTAACAGAAATTTCAAAGAAGGAGAAAAATTTCACTTTTTACTCATACTTGAGCCCATTATATTATTATTTTTTAAAATCATACTTATGTGAATCTACCTTGTATTATGAATTACAAAATGTGCTTGCCCTTTTTTTTTTGTACAAAATTATAAGCTCTTTGAGGGTAGGGAAAATATCTAATTCCTCTTTCACCCTTTCAACATCAGCCAGAGTGTCTGATGTGTAATAGGTGGGTAGGACATATTTATGGAATTAAAATGCTTGAAATACATCATGGAAAACTATGGATGAGTGGGTATTAAACTTTTTTCCAAAAACAGTTAATGACATCAGAAAAAATGATTTTAATGAAAAAAGCAAGGCACAAACTTTACATATAATAGGATTCATCTTTTGTTATAAAGGGGCACAGATATGTGGACACAGAAGGAAATATGACAAAATAGTAAATATGGTAATTTGAGGGTGGTGAGATTGAGGTAATTTTAATTTTTTTCAATGATTTCAGTCATATTCAAATTATCTACGATAACCATTTTATAATTAGAAAACACTAAAAAGGAAAATTTGTGTTCAAATTTAACACAGTTATTTTTATTTATTTTAAAATTTACTTTATTTTATTATTTTTCAAGAAAGTATATATTTAAGCAAGAATACGCTGTCAGAGGGCGAGTGGACAGACAGGTAAGTAGCTCTGTGTTCAGTTATTTTTAAAAAATCATTTTCCTTGAACATTTTAAACCAAGACATTGCAATATTTATTAAAAATTATAACAACCATTTGTATTTAGTCTGACTGTGTGCCAGGCACTCTGTGGAGTGCTTCACATGATTACCTCTGTAGTTGTTACTTAATGACTGCTCTATGTGTCTTAATATCTCCTTTTTATAGATGAGGAAATTGATGCACAGAGAGGCTAAGGGGCAGCTAGGCAGAAGAAGAGGGGATCTGAACCGGGCCCAGCAGATGCTAAGGCTCGGGCCATACATAAACCACTCACCTCATTCGCTCCCAGTAGCCTCTATCTGTAGATTCTCCAAACGGACCTTTGGAACCTGTCAGCTTCATGCTATTCTCTCTGCCCTTGGCTCACGTATTCACAAGTGTCACAATTGTATTATGTTCATGAAGTATTTAGTCCTTTGTAATTTATGAATATCTAAAGACTTAAACACTGATCACAGCAACCATAATAGTAAAGACTAACATATGTGTAGGTAAAAAGAACAAACTCCCTACATGCCCCAGACTCTTGATGACAGTTGCTAGATAATGTAGTTTTGTAATGTTTTAACTCTGTATAATGAACACGTATTATTTCTAGTCCAAAACGACAGTGAAAATATGAGAAAAGGTAGAATTAATTCATAGCTAAAAGCAGAGTCAGCAAACATTTTCTGTAAAGGGGCAGATTATAAATAGCTTTGGCTTTGCAGGCCATGTGACCTCTGTCACACTATTCAACTCTAATAAGGTAGCATGAAAGCGGTCATATAGATATTGCATTAAGGAACAGTCAGGCTCTGTCCCAATAAAACTTTATTTACAAAAATGGGCAATGGGCCAGATTTGGTCCACAGGCCATAGTTTGCTAACCCTTGCAAATTAGTCTCCTGTCACCACTGTAACAAATTATCACAAATCTGTGGCTCATAACACAGATTCTTTAACAGTGTAGGAGGACAGAAGTCTGAAATGACCATCACTGGGCTAAAATTAAGGTATTGGTGTGGCTGCACTCACCCTGTAGGCTCCAGGAGAGAATTCATTCCTTGCCTCTTCCGGGTTCTAAGGCTGTAGTCATGGCTTATGGCCACATCACTCCCATCTCTGCTTCTGTCATCATGTTACCTTTCCTTCTTCTGTAGTCAAACCTCCCTCTGCCTCTGTCTTTTAAGGACACTGTGATTGCATTTAATGCCCACTTGGATAATTGATAATTGAGGATAATCTTCCCATCTCAAGGTCTTTAACTCAATTACACCTGCAAAGTCCCTTTTGCCATATAAGGTGCATTTACAGGTTTTGGGGCTTAGAATGTGAATATCTTGGCTTAAAGTAAAAAAAAGGTTGGGGGATGCTGTAAAAAGAACATTGACTTAGGCATAAACTCACCTGAGTTGGGGGTCCCAGCTTCAGCTGTAACTGTATATAATGAATGGCCTTTGGAGGGTCATTTTACCTCTCTGGCTTTTAGCTTTTCTCATTTATGATGTGAGCGAATGAGACCATGTGATCGCTAAACTTCTTTCAGCTGTGTCATCTTTAAATTTTATGATTTTGATGAAGAGCATTTTTTTAACATCTGCCTTCTGTCATAGTGACCTTTATCATAAGTAATGTAAATCCATTCTAAGCAGCTTTGTGCTAAGTTGTATCAGGGAAGATTCAATATTTATAAGTAAAATAAAGGAAGAGATAAATTTTAACTATTCCCAAGTTAGCATAAGCCTGGAGGAATTATAGGCCAACCCTCTCATTAAGAATGAAACTTTAAAATTTTTACATGCTACTCTGTACAGAAGAGTCCACAAAAGTACTTTTAGAACTTGCAGATAAAGAATAATAAACTCAGGCTGATGAGAGAGGGAGGGTTAAATTATTACATGGAACTAGATCAAGAAAGGCATGCATTTATGCTTTATGCAATTTTAAAGGTGGATATAATTTTGTCTGTGAGTTCCTAGTGGCAAAAGCAAAGAGAGAAAGATGATTATATAAGAATAACATTGTTAAAATAATTCTTTTAACTGCTAGAAGTTCCTGCAACATGAGTGATATTTCCCATGAGTCTACCTAAATGGGGACACTAAAGTTGTTCTAACATTATCATTTCATCCATTCAACATTCAACAGGTATTCACTGATGGCCTACTACCTATTTGGCACTGTACTAGTCAATAGGGAGCTAGATAGCCATGAACCAGATAGAAATGCCTCTGTTCTATTGGAGATTACAGTCCGGCAGGGAGTGCAAATGTTGACAAAGCAGTGAATAATCTGAAAGGGAAGGAACAGAGAGATATAGGAGCCTATCTTAAGGAAGCTTTATCTACAGACTAGTCAGGGAAGACCTCTCTGGAGAAGTGATATCCCAGGTGCCCACGGGATAACAGTAATTAGTCAGGCAAAGAGCAGGGGAGGAAGTTTCTAGACAAGGAGAAGAGAATGGCCTGTTTGAAGACCTGGAGGCAATTGGTTGACCTATAGTTGTCCAGTATTGTCCAGTTTCATTGGTGTGAAGAGAGAACAGAGCATGGGCTAGTGCCAGAGTGTGGAGAGCCACATTAAGGATTCTGCACTTTATCCCCTGGTCAATGTAAAGTGTATCAGAGTACTCTTAGCTGCTATAGCAAACAGCCCCCGAGATTTCAGTGGCTCAGTGCACACTGGTGTTTATTTCTGACTCTCATATTAGTCTGATGCGATGTTCCTGATGGACGGGCAGCTTTACCTCAGGTAGCAATTCTACTGTGTCTCCTCCATCTCTTTGTCCATCTCCTGCTGACAGTGGAGGCGAAAGAGAAGGTGGAGAGAGCACAGGTGTGTCCTAATCACCTTGCCCTGGAAGTAGTCACAGAGCCCCGCCTAGATGCAAGGGGGGTTGAAAAGATTGCCCCTGACTGGGCAGCCATCTGGCAGTAATATCTTCACTCTGGAAGTGGGGTGTAGATTTTGGAGGACAGTTAACTGTTTCTGCCACAGGAAGCCCCTGGAGAGTTGTAAGCAAGATTATTGTATGATCAGATTAGAATCTTTAAAAGACCATCCTGACTGCAGAACAGAGAATGGACTGGAGGGGGCAAGACTGGACACAGAGAGACCAGTTATATTGTGCAGTGAAGACAATAGCAACTGTCACAGAAGAGTTTCTTAGGGCATCTCTCAATGACAGCAAAGGACATGATGATGCCAAAGTGCAAGTTTGTAAAAGTCAGGGAAATGTCAGTTAGAAATATGTATAACTGGGACCACCGAAGGATTCATTTTCCTTTTTTAACCAGAAGTCTGTAGGTAGGCAGCCCATTGGCTGGTGCTAAATGTGATCAAAGGTTGTTCCAAGGGCTTGCTTCCTTCTGTCTGCTGCTTCATTGTCTTAGGTGTGTAGTTTTTATTCTCATGGTCATGGGCTTGTTGTACCACTGGGCAGGAACAAAGTGGGCAGACCAATGAGTAAGAGTCATCTGTCTCCTCCTGACATTTTATTCAGGAAGGGAAGGGAAGCCCAATTCAGGAGCCTTCACATCTCATGGGTCACGTGGCATCCAGGCTTCAAGGGAGTCTGGGAAGCTGAGTATATTCGAATTGTGTGCATGTGTATGCATGTAGAAGGGAGGCTTGACCGAGAATTCTCGGGGGCACACTGAGGATGGGAGATGAGACTGGAAAAGTATAGACTGCTCCTATAGGACTAGTCTCACAGCAAGGCATAGTATTTTCTGCTGACGACAATTGTACCATCATAGCTAGTGACATCACAGCCCTTTATTCCTGTTCAGCCTCTCCAAATACCTATGAGACAGTACATAAGTGATCATCTCTTCTTACTCAGCACAGTCACGACACCAAAATGAGGGACCTGACTGAATGTCAGGGATAGACATTTGAGCCCTGCGATCTGGATGCCCAGCCCCTTTGCCAATACCTGTGCCAATACTTGTCACCCAAGTCCAAGGCTAGGAGGTGACACTGGAGAATCGAGCCCGAGTTTCTCACAGGACACCACAGGAGATGGGGGTAAAGATTAGTTCAGCTCTGGGTCACTCCCTCCCAAACCACCCCCTCTGCTGAGACAGGAGGGAACAAAGAAAGGAGGGGAGCACATGCAGGGAAGTTAGGAGGCACTCGCTGGAAGAGCTCTCCTCTCTACACCACCACCAATGTTTGTTCCCTATTCACCAAGTGCTCCAGCCAGACCCATAGGTAATAGCACCTTCACCGTGTAATATGTACATTTCAGTGAATTTTAAAAATCATCTTATGGAGTGATCCCTCTTAAAAGGAATTTCAGATGTTACTGAGTAAGTAGGAAAATTATTTGGGGAAGTGGACCTCTGAACTCTGGAAATGATATTAGACATGCAATGACAAAATGTTTTTTGACAGCGTGGATTCCCCTTCACGTGCTGTCGTATCTGTCCTTGGGATGGCATTGAAACCCCAAGTCTCTTCATAAGGCTCTCTCTGTTTCACTGGCTTTCATCTATTTTCCATGATATGTTGACTGGCCTCTGGTGACTGGCTACACTTCTGTTTTGACTGTCTTGTCTAAAAAAAAGGGTTATTCTTTTTCATGCAGATGGTCATATAGCTTCCCTACATTTGAGGTAAATGAAAAGGAATTTTACTTTAGACTCATTTACTCTGCTGACTTTTGTCTCAATTCCTTGAATGACCTCTTAGTTTGGAATGCAGGCACTCTATCCATGTTTATCCTTGATAGCACAGTTTTAACCTGAATTTCCTCCAATCTCTGAAACAAAGGAGTTTAGAATTAGAAGCGTCCATTGATTAAGCATCTATCTAAAGCTGATTTGGGGACTCTCTTTCTTCAAAACAAGTAATTGGTCATGTTGCTCTGGGAGACTTGATTTCCAAATGTCCTCAGTGTCATCAGGCTTCCATCCTGTTGCTGGCACTGACCCACAATCAGTGAAACCTGGACAGCCCTGCCCTGTACATCAGTGGATCTACTTTGAAAGGCTGTTTGTGGAAATCATTTCTAGATTGCTGACACATAGGTAGGAGATATTTATCAAGACATAAGCATCCATTTCTTTTTCTGACTGATTGGGTACAGAAATCCATAGAAATAAAAGAACACAACTTGAGTGGAAAAGCTGCAAATCATCTTCTTTCATGATATGTTGTTTCTCCTGCATGAACTAAAAGAATTATCCCTACTGCACAATTTGGAACTGAACCCAGTAGTGGCAGGAGGTTACTAGGAATGGGAAATTAGTTTGAGGTGGTAAGAGGCACATGGTGGATACAGGCACCGTGGATGGAGAATATGATGAGATGCCTCTGGTTCTGAAAGAAAGTATCCCTTCTGCAGCTAACAGGACTACTAGTTCTGGCTTCTAAAAATGTGCCATTTCAGCTACCAGACATTATGTGTGCCTCCTGACAGAAGCATGAATCACTACCTATGCAGTATTCTTGCCAAAAATTAAAACCTGAAATTTGATCAAGCATAGAGTCTAGATTTAACTATCAATTTATAGCAGACAGAGAGTGGTATAATAAAGAATGTGTCTAGTATTTGTCCCTGATCCCTGTCACAGAGCTTCAAAAACTCTTAGAATTTCCTGGGATAGGAGTATTTTATTATGCTAATGAGGTGACTCATGATGGGCCCCTAGATAGTTAGGTAGCCTCAGGATGTGATTAGAGGGTTGGAACTTCAGGCCAGCTCACCTCCAATGAGGTAGGAGGGGCTGGACGTTGAGTTCAGTCTGGTGGCCAATGATGTGATCAGTCATGCTTAGGTAATGAGACCCCAATAAAAACTCTGGACACCAAGGCTCAGAAGGGGTTCCTGGTTGGTGAACACATTGACGTGCCAGGATGGTGACACATCCTGACTCCATGGACAGGGGCATGGATGCTCCCTGTCAAGGACTCTCTGTGTCCCTGCCCTATGTACCTCTTCTATTTGGCTGCTCCTGAGTTGTGTGCTTTATAGTAGAACTGTAAGTACAGAACTTACTGTAAGTACAGAACTTACTCTAAGTACCGTGAGTTCTGTGAATCACTCTAGTCAGTTATTGAACCTGAGGGCATTGTGGGAATTCATGAATCTATAGCCACTTGGTCAGAAGTGCAGGTGTCCCCTGATTGCTGGAGATGGAGTCTGAAGTGAGGGCAGCCTTGGGATGGTTTTTGCCCTCACTTCGTGGTGTCGTGCTAACTCTGGCTCATGTCAGAACTGAACTGAATTGCAATACACCCACTTGGGGTGAAACAGAAAAGTCAGCGGAACATGATGAACAACACCACAGAGATGTGATGGTAAAATACTGTTGTGGGAAACTCCACAGAACGAGTGACCCAGTTTCTTCAGAAAATAAATTCCTTGGTGGGAAGAAGAGAGACAAGGAAGGGAACTTATAGGCTAGATGAGACCTAAGAGGCATATCAATGAAGAGCAAAATAGAGATTTAATTTCAATCCTGATCAAAACAAATGAACTGTAAAAAAAAATAATATATGAGACAATCAGGGGAATTTGAACACTGCCTAGATTTTTAATGATATTAAGGAATTACTATATTATTTTATTGTATATTATTTATATAATATATTGTATGGTTGTACTACTTTAGAACATTATAATGTTATGTTATGGTTATTTCAGGTAGAATAATGATATTGTGGTTCTATTTACAAGAAGAAACCTTGGCTTTTAGAGATACATGCTGAAATATTCATGAATGAAAAGGTAAGATGCCCAGAATGTGCTTCAAAGTAAACTAGGGATAAAGTGAGTAGGGAAATGGAGGAAGCAAGTTTGACCACGAGTGACTAATTGTTGAAGTGGGTATTTATTACACTCTTTTCTCAATTTCAGTATATGCTTGATGTTTTCAGGAAAAAAGGACAAAACAACAACAAAAGAAATTAATAGACTCAACACACTGTATGATTCCATTTATATAGAGTTCAAAATCAGACAAAACTAATTTATGGTTTTAGAAGTCAAGTTTATGATTACCTTTCAGGGGGGGAAGTGGGTACAAGAGCAAGTTCTATGTGAAGTACGTTGGTTGTGTTTCAGTTCTTAGTCTGAGTGTTGCTTACATGGGTGTGTTTACTTTAAAAAGTTTATTGAATTACATTTAATTTATGTACTTTTATGTGTGAGTATTATACTTCAATAAATTTTTTTAAAATAGTCCTATTTGATGTAAATTTTGCTAAAAATTCACAGAGAGGGAATCTGAAAGAGAAAATAGGAAGACCTGTTGATAATTTAATTTTGAAATTTTAGCTAGGTAAATATGTTTTAATACATAAGCAAGGATGGATCATAAAAATCTCCGGATTTTTCCTTTAGACAACAGGCATTTACTGAGAGCCAACGATAAGCGTCTCACTGACTAAATCCTGAGTATCTGGCTATCAAATGGAAGGAGGCTTTACAAATCATCTAAACCAACTGCCTGTCCAAACTCTTGCCAAATATTTGCCTAGCTTCTGCTTGAATATCTCTAGTGATGGAACACTCATTACCTGTTGCGGCAGTCTGTTTCGTTTTGGGGAATCTCCAACAGTTGAAAATGTTCCGTCTTATGCTGTTTTTACTATGACTTCTTCCTCATGAAGGTCCTTCAGATGTTGGAAGGTGGACATCAAGTTCCAGAATCTTTTCTACTGGCCAAAGATTCCCAGTATTCCCAGCTGTTTTTCATGGTTTCAGGCTCTTTCTCCTTCCCAGCAATTCTCTCCTGACCTTCAATACGTCCTTTAATATGTTCAGTTAAAGTGACACCCTGAACTGAATGTAACAATCCAACAGAAGAGGTGATCATTTTGGTCATTCTAACCCTGCCATCAAGGTGACTCATTGACCATTTTGCCCACTGTGTTCTATCAACGCTGTCCACCCAAGTATCAGCTCATCCACAGCCAGGTGGCTCTGCCTAGTCACCTTGATCTCACTGCGAACACAAATCTCCACTTAGAGATGCCAAATCTCTCTGTTTTGCTAATTGTACAATCTGGTTTCTGGACTCATGCTGTCCTTGATATATATTTTCCCCTAAGAATTATAAAATTGGGTTTAGAAGTGACTTTAAAAAAAAAAAGTTGCCATATTAAATGGTTAAGAAACTCAAGAATTAAAAAATAGCAATAAACTAATGTCTCAGTCAATGATTTAATGCCAAAAGTAACTTTATAATTAATCAAGCCAGAAAGTTCAAAAGGGCCTAAATTATAGCAAAATTAAATATAAGAAGACAGACATAGAACACAGTGATTTGTATGAACCACACGAAATCTTCCTTGAGTGATTTTCTTCAGCAGACCACTTTCTTACATTTAGAGAACGTGTTTTCCATGTGGCCCAGGGTTTTAAGAGATGTTGATAGGTATGCTCCCCATAACTGTTCTGTGTTCAGACAAATTTGAAGAACACTACATATTCTAGACCAGGGGTTGGAAAACTTTTTCTGTCAAAGGCCAGACAGAAGGAAGTATCTTGGCTATGAGAGTTTGTATGTTCTCTATTGCTCTCCTAAATTCTACCCTTATAGCCAAGGACAACTTGTAAACACATGGGTGGGGTTGTGTTCCCGTAAAGGCTGGCACTGAGCCAGATTTGGCCTGGGAGTCATAGCTGGGCCCCTGCTGTAGCCACTTATGAAGCTTCCCTTCTTACATGAGCATATTGAACCACGTGCGAAGGCTTTGAGAAGCCCTGCAGAAACAAAATCTGTCAGTCGAGTTTGACCCAGCATTTCCCAATCTGTTGGCCAGTGGAACACTTTCTTCATGCCATCCTTAATAAGCCACATGGACTAATGTCCTATGAAATATACATTTGGGAAACAGTGGTTTAACACAATAGTTTTCTTTGAATGATTTCTTCTGCGAGGATTAAGAAAAAGAAAATACAGTGTTCTTTTAGCTTTTATGAATTACCAAAAACAGAAATACACTGAATTAGAAGAGATTTAAGAATAAATTAGCCTTTTCAAACCCTGCAGGCCAGAAGAGAATGGCAAGATATATTTAAAGTGATGAAAGGGAAAAACCTACAACCAAGATTACTCTACCTGGCAAAGATCTCATTCAGATTCGATGGAGAAATCAAAGCTTTACAGACAAGCAAAAGCTAAGAGAATTCAGCACCACCAAACCAGCTTTACAACAAATGCTAAAGGAACTTCTCTAGGCAGGAGACACAAGAGAAGAAAAAGACTGACAAAAACAAACCCAAAACAATTAAGAAAATGGTAGTAGGAACATACATATTGATAATTACCTTAAATGGAAATGGATTAGATGCTCCATCCAAAAGACACAGACTGGCTGATATATGATATATGCTGTCTACAAGAGACCCACTTCAGACCTAGGGACACATACAGACTGAAAGTGAGGGGATGGAAAAAGATATTCCATACAAATGGAAATCAAAAGAAAGCTGAAGTAACAATACTCATATCAGACAAAACGGACTTTAAAATAAAGACTATTACAAGAGACAAGGAAGGACACTACATAATGATCAAGGGATCAATCCAAGAAGAAGATATAACAAATGTAAATATTTATGCACCCAACATAGGAGCACTTCAGTACATGAGGCAAATGCTAACAGCCATAAAAGGGGAAATCAACAGTAACACAATAATAGTAGGGGACTTTAACACCTCACTTACACAAATGGACAGATCATCCAGACAGAAAATTAATAAGGAAACACAAGCCTTAAATGACACATTAGACCAGCTAGGCTTAATTGATATTTATCAGACAATACATCTGGAAGCAGCAGAACACACTTTCTTCTCAAACGCACATGGAACATTCTACAGGATAGATCACATCTTGGGTCACAAGTCAAGTCTCAGTAAATTTAAGAAAATGGAAATCGTATCAAACATTTTTTCTGACCACAACACTATGAGATTAGAAATCAATTACAGAAAAAAAAACTATAAAGAAACACAAACACACAGAGGCTAAACAATATGCTACTAATTAACCAATGGATCAATGAAGAAATCAAAGAGGAAATAAAGAACATACCCAGAAACAAATGACAATGAAATCATGATGACCCAAAACCTATGGGATGAAGCAAAAGCAGTTCTAAGAGAGACGAGAAAAACCTCAAATAAACAACCTAATCTTATACCTAAAGCAACTAGAGAAAGAAGAACAAAACTCAAAGTTATGAGAAGGAAAGAATTCATAAAAATCAGAGCAGAAATAAATGAAATAGAAATGAAGAAAACAATAGCAAAGATCAATGAAACTAAAAGCTGGTTCTTTGAGAAGATAAACAAAATTGATAAACCATTAGCCAGACTCATCAAGAAAGAAAGGGAGGTCTGGGCAAGATGGCGGAAGAGTAAGACGAGGAGATCACCTTCCTTCCCACAGATACAGTAGAAATACATCTACATGTGGAACTGCTCCTACAGAACACCCACTGAATGCTGGCAGAAGACGTCAGACCTCCCAAAAGGCAAGAAAATCCCCACTTACTTGGGTAGGGCAAAAGAAAAAAGAAATAACAGAGACAAAAGAATAGGGACGGGACCTGCACCAGTGGGAGGGAGCCGTGAAGGAGGAAAGGTTTCCACACACTAGGAGCCCCTTCGTGGGCAGAGACTGTGGGTGGCAGAGGGGGGAAGCTTCGGAGCCACAGAGGAGAGCGCAGCCACAGGGGTGGGGAGGGCAAAGCGGAGAGATTCCCGCACAGAGGATCGGCGCCGAGCAGCACTCACCAGCCCGAGAGGCTTGTCTGCTCACCCGCCGGGGTGGGCGGGGGCTGGGAGCTGAGGCTCGGGCTTCGGTCGGATCCCAGGGAGAGGACTGGGTTGGTGGCGTGAACACAGCCTGAAGGGGTTAGCACACCACAGTTAGCTGGGAGGGAGTCCGGGAAGAAGTCTGCAGCTGCCAAAGAGGCAAGAGACTTTTTCTTGCCTCTTTGTTTCGCGGCGCGCAAGGAGAGGGGATTCAGACCGCCACCTAAATGAGCTCCAGAGATGGGTGCGAGCCGCGGCTATCAGCGCAGACCCCAGAGACGGGCATGAGACGCTAAGGCTGCTGCTGCAGCCACCAAGAAGCCTGTGTGAGAGCACAGGTCACTCTCCACACCACCCCTCCCGGAAGCGGGTGCAGCCCGCCACTGCCAGGGTCCCGCGATCCAGGGACAACTTCCCCGGGAGAACGTACAGCATGCCTCAGGCTGCTGCAACGTCACACCGGCCTCTGCCGCCGCAGGCTCGCCCCGCCTCCTCCATACCCCTCCCTCCCCCCACCTGAGTGAGCCAGAGCCCCCGAAGCAGCTGCTCCTTTAGCCCTGTTCTGTCTGGGTGGGGAACAGACGCCCTCAGGTGACCTACATGCAGAGGCGGGTCCAAATCCAAAGCTGAACCCCAGGAGCTGTACGAACAAAGAAGAGAAAGGGAAATCTCTCCCAGCAGCCTCAGAAGCAGCGGATTAAAGCTCCACAAACAACTGGATGTGCCTGCATCTGTTATATACCTGAATAGACAACGAATCATCCCAAATTCAGGAGGTGGACTTTGGGAGCAGGATATATTAATTTTTCCCCTTTTCCTTTTTTTGTGAGTGTATATGTATATGCTTCTGGGTGAGATTTTGTCTGTATAGCTTTCCTTTCACCATTAGCCCTAGGGTTAGGTCCATACGTTTTTTTATTACTTAAAAAAAGTTTTTTTCCTAATAAATGTTTTCTTAATAATTTTTTCCTTATTTTCTATTTTTAAAAATTAAAAAAAAATTTTTTAATAAGTTTTTTCATATTTTTTATTTTAAAAAATTAAAATTTTTTTCTTAATAATTTTTTTCTTAATAATTTTTTTATTATAAAAAATTAATAAATCTATTTTTAAAAATTAAAAAAAATTTCTTAATAAATTTATTCTTAATAATTTTTTCTTATTTTTTATTATAATAGCTTTATTTTATTTTATTTTATCCTCTTTCTTTCTTTCTTTCTTTCTATTTTTTTCTCCCTTTTATTCTGAGCCATGTGGATGAAAGGCTCTTGGTGCTCCAGCCAGGCATCAGGGCTGTGCCTCTGAGGTGGCAGAGCCAACTTCAGGACACTGGTCCACAGGAGACCTCTCAGCTCCACGTAATACCAAATGGCGAAAATCTCTCAGAGATCTCCATCTCAACATCAAGACCCAGCTTCACTCAACGACCAGCAAGCTACAGTGCTGGACACCCTATGCCAAACAACTAGCAAGACAGGAACACAGCCCCATCCATTAGCAGAGAGGCTGCCTAAAATCATAATAAGGCCACAGACACTCCAAAACACACCACCAGACGTGGACGTGCCCACCAGAAAGACAAGATCCAACCTCATCCACCAGAACACAGGCACTAGTCCCCTCCACCAGGAAGCCTACTCAACCCACTGAACCAACCTTAGCCACTGGGGACAGACACCAAAAACAACGGGAACTACGAACCTGCAGCCTGTGAAAAGGAGACCCCAAACACAGTCAGATAAGCAAAATGAGAAGACAAAAAAACACACAGCAAGTGAAGGAGCAGGGTCAAAACACACCAGACCTAACAAATGAAGAGGAAATAGGCAGTCTACCTGAAGAAGAATTCAGAATAATGATAGTAAAGATGATCAAAATCTTGGAAATAGAATAGACAAAATGCAAGAAACATTTAACAAGGATGTAGAAGAACTAAAGAGGAACCAAGCAACGATGAAAAACACAATGAATGAAATTAAAAATACTCTAGACGGGATCAATAGCAGAATAACTGAGGCAGAAGAACGGATAAGTGACCTGGAAGATAAAATAGTGGAAATAACTACAGCAGAGCAGAATAAAGAAAAAAGAATGAAAAGAACTGAGGACAGTCTCAGAGACCTCTGGGACAACATTAAACGCACCAACATTCGAATTATAGGGGTCCCAGAAGAAGAAGAGAAAAAGAAAGGAACTGAGAAAATATTTGAAGAGATTATAGCTGAAAACTTCCCTAATATGGGAAAGGAAATAGTTAATCAAGTCCTGGAAACACAGAGAGCCCATACAGGATAAATCCAAGGAGAAACACGCCAAGACACATATTAATCAAACTATCAAAAATTAAATATAAAGAAAACATATTAAAAGCAGCAAGGGAAAAACAACAAATAACACCCAAGGGAATCTCCATAAGGTTAACAGCTGATCTTTCAGCAGAAACTCTGCAAGCCAGAAGGGAGTGGCAGGATATACTTAAAGTGATGAAGGAGAAAAACCTACAACCAAGGTTACTCTACCCAGCAAGGATCTCATTCAGATTTGATGGAGAAATTAAAACCTTTACAGACAAGCAAAAGCTGAGAGAGTTCAGCACCTCCAAACCAGCTTTACAACAAATGCTAAAGGAACTTCTCTAGGCAAGAAACACAAGAGAAGGAAAACACCTACAATAACACCCAAAACATTTAAGAAAATGGGAATAGGAACATACATATCGATAATTACCTTAAATGTAAATGGATTAAATGCTCCCACCAAAAGACACAGACTGGCTGAATGGATACAAAAACAAGACCCATATATATGCTCTCTACAAAAGACCCACTTCAGACCTAGAGACACATACAGACTGAAAGTGAGGGGATGGAAAAAGATATTCCATGCAAATGGAAATCAAAAGAAAGCTGGAGTAGTAATTCTCATATCAGACAAAATAGACTTTAAAATAAAGACTATTACAAGATACAAAGAAGGACACTATATAATGATCAAGGGATCGATCCAAGAGGAAGGTATAACAATTGTAAATATTTATGCACCCAACATAGGAGCACCTCAATACATAAGGCAAATACTAACAGCCATTAAAGGGGAAATCGACAGTAACACAATCATAGTAGGGGACTTTAACACCCCACTTTCACCAATTGACAGATCATCCAAAATGAAAATAAATAAGGAAACACAAGCTTTAAGTGATACATTAAACAAGAGGGACTTAATTGATATTTATAGGACATTCCACCCAAAAACAACCCAATACACATTTTTCTCAAGTGCTCATGGAACATTCTCCAGGATAGATCATATCTTGGGTCACAAATCAAGCCTTGGTAAATTTAAGAAAATTGAAATTGTATCGAGTATCTTTTCCAACCACAACGCTATGAGACTAGATATCAATGACAGGAAAAGATCTGTAAAAAATACAAACACATGGAGGCTACACAATACACTACTTAATAACGAAGTGATCACTGAAGAAATCAAAGGGGAAATCAAAAAATACCTAGAAACAAATGACAATGGAGACATGATGACCCAAAACCTATGGGATACAGCAAAAGCAGTTCTAAGAGGGAAGTTTATAGCAATACAAGCCTACATCAAGAAACAGGAAACATCTCGAATAAACAACCTAACCTCGCACCTAAAGCAATTAGAGAAAGAAGAACAAAAAAACTCCCAAAGCTAGCAGAAGGAAAGAAATCATAAAGATCAGATCAGAAATAAATGAAAAAGAAATGAAGGAAACAATAGCAAAAATCAATGAAACTAAAAGTTGGTTCTTTGAGAAGATAAACAAAATTGATAAACCATTAGCCAGACTCATCAAGAGAAAACGGGAGAACACTCAAATCAATAGAATTAGAAATGAAAAAGGAGAAGTAACCACTGACACTGCAGAAATACAAACGATCACGAGAAATTACTACAAGCAACTTTATGCCAATAAAATGGACAACCTGGAAGAAATGGACAGATTCTTAGAAATGCACAACCTGCCGAGACTGAACCAGGAAGAAATAGAAAATATGAACAGACCAATCACAAGGACTGAAATTGAAACTGTGATTAAAAATCTTCCAACAAACAAAAGCCCAGGACCAGATGGCTTCACAGGCGAATTCTATCAAAGATTTAGAGAAAAGTTAACACCTATCCTTCTCAAACTCTTCCAAAATATTGCAGAGGGAGGAACACTCCCCAACTCATTCTATGAGGCCCTCATCACCCTGATACCAAAACCAGACAAAGATGTCACAAAGAAAGAAAACTACAGGCCAATATCACTGATGAACATAGATGCAAATATCCTCAACAAAATACTAGCAAACAGAATCCAACAGCACATTAAAAGGATTATACACCATGATCAAGTGGGGTTTATTCCAGGAATGCAAGGATTCTTCGATATACGCAAATCAATCAACATGATACATCATATTAACAAATTGAAGGAGAAAAACCATATGATCATCTCAATAGGTGCAGAGAAAGCTTTCGACAAAATTCAACACCCATTTATGATAAAAGCCCTGCAGAAAGTAGGCATAGAGGGAACTTTCCTCAACATAATAAAGGCCATATATGACAAACCCACAGCCAACATTGTCCTCAATGTTGAAAAACTGAAACCATTTCCACTAAGATCAGGAACAAGACAAAGTTGCCCACTGTCACCACTATTATTCAACATAGTTTTGGAAGTGTTAGCCATAGCAATCAGAGAAGAAAAAGAAATCAAAGGAATCCAAATCGGAAAAGAAGAAGTAAAGCTGTCACTCTTTGCAGATGACATGGTACTATACATAGAGAATCCTAAAGATGTTACCAGAAAACTACTAGAGCTAATCAATGAATTTGTTAAAGTAGCAGGATACAAAATTAATGCACAGAAATCTCTTGCATTCCTATATACTAATGATGAAAAATCTGAAAGTGAAATTAAGAAAACACTCCCATTTACCATTGCAACAAAAAAGAATAAAATATCTAGGAATAAACCTACCTAAGGAGACAAAAGACCTGTATGCAGAAAATTATAGGACACTAATGAAAGAAATTAAAGATGATACAAATAGATGGAGAGATGTACCATGTTCTTGGATTGGAAGAATCAACATTGTGAAAATGACTCTACTACCCAAAGCAATCTACAGATTCAATGCATTCCCTATCAAACTACCAATGGCATTTTTCACAGAACTAGAACAAAAAATTTCACAATTTGTATGGAAACACAAAGACCCTGAATAGCCAAAGCAATCTTGAGAACGAAAAATGGAGCTGGAGGAATCAGGCTCCCTGACTTCAGACTATATTACAAAGCTACAGTAATCAAGACAGTTTGGTACTGGCACAAAAACAGAATTATAGATCAATGGAACAGGATAGAAAGCCCAGAGATAAACCCACGCACATATGGTCACCTTATCTTTGATAAAGGAGGCAAGCATATACAGTGGAGAAAAGACAGCCTCTTCAATAAGTGGTGCTGGGAAAATTGGACAGGTACATGTAAAAGTATGAAATTAGAACACTCCCTGACACCATACAGAAAAATAAACTCAAAATGGATTAAAGACCTAAATGTAAGGCCAGACACTATCAAACTCTTAGAGGAAAACATAGGCAGAGCACTCTATGACATAAATCACAGCAAGATCCTTTTTGACCCATCTCCTAGAGAAATGGAAATAAAAACAGAAATAAACAAATGGGACCTAATGAAACTTAAAAGCTTTTGCACAGCAAAGGAAACCATAAACAAGACCAAAAGACAACCCTCAGAATGGGAGAAAATATTTGCCAATGAAGCAACTGACAAAAGATTAATCTCCAAGATTTACAAGCAGCTCATGCAGCTCAATAACAAAAACACAAACAACCCAATCCAAAAATGGGCAGAAGACCTAAATAGACATTTCTCCAAAGAAGATATACAGATTGCCAACAGACACATGAAAGAATGCTCAACATCATTAATCATTAGAGAAATGCAAATCAAAACTACAATGAAGTATCATCTCACACCGGTCAGAATGGCCATCATCAAAAAATCTACAAACAATAAATGCTGGAGAGGGTGTGGAGAAAAGGGAACACTCTTGCACTGTCGGTGGGAATGTAAATTGATACAGCCACTATGGAGAACAGTATGGACGTTCCTTAAAAAACTAAAAATAAAACTACCATACGACCCAGCAATCCCACTACTGGGCATATACCCTGAGAAAACCATAATTCAAAAAGAGTCATGTACCAAAATGTTCATTGCAGCTCTATTTACAATAGCCAGGACATGGAAGCAACCTAAGTGTCCATTGTCGGATGAATGGATAAAGATGATGTGGCACATATATACAATGGAATATTACTCAGCCATAAAAAGAAATGAAATGGAAGTATTTGTAATGGGGTGGATGGAGTTAGAGTCTGTCATACAGAGTGAAGTAAGTCAGAAAGAGAAAAACAAATACAGTATGCTAACACATATATATGGAATCTAAGGAAAAAAAAAAAAAGGGTCATGAAGAACCTAGTGGCAAGACGGGAATAAAGACACAGACCTACTAGAGAATGGACTTGAGGATATGGGGAGGGGGTGGGGTGAGATGTGACAGGGTGAGAGAGTGTCATGGACATATATACACTACCAAATGTAAAATAGATAGCTAGTGGGAAGCAGCCGCATAACACAGGGAGATCAGCTCCGTGCTTTATGGCCACCTAGAGGGGTGGGATAGGGAGGGGGGAGGGAGGGAGATGCAAGAGGGAAGAGATATGGGAACATATGTATATGTGTAACTGATTCACTTTGTTATAAAGCAGAAACTAACACACCATTGTAAAGCAATTATACTTCAATAAAGATGTTAAAATAAAAAAGATTTTTCATTCAAAAAAAAAAAAAAAGAAAGAAAGAGAGAGGACTCAAATCAATAAAATTAGAAATGAAAAAGAAGTTACAACTAACACCGCAGAAATACAAAGGATCATACGAAACTACTACAAGCAACTATATGCCAAAAAATGGACCACCTGGAAGAAATGGACAAATTCTTAGAAAGGGACAACTTTCCAAGACTGAACCAGGAAGAAATAGAAAATATGAACAGACCAATCACAAGTAATGAAATTGAAACTGTGATTAAAAATCTTCCAACAAACAAAAGTCCAGGACCAGACGGCATCACAGGTGAATTCTATCAAACATTTAGAAACGAGCTAACACTTATCCTTCTGAAACTGATCCAAAAAATTACAGAGGGAGGAATGCTCCCAAGCTCTTTCTACGAGCCCCAATACCAAAACCAGACAAAGTTATCACAAAAAACGAAAATTACAGGCCAATATCACTGATGAACATAGATGCAAAAATTCGTAACAAAATACTAGCAAACAGAATCCAACAACACATTAAACAGATCATACACCATGTTCAACTGGGATTTGTCCCAGGATCCAAGGATTCTTCACTATATGTAAATCAATCAATGTGATACACTGTATTAATAAATTGAAGAATAAAAACCATATGATCATGTAGATAGATACAGAAAAAGCTTTTGACAAAATTCAGCACCCATTTATGATAAAAACTCTCCAGAAAATGGGTACAGAGGGAACCTACCTCAACATAATAAAGGTCATATATGACAAACCCACAGCAAACATCATTCTCAATGGTGAAAAACTGAAAGTATTTCCTCTAAGATCAGGGACAAGACAAGGGTGTCCACTCTTGCCAATTTTATTCAACATAGTTTTGGAAGTCCTAGTCATGGCAGTCAGAGAAGAAAAGTAAAAGGAATCCAAATTGGAAAAGAAGAAGTAAAACTGTCACTGTTTGCAGATGAAATGATACTGTACATAGAAAATCCTAAAGATGCCACCAGAAAACTTCTAGAGCTAATTAACGAATTTAGTAAAGTTGCAGGATACAAAATTAATACACAGAAATCTCTTGCATTCCTATACACTAACAACGAAAGATCAGAAAGAGAAATTAAGGAAACAATCCCATTTACCATTGCAACAAAAAGAATAAAATACCTAGGAAAAAACCTACCTAAGGAGCCAAAAGACCTATACTCAGAACACTGTAAGATACTGATGAAAGAAATCAAAGATGACACAAACAGATGGAGAGATATACCATGTTCTTGGATTGGAATAATCAACCTTGTGAAAATGACTATATTACCCAAAGCGATCTACAGATTCAATGCAATCCCTATCAAATTACCAATGGCATTTTTCACAGAATTAAAACAAATCATTTTACAATTTGTATGAAAACACAAAAGACCCTGAATAGCCAATGCAATCTGAAGAAAGAAAAATGGAGCTGGAGGAATCAGGCTTCCTGACTTCAGACTATACTACAAAGCTAAGTAATCAAGACAGTGTGGTACTGGCACAAAAACAGAAATATAGATCAATGGAACAGGACAGAAAGCCCAGAGATAAAGCCACACACATATGGTCGCCTAATCTATGACAAAAGAGGCAAGAATATACAATGGAAAAAAGACAGTCTCTTCAGTAAGTGGTGCTGGGAAAACTGGACAACTACATGTAAAAGAATGAATTTAGAACACTCCCTAACACCATACACAAAAATAAATTCAAAATTGATTAAAGATCTAAATGTAAGGCCAGACACTATAAAACTGTTAGAGAAAAACATAGCAGAGCACTCTATGACATAAATCACAGCAAGATCTTTTTTGACCCACCTCCCAGAGTAATGAAAATAAAAACAAAATAAACAAATGGGATCTAATTAATGCTTCTGCACAGCAAAGGAAACCATAAACAAGATGAAAAGATAACCCTCAGAATGGGAGAAAATACTTGCAAACGAAACAACTGACAAGGGATTAATCTGCAAAAGATACAAACAGCTCATGGAGCTCAACATCCAACAAAACAAACAATGCAATCAAAAAATAGACAGAAGACCTACATGGACATTTCTCCAAAGAAGACATACAGATGGTCAACCAACACATGAAAGGATGCTCAACATCACTAATTATTAGAGAAATGCAAATCAAAACTACAACAAGGTATCACCTCACACCTGGCAGAATGGCCATCATCAAAAAATCTACAAACAATAAATGCTGGAGAGGGTGTGGAGAAAACCCTCTTGAACTGTTGGTGGGAATGTAAATTGATACAGCTACTATGGAGAACAGTGTGGAGGTTCCTTAAAAAACTAAAAATAGAACTACCATATTACCCAGCAATCCCACTACTGGGTATATACCCTGAGAAAAACATAATTCAAAAGGACACATGTACTCCAATGTTCAGTGCAACACTATTTACAGTAGCAGGACATGGAAAAAACCTAAATGTCCAATGACAGATGAATGGATAAAGAATATGTGGCACATATATACAATGGAATATTACTCAGCCATAAAAAGAAATGAAATTGGGTTATTTGTAGTGAAGTGGATAGACTTAGAGTCTGTCATACAGAGTGAAGTTAAGTCAGAAAGAGACAAACAAATACCATATGCTAACACATATATGTGGAATCTAAAAAAGAATGGTTCTGATGAACCTAGGGACAGGGCAGGAATAAAGACACAGACGTAGAGAATGGACTTGAGGCCATGGGGAGGGGGAAGGGTAAGCTGGGACAAAGTGAGAGAGCAACATTGACATATATACACTACGAAGTGTAAAATAGATAGCTAGTGGGAAGCAGCTGCATAGCACAGGGAGATCAGCTCTGTGCTTTGTGACCACCTAGAGGTGTGGGATAGGGAGGGTAGGAGGAAGGCACAAGAGGGAGGGGATATGGGGATATATGTATACATATAGCTGATTCACTTTGTTATAAAGCAGAAACTAACACACCATTGTAAACCAATTATACTCCAATAAAGATGTTAAAAAGAAAAAGAAAAAGAAAACCATAATTCAAAACGACATGTGTACCCCAATGTTCATTGCAGCACTATTTACAATAGCCAGGACATGGAAACAACATTAAGTGTCCAACAACAGATGAATGGATAAAGAAGATGTGGTACATATATACAATGGAATGTTACTCAGCTATAAAAAGGAAAGAAAGTGGGTCATTTGTAGAGATGTGGATGGACCTAGAGTCTGTCATGCAGGGTGAAGTAAGACAGAAAGAGAAAAGCAAATCTCGTATATTAATGCATATATGTGGAATCTAAAAAATGGTACAGGTGAACTTATTTGCAGGGCAGGAATAGAGATGTAGATGTAGAGAACGGACATGTGGACATGGGGGGAAGGGGAATGGGAAGGTGGGATGAACTGGGAGATTAAGATTGACATATATATACTACCATGTGTAAAATGGATAGCTAGTGGGAACATGCTATAAAGCACGGGAAGCTCAGCTCAGTGTTCTGTGATGACCTAGATGGGTGGGATGGGGGGGTGGGAGGGAGGTCCAAGAGGGAAGGGTTATAGGTATACATACAGCTGATTCACTTCATTGTACAGCAGAAACTAACACATTATAAAGCAGTTATACTCCAGTAAAAAAAAAAAAAAAATTAAAATAAATAAATAAATAAATAAAACTCTGCCTTACTTTTAACCAGATGAAATGCTCTGTGTGTGTGTGTGTGTGTGTTTCAGGCACTGTACTAAGCCCTGGGAACAGACTTCCAGTAACTGTCTGGATAGCTGACTGAATGGCCTCCTTTACTGAGAAGTATTTCCTCCAGCTCGGTGGCAGCTAATCATATGGTCTTACTTCTTTTCCTCCCTCTTTATATCTTCATCCAAGTGCATTCTTAGCAGTATTCAAACCTTGACTCACATATATCCAGAAGAGATAATTTTCTCAACACGCAGTCACTACTTGGTTTAAAGACAGTTGTGTCCAGTGCAAAGTCAACACTTTTTTTTTCCACCAAAAGTCTGATACCATTCAATTAGGCATTAGTAAGTTTGTGTTTTTCAAAATTTATGTTCAGTTCATTCTTCTCCTTCCTCTAATCCAATGGCCTGATAATCCTTAGAACAGGATTGGCTCCTCTCTAAGCCTCTGGTGGATAATGGCAGCATTTTATTGGGTTTTAGTGCTCATTTTCAGCATAATACAACTATCTGGAGAAAATACTTCCATCTGTATTTGCAGCTCTATGGCACCTCCTTGCCATCAAAAACACTTTTCTTAAACAGTACAGGAGAGTTTAAACAATTGTGACATTCCTAAAACTGCCTACTCCGTTGCCAAGAAGTCTTCTTCTGGCCAGTGGCCAGAGTGGTGGCCTCAGCTACCTTTCTGGAGCCCGGGTTCTGACATGGCACTCTCTCATTCTTCTTAATAAATGGTTTGGACATCTAAAGTAGCCACAAGGATTCCTGGCATTCGTCAGAGGCGGAAATCCGCATGGCAGACTGAGAGAGTCATAAAATCTTTGTTTTAGTTTAGACTCATTTAAAAACTGGAACGAAATTAAAAATGTTTTTTTCTTATGTGTTCACTGAGTTTCCTCTTAAGAGGTGGGAATTGTACCAGAATATGATGTATAGGGGAAATGATGATGGGAGTTTTGTTTTTATGTTTTGTTTTGCTTATCCATGGGAGTATGAATCTTCTATCCTTCTCCTGAGTCCCTTACTACAGTCAAAGCCCTGAGTCTGATCTGTATTTTTATTGGTAAGTTTGAAATGATTTTACACCATGGTCTGCAAATGTGCTTTCGGAACGTGCCTTCCTTTGCGTGCAAATATCCATTCCCACATTCTCATGTTTGCGGATTCTCTTTGTCTTCCAGAAACACTAAGTGTCTGTCCAAACCTTTCAGACCAAAAGGGTGTAACTTTTGGTTTGTGGTCTCATCTCTCAGAGTCTCCTGTTACAATAATACACAGAAGCTCAGAAAGGTCTGCTGAAAAGGGAAGAATATTCCCCTCGTCCCTGCTCCCCAAGTCACTCTGTTTTAGGCACATTTGAAGGTATGAGAATGGAAGGTGTCTGGAGGGTGATCCCAGTAGTGTTGCTGGACAATACTAATTGATTAGAGGCCCGGACACTATTTATAAAACCATAGCATAAGCTAAGAAATATGTTAACAGATACAGCTTCAGGCCTTGAATGAAATCTGACCTGGACACTTAAATGAGAGATGATTCTTGTAATCAAATAAATTCAGTTCTTTGAGCTTTAATACAACCAAAGCCAGTTAAGAACCATTATTGAAATTCTTTCATCCATCAAACATTTCCTGAATGTTTCTGCCTTGAGTCAGGCTCGTGTTTGGTTCCAGGTTTACAGTCCTGGTGCCCAGCCCTCAAGAAGCTCCCAGTCCAAGGGTGACAGTCAAGACAGTCACCTAATAGATGTCTGTGTGCAGATGGCTGTGAACAGGGATGCACAACAAGCAAGTGGAGTGCAGAGAGGGCCCAGGGAGGGGTTGGGGATGGACAAGAGACATTGGAAGCTGTTTTCAAGATGAAGTAAGGCATGGCCTAAATCTTGACGGTCAGGGAGGAGTTGGCCTTCTGGGCACAAATAAAGATGGGCAGGTCAATGGAGGGAGAGTGTGCATAAAGCACTTAGGTGTGTGGGAAGGCAGCAGGGGGCTGAGGAGAGAAGAGGTTGTAAAGCTGGGAAGGGCTGCCTCCTGAAGAGCCAGCCTATGGAGGTTTAACTTTTTCTTCTGGAAGTAATGCAGAGCTACTAAAAAGCACAGATGTGATGCGGGCCAATTTGTAGTTTAGAATTATCCGCATGTGCATTATTCATCACAAAAAACACAGGTAGTCCATATGATGCAAAACTAAGAAGTCAGTTAGGTCAACCTGACCCCATCCATGAAAACTCATCAGTCAAAGCACTTTGACAGTGTTAAGTGGTCCATACTTTCAAAGTAGGAGTTACAAATTAAGCTGTATTCCCAGGGAAAAAGTTTCTTTTATGTTCTTCTGTGCTACAGTGAAATTCACCTCACTAGCTCTCCAATTGCTACTGTCCCTTTTTCTACAGCGTAAATCAGTAAAACTTATACGTGTTCAACATTTGTTGATTAATTTTCAGGAGAAGCCTCACCTTCCAGTTTATCCTGGATTCTAAATTAGATCTATTCCTATTAGCTTTGGGGACATGATTGTCTATAATACATTTATTTTCTTGGTGTTATGGCCATTGTAGCATGAATTGCTTACTGTGGTATTATAGGCTCAAATTTGGGGAAGAGAGAAATACAGGATGAAAATGATAGTGAAAGTCAAAGTATTCATAATTAACTATTGGAATACGTTTTATGGAATATTAAAATTCTTGAAAAAATGCAATATTTCCTGGGATTAAGAATAAAAATTGAATATAACAGTGGGAGTGATATTAGGCTAAGAGATCCGTAGAAGGGGACAATTTTGATTATCTTCCCATTTCTAGATAAAATGGGAGAGGATATTTTTCTTTGTTCTACCTTCTGCTTTAGGCAGGGTGGACAAAATTCCCTTTCAACTTGGTAGTCCCATTTTAAGACTATTGTCCTGGGGTCCTATATGGTTTACCATTGGTCCCAGATCTCCACTGTTTAATGAGGAAATATTATTAATGGTTGCCTTAAAATAAGCTGGGTTTGGTAGGTCTCTACCTCATACTTCCAGCTTCTGCCAAAGTCTCATCTAGTAGTGTGTGACACACATGGGCAGTGAATAGAGGTCCTACTTTACATGTAGTTATGTCTGAAAGAGGACAACAAATCTCTCTTTTCCTAATCCTTTCCAGACCATGAATAACCAATACCTTCCTTTCAGGGAAAGCATACTGGATTCCCATTGATAATGTAAAAGTTGCTCAGGAACCAGGGGCTAATTCCTTCTGGTTTCAAGTGCAGGGGGAGAAGCATTTGCTGCTGCTGCCCCTGTCGGCTGCTTAGCGCCATCCAGTTGTGCTGTGGCTCAGCTGCAAGGTGCACGAAGCCACTGGGCTTCCAGTCTTCAGGGTCCATGGGAAATGTGGGAAACCGTTAGTTGTATATGAAATATACACAGGAAATAAAGGCTGACTGTCCTGCTGAATCTAAATGTTGTTGCCACATCTGTTGTCATTTATCATATGATATAAATCTATAACTATTTACTTATTTTCTTGTTTGGTAACATTTTAAAATTTTATTTTATAATCAACCATTTCAGCAGCATTGTACTAAAAAAAGTGCATGTTTAATGAAAAATTAAGTATTGAATTTCCAGTTCTCAAAAGTTGATGATAAATATGCAACTTCTCAAAATGTTTGTCAACATTTACCCTCCACCATGGGGACCACTACGATCTCATTGGCTCCATGGAAACCAGACACAAATCTGTTGGAAAAACATCAGCATCTACTTCAGAAGTTGTTTGAAGAAGAGAGTGCCTAAAATCAACAATTTACCTTGTGTACCTGCAGACAGTGTGTTAACATATCACTCTGTATAGCATGACTTTTCATTTAGATCAAATGACTGTTCTAAATTACTTTTGCTCATTTTTGCTACTGAGTTCTCTTTTGAATCTATGAAAATTGAAGTGATGGCTGTTAATGCATTGGCTTCATTAGCACAACCTTGCAATTAAATGATATCAGTTTTATATCAATGTCATTACATGCTTCAAAAAGAAAATCATGAGCCATTAATTTTTCTGTGTATATGCATAAAAGAAATAAGTGCATATGTTGACAAAATACTTGTACATAAATGTTCATACCATCTTTACTCATAATAGCTCAAAATGAAAACATCCAAATATCCATCAATTGAAGAATGCATAAGTCAATTGTGGTATACTCATACAATTGAATATTACTCATCAGTTAAGAAACTGAGAGAACATGCGATAACAACAATGAACATACAAATCCACCATGTTAAGCTAAAGAAACTAGCCACAAAGAGTACATATTGTATGATTATATTTAGATGAAGTTCAAGGACAGACAAAACTAATCTATGGTGATAGAAGTTCCAAATAGTGTTTGCCTTAGGGTGGGTTTGGGTGTGTGTGTGTGTGTGTGTGTGTGTATGTGTGTGTGTGTGTAGAGGGAACTCTCTGGGGCAATGAAAATGTTCTGTATTTTTTTCTGGGTGATGGTCACATAAGGTGAATACATGTAAAAACACACGTAAGATTCATTTATATATATATATATATATATATATATATATAAATGAATAAACCATATATATGTATAGTACTATATATATATAGTACCTCAATAGGAAAAATAAAAGGAAGAAAGAGAACAATTAACTATTATTTTTCATTCAATTTATGGAATGAAAATAAAACTTTTGAAATTCAACCTGTCAAAGATAATTCATTCAACGATTTACAAATGCTACTCTAAATTCTGTTAAAAATGTCCACAAAGACAGTAAAAACATTGTTTTTGCAATGATAATGCAAATGCAAATTTTGATGGAGTACTGCATTTTCATCAAAACAATGTTCCTAACTAAAGGAAGATACTAATGGAACAGAAAAGTATTATCCTAGAATTGGTTGTGATGCAGATGCAATGACTACATTCAAACTGCAATAATCTACCAGTCGAAAGAATAGGTTTAGTTTTCAAAATTTGCAATTAAAAATACATGTACAATTAAATTACAAAAATGTTTTATAAAGTTGATGTTGAATTTTAAAAAATGAGGCTATCAGGCAGTAAATATTCTCTTTGCTGCCCACCATCAGCTGAATTTTAGAAATAGTTGAGCCTTTGCACAGCTACTTTGCAAATAAACCTAAGTGTCTTACAATGACATTGAATATTTTTGTGAGTCTTGTAATTTTGGTTGCGTTTTGTTCAAAATTAGTTTAAGTTCTGCAAAGTATTTAAAGAAAGGAACATAAAAATTTTAGCTATTACACATATTGAAATTACAAGTATTACAAATTATTGATATTGAAAACAAAGCTGAAAATAAGAAGAATCTATAATTTATGCTTACAAAAGCAAGGAATTGAATAAATTAGCCAGTGAGGGCTCAAATGATGCACAAGATTTAATTCTGAGTTTTGAATTCTTTAGTTGCCTTGTGGGAAGACTCTTTTGAAGGAATTTCTATTTTTAATTTAATAAATTTTTATCCTGAACTCTCATGAAGTGATATTTTGAAATCTTATATTTTGCTGCATCTACATTTAGCCAGTGTGACATGTTAGACTTGTAAGAAGTATTTTGAGTGGAGGTTAAAAAGACAGAAATTGTAAAAGTTTGGGTGGAAGTATTTACCCATATCAATTAGAAAAATTAGAATTGACAATATTCTCTACTTAGGAGAATTTGTATACCTCTGCACCTGTAGAAAAAATTTTCTTCTCAACTAAAAATATTATGGTCTATTGAGATAGCTTAAAGATGTCAATACCTTAAAATTTATTAATCATAAAAAGTGACTTTGAAGAAGGTTGCAGGCAATTTTATAAAAAGATAAAAGGATAATAATAAGACCAAATTGAAGAAAGTGTACTTTTTAGGAAAAAGAATTAGTGCCATGACCTTCAAGATGGATATAGCTAAGAAACTGCTCAAAGCAAGTGAATATGTACCAAGAAGAATTCTACTAGTGTTTATTTTTAGCATTCAGATAATCAATATAAAGAAGCTTTCAATTATGATTTACACTACATGGGTACGTGTTAATTATAAGTTTTAGAAAGTTTACAAGTAACAGAGACCCCCAACAGCAGCAGCTTAAGCAAGGTCGATTTCTGTTTCTTTTTTTCTGTGGAAGTCTGGGGTTGACTGCCCAGTCCTGCCCCTCTGTCTCATTCATCCATTGTGTAGATGCAGTCCCTCCCTATTACCGTGTCTGCTTGTTCCAGCTTCAGCTGTCTCAGGAAACTACAGTCAGCAGGAAGGAAGGAAGAGGGAAAAGAAGGACAGGCACTAAAGGACACATGCCAATTGTCTTTTAAGAAATTTTCCAGAAATAAGTTCCTCACATTTCAGCTTACATCACCTTGGCCAGAATTTAGTCACAGGGCCATACTTAGCTGCAAGGGAGGCTGGGAAATCCAGACTTGGTCATGGCTAGTGATGGACCCATGTTAAAATGAAGGATCTGTGACCTAAAAGAAGGACAGTACAGAACAGCAGTCCCTGCCACACACTGTCCCTGCAAGTGCATGCCACCCACTGCCAGCCCCACAGGCTGACTGATTTGGTTAAAGAAGATGATTTGCTTATGCTTTTTAAGTATTCCAAAGATGGGTCCTTAATAACCTAGGACTGAATTAGTATCTCTCATAATATATCCTTCAATCTCTCCTTTACTTGAAGATTCATGCAAATTTCGGAATTATTTTATAATATTTCTATATTTGGTTTAAAATATAAATTATGTTAAAGTTAGTGTACGAAAAAAAATAGATTTTCTAGGAAAATGCACCTGTTTTGTCTGTGGCTATGCATAGCTCTGATTTGAGGACAAAGTGTTTCTCTAATTTTGGATGGCTCCACCATCCCAAGGGCACTTGATTTGCATTTTAACAGAGCTCTCTAAATTCTAAAGAAACACATTTCTTCTGGTGGAATTCAGGTGACTGGGAATGCATTATGAATGTGGGGCTCCCCAGCCCTCCACTCACACCTCCTGGATAGACACCTCTTGGTCATGAATTTTGTCTGTGTCTGGCGCTGGTCCTGGTTTTGATAGACAAGGAATTTACTTCTTTAATTCGTTGTTTAAAAAAAACACAGAAGCAAACTATAGTTCTGAGGAAGCCTGGAAACCACGTGTTCTCTATATGTTGTTTGTGTCAATATTTATAATTCCAATGTCAATTATTTGGAACTTCAATATATGAGCCATACAACCCTTGCATCCATCCACTAATGATTATCACACTTGACCACAGCATGCACCGCCTTCCTACCAAGGAAACTGTACACTAACTATAAGACAGCATGAGAGTGTTAGGCACTTACGAGAGACCAACGTCAAATCTCTAACTAAGACCTTAGTTTGCATTAGAACCTAATAGATGCAATGTAGAGATATCTAGTAGGAATTCTAAAGGTAGGTGGGAAATATTTATTCATTCAAAGAATCCTAATTGTGTGCCCAAATGTGACCTTCCTGTGCAGGACACTGAGGATAGACTGGTGACTCAGAGTGAGTGTGGATGTCAGCCCAGTCATAAACTGGGCACTCACATGAGATTTAGTTAATTAACTGTAAAAAATTCTATGAAGGAAAAATACAGCCTGCTGAAAAACTGCATAATAAAGATACCTAACCCACTCTGAGGGCCCAGCAAGACTTTCCCAAGGCAAGTCATATCCACAGGTTGACAAAGTTGGGGAACAGTGTTTTCAGGCCTGGAATTTTTAAGAACTACACA
Source organism: Balaenoptera musculus (assembly GCF_009873245.2). Lineage (NCBI taxonomy): Eukaryota > Metazoa > Chordata > Mammalia > Artiodactyla > Balaenopteridae > Balaenoptera > Balaenoptera musculus. The sequence continues at coordinate 28,939,642 of NC_045790.1, read as the reverse complement.
CAGACCACATTAAGGAATTATTGAAGGCTTTAAGCAGAGAAATGATGCATTCAGATTTGCCTTGTCAAAAGACCCTGGAAGTTGGTGATGTTGGGTTGGGTAGGAAGTCACATGGGCTTGGATGGAGTGGAGGCTGGAAGTAAAGGTCAAAAGAGGTAGGTGGAGATGCAAGGATGTAGGATGTAACATTGACGGGACTTGTACATGGATCCCATGTGCTGATGCTGTGAGAGAGAGGCTGAGAGAGGAAAACTTGCAAATTTTACAGGACAGTCGGAGAGGGTGCTGGTGCCAAATACTGCAATGGGGAACGCAGGGGAGGAGAAGGAAAGACAAACGTGAGGCATCACAAGTCATAGAATTTAAGAGGTCAATGAACCCAGCCCTTCACTTTACAGTTACAGGTCCTCAGGCCCAGAGAAAAGGTGTAATTCCATCTGAGACTTTGCTCCTAGAAGTATGGTCCAGGGACCAGCAGCATAGGCATTGACTGGAAGCTTGTTAGAAATGCAAAGTCTCAGGCCCTCTCAGACCTACTGAATAGGAGTCTACATTTTAACAAGAATCCTCAAGTGATTTGTACAAATAAAATTTGAGAATCATGGTTCTAAGGAACTTAATATATTGTAGAGCTGGGTTAGTATTAAGTTAAATATATGTTTTGGAATCAGTTTTCTTGCTTGTATTAAATATTTTCTATATGTATAGGTTAGGAATGATGCCCAAGTTAAAAAGGTAGATTGAGCACTGCCATGATTTAGGGATGCTTTATTCAATGGACAAATGGCTACCAATGTTTCACCTTTAATATTGAGGAAAGAAGGAGGGAAAAGAAGGGAAGGAAAAAAAGAGGGAGAGAGGGAAGGAGGAAGGAAGGAAGGAAGGACTGAAGGAAGGAAGGAAGGAAGGAAGGATGAAGGAAAGGAGAAAAAGAGAGAGGGAGGGAAAGAGAAAGAGAGAGAGAGAAAGCAAGCAGGCAAGCTCTTCAAAGGCCATGTATGCAATGGATTATTCACAACTTGTGAATATGAGATGAGAAAGAATTGACCAAGTCAACTTGGCATTACATATTGTGTACACATGCTTCAATATATTCTTTAAAAAGGAATCAAAACTCCCAAATTCCTTTCTTTCATAAGTTTCTTTTTAAGGAAGGGATAGTGGTAATGATTATGGATTTCTAAATGTTGCTCAAATAACCAGTGCTATAAAAACTTCTCAGCAAGACATTTCTTTTTGTTTTTATTACTTATTAAGCCCCACCAGGCAGGAATTCCAGCTAACACTGTGCCATGTGTCAAAATGTCTAGCATATTGTTGGTGCTGAGGTATCAAATCTCAGCACAGGTGTAGAGTTGAGAAATGGTGCACTAACAGTGTATATTATCTAGTGTTGTGTAACCAATTACTCCCAAATTTAATGGTTTAACACAACAAATATTTCTTGTCTCACAGTTTCTGTGGGTCAGGAATCTGGGTTTGATTTTGCTAGGCACTGCTGGTTCAAATCTCCTGTGAGGTTGCTGTCAAGCTGTCAGCTGGGGCTGAGGTCTCATCTGAAGGCTCAACATGTGGGGACCATCTGCTTCTAAGCCTGCTCCTGTGTTTGCTGGCAGGCCTCAGTCCCTCCCCACAGTGTTGCTGCCTCATGGCATGACAGCTGGTTTCCCCCAGGGTGAGCAATCCATGAGAAGGAGAAAGAGGGTGCTTAAGGCAGGAGCCACAGTCTTTTTATAACCTAATCCCAGACTAGTCACCTGATCACTTCTGTCATATTCTAATTTTTAGAAGCAAGCCAGTAAGTCCCACACTCAAGGGAAGGGGATGCATGAGGGTGTGATACACAGAGGTGTTCTGAGGTCATCTTAGAGGTTGTTGACCACACAGTGTTATTCTTCATTTATACTCTCATCAGAGTGATATGATACTTAAAGACAATTTTCCTATTTTTCTGACCAGCCCAGGGCACTGTACTTTACCCCCACATATTCAGAGTAGAGATTTGGTTTACTTTTTTTTATAGCGTGAATGGGACAGAACCAGGAAGCCCACTGAGGCTACCTGAAAGGGCTGGGGTGGGAGATGCAGGCAAGATGGGAGGGATGGGCAACTGTCCCCGGTTACCACTCCATTAGCACCTTCATATTCTAGGCCTTGCATGCAGTAGGGAAGGTCTCCTGTTCATTTCTCCCCTCCTCTCTGCCTTTATACTTAGGTAGTTCTATCCTTAGGCAGGCCTCTTCTTTCCTCACACCATCCCTTCCATTTCCAAAGGCCCAGCTCATCCTCCTCCCTCCTGCACTGCCCTAGCCCTTCATCACTGAGCCTGCACTGTGCCTCCCTGTGGAGGGTGCTAAAGACACCACTGTAGGCAGAAGAGACCTGTTCCTGTCCTCAAGGACTTCACAGTCCACTTGGAGAGACAGGTAGTAATCGAATGACCACACCATACAATTGCTGCAAAAGAAGTGAGCTTACAACGGAGAGACCTAAACTAGTCTGGGGTTTGCACAAGGACTCCGAAGGGTCATTTATGTAGAATCTTGGGAGGGGAGCAGAGTTGGATGGGTGTGGCAGAGAGAAGTCGTAAGGCAGAGGCAAGCCCAGGGTAAGGTTTAGAGTGGCCAGTTTGAGAAGGAAAAGAGGACCTAGGAGCCTGGAATGAGGATCCAGGCTGAGCTGCACACATGACACAGATCCAGGCACACACTTTAGTGTGTACTGTGGAGGGACAATGTAGAAGACAGAGGAACCACAGCTCAGGGGGCCTTGGGAGTAGAATACGGAATTCCCTGGGGTCAGAGCTGGGCTGGAAGGTGTTGGATGGATCTCAGATGTTTGGGTCCTCCAAGACTTTGCAGGCAAACTTGGGAAGTGAAGTGGCAGCGTCTCCAACATCTTAGTTTCCCCCCTCTCTCCCTGCCGTTTCCCACTCCTTCCAGGGCTTGTTCTCTACTTTCCACACAGGCACTAACACCCAAATCACACTGTGATGAAACCTGGATGGGCCTCTTCCCTCAGCCTCTGGGTCTGCTGCTCCTGCCTGTACCTGGTTCTGGTCTCTGCCCTGCTCAGGAGGTTGCCGCCACTGTTGGCTTTCTCTTCTGTGAACCCACTGAGTTTGTGTGGACCTCACTGCCTTTGCACTTTCAGTTCTCCCTGCCTGGAATGCTCCCACTTGTGCTCCAAATGCTCCTTCTCAGGGCAGGACCACAGACATAAGTTACGGGGCCCCGTGTAAAATGAAAATATGAGGAGTGTCCTGCTTTTAAAAGCAGGAAAGAAGCTTGCTCCTTCCTTCTGCTGTCTCTCTCCTGACTGTCATGGTGTTTTTGATTTGCTATTTAATGTCATGCTCCCTTGGGCATGAAGATACTTGTAGTACAAACCCTTACAGACTCCTGGGGATCATGCTCGACCCCGAGGTTCTCTGTGTTGGTGCCCCAGCCCAGCTGTCCTAGATGCATGCTCCACTGTCCCTTCAGACATCACTTGCAAAACACAAAGTCAAAGATAAAATTATTAAGAATTTTGATACAGGGACTACAGAGTATTAATCTCGTTAATCTCCGAGTGTGGGTCCCCCTTTTGGGGCACTGTCTCAGGGGTCAGCTTGGATCCCATATCTAAAATAGCCCCATCCTGTACAAACTGTGCCAGTCACACCCCATCACATCACCCTGTTTTATATCCCTTAGAGCAATATTACGTTCTGAAATTATCCCTTTAATCTGTTTTCTCTTTTTGTTGTCTGCCTCCACCACGAGAATGTAAACTCTGTGAAAGCTTGTCCTAATTATCTGCATGCCTAGTGCAGGAGCTGGCACATGTAGACCATCAATAAATATTTGTTGATTGAAGGAATAAATGTAAAAGAGAGTTTATTGTGCATAGCTTTAAATAAACTTGCTGTTTCTCCTAGCTCATGCACACTGGCCATGTGACAAAACTTTCAGCTCATCACCTCTCAGTCCTCTATTTGGAGCGACTAGCCCATATCAAGTCCACGTAAAGGCCAGCTCCAGTCTACCTTTGTCTTGAAACTTGCTGCGGAATACCTGCAAGCCTCTGGACGTTTCCTCTTTCTGCTGCCTTCCAGCACGTGCACTGTGTGTGTTATCTGCACTGCGCCTTAGAGCTGAGAGGAAGGAGCACAGCGAAGCCCAGTCCTTCCACAGTTCATCAACACCGTGGCTGACCTTCCTGGCACTCCTATCCCACCTTCTCTCTGTCTTTCTGCCCACGATCCAGACGGCTCTGCCCACCTAGGGCACCCTCCAGTCATCGTGGCCCATGTTGCTGGGTGATTGCCACTCACTTATACTTAGGCTGGATTTTTGGAAAGCCCCAGAGTGTACCACGATCTCATGTTCCCAGGAATGAATAAAGGAAGTGTCCCATCAGGTTGAATTTTAAGGAGCTTAAAATATTCTTGATTTTTAAAATTATATCTATCTATATCTATCTATATCTATCTATCTATCTATCTATCTATCTATCTATCTATCTATCTATCTATCTATCTATCTATCTATCTATCTAATACATTGTTATGACAAACATGCCATTAATGGAGGCTTGGAAGCTGTTTTAGTTATGCAGAGAGTTTTTCTTTTTTTTTTTAACATCTTTATTGGAGTATAATTGCTTTACAATGTTGTGTTAGTTTCTGCTATAACAAAGTGAATCAGCCACATGTATACATATATCTCCCATCCCCTCCCTCTTGCGTCTCCCTCCCACCCTCCCTATCCCACCCCTCTAGGTGGTCACAAAGCACCTAGCTGATCTCTCTGTGCTATGCAGCTGCTTCCCACTAGCTATCTATTTTACACTTGGTAGTGTATATATGTCAGTGCTACTCTCTCACTTCGTCCCAGCTTACCCTTCTCCCTCCCTGTGTCCTCAAGTCCATTCTGTGTCTTATTCCTGTCCTGTCCCTAGGTTCATCAGAACCATTTTTGTTTTTTTTAGATTCCATATATATGTGTTAGCATATGGTATTTGTTTTTCTCTTTCTGACTTACTTCACTCTGTATGACAGACTCTAAGTCCATCCACCTCACTACAAATAACTCAGTTTCGTTTCTTTTCATGGTTGAGTAATATTCCATTGTATATATGTGCCACATCTTCTTTATCCATTCATCCGATGATGGACACTTAGGTTGCTTCCATGTCCTGGCTATTGTAAATAGTGCTGCAATGAACACTGTGGTACATGTCTCTTTTTGAATTACGGTTTTCTCAGGGTATATGCCCAGTAGTGGGATTGCTGGGTCATATGGTAGTTCTATTTTTAGTTTTTTAAGGAACCTCCATACTGTTCTCCATAGTGGTTGTATCAATTTACATTCCCACCAACAGTGCAAGAGGGTTCCCTTATCTCCACACTCTCACCAGCATTTATTGTTTGTAGATTTTTTGATGATGGCCATTCTGCCACGTGTGAGGGGTTATCTCATTGTAGTTTTGATTTGCATTTCTTGAATGAATAGTGATGTTGAGCATCCTTTCATGTGCTTGTTGGCAATCTGTATATCTTATTTGGAGAAATGTCTTTTAGGTCTTCTGCCCATTTTTGGATTGGGTTGTTTGTTTTTTTGATATTGAGCTGCATGAGCTGCTTGTACATTTTGGAGATTAATCCCTTGTCAGTTGCTTCATTTGCAAATATTTTCTCCCATTCTGAAGGTTGCCTTTTTGTCTTGTTTATGTTTTCCTTTGCTGTTTAAAAGCTTTTGAGTTTCATTAGGTCCCATTTGTTTATTTTTGTTTTTATTTCCATTTCTCTAGGAGGTGGGTCAAAAAGGATCTTGCTGTGATTTATGTCATAGAGTGCTCTGCCTATGTTTTCCTCTAAGAGTTTGATAGTGTCTGGCCTTACATTTAGGTCTTTAATCCATTTTGAGTTTATTTTTCTGTATGGTGTTAGGGAGTGTTCTAATATCATTCTTTTCCATGTAGCTGTCCAGTTTTCCCAGCACCACTTATTGAAGAGGCTGTCTTTTCTCCATTGTATATTCTTGCCTCCTTTATCAAAAATATGTGTGTGGGTTTATCTCTGGGCTTTCTATCCTGTTCCATTGGTCTACATTTCTGTTTTCATGCCAGTACCATACTGTCTTGATTATTGTAGCTTTGTAGTATAGTCTGAAGTCCAGGAACCTGGTTCCTCCAGCTCTGTTTTTCTTTCTCAAGATTGTTTTGGCTATTTGGGGTCTTTTGTGTTTCCATACAAATTGTGAAATTTTTGTTCTAGTTCTGTGAAAATTGCCATTGGTAGTTCGATAGGGATTGCATTGACTCTGTAGATTGCTTTGGGTAGTATAGTCATTTTTACAATGTTGAGTCTTCCAATCCAAGAATATGGTATATCTCTCCATCTGTTTGTATCATCTTTAATTTCTTTTATCAGTGTCTTATAGTTTTCTGCATACAGGTCTTTTGTCTCCTTAGGTGGTTTATTCCTAAGTATTTTATTCTTTTTTTTGCAATGGTAAATAGGAGTGTTTCCTTAATTTCTCTTTCAGAATTTTCATCGTTAGTGTATAGGAATGCAAGAGATTTCTGTACATTAATTTTGTATCCTGGTACTTTACCAAATTCATTGATTACCTCTAGTAGTCTTCTGGTAGCATCTTTAGAACTCTCTATGTATAGTATCATGTCATCTTCAAACAGTGATAGTTTTACTTCTTCTTTTCTGATTTGGACTCCTTTTATTTCTTTTCCTTCTCTGATTGCCCTGGCTAACCAGATGGCTTCATAGGCAAATTCTATCAAACGTTTAGAGAAGAGCTAACACCTATCCTTCTCAAACTCTTCCAAAATATAGCAGAGGGAGGAACACTCCCAAACTCATTCTATGAGGCCATCATCACCCTGATACCAAAACCAGACAAAGATGTCACAAAAAAATAAAACTACAGGCCAATATCACTGATGAACATAGATGCAAAAATCCTCAACAAAATACTAGCAAACAGAATCCAACAGCACATTAAAAGGATCATACACCATGATCAAGTGGGGTTTATCCCAGGAATGCAAGGATTCTTCAATATATGCAAATCAATCAATGTGATATACCATATTAACAAACTGAAGGATAAAAACCATATGATAATCTCAATTGATGCACAAAAAGCTTTTGACAAAATTCAACACTGATTTATGATAAAAACTTTCCAGGGCTTCCCTGGTGGCGCAGTGGTTGAGAATCTGCCTGCCAATGCAGGGGACACGGGTTCGGGCCCTGGTCTGGGAGGATCCCACATGCCGCGGAGCAACTGGGCCTGTGAGCCACGATTGCTGAGCCTGCGCGTCTGGAGCCTGTGCTCCGCAGCAGGAGAGGCCGCGATGGTGAGAGGCCCGCGCATCGCGATGAAGAGTGGCCCCCGCTTGCCGCAACTGGAGAAAGCCCTCGCACAGAAACGAGGACCCAACACAGCCATAAATAAATAAATAAATAAATTTAAAAACTTTCCAGAAAGTAGGCATAGAGGGAACCTACCTCAACATAATAAAGGCCATATATGCCAGACCCACTGCCAACATTGTTCTCAGTGGTGAAAAACTGAAACCATTTCCTCTAAGATCAGGAACAAGACAAGGTTGCCCACTCTCACCACTATTATGCAGAGAGTTTTATACTAAAAAATAATGCAGCATGAGAACTATAAAGAGGGTGGAGAGACAAGTGTCTGAACTTGAGCTACAAATGATTTCAAACAGCTCTATTTCATAGATGCAATGAAGAAATACAGAAATGAAATAAGTCTTCTATTTTTAAATGCTACTTTGGATCTTATTTATTTAAATAAATATTTAGTAATATTTTTGGCAAATTCCCACATGTTGTGTGTATGTATGTGAGTTTCAATTTAAAGTACAGTTTAGGTGTTTTTCTGTAACTACTCCATTTGACTAGATGTATGAAGCCAAACTGTTTATTGCATGCATAAATATGACCTTTTCTTACTTTTTAATGGAATAAGTATTAACGGCTTTTAATCTTCCTGAAGTAACTTTTTTTCCCAGATAAACCATAGGAGTGGACATGTTACATGTGTATTGAAGTTTTGGTTTTTTTTTAAGTAAGACTTTCAGAGAACCAACATCTGGCTTTGTTGATTTTCTGTATTGTTTGTTTTCTAATTCTTTGATTTCTGTTTTTACCTATATTCTGTATTTCTTCTACTTTGGGTTTTATTCACTCTACTTATTCTAGTTCTCATGGTAAAAGCTTAGATACTCATTTTAAGCATTTTTCTTTTTTTATACAGGCATTTAAAAGAACAGATTTCCTCTCTAAGGATTGTTTAAGCTGCATCCTACAAATTTTGATGCAAAAAAGTTTTTATTATTTTTCAATTTGAAATATTTTCTAGTTTGAATGATGTTTTCCTTTTTAAAAAAACTATGTGTTATTAAAAATGTATGATTAGGGCTTCCCTGGTGGTGCAGTGGTTGAGAATCCGCCTGCCAATGCAGGGGACATGGGTTTGATTCCTGGTCTGGGAAGATCCCACTTGCCACGTAGCATCTAAGCCCGTGTGCCACAACTACTGAGCCCACGTGCCTAGAGCCCGTGCAATGCACCAAGAGAAGCCACCACAATGAGAAGCCCGCACACAGCTACGAAGACCCAACACAACCAAAAATAGATAAATAAAATAAAGAAATTTTATATCTCCAAATGGTTGGAGATTTTCTAGATATCTTTTCTAAAAGCATCTTATTATTGATTTATAATTTAATTTCATTGTGATCAGATTTAAATCCATAAATACAATTTGAAATTTATTGAGACTTGTTTTCTGGCCTAACATGAAATATGCATTTTTAATGAACTGCCACATCACTTTCAGTTTTCAAATTTCACTTCAAATTTCTTTCTCCTCTTTAAACTTAGCATGGAAACTAGAGTGAATGTGCATATGCAGAATAGGAACAAATATGGCCAATGCAGGCCCTATCTCTGTTGGAAAGATCTGTTTATTTTGCAGTTACCAGAATTGACAGGCTTCTTCTAAAATGTTTACTTCAGGACACAGTTTTAAAATAGTCTCCCCTGAAATCAAGTGATGAATACAAGAAAAACGTGGTAATCTCTGTCTGTGGTTTCAGTGCCTTTGAGAGGCAAGAGGCATCCAATGGGTTTCAGCATAGGCTGAAGTGTAGGATTTGTCACTCTCACTCAATAATTAAATGTCTGTGTCATTCTCCCATCATGGGTTCCAGTTCTTTGACATTCCCACAATGTCCCACAGCCTTGAACATGGAAAACACTCAAGAAATTCTATTTAATTGAACGATAAACAGAGAAAGAGCAGCAGTGAAATCAGAAACGGTGGCATTGAGAAAACATATTTATGAAAATAAACATCCCCCGTTAGACATAGCATTGATATTTTTAATGAAATTGATATATTGGGTGTTGCCAGGTCACTCAAATAGTCAATAAAAATACCATGGCTTCTATGAAAATATAAAGTCCTCATTAAGAAATACAACCATTTGACTCTAAAATCAAGTCCCCAAATTTTAACATGAACATAGTGAGAAGTTTTATTAATAAATTAAGAAGTAAAACATTGAACAGTATAAAGTATAAAAAAGGGCAGATTTGATGGGAGGTAGAAGGGAGTAGAGAGAGGTAGTATTCTCTTTTACAGGATGTCTGGTATATTTACACTTGGTGGTGGATTAAAGGAAATGCCTGCAAGACAGTTTTATCCTTGTGACTAAATTTAATCTTGTATGAAGAATGGTGTGCCAATTACATTTTTATGGCTTTGTTTACCAGATTACAGAAGAATGCGTTGATTCAGTAAATTTAATTTTCAAATCAATCAGCATCTTGTAGCCAAAATAACTTGCTGAAGATCTGGGTTGTCCTGTTATTAGTTGGTTATTTTAGTGTCGTGCTGTGCCTTGCATATTATCTTTTACATAGTAGATGATCAGTAAATAATTCTTGGATTTAATCAAACTTTTTGTACAGCTGGAATGGGAAACAAGGTAAAGCTTTGTTGTCATTAATGCTCATTTTTTATAGGACTGACTTAAACTTAGAATCAACAGCTAAAGAACTAAAGAATAGTCTTTCTTTCTTCTGTACCAACCACGTTACTATTCCCTGCACACTTCACCAACACTCGTTGTTCCATTCAATCTGCTCACAACTTTGTCAACTGTCTTTTCAGTGAACTCTCTTGGGTAACCCCTCTGAGGTTGCTTTCTGTTTCTGGGACCCTGTCTGATAAGGCAGAGTTGGGGTTTTGGTAGCTGTTAGGTCGGGTTCTCTGGAATATTTGCAAGCAGGAGGTTTATTGCGGAATATTCTCGTAAGTGAGTGAGGGAAGCAGGATGAGGCAGAGGGAGAAGCTGAGCTGTGATGCAGTTACAGCTAAGGCCTCAACTGATCTGACTCTGGAGTTTGGAGGGCCATTTAGAATTGTCTAGAATTTAGGTGAGGGGCTTCCCTGGTGGCGCAGTGGTTGAGAATCTGCCTGCTAATGCAGGGGACACGGGTTCGAGCCCTGGTCTGGGAAGATCCCACATGCCACGGAGCAGCTGGGCCCGTGAGCCACAACTACTGAGCCTGCGCGTCTGGAGCCTGTGCTCCGCAACAAGAGAGGCCGCGATAGTGAAAGGCCCGCGCACTGCGATGAAGAGCGGTCCCCGCACCGCGATGAAGAGTGGCCCCCACTTGCCGTAACTGGAGAAAGCCCTCGCACGAACCGAAGACCCAACACAGCCAAAAATAAATAAATAAATAAAGTAGAATTTAGGTGAGGGGGCCCGGCTTTTGTACCCCTATTACTGATGCAGGCTGCCCTTGGAGATTGGGCATACCTTTGGATGGGACAACTCCTTTTTGCCCAAGGCCATTCCCAGAGAGCAACTGAGCTGTGAGTCTTCAGCCACAAATGCTGCTGGCAGCTGGGGTACAAGTGTCTCCATTCTGAAGGGTGGCACAGCACAGCACAGCACCCCCTCCCCCAGATGAGGACAGGTGAAGCAGGGTAAAGAGGGATGAGGAGGGACTCGGGGAGTGGTTATAATGACAAACCCTAGACTTAAGCTCTAAAGAGGGACGTGAGTAAGGGACAGGGTGAAGGCAGATCAATGATGGTAGGCC